>NC_058524.1:509216262-510416262 GCF_904849725.1 Hordeum vulgare subsp. vulgare | reverse complement strand
CGCGTAGGTATGAGCTCGGCTCGGCTCATTCCCGCAACCTGTGGCGCGTCGTGGCGTGGCGAGGCGGGCGGCGGAGGAGGAGTGCGCGAGGGCACCTTCTCTTTTCACTCTCCAATAGCATGTGGAAGAGAGACCCTTATAAAGGGGTCCAACTTCTCCTCCACTAGCGGGGTGGGACTAAACTTCCCACCACCTTGTCATACCACCACCAACATGGGCCCTTGGAGATTTTTCTGAAATTCTCTAATGGGCCTAAAGCCCACTACCAATTTCAACAATCCCCCACCAGATCTCAAGGGCACATCGTGTTCCCTCGTTCCAATCACTGTTTTAATATACCAGCATTTCAGTGAAGACCCGTCAAGGTTGAGCTTCACCTAGAGCAAGTAGCTACACCCCTTTACAACTGAACAATGGACTATGCCTTGAATTGTCAGTTTGGCGTAAAGGAGCTTCACCACAAGTCTTACTAGTACTAGACTGCCGAAGGTGACCCCTCGGGTGGAGCATATTAGTCACACTCCTGGCCTATTCATGAGTTTACTAGAGATCACCCAAAACTCATAGACTGTGACCAGCAGTCAAACTTATATAGGTGTGTTCCTCCAAAGATCGCTCTGTAGGATAGCATCTTGCTTACATATAAGCCTTAGAACACATTAAGACAGTAGTCATCCTACCATACAGTATCCGAGAGTATTGCATCTCCAACGGAGTGGGTTAGTAAAGTTACTCTCCTCAGTTCACCACTGGCTTGTTTTCCCAGATCCTACTTCACGGGATCTCCGATCATATAGGTTAGGTTACTACCATGGCAAATCATGTGGGTCTCATACCCATCTCCCTCGATGCACTATCTATCACAACACGTGATAGCCCTTTAGTAAAGGGATCTGCCAGATTCTTAGCCGTTTGGATGTAATCCAACCCTATCACTCCAGAGTTTCTCAAACATGTAACAGACTTCAATCTCATTCTTATATGTTTGTTGGACTTCATATTGTCCTTTGAACTCTTCACTTTAACAATCACTTTTGATTATCGCAGTTCATAAGGATAGCTGGAACCGGCTTCTCAACCATAGGTAAGTCCATCAAAAGATCTCGAAGAAATTCTTCTTTGACACCAGATGTGTCTAATGCTGTTAATTCTGCTTCCATTGTCGATCTCGTTAAGATCGTTTGCTTGCAAGACTTCCAGGAAACAGCACCACCCCCAAGAGTAAATATATACCCAGTAGTGGCCTTCATCTCATCAGCATCAGAGATCCAATTCGCATCACTATACCCTTCAAGTACCGATGGGTATCCCGTATAGTGAAGCCCGTGGTTGACAGTACCTTTCAAGTAGCGCATAATTCTTTCAACAACCCGCCAATGAACAGCGCCCGGGTTTGCAACAAACCGGCTAAGTTTGCTCACAGCAATCACGATGTCAGGCCTCGTTGCGCTAGCTAGGTACATAAGCGAACTGATAATTTGAGAAAATCTCAATTGATCTATAGCTGTGCCTTTAAACTTTCTAATAAGCACACTAGGATCATATGTTGTTTGAGAAATTTTGCAGTCTGAATATCCAAAGCGACTCAAAATCTACTCAACATAGTGGGATTGCAGAAGTGTAATCGCACCCTCATCATCTCTCAACAGCTTGATGTTCAAGATAACATCAGCCACCCCAAGGACCTTCATCTCAAAGTTTTGAGACAGAAAAGACTTGACCTCCTCAATTACATTGGGGTTGGTTCCAAATATCAGTATGTCATCAACATACAAGCACAATATAATTCCTTTGCCCCCACCATGGCGATAGTATACACATTTGTCAGCTTCATTAACAACAAAGCCAACAGATGTCAGAGTTGTATTAAACTTCTCATGCCATTGCTTAGGTGCTTGTCTCACACCATATAAAGATTTCAGCAACTTACACACCTTTCCTTCCTGACCTTCTATCACAAAGCCATCTCGCTGTTGCATATAGATTTCCTCATTTAGCTCTCCATTCAGGAAAGCCGTCTTAACGTCCATATGATGAACGAGAAGACCATGAGAGGCCGCCAATGAGAGTAGTACTCGAATGGTGGTCAGTCTAGCCACAGGTGAATAAGTATCGAAGAAATCTTCTTCTTCTTTCTGGGCATAGCCCTTGGCCACAAGCCTAGCCTTGTACTTTTCAATCGTACCATCGGGCCTAAGCTTCTTTTTGAATACCCACTTGCATCCCAATGGTTTGCAACCATAAGGACGATCAGTGATTTCCCATGTCCCATTAGCTATGATGGAATCCATCTCGCTACGGACCGCAGCTTTCCAGTAATCAGCATCTGGAGAAGCATACGCTTCTGAAATAGAAGTGGGATTATCATCCACGAGGTATACAAAGAAATCATCACCAAAGGTCTTTGCAGTCCTTTGTCTCTTACCCCTACCACGGGCTTCCTCGTCATCCTCCTCAGGATTTTCATCATGTGTTTGTTCATAGTATTCCATAGGAATGGCAGGCTCAGGAGTTATCTCAGATTCCTGTCTAGAAGTGCTTTGCATATCTCTCATGGGAAATATATCCTCAAAGAATGTAGCATCCCTCGACTCCATTATTGTACCGACCTCCACGTCAGGTACCTCAGATTTCACTACTAGAAATCTATAGCCTACGCTATTCTTAGCGTATCCCAAATTAACGCAGTCCACAGTCTTTGGTCCAAGCTTATGCTTTTTGGGGATTGGTACATTGACTTTCGCCAAGCAGCCCCAAGTACGTAAGTACGAGAGCGTCGTCCTTCTCTTCAACCACTCCTCGTAGGGAGTGACCTCATTATCTTTTGTAGGAACTTTATTCAGGACATGACACGCGGTCAATATAGCCTCCCCCCACCGTGCCTTGGATAAACCCGATGTATCTAACATGGCGTTAACCAAACGAGTTAGAGTACGGTTTTTCCGCTCGACAACCCCGTTTGACTGGGGTGAATAGGGAGGCGTCCTCTCATGCATAATGTCGTGTTCCGCACAAAATGAATCAAATTCGTTTGAGAAGTACTCTCCACCACGATCAGACCGGACTCGTTTAATTTTCTTTTCAAGTTGATTCTCAACTTCTGCCTTATAGATTTTACAGTAGTGTAGAGCCTCATCTTTAGTATTTAACAGATACACATAGCAAAATCTAGTGGAATCATCTATCAACGTCATGAAGTATTTCTTTCCACCTTTAGTCAACACACCATTCATCTCACAAAGATCAGAATGTATGAGTTCTAATTGTGCCAAGTGTCTCTCCTCTGCAGCCTTGTGAGGCTTGCGAGGTTGCTTTGCTTGCACACACGAATGACACTTAGAACCTTTGGCTAAAGTGAAAGTTGGGATTAAATTCAGTTTTGCTAGCCGCGACATAACACCGAAACTTATGTGACAAAGACGTGAATGCCAAACTTCACATTCATTAACACTCGAATGAATATTGTTCACGACTTTATTACAAAAATCTGCAAGAGAAAGGCGGAACAGACCTCCGCATTCATAACCTTTTCCAACGAAAAGTCCATATTTCGTAACTACTACTTTATTAGACTCGAATACCAACTTAAACCCTTCTCTACACAGAAGGGAACCACTAACGAGGTTCTTCTTGATGGAGGGGACATGATGCACGTTCTTCAGCTGCACGATCCTTCCCGAAGTAAACTTCAGATCGACCGTGCCAACACCAAGAATAGAAGCACTCGCGCCATTCCCCATCAATACGGACCCGCGACCGGTGGCCTGATAAGAAGAGAACAATGATAAGTCAGCACACACATGAATATTTGCACCCGTGTCCACCCACCAATCGGTGGACTGACAAATTGTAAATACAGTAAGTAAATTACCGTACCCAGATGCACCACTTTCGTTGTTGCCCACAATCATATTGGCAGACTTGGAGTCCTGCGCCGGCTTCTTGTACTTGTTTGGGCACTTGTTCGCCCAATGTTCCTCTGAACCACAACTATAGCAGCCATCTCCCTTCTTATTCTTCCTGAAGGGCTTCTTTCCCTTCTTCTTGAATTCGGTATTCTGTTGGACATAATTCTTTCCCTTGGGCTTGTGGGAATTGAGGTTCCTCTGATGTACCATATTGGCAGCAGAAGAGCTTTCCACCGCTTTTCCATTGGACTCCTTTGCTCTCGAGTTCTGCTCAACACACAGATGGCCGATGATGTCCTCTACTGAGAACTCACGCCTCTGATGTTTCAGAGTAGTAGCAAAGTTCCTCCAGGAATTAGGGAGCTTCGCAATTATACAGCCCGCGATAAACTTGTTCGGCAAATTGCACTTAAGAACCTCAAGTTCTTTAGCTAGGCATATTATCTCATGAGCCTGTTCCAATACAGAACGGTTGTCAATCATCTTGTAATCGTGGAATTGCTCCATAACATACATCTCACTCCCAGCATCGGTGGCCCCGAATTTAGATTCGAGCGCCTCCCACAAGTCCTTGGCAACATGCATATGTAAATATGCATCAACCAACTTATCTCCGATCACGCTAATGACTGCTCCAAGGAATAGTACGGTGGCCTCCTTAAACATCTTCTCTTGTTCAGGAGTGATGGTTTCCGTAGGAGTGACACCGGCTACCCAGAACACGTTCATAGCCATGAGCCATAAGGTGGTTCTCGTTTGCCAACGCTTGAAAAAAGTACCGGTAAACTTATCCGGTTTCAGTGCAGCAGCAAAACCATTACTCGAAAAATTCCTACACAAATTAGGTTTTTGGATTGTTGAGTAAATAGGCAATTTTCCGAGTAGATTAATCCATGTAATAATTACTAATATGGCATTGACTAGGTTCATGACATACTGATCACGGAGTATACTAGCAAGTACTACACATATAGCAGAAACATCTACGCATATAGGCAGTACTACTAGTGCAGACAAAAACAGGAGAGAGATAAACATATCATGCCCTCCGATCGGCCAATTGGCCGTAGCAGCAGCGGTGGCGGCGGCAGCATCCTCTGCCACGTTCTTCTCGGCTTCGGCCTTCTCGCGGACGAGACGGTCAGCTTCGCTTGGTGAAGACATGGCGATGACGAGGGCGACGCGGACGTAGACGAAGCAGACGGACGGAGGCGAGCAGTCGCGTGATCGCTCCCCAAAAACCTAATCGCCCCTCTCCTGTACAGGAACCGGAGAGGCGGGGTTCCAGAGGCCTGCTCTCCCGTGGACCGTGTACGCGGTAAACGGGACGGAGTCGCCGGCGGCAGTAGCAGCAAAAGGAACGAACGCCTGAGGCAGATGCGATATGATTCTCATGACGGCTATGATAGGCGATAGCCTGCTTATAAAGGCGGCTGGGTGGAGAGACGTGGGCCGAACCCATGTCCGAGACGGTAACAGCCCACAATCCGACGTCTCGGATCGTGCCGTGTCTGTTACGTATTCTCCGTTCCTGACCGGCAAAAATAAGCGCGTAGGTATAAGCTCGGCTCGGCTCATTCCCGCAACCCGCGGCGCGACGAGTTGTGACGAGGCATGGCGTGGCGAGGCGGGCGGCGGAGGAGGAGTGCGCGAGGGCACCTTCTCTTCTCACTCTCCAATAGCATGTGGAAGAGAGACCCTTATAAAGGGGTCCAACTTCTCCTCCACTAGCGGGGTGGGACTAAACTTCCCACCACCTTGTCATGCCACCACCTACATGGGCCCTTGGAGATTTTTCTGAAATTCTCTAGTGGGCCTAAAGCCCACTACCAATTTCAACAATCCCCAAGAGATCTCAAGGGCACATCATGTTCCCTCGTTCCAATCACTGTTTTAATATACCAACATTTCAGTGAAGACCTGTTAAGGTTGAGCTTCACCTAGAGCAAGTAGCTACACCCCTTTACAACTGAACAATGGACTATGCCTTGAATTGTCAGTTTGGCGTAAAGGAGCTTCACCACAAGTCTTACTAGTACTAGACTGCCGAAGGTGATCCCTCGGGTGGAGCATATTAGTCACACTCCTGGCCTATTCATGAGTTTACTAGAGATCACCTAAATCTCATAGACTGTGACCAGCAGTCAAGCTCATATAGGTGTGTTCCTCCAAAGATCGCTTTGTAGGACAGCATCTTGCTTACATATAGGCCTTAGAACACATTAAGACAGTAGTCATCCTACCATACAGTATCCGAGAGTATTGCATCTCCAACGGAGTGGGTTAGTAAAGTTACTCTCCTCAGTTCACCACTGGCTTGTTTTCCCAGATCCTACTTCACAGGATCTCCGATCATATAGGTTGGGTTACTACCATGGCAACTCATGTGGGTCTCATACCCATCTCCCTCGATGCACTATCTGTCACAACACGTGATAGACCTTTAGTAAAGGGATCTGACAGATTCTTAGCCATTTGGATGTAATCCAACACTATCACTCCAGAGTTTCTCAAACGTCTACACACTTCAATCTCATTCTTATATGTTTGTTGGACTTCATATTGTCCTTTGAACTCTTCACTTTAACAATAACTGTTTGATTATCGCAGTTCATAAGGATAGCCGAAACCGGCTTCTCTACCACAGGTAAGTCCATCAAAAGATCTCGAAGAAATTCTGCTTCGACACCAGATGTGTCTAATGTTGTTAATTCTGCTTCCATTGTCGATCTCGTTAAGATCGTTTTCTTGCAAGACTTCCAGGAAACAGCACCACCCCAAGAGTAAACATATACCCAGTAGTGGCCTTCATCTCATCATCATCAGAGATCCAATTCGCATCACTATACCCTTCAAGTACCGATGGGTATCCCGTATATTGAAGCCCGTGGTTGACAGTACTTTCAAGTAGCGCATAATTCTTTCAACAGCACGCCAATGAACAGCCCCAGGGCTTGCAACAAACCGGCTAAGTTTGCTCACAGCAAACGCGATGTCAGGCATCGTCGCGCTAGCTAGGTACATAAGCGAACCGATAATTTGAGAGAATCTCAATTGATCTATAGCTATGCCTTTAAACTTTCTAATAAGCACACTAGGATCATATGGTGTTTGAGAAATTTTGCAGTCTGAATATCCAAAGCGACTCAAAATCTTCTCAACATAGTGGGATTGCAGAAGTGTAATCCCACCCTCATCATCTCTCAATAGCTTGATGTTCAAGATAACATCAGCCACCCCAAGGTCCTTCGTCTCAAAAATTTGAGACAGAAAAGACTTGAACTCCTCAATTACTTTGAGGTTGGTTCCAAATATCAGTATGTCATCAACATACAAGCACAATATAACTCCTTCGCCCCCACCATGGCGATAGTATACACATTTGTCAGCTTCATTAACAACGAAGCCAACAGATGTTAGAGTTGTATTAAACTTCTGATGCCATTTCTTAGGTGCTTGTCTCAGACCATATAAAGATTTCAGCAATTTACACACCTTTCCTTCCGGACCTTCTATCACAAAGCCATCTGGCTGTTGCATATAGATTTCCTCATTTAGCTCTCCATTCAGGAAAGCCGTCTTAACGTCCATTTGATGAACGAGAAGACTATGAGAGGCCGCCAATGAGAGTAGTACTCTAATGGTGGTCAGTCTAGCCACACGTGAATAAGTATCAAAGAAATCTTCTTCTTCTTTCTGGGCATAGCCCTTGGCCACAAGCCTAGCCTTGTACTTTTCAATCGTACCATCGGGCCTAAGCTTATTTTTGAACACCCACTTGCATCCCAATGGTTTGCAACCATAGGGACGATCAGTGATTTCCCATGTCCCGTTAGCCATGATGGAATCCATCTCGCTACGGACCGCAGCTTTCCAGTAATCAGCATCTGGAGAAGCATACGCTTCTGAAATAGAAGTGGGATTATCATCCACGAGGTATACAAAGAAATCATCACCAAAGGTCTTTGCAGTCCTTTGTCTCTTACCCCTACCACGGGCTTCCTCGTCATCCTCCTCAGGATTTTCACCATGTGTTTGTTCATTGTATTCCATAGGAATGGCAGGCTCAGGAGTTATCTCAGATTCCTGTCTAGAAGTGCTTTGCATATCTCTCATGGGAAATATATCCTCAAAGAATGTAGCATCCCTCGACTCCATTATTGTACCGACGATTTCACTACAAGAAATCTATAGCCTACGCTATTCTTAGCGTATCCCAAATTAACACAGTCCACAGTCTTTGGTCCAAGCTTATGCTTTTGGGGATCGGTACATTGACTTTCGCCAAGCAGCCCCAAGTACGTAAGTACGAGAGCGTCGTCCTTCTCTTCGACCACTCCTCGTAGGGAGTGACCTCATTATCTTTTGTACGAACTTTATTCAGGACATGACACGCGGTCAATATAGCCTCCCCCCACCATGCCTTGGATAAAGCCGATGTATCTAACATGGCGTTAACCAAATGAGTTAGAGTATGGTTTTTCCGCTCGACAACCCCGTTTGACTGGGGTGAATAGGGAGGCGTCCTCTCATGAATAATGTCGTGTTCCGCACAAAATGAATCAAATTCGTTTGAGAAGTACTCTCCACCACGATCAGACCGGACTCGTTTAATTTTCTTTTCAAGTTGATTCTCAACTTCTGCCTTATAGATTTTAAAGTAGTGTAGAGCCTCATCTTTAGTATTTAACAGATACACATAGCAAAATCTAGTGGAATCATCTATCAATGTCATGAAGTATTTCTTTCCACCTTTAGTCAACACACCATTCATCTCACAAAGATTAGAATGTATGAGTTCTAATGGTGCCAAGTGTCTCTCCTCTGCAGCCTTGTGAGGCTTGCGAGGTTGCTTTGCTTGCACACACGAATGACACTTGGAACCTTTGGCTAAAGTGAAAGTTGGGATTAAATTCAGTTTTGCTAGCCGCGACATAACACCGAAACTTATGTGACAAAGACGTGAATGCCAAACTTCAGATTCATTAACACTCGAATGAATATTGTTCACGACTTTATTACAAAAATCTGCAAGAGAAAGGCGGAAGAGACCCCCGCATTCATAACCTTTTCCAACGAAAAGTCCATATTTCGTAACTACTACTTTATTAGACTCGAATACCAACTTAAACCCTTCTCTACACAGAAGGGAACCACTAACGAGGTTCTTCTTGATGGAGGGGACATGATGCACGTTCTTCAGCTGCACGATCCTTCCCGAAGTAAACTTCAGATCGACCGTGCCAACACCAAGAATAGAAGCACTCGCGCCATTCCCCATCAATACGGACCTGCGACCGGTGGCCTGATAAGAAGAGAACAATGATAAGTCAGCACACACATGAATATTTGCACCCGTGTGCACCCACCAATCGGTGGACTGACAAACTGTAAATACAGTAAGTAAATTACCGTACCCAGATGGACCACTTTCGTTGTTGCCCACAATCATATTGGCAGACTTGGAGTCCTGCGCCGGCTTCTTGTACTTGTTTGGGCACTTGTTCGCCCAATGTTCCTCTAAACCACAAGTATAGCAGCCATCTCCCTTCTTATTCTTCTTGAAGGGCTTCTTTCCCTTCTTCTTGAAGTCGGTATTCTGTTGGACAGAATTCTTTCCCTTGGGCTTGTGGGAATTGAGGTTCCTCTGATGTGCCATATTGGCAGCAGAAGAGCTTTCCACCACTTTTCCATTGGAGTCCTTTGCTGTCGAGTTCTGCTCAACACACAGATGGCCGATGATGTCCTCTACTGAGAACTCACGCCTCTGATGTTTCAGAGTAGTAGCAAAGTTCCTCCAGGAATTAGGGAGCTTAGCAATTATACAGCCCGCGACAAACTTGACCGGCAAATTGCACTTAAGAACCTCAAGTTCTTTAGCTATGCATATTATCTCATGAGCCTGTTCCAATATAAAACGGTTGTCAACCATCTTGTAATCATGGAACTGCTCCATAACATACATCTCACTCCCAGCATCGGTGGCCCCGAATTTAGATTCGAGCGCCTCCCACAAGTCCTTGGCAACATGCATATGTAAATATGCATCAACCAGCTTATCTTCGATCACGCTAATGGTTGCTCCAAGGAATAGTACGGTGGCCTCCTTAAATATCTTTTCCTGTTCAGGAGTGATGGTTTCCGTAGGAGTGACACCGGTTACCCATAACACGTTCATAGTCGTGAGCCATAAGGTGGTTCTCGTTTGCCACCCCTTGAAAAAAGTACCGATAAACTTATCCGGTTTCAGTGCAGCAGCAAAACCATTACTCGAAAAATTCCTACACAAATTAGGTTTTTGGATTGTTGAGTAAATAGGCAATTTTCCGAGTAGATTAATCCATGAAGTAATTACTAACATGGCATTGACTAGGTTCATGACATACTGATCACGGAGTATACTAGCAAGTACTACGCATATAGCAGAAACATCTACGCATATAGGCAGTACTACTAGTGCAGACAGAAACAGGAGAGAGATAAACATATCATACCCTCCGATCGGCCAATTGGCCGTAGCAGCAGCGGTGGCGGCGGCAGCATCTGTTGGAATTATGCCCTAGAGGCAATAATAAATATAGTTAATATTATAATTCCTGTATCAAGATAATCGTTTATTATCCATGCTATAATTGTATTGAATGAAGACTCATTTACATGTGTGGATACATAGACAAAACACTGTCCCTAGCAAGCCTCTAGTTGGCTAGCCAGTTGATCAAAGATAGTCAGTGTCTTCTGATTATGAACAAGGTGTTTGTCACATCCCTAACCCTTAAGCAAGATAGCATTGTGCTCATGTCTTCTTTGCATTTGCATCTAAGAAGTTTCAACAAAAACAACAAAGTGGCAAAGGAAAAACTCAAAACCCTAGCCACCATTTCAATTAAAGGAAATTTCAACTAGTTCAAAATCAATGAACCCAAAATGGCCTCAAGAAATGTTCAAACTCTCTGATAAATCATGAAAGTAAATGAGCATTGGAGAAAACTATTTTCTTGACACTTTAAGCATTTTAAATAAATGCAAAAGCCACTGGTTTCAAATCTAAAATTTGAAATCAGAAACTATAATTTTCCAAAAATGTTGAAAGTCTTGGAAATGAGTGGGGATATTATAACAAATATTTCAGGAGGTCTAAAATAGTTTTTACATTTTGTTTCGGAGCTGAAATAATTAGCAAAGCAATAAATAGCAAAACAGAAAAACAAAAAACAGAGAAAATGGAAAAAGTCTTACCTGTCGCCCAAGCCAGGCACGGCCCATCTCCCCGCTCGTCCCCTCCCTCGCGCCAGTAGGCAGCAGGAGGTGGCCGCCGCCTCCTCCGGCGCGGCCACGCACCTGCGTGCCTGCCTGGCCGCCGGTTCGCGCTGGCGATGACGGGGATAAGCTCCGCAGAGCTTCCCCTATCCATTCCCCGCCTCGGTTCTCCTCCTCCTCCCGGATCTCCTCATTCTCCCTGCTGCCGCCATTAGAGCCGAGCTCGAGCTCGAGCTGGTCGTGCCCCTGGCCATAGGATCCCCTCCCAGAGCACGCCATTAGCTCCGCCTCGTCGCCCTGGTCGTCTCTGCAGAAGCCGAAGCCTCCTCGAGCCCTGCAACGCCCGCAACGCCGTCGTCTTCCTCCTCCGGCCGCCGGACCTCTCCCGTTGATTCGTCGCCCCCAGGCCTTCCCCGAGCCGTCTGAGCTCTGCTCTGCACTCCCTGTGAGCATGCGGTCATTTTCCCTATGTTTTCCCCGTCGATCCCCTCCTCTAGCCCTAGTTTCACCGGAGCCCGATGAGGACCGCCGCTGCCGCTCGTCACCGGTAGCCCTCCGATGTCCATCTCGTCCTTCCGATGGCACCAACAGCTCCAGGACGACGCGTAGATGCTGTAGCAGCTAAGAACCGAGCGTAGATCCCCCTGTTGCAAAGCCCCCGACGACGCCCGAGCTTCGGCCGCCGCTCCAGCTCGTCGCCGACGCCTCTTCCGGCGACCCTAGCCTCCACAGATGGTCCTGCCAGATCGGCCACTTCGCGAGCATGCTGTAGCTGCAAACCGCGTGCGTTTTGCTGCTGTGTAGCGCCGTCTAGGTCGCCTCCGGCGAGCCCTCCGCCGCGGGTCTGGTCGCCGGCGACCACCCTCCGGTGGCCGTCGACGTGGCCGACCATTAGGGCGTAATCACCCTCCCCACAGTCGCTGCCAGAGGGCCCCACGCCTGGTCAAACCCTAATTAGGGGCTGGTCAGCGCGGGATTAGTCCCAGAGAGGCTGACCAGTGGGGCCCCCCTGTCAGGTTTGACCAGAACAGGTCGGCTGACCTGCTGACGTCAGCCTGATGCAATAAATGGAATTTCCAGTTTAAAACTAATTCAGGATATTGCTAAAAATTGCAAAAATCATAGAAATTAATCTGTAACTCCAATGAAAATAAATTATATATGAAAAAGTATCAGAAAAATTCAAGGATTCTGATTATGCTATTTTCAACTATGTTTGCAAAAGTTACAGGACCCTAAATTGTGAAATAAGGAATAATTCAATTCTTTAATCACTTTATAAATGGAATTTGCAAAAATATCCAAATTTCATTATAAATACAATGATCACACACTGCCCTAGATATAAATCAGTACCATAACATGACATTTCATGCATGTTAACATTAGGTTGATCTGAGCATCAGGTCGAATCAATTAAACCGTTATCCGAGAATACCCGTTTGAATTGCTATTCGAATGTGATTCAAATCAACTCTAAACCTAAAACATCTTGATTATAATAACTTATCACTTGCATTCTCATGCCATGCTCATGCATCATTTCGATTGCTAATGATTGTTATTGAATGTTGCCATTCATTTCGGTAGGCTCCGCCCCCCCGGATTCCACCGAATATCCGTCTGACGGATATCGTTCCTCCTGTGAGCAACAAGGCAAGCAACCCTTTTGATCATTCCGATAAATTCCATGTTCTTGCTCCTGCACCTATTTATTGCATTTAAGGTCAAATGCTTCAACTGCTTTTGCCACGATAGTTGGACCCACTTCCTTTGCATGACTTAACCTTGTCACAGTAAATAGCCGAACCTTGCAACCTAGCATACCTGGTAGTTGCTTGAGCTATGATGTGCCTTATCCTGCTATGCATGCTATGCTTAGAGTTGTGTATGGTCTGTCATCTGGGAGATGAACAGAAATGTGGAATGTGTTCGGTGAGCAAAGGTCGTGTGTTGAACTTGATTTGGTAAAGGTACCGGTGAAAGGCTGTGTAGGAGTACATGGCGGGTTGTTTCATTGGAACCGTCCTTAGGAACTGAGTTCCGTGTATGTAATCCAAGACTAGATACTACCACATGCTGGGCCCTGAAATATGACCCCGCTCGGCCTATTAATCGCGTAGTACTCGGTCCAGGAGTTGCAAGTAGTTTCTGGTGTTTATAGAAATGCTGGAGGCCGTGCATGGTGCTGACCTGAGAGGTGGACCGTGATGCGGTAGGCAGTGGCACGGTGTACCAAGTGGCACCCGGATGGTGGGCTTGGGAACCCTGCGCACATCGTTTGAGGCCGTGGCGGAAACCTCGGCCGGACTTCCGTACGGGTTACTCTTAGATAGGCGATAAACCTGGACTAGGTACTAGTGTGGTTAACGGTCGTGGCCGACTCCCTCGCTGGGCTTCCGCTTGAAGGTTGCCGAGGTGCATGACGTGCACATAGCGATAAGTGGCGAGAGCGTGTGTGACGAAGTACACCCCTGCAGGGTTATGATCTATTCGAATAGCCGCGTCCGCGGATATGGACTACTTGGAGACATATGTTGTTCATAGATAACTTCAATGGCTACTCATAAAATTGTCAAGATAAGCGTGAGTGTCGTGGACGGCATTTCCGTATGGAGACGGAATGATTCCACGATAGTGTATTGTTGTGGTGTTAGTGGACTCGTGTGCGAGAAATCAAGTTGTCAAAACTAATTTCAAAAAGCAAGTTGTCTAGCCACGAGTCAAATGCTGGCTTCCCGCATGAAACCCCACAATACCATTTGATACCTTGCATGAGTAGTTAGTTCTCCTAAAGTCTTGCTGAGTACCTTCGTACTCATGTTTGCTTAATAAATGTTGCAGAGGTTGCTAATGACCGTAATGGAGGGTTCTTCGTAGACATCGACGACGACGAGTAGCTGGTGTCCCAGCTACGATCTGGCCCTACGTCGGCTCTGTAGTATAGTCAGGCCACATGCCTACTAGTTGCCCTGTCTGTACCCAGACAGTTTATAACTCTTCCGCTGGCTTGTATTGTATGACTGCTATTATGGGTCGTGAGACCCTTAATGTGTAATATTATGTGTGTGTCTCTTCCGAGCCTCTGAAATAAAGCTTGTATGGTTATGGTTATGTTGTGATGCCATCGATCTATCTATACATATCGGTATGCCATGCGTACGTGTGTCTTAGTTGATGTGTATGGGGTTCGAATACCTAGTCGTGAACTTTAGTAGCACTCCTTACAAGGAAATGCCCCTTTGTGATCCAACGAGCCTTGGTAGTTCGCTACTGCTCCGGACACATTGGTTGACCGGCATGTGTCCTTCTTAGCTGCTGTGTCTGTCCCCTTTGGGGAAATGTCACGCGACGTAATGGAGTCCTTGTAGCTTGCTACGACTCGTCTACGTTCGTTGATGACCGACACCTGCTTTGTTGGGTCATGTATGCCTGTCCTTGTGCGGAACTGCCACTTTGGTTTATGACTAGACATGTCGATCCGGGTTCTTTGACATTGGTTTTCTAGCGACACTATCGCATACGTGAGTCAAAAGACGGAAATGGTCCCGGCTAAGGTAAGGCTGCAGCCGTGGAGTTAACCGTGCGTGAAACCACAAAGGGATGCGCTGTGTTACAGGCTGGATTCCTATGGCTTAGGATCGGGGTCCCGACAGCGTTGGTATCAGAGCCTGACTGACTGTAGGATTACTAAGCCAAACTGGTCGAAGTTGAGTCTAGAATTGCTTTAGTTATATATAAGGGAATTGTTTGTGGAAGGGAACGTAAGATTCTTGTTCTCTTCTCAAGTTATTCTATTCTGGTCATCCTCGTCTTTCTGCGGGAATTAAGGACTAGGTTACTCATCTTCTCCTAGGCTCGTGTTTCCGATCGGTAGCTTATAGGACTACGGGTCGAGAGATATTGGGTTTATTTTATTCCTAGGAAGCAGGAAGTAAGTTTGGTGACCAGAGAGTTGAACTTGATAGTTGAGTGGTTACGTTATTCCACTTTGGGTTGTCTCAAATTTGTTTTGAGCATTTACAGCCGTTATGCTGCCCAATTTTGCATTCAGAGCTCTAATGCTTTTGCATTACTCTCTATTTACAGATGCCTGGCCGTCCTTCTCGTCAGGTGGTACGTTTGACCAGGTGCATTGATGTACCGGGTCATACGGCCATGTGGTCAGGGTGATGTCGGTGTGCGGTTACCGCTGGTACCCCGAGTACACAGTGGAGGAACAGTACCGAGACTTCAACCAGAGCTAGTACATCTGCACTGTTAGGGTATTTCCAGACTACCCTGGAGCGGAGAAGCCAATCCATTGGTCCTATGGGTTGGGAGTCACTGTTGACATGGCAGTACAAGATGATGCCTATTCAATGCTGACTATTATGAGAGCGAGACATGCACTGCTGCAGAATTCAGAGTTCTGCTATGTTCCGGCCTCTCAGTCTGGTGAAGAGGGATACCTCAGTGGAGTCTATTTTGATTCTTCTATGGAGGATCCACTTCTGCAGTCCACTGTTGAGATGCTAGAGAACAGAGACAAGGATGCTCGTGCTCTCCGCATGGAGCTTTATGCTACCCGTGCCCGTCTGTGGACAGCTTTGACGCAGCTGGCACCGGTAGTCCAGACAGGGTATGGAGAGATGGAGATGCTGAACCCTGTTAGGAACCATCTTCCGGCCCACGTTGACTGGCCAGCTATAGGAGGAGTCACACCTCTTCGGGGACCCCTCTTACCACCAGTCAGGGGACCAAGGCCACATCCGTGTCCTTATGGATCCCAGGGATCTCAGGCTAGAGTGTTTCCTGATCCGCAGGTTGAGCTTCCGGGTCATGGAGGTAATCTCTATGAGATGTTCTATGCGGATGCCTGAGCTATGAGCGGAAGGATAGTATGGTAGTAGCCGTATGTTCACAGTTCTGCGTGACTTGTGGAGTATGGTAGTAATGTGAAACGAATTCCGGAGGCCTAGATAAATAATGTATAGGAAGCTTGTAAGCCTCTGATGAGTAGTTCCACCATTACAGTAGTTTGCTCTTCGAGTAAGTTTGTACTGAACTATGTAAGGGTGTGTATGAACCATGGTGTATATATAGCAGTTGCTTGTTACCATGTTGTTCGGATATTCATTTCCGCATTCCGTGTGTTCAGTACATTCTTAATCCATAGTTAGTATTGATATGATATTGTTCTAAGCTATGAGTTTGTTTGTCAGGATGGTGTTCACCAGGTTGAACCGTGCCCCTGCTCATGAGCAAGGTGAGGATAGTCAAGCGTCGCAGGAAGACCTGCCTCACCCACCTTCTCTGGTAGAAGTGATGCTTGAGGCAGAAAGAAATAAAAGGGAGACCAACCGACTGCTAGAGCGTATTGAGCAGAATACGGCTCGACAGCCTAGGAATGCTGCAGTGTCCCTCAATGACTTTGTGAAGCTGAATCCTCCAAAGTTTCATCATTCCGTCGATCCCCTCGACGCTGATGACTGGCTGTGCAGCATTTCACGCAAGATTCGCTCTGCGAATGTGTCTGAGGCCGACAAGGTGACCTTTGCGGCGTATTTCCTGGAGGGACCCGCCAATCTATGGTGGGAGAATTTTGAAGCTATGCGTCCCGCTGAACCAGTGGCCACATGGGCAGACTTCAGCACAGCTTTCCGTCTGCACCATATTCCAGAGGGCCTGATGGACAGAAAGAGAGAGGAGTTATGTGCCTTCACTCAGGGCAAGTTGTCTGTGGATGCCTATAGCCGTGAGTTCGGTAACCTCGCCCGCTATGCAACAGAGGAGGTGTCTACTGACACCAAGAAGCAAGCAAGATTCCGTAAGAGTCTGAGCCCTGAGCTCCGTCGAGACCTGCGCCTCCATGAGTGTGCAAGATTTCAAGCCCTGGTCAACAAAGCGATCAGTGCGGAGACTCGTTATACTGACTTCGAAGCCACAAGGAAGCACTCCCGTGACTTTGGCTCATCTTCTGGTTCCGCGTTTCAAAAACGCAGGCTGTGGGTTCCAAACAGTTCTCTGCCGCCAAGATACACTCCGAGGCCATCCTACGTGGCGCCTCAGACGAATCAGGCCAACCCTCCATCAAAAGCTTATGGTGGTCCAGCTAGCAATGCTGCACCACGTGCCAACCAGGTGATATGCTACAAGTGTGGAGAACCAGGGCATTATTCCCGTGAGTGTCCTCAGAATGTGGGTGCCAAGCAACCCGGAAAGTCCGTCGGGCAGGCCAAGTCGGGCAAAGCGTTTTATGTGAAGCCAACTCCTGCACGTGGCCGTGTGAATTATGTGTCAGCAGAAGAAGCTGCAGAGGATCCCGATGTCATGCTGGGTACGCTTCTTGTTAATCATCACCCTGCGTCCGTTCTCTTTGACACTGGGTCTTCTCATTCCTTCATTTCAGAAGGTTATGCACAGTTGCATAACATGTCATTTTGTGATATGCCAATCCCATTGGTTGTCCAAACCCCTCGTAGTAAATGGCAAACCTCTAGGATAACCTATGATAATGAAATTCTAGTAGAGAGGCTAGTTTTTCTAGCCTCATTGATAGCATTGAAATCTTCGGATATTAATATCATCTTGGGCATGGACTGGATGTCAGCTCACTATGCCAAGATTGATACTCAATCTAGAAATGTCCAGCTTACCCATTCCTCGGGTGAGATAGTAAATGTCTCTACTCGAGTTACCAAATGCCAACTCTATTCCCTAAATGCCAACCCTCTTCTAGAACTTGAAGAAATTCCGGTAGTCCGTGACTTCCCGGATGTTTTTCCAGAGGAACTGCTAGGAATTCCACCTGACAGAGATGTAGAGTTTGTGATAGATCTTGTTCCGGGAACTGTCCCAATAGCCAGAAGATCTTATAAGATGGCACCCCTAGAGCTAGCCGAACTTAAGAAGCAATTAGATGAGGCCTTGAACAAGGGTTTCATTCGTCCTAGCTCTTCTCCTTGGGCTTGTCCCGTCCTCTTCGTCAAGAAGAAAGACGGAACGGATCGGATGGTTGTAGATTACCGACCAGTTAACATGGTCACCATTAAGAACAAGTATCCGCTCCCCAGGATCAACGATCTGTACGATCAGCTCGCTGGATCCTCAGTCTTCTCCAAAATGGATTTGAGGTTGGGATACCATCAAATCAAGATTAAGAACGGGGACATTCCAAAAACGGCCTTTGTTACTCGTTATGGCCAATATGAGTACACCGTTATGTCCTTCGGTTTAACCAATGCCCCAGCCACCTTCTCTCGGCTGATGAATTCAATTTTTATGGAGTATTTGGATAAATTCGTCGTAGTATACCTCGATGATATTCTCATCTACTCAAAGAATGAACAAGAACATGCCGAGCATCTAAGGCTCGTATTGATGAAACTTCGAGAGCATCGCCTTTATGCCAAATTTTCAAAATGTGAATTCTGGTTACCAGAAGTGACCTATCTAGGCCACGTAATCTCTGGTAAGCGTATTGCTGTCAATCCCGAGAGAGTTCAAGCTGTCCTTGATTGGACTCAACCTGAATCGGTTAAGCAAGTGAGGAGTTTTCTTGGTCTAGCGAGCTATTGTCGCTGCTTCGTCGAGAATTTCTCCAAGGTTGCAAAGCCTCTGACTGAACTCCTCAAGAAGGATAAAAAGTTCGAGTGGACACCACAGTGTGAGCATAGTTTTCAGGAACTGAAAAGACGCCTGACTTCCGCACCTGTGTTGCTACCACCAGATTTTTCTAAGGACTTTGTTATCTATTGCGACGCCTCGCGACAAGGATTAGGTTGCATTCTCATGCAAGATCGTCATGTGATCGCATACGCATCTCGACAGTTGCGTCCACATGAGGATAATTATCCCACACATGACCTTGAGCTTGCAGCTGTGGTCCATGCACTAAAAACCTGGTGACATTACCTTCTGGGTAATCGTTGCGAAATATTCACTGATCACCAAAGTCTGAAATATATCTTCACCCAGCCGGATTTGAATCTCAGGCAAAGACGGTGGGTTGAGTTGATCTCGGATTACGACTTAGGGATAACTTACACCCCGGGGAAGGCCAATGTTATGGCCGATGCACTAAGTCGTAAATCTTCTTGTAACAATTTGATGCTACAACAAGGTCAACCACTTCTCCATGAGGACTTTCGGAAGTTGAATCTTCATATTGTTCCTCAAGGATTCCTTTCTACCCTGGTGGCGAAGCCTACTCTTAAGGATCAAATTATAGCTGGCCAAAAGCGTGACAAGGGTATATCACGGATCAAGGAGAATATTTTTAGCGGAAACGCTAAAGAATTTTCCATGAATGATCAAGGTGTGGTGTTCTTCCACAATCGTTTAGTGGTTCCTAAGAACCCACATCTAAGGCAGTTAATCCTTAAGGAGGCTCATGATTCCCCTCTCACCATTCATCCCGGTAGTACTAAGATGTATCAGGACCTACGCCAGAGGTTCTGGTGGACTAGGATGAAGAGAGAAATTGCTGAGTTCGTTGCTAACTGCGATGTTTGTCATCGAGTTAAGGCAGAACATCAAAGGCCTGCTGGCACCCTTCAACCTTTAGCTATTCCTGAATCGAAATGGGATAAAGTTAGCATGGATTTCATTACCGGATTTCCCAAGACCAAGAAAGGAAATAATGCTATCTTTGTGGTCATTGACCGTCTTTCCAAAGTGGCTCATTTTCTTCCTGTTCTTGAGAGTATAACAGCTAGCCAGCTAGCAGAGTTATATATCTCTCGAATAGTGTCTCTTGATGGTGTTCACCTGGAAATTAACTCGGACCGTGGAAGTATCTTTACTTCTCGCTTCTCGGAAAGTTTTCAGAATGCCATGGGGACTCACTTATCTTTTAGCACTGCTTTCCATCCACAATCAAGTGGTCAAGTAGAAAGAGTGAATCAAATTCTAGAAGATATGCTCCGAGCTTGTGTTATATCGTTCGGTATGAATTGGGAGAAGTGCCTTCCATTCGCCGAATTCGCTTATAACAATAGTTATCAATCAAGCTTGGGCAAAGCCCCTTTTGAAGTTCTCTATGGACGAAGATGTCGAACACCTCTTAATTGGTTAGAAACCAGAGAGAGGCAACTCTTTGGCCCGGACATGATCCAGGATGCAGAAGAGCAGGTTCGCATTATTCGTGAAAAGTTGAAAACAGCCCAGTCTCGTCAAAAGAGCCAATATGATCGTCATCATAAGGCTGTGACCTTTGAAGTTGACGAGAAGGCTTACCTTCGGGTTACACCTTTGAAGGGTACCCATCGATTCGGTATCAAGGGCAAATTGGCTCCTCGTTACATTGGACCTTTTCGCATTCTTGCCAAACGAGGAGAAGTTGCCTACCAGTTGGAACTTCCTCCGCATCTTTCCAAGGTTCATGATGTTTTACACGTCTCGCAACTCAGACGTTGCTTTTCGGATCCTATCCGTGAAGTGGACCACGAAACGCTTGATCTACAAGATAACCTTTCCTATCGAGAATACCCCGTGCGTATTCTTGATCAAGCTGAGCGTACCACTCGACGTCAAAACCTCAAGTTTCTTAAAGTTCAATGGTCAAATCATTCTGAAAAGGAGGCAACTTGGGAAAGAGAGGATCGTCTCCGACTCGAATATCCTGTGTTATTCCCGACGACTTCTAAATCTCGGGACGAGATTCTTTTGAGTGGGGGTGAGTTGTCACATCCCTAACCCTTAAGCAAGATAGCATTGTGCTCATGTCTTCTTTGCATTTGCATCTAAGAAGTTTCAACAAAAACAACAAAGTGGCAAAGGAAAAACTCAAAACCCTAGCCACCATTTCAATTAAAGGAAATTTCAACTAGTTCAAAATCAACGAACCCAAAATGGCCTCAAGAAATGTTCAAACTCTTTGATAAATCATGAAAGTAAATGAGCATTGGAGAAAACTATTTTCTTGACACTTTAAGCATTTTAAATAAATGCAAAAGCCACTGGTTTCAAATTTGAAATTTGAAATCAGAAACTATAATTTTCCAAAAATGTTGAAAGTCTTGGAAATGAGTGTGGATATTATAACAAATATTTCAGGAGGTCTAAAATAGTTTTTACTTTTTGTTTTGGAGCTGAAATAATTAGCAAAGCAATAAATAGCAAAACAGAAAAATAAAAACAGAGGAAATGGAAAAAGACTTACGTGTCGCCCAAGCCAGGCCCGGCCCATCTCCCCGCTCGTCCCCTCCCTCGCGCCAGTAGGCAGCAAGAGGTGGCCGCCGCCTCCTCCGGCGCGGCCACGCACCTGCCTGCCTGCCTGGCCGCCGGTTCCCGCTGGCGACGACGGGGATAAGCTCCCCAGAGCTTCCCCTATCCATTCCCCGCCTCGGTTCTCCTCCTCCTCCCGGATCTCCTCCTTCTCCCTGCTGCCGCCATTAGAGCCGAGCTCGAGCTCGAGCTGGCCGTGCCCCTGGCCATAGGATCCCCTCCCAGAGCACGCCATTAGCTCCGCCTCGTCGCCCTGGTCGTCTCTGCAGAAGCCGAAGCCTCCTCGAGCCCTGCAACGCCCGCAACACCGTCGTCTTCCTCCTCCGGCCGCCGGACCTCTCCCGTCGATTCGTCGCCCGCAGGCCTTCCCCGAGCCGTCTGAGCTCTGCTCTGCACTCCCTGTGAGCATGCGGTCGTTTTCCCTAAGTTTTCCCCGTCGATCCCCTCCTCTAGCCCTAGTTTCACCGGAGCCCGACGAGGACCGCCGCTGCCGCTCGTCGCCGGTAGCCCTCCGATGTCCAGCTCGTCCTTCCGATGGCACCAACAGCTCCAGGACGACGCATAGATGCTGTAGCAGCTAAGAACCGAGCGTAGATCCCCCTGTTACAAAGCCCCCGACGACGCCCGAGCTTCGGCCGCCGCTCCGGCTCGTCGCCGACGCCTCTTCCGGCGACCCTAGCCTCCCCAGATGGTCCTGCCAGATCGGCCACTTCGCGAGCATGCTGTAGCTGCAAACCGCGTGCGTTCTGGTGCTGTGCAGCGCCGTCTAGGTTGCCTCCGGCGAGCCCTCCGCCGCGGGTCTGGTCGCCGGCGACCACCCTCCGGTGGCCGTCGATGTGGCCGACCATTAGGGCGTAATCACCCTCCCCTCAGTCGCTGCCAGAGGGCCCCACGCCTGGTCAAACCCCAATTAGGGGCTGGTCAGCGCGGGATTAGTCCCAGAGAGGCTGACCAGTGGGGCCCCCCTGTCAGGTTTGACCTGAACAGGTCGGCTGACCTGCTGACGTCAGTCTGATGCAATAAATGGAATTTTCAGTTTAAAACTAATTTAGGATATTGCTAAAAATTGCAAAAATCATAGAAATTAATCTGTAACTCCAATGAAAATAAATTATATATGAAAAAGTATCAGACAAATTCAAGGATTCTGATTATGCTATTTTCAACTATGTTTGAAAAAGTTACAGGACCCTAAATTGTGAAATAAGGAATAATTCAATTCTTTAATCACTTTATAAATGGAATTTGCAAAAATATCCAAATTTCATTATAAATACAATGATGACACACTGCCCTAGATATAAATCACTACCATAACTTGACATTTCATGCATGTTAACATTAGGTTGATCTGAGCATCAGGTCGAATCAATTAAACCGGTATCCGAGAATACCCGTTTGAATTGCTATTCGAATGTGATTCAAATCAACTCTAAACCTAAAACATCTTGATTATAATAACTTATCACTTGCATTCTCATGCCATGCTCATGCATCATTTTGATTGCAAATGATTGTTATTGAATGTTGCCATTCATTTCGGTAGGCTCCGCCCCCCCCGGATTCCACCGAATATCCGTCTGACGGATATCGTTCCTCCTCTGAGCAACAAGGCAAGCAACCCTTTTGATAATTCCGATAAATTCCATGTTCTTGCTCCTGCACCTATTTATTGCATTTAAGGTCAAATGCTTCAACTGCTTTTGCCACGATAGTTGGACCCACTTCCTTTGCATGACTTAACCTTGTCACAGTAAATAGCCGAACCTTGCAACCTAGCATACCAGGTAGTTGCTTGAGCTATGATGTGCCTTATCCTGATATGCATGCTATGCTTAGAGTTGTGTATGGTCTGTCATCTGGGAGATGAACAGAAATGTGGAATGTGTTCGGTGAGCAAAGTTCGTGTGTTGAACTTGATTTGGTAAAGGTACCGGTGAAAGGCTGTGTAGGAGTACATGGCGGGTTGTTTCATTGGAACCGTCCTTAGGAACTGAGTTCCGTGTATGTAATCCAAGACTAGATACTACCACATGCTGGGCCCTGAAATATGACCCCGCTCGGCCTATTAATCGCGTAGTACTCGGTCCAGGAGTTGCAAGTAGTTTCTGGTGTTTATAGAAATGCTGGAGGCCGTGCATGGTGCTGACCTGAGAGGTGGACCGTGATGCGGTAGGCAGTGGCACGGTGTACCAAGTGGCACCCGGATGGTGGGCTTGGGAACCCTGCGCACATCGTTTGAGGCCGTGGCGGAAACCTCGGTCGGACTTCCGTACGGGTTACTCTCAGATAGGCGATAAACCTGGACTAGGTACTAGTGTGGTTAACGGTCGTGGCCGACTCCCTCGCTGGGCTTCCGCTTGAAGGTTGCCGAGGTGCATGACGTGCACATAGCGATAAGTGGCGAGAGCGTGTGTGACGAAGTACACCCCTGCAGGGTTATGATCTATTCGAATAGCCGCGTCCGCGGATATGGACTACTTGGAGACATATGTTGTTCATAGATAACTTCAATGGCTACTCATAAAATTGTCAAGATAAGCGTGAGTGTCGTGGACGGCATTTCCGTATGGAGACGGAATGATTCCACGATAGTGTATTGTTGTTGTGTTAGTGGACTCGTGTGCGAGAAATCAAGTTGTCAAAACTAATTTCAAAAAGCAAGTTGTCTAGCCACGAGTCAAATGCTGGCTTCCCGCATGAAACCCCACAATACCTTTTGATACCTTGCATGAGTAGTTAGTTCTCCTAAAGTCTTGCTGAGTACCTTCGTACTCATGTTTGCTTAACAAATGTTGCAGAGGTTGCTAATGACCCTAATGGAGGGTTCTTCGTAGACATCGACGACGACGAGTAGCTGGTGTCCCAGCTACGATCTGGCCCTACGTCGGCTCTGTAGTATAGTCAGGCCACATGCCTACTAGTTGCCTTGTTTGTACCCAGACAGTTTATAACTCTTCCGCTGGCTTGTATTGTATGACTGCTATTATGGGTCGTGAGACCCTTAATGTGTAATATTATGTGTGTGTCTCTTCCGAGCCTCTGAAATAAAGCTTGTATGGTTATGGTTATGTTGTGATGCCATCGATCTATCTATACATATCGGTATGCCATGCGTACGTGTGTCTTAGTTGATGTGTATGGGGTTCGAATACCTAGTCGTGAACTTTAGTAGCACTCCTTACAAGGAAATGCCCCTTTGTGATCCAACGAGCCTTGGTAGTTCGCTACTGCTCCGGACACATTGGTTGACCGGCATGTGTCCTTCTTAGCTGCTGTGTCTGTCCCCTTTGGGGAAATGTCACGCGACATAATGGAGTCCTTGTAGCTTGCTACGACTCGTCTACGTTCGTTGATGACCGACACCTGCTTTGTTGGGTCATGTATGCCTGTCCTTGTGCGGAACTGCCACTTTGGTTTATGACTAGACATGTCGATCCGGGTTCTTTGACATTGGTTTGCTAGCGACACTATCGCATACGTGCGTCAAAAGACGCAAACGGTCCCGGCTAAGGTAAGGCTGCAGCCGTGGAGTTAACCGTGCGTGAGACCACAAAGGGATGCGATGTGTTACAGGCTGGATTCCTATGGCTTAGGATCAGGGTCCCGATAGTGTTGTTGCTTGATAACTGGATCATGTCATTAGGAGAAGCACGTGATGGACTAGACCCAAACTAATAGACGTAGCATGTTGATCGTGTCATTTTGTTGCTACTGTTTTATGCGTGTCAAGTATTTGTTCCTATGACCATGAGATCATATAACTCACTAACACCGGAGGAATACTTTGTGTGTATCAGACGTAACAACGTAACTGGGTGACTATAAAGATGCTCTACAGGTATCTCCGAAGGTGTTCGTTGAGTTAGTATGGATCAAGACTGGGATTTGTCACTCCGTGTGACGGAGAAATATCTCGGGGCCCACTCGGTAATACAACATCATACACAAGCCTTGCAAGCAATGTGACTTAGTGTAAGTTGCGGGATCTTGTATTACGGAACGAGTAAAGAGACTTGCCGGTAAACGAGATTGAAATAGGTATGCGGATACTGACGATCGAATCTCGGGCAAGTAACATACCAAAGGACAAAGGGAATGACATACGGGATTATATGAATCCTTGGCACTGAGGTTCAAACGATAAGATCTTCGTAGAATATGTAGGATCCAATATGGGCATCCAGGTCCCGCTATTGGATATTGACCGAGGAGTCTCTCGGGTCATGTCTACATAGTTCTCGAACCCGCAGGGTCTGCACACTTAAGGTTCGACGTTGTTTTATGCGTATTTGAGTTATATGGTTGGTTACCGAATGTTGTTCAGAGTCCCGGATGAGATCACGGACGTTACGAGGGTTTCCGAAATGGTTCGGAAACGAAGATTGATATATAGGATGACCTCATTTGATTACCGGAAGGTTTTCGGAGTTACCGGGAATGTACCAGAAATGACGAATGGGTTCCGGGAGTTCACTGGGGGGGGGGGGGCAACCCACCCCGGGGAAGCCCATAGGCCTTGAGGGTGGCGCACCAGCCCTTAGTGGGCTGGTGGGACAGCCCAAAAGGGCCCTATGCGCATTGGAAGAAAAATCAAAGAGAACAGAAAAAAAAGGAGGAGGTGGGAAAGGAAAGAAGGACTCCACCCACCAAACCAAGTAGGACTCGGTTTGGGGGGGAGTCCTTCCCCCCTTTGGCTCGGCCGACCCCCTTGGGGCTCCTTGAGCCCCAAGGCAAGGCTCCCCCTCTCCCACCTATATATACGGAGGTTTTAGGGCTGATTTGAGACGACTTTTCCATGGCAGCCCGACCACATACCTCCACGGTTTTTCCTCTAGATCGCGTTTCTGCGGAGCTCGGGCGGAGCCCTGCTGAGACGAGATCATCACCAACCTCCGGAGCGCCGTCACGCTGCTGGAGAACTCTTCTACCTCTCCGTCTCTCTTGCTGGATCAAGAAGGCCGAGATCATTGTCGAGTTGTACGTGTGCTGAACGCCGAGGTGCCGTCCGTTCGACACTAGATCGTGGGACTGATCGCGGGATAGTTCGTGGGGCGGATCGAGGGACGTGAGGACGTTCCACTACATCAACCGCGTTCACTAACGCTACTGCTGTACGGTCTACAAGGGTACGTAGATCACTCATCCCCTCTCGTAGATGGACATCACCATGATAGGTCTTCGTGCGCGTAGGAAATTTTTTGTTTCCCATGCGACGTTCCCCAACAGCATCCTCTGTCGCCTTCTTCTCGGCTTCGGCCTTCTCGCGGACGAGACGGTCAACTTCGCTTGGTGAAGACATGGCGATGACGAGGGCGACGCGGACGTAGACGAAGCAGACGGACGGAGGCGAGCAGTCGCGTGACCGCTCCCCAAAAACCTAATCGCCCCTCTCCCGTACAGGAACGGGAGAGGCGGGGTTTCGGAGGCCTGCTCTCCCGTCGACCGTGTACGCGGTAAACTCGTCTCGGATCGTGCCGTGTCCATTACGTATTCTCCGTTCCTGACCGACAAAAATAAGCGCGTAGGTATGAGCTCGGCTCGGCTCATTCCCGTAACCCGCGTCGGGGCGAGGCGGGCGGCGGAGGAGGAGTGCGCGAGGGCACCTTCTCTTCTCACTCTCCAATAGCATGTGGAAGAGAGACCCTTATAAAGGGGGTCCAACTTCTCCTCCACTAGCGGGGTGGGACTAAACTTTCCACCACCTTGTCATGCCACCGCCTACATGGACCCTTGAAGGATTTTCTGAAATTCTCTAATGGGCCTAAAGCCCACTACCAATTTCAACAGGGAGGGGGCCGAGGTGGTGCGGCTAGGTTCCCCGCCGCCGCCAGGGCGGGCGACGCGGGGGACGCGAGGGGAAGGCGCTGTTGGAAGTTAGGTCGCTTCACCTAACAGATGTATATAGACACATGTTAAAATGTAGATTCACTTATTTTGCTGTGTATGCAGTCCTTTAATAAAATCTTTAAAATGACTTATATTTAGGGACGGGGAAGTACTTTTGAAAGAACAGCCAGCATATATGCATGATCAGGACACTCTGCGGTACACACCTCCTTCCCTGCGACCAGTAAACTGTCCACTTCTTCGTAGTAGAAACTACTCATACATATAGCAGCTCAGGAAAAAAAGAATTGTCTAGTTAATTTATGAAAACGGGGCAAAAACCGGAGACCTCTCGGATCATCCAACAAGTGCATGGATGGAGTAACGAAATCCCGGAGGGAAGATCATACAGTACAACATCGAAACGGCAACGTTCACCAGGCAGAAGGAACTTGTCGATCTGCACCTTTGGCTTCACCAAAATCCGTCGACCACCTGGGTGCACTTGCCCTTGAGCCACCTCACGCCGTTCTTGAGCGACACCTTCATCTTCCCCTCCACGCCGTACACCCTGTACCCGGCCACCCTCCTCTTCCTCCGCAGCTCCGCCGGGGCGCTGCGGAAGCTGCCGCTCCACGACCTCGTATTCGAGCCGGCCGTCGCTGCCGACGTCGAGGAAGAAGCTGTAGTACAAGGAGGCCAGGTGGTGCCCGCTGTCTTTTTGGGTGTGACGTAGGAGGCACTGTAGCACCTCAGCTCGGTGACGGCGCTGGCCGGGCTGGTGGTGGTGGTGGTGGTTGTGTTGCTCTTCTCTGAGTAGGACCTTGACCTCTCCATTGACGTATGGGTGGCGCGCTTGCTTGAAGAGGTGGCAAGAATGGGAGTGCATGCAGCGGAGAGAGTGCGGCTAGCTCTTGAACTTGTAGGAGGAGAGGATGCCGGGAGTCTGCCTTTTCCATCTGATTTTGTACTTTGTACCGCCGAAGAGTTGTGAGCGGAAGTTGAACAGAACAGGGTTGTGCTTTGAGTTATTAGCGACTTATAATGCGTGCAATGTTACACAATAGCACGTCGCAGAGCAAACCGTGAAAAGAAAAAAACTGTGAGCTATAGCGTTTTCCAAGAGCTCCCCTTCTACCGCTCCAACGATACAACGTTTTAAAAATACTTCCAGTCTATTCGTCAATTATCAAGTTAGTGCAAAGAATACTAGAAATAAAAAAATACTTCAAGGTGCGTAGACCACCTAGCGACAACTGTAAACAATGAAGGGAGCCGAAGGCGCATCACCGTCAGCATCCCTCCATCAGTAAAACCGGACAAACTTTGTTGTACTAGATAATTGGAAAATTGTCGTGCTAAGGCACTAAAGGACTAACGCACCAGAATAGCAATCGTCATCGACAAACGCTAACTGAAACTGACGAGATCCGTCGGAGATGAACCTCGACACGCCCTCCAATGATGCTAGAAACATCACCGGGATGGGAGCTAGGTGGGAAAAAGCTTATTTCATCTTCAGAAAGCCGCCATCGTCTTACCATCCTGAGCAGGACACAAACTCGTGTAAAATTAAAAAAAAATATTAAAAAACAAAGCGTTTCCACCGATAATGATGAGGATTTTCGTGCCTCCATGGCTATAAGGCCATATGAGAAGAAGTAGGCCGGCGGCTGCATGGCTGGAGGCAGCGAAAACCCTAACATGGATGCATTTACATGAGTAGAAGCAAAGGGGTATAACCGGCACGAATAATGTAGACTTATAAGTTATATCGCTATTGTAACTATGGCTATTAAAGCACCATATAATCATTGATAGTGGTGTAGTCTTCATACAGGACCTCCTCCATCAAATGTTGGTTGTTGGTTATCGCCTCTTAACGCACTATTTTTATCACTAAAAGTCTTTCCACCTTCTTAATATTAGTCTCGTTCCTCTCTCGCCGGCGCCGCCGCTGATCCGCCCCACCTTCGACGGCCTTTGGGCCGGGGAAGTGCGGAGGGTCTCGGCCCCTGCCGACGAGAGGGGGGCATTTTCTTTTTTGTTAGGTTCAACGTCTTGATTGGGGCTGTGTGGCGCTGGCTCTGTCCCTAAGTAGGAATATTGTCTCCCCCGCTCGATCCTCATTCTAATGGTGCGAATAGCGTTGTTGAATGACGTGTGGAGGTGTCTCTCCGTCGGATCTCACGGGATTCGGCCAGTGCTCGTCTTTCGTTGTTTTATTTGGATCCTATTTTTGTTCGTCTTTGATCGAATGGTTGCATGTTTGATCTTCTCAATCTACAACTCACTTTATCGACGATGGTTGCTACTCTGGTGTGCTAGTCCTTTGAAGTCTTAGCACGACGATTTTTCTACTGTCTACTTCAACAGGATATGTCCAGCTCAGATGAGGGATGGACTATGGTGATGACTCGTCTTCGACTCGTTGCTAGGTGATTCATGAATCTGATTGTAATTTTTGTTATTTTTAGTGTTCTCTGTACTGTCAAGATTAATGAATAGATTAAAAATTTCTCCGGCAAGAAAGTACACACTTTTTTTGACATTTACTTCTTTTTGGATTTGTTGGCTGTATATATCATGCTTTGCAGAGGTGAGATATTCACTTAGTGCGATTGTATCGCCTTGATATACGATTGTATGAAGATTCCGTTTTCAAAAAATCTACGCAATGTTCGACACTACTATGTCGTGTGTTGTTTGGCGTCACTATGCCATCTAGTTAGTTACTCCATACTTTAGATGTACTAATTCCAGCTGATTATAATTGTGAAAAGGCATGTCGACGGTCAATTGGTACTTCTCGAAAATGGCACTGGATGTAATGATGAAACTAGAGAAAGAATAGATGGAGCAATGTTTTTTCTTTTTGCATTTTAGGATTATCGAGTTCATTGTTCCAACTTACTGGGTTCTATGGGGGCTAAGAAAAATAAACGGATTGGCAAGGTGGGATATTATTTACAGACCCAAAGACCAAGGAGATCTAGGGATTAAGAATTTAAAAATGAAGAATATATGCCGTCTTAGCAAGTGGCTACATGTTATCTACCGAGACTGAAGGGATATGGGTATAAATCTTGTGGAATAAATACTTTCAGTCTAAGACATTGGCCCAGGTTGCAACTAGACCTAACGACTCACCTTTTTGAAAGGAGTTAATGAAGATGAACCTTCTTCCAAAGATTGAAGTTTTTAGTTGGTAATGATACCACAATAAGATTCTGGAAGGACACATTGCTTGGGGCACGCCGCTAGATTTATAATATCATTCCCTATATAATATTGTACAACATAAAAAAGATTACGTTACCATAGTATTACATTCCGTACCTCTTATTATCCAGTTCAGGTGGTCGTCTCTAGTGGAAGAATGCTGGAGTGCATGGCTGCACTTGATCAGACGGCTGATGGATGTTTAACTTTCTAACTAGACAAATAATATTTAATGGAAATTGTCTACGAATGATGTGTTTTCAGTGAAATTGATGTACATGGATTTAATTGACTCTGGTGTCCTCTCGAGATCATTGCATATTTGGAAAACTAAAGTGTCACTTAGAATTAAAATATTCATGTGGTTTGTACACAAGGGAGTGGTACTAACCATAGATAATTTGATGAAGCGAAGATGGGTAGGCAGCTCTGGATGTTGCTATTATGATCAAAATCAAACAATAAGACACCTCTTTCTCAATTGTTCACTAGCAAATCTATTATGGCGCACTGTTCATATAGAATTCAACATTAGTCCGTCAACAAGCATTAATACGCTATTTGAGACGTGACTTAATGGAGTAGACGTAACTATAGCGAATCATATCCGGATTGGAATAAGTGCATTATTTTGGGCTATATGAAACTCTAGAAATGATATGATTTTTAATGACAAGAGCTTCAATAATTTTTTTACACGTTATCTACAGAGCCACAACTTGGATCCGTACGTGATTGTTACTCACTCATGCGGACTTCAGAAAGTTTATGGTTATTGGATGCAACCGGAGAAAGACGGTCGCATGGGCCATCTTCAGCCGATTTGGATAACGATCTAATAATAGGCAAGGTGTATAGCCATCATAGCTTACTTTTGGTTTTGTTGGATGTGGCAGTTTTTACTTATTTACGTACTTGTTTTATTTGCTCAGATCCTGAGCCCGTCGGGATCTATAACTTTGTTTTTAAACCTGTTTAATAATATGACTGCATGCATTAGTTGATGCAGAGATCGAAGGTTGCATTTCTTCTTTTCAAAAAAACTACTGGGTTCTAGAAAGCCATGTATTTATATACATGCTAGCCATACTAATTCCTCCGTTTTAAAATATAACTTATTTTAAATATTTCAATAAAGACTACGTACAAAACCAAAATAAATGATATTTTAAAGTATGTAGAAGTAGTTTGTAATGAAATTTTAAAAAATATATATTTAGAAACGTAGGGAGTAGTAGATTAGCAGGAGAAAGAGAGCTAGCTAGATCGATGCTGCATTTCGAAGGAAGCATCCGTTCATTCAGGACTCTCCTGCTTTTCTGCGTTGGATAAATGCTGCTTTCTGGACGAAAGCAACTTGGCGCTTTTTTCTGCAGCTTCGGTAGCGGCACCGACCCGAAACTGCATGTGGGTAGGTTGCGAGGACGTACATTGTCGGCACCGCTCCTACACGTCAGAACCCGTTAATGGCTGGCAATTAGACCGTCCGTGAAATTTGGCCGTACAGTGGACCGCGTCATCAGCTGCATTTTCAATTTTCTGATGAACAAGCAAAGTGAATTTCAGATTTTCTGTTGGCTGATTGATAACAAGGACGCAAAGGCCACAATTTTCATTACAACCTTGAATCGTAGATGCTTATATATAGACACGTATACTCATCTTTATAAACACAATCACTTACCCCCACTAGTGGGAACAGGGCCTATAGTCCCGGTCCGTAACGGACTTTAGTCCCGGTTCACCAACCGGGACTGAAGGGGCGGGAGCCTTTAGTCCCGACCCTGTTCCAAGCCGAGACCAAAGGTGCTCCACGTGGGCGCCTCGGAGCGTCCTCAGGGGCAGGCCCTTTAGTCCCGGGTCTTAACACGGACCGGGACTAAAGAGTTTCTGCATATTTTGTTTATTTTAGGGGTTTAGGGTTTTAGGGTTTAGGTGTTCGGGAATTAACGTGATGCCTCGTTTGGTGTTCTGGAATTAGGCCATGTTTGGTAACAAAATGGTAAAAAAACTAAAGTATTAAAAACTGCAGTAATTTTACCTGTAGATAGAAAATACCATGGTTTTAATATAACAACATTCTTTTACAGTATTCACAATGCAGAGAACTTGTTTGGTTACGCCACATATTGTTGTAAAATTAACCAATGCATTTGTAGCTAGCTAGCTAGCCGTTGCTAGCGGTCAATGCGTATATCGAGCTACGTAGCTGGCTAGATCTTGCCCGTAGCGTGCATAGAACAGAACCATCCATAAGCAGACTCCACTTTGCATGTTAAGCAGAAGGGCACCCACAACATGGCGTCGGCGAGCTAGCATAGACGGAGTGATTTCGTCTTCTTCCGCATCACCGTCGGGACACATCGAAGCTGCACGTGGAGGTGCCGAAATACCACTCTGTCATCGAGCGAGTACACATGAAGAAGACAACGACATCCCACCCCTTCTTTTCGCCTTCTCTGTTTTTTAAAAAGAGGTCTGGGGTTCTTTTTTTTATGCAGAGAAAAAACCACAGTTTTTCCAATACTGCAGTTTTAAAATCACAATTCTTATAGGCAACCAAACACCTCATTGTAAATAAAACTATGATAATCTCAAAAACTGCGGTATTCTAAAATTACTTCGAAAATTCTTTGTTATCAAACAGGGCCTTAGTTTTCATATAATTCTAAATATACATGTTTATGCATATATATATATATATATATATATATATATATATATATATATATATATATATATATATATATATATATATATAAGATTAACTTATCTTACAAGCGAGCATATATATACAATTATATGGAGATCTGAATTATCGGGACTAGAGCCCGTCTATTCGATTACATGGACCAAAATCAGTAATGGCCCCTAGCTACACTAAATCGTCATTTGTCATCTATAGCTTCCGTCCTCACAAAGGTCGCAAGCTCCTCTGCAACAGCAATCGCGCGTTGCTCTGGTAGGAACTTCTCCCTCATGACCGTGTACTATATAAGAAGAGGAGATGAATATGAATATCAATCATGATAACAAAGAATGACGGGTAAAAATAGAGGTGTGAATGTTCATTGCTTACGTCGTATCTGTGATCCTTGTGCTCAGAGGTAAACGTGTGAATGGTCTCGCAAACATAGTATCCGCATAGATGCGTCCTCTGTGGCTGCTGGTCGCACTTTACGAGAATAGAATATATATAATAAAAATAATAATCTAGCATCATAAATGTATTGAAAATAGAAGTATATCATACTACTACTTACATGAGCTGCTCTAAAGGTCAGCTTCTCAGGCTCGATACCGGGAGTCACGCACTTGAACCGCTTTCAAACCCTGCCCGACAAGGAAAATGATTTGCTAAGTTTTCATTAATTGATATATCAGAAAATCATTGAAAGAGACCGATAGATCGCAAGAATGATTGAAATTACCCTTGGAGCATGTCCTGCAGGCTTTGGAACTGTTCCAAGGGTCTCGATAATGGGTCGAAGGCATCAACTCTTCCCTTATCAATTTGAATGTCCAACAGAATCCAATGAAAGTTGCACATGTATATATATATATATATATATATATGTCAGTAACTTATCAATTACACTTATAAGTGAATGGACACAACAGAGTAAAGACCCTCACCTGAAGTTGTATAGAAACAGTATGTGGTCACAGAAATTTTGATCTGTTAGAAACCTTAGAAGGTTTTCCTCCGTCTCCTTGGGTTTATCACTTAGCGTCGCTATATGTATTTTATTTGGGTCAATAAACCCAATATTTAGGATGTTCCTACTTTTACATTCCAAAATATTCATTCTGCATAATAGAGTACAAGTTATATGTAGACAATGAATTGAAATAACTAAACAAGTTATATGTAGACAACAAATTGAAAAACTTACAGACAATAGCAACTCATAAGCGATTTGTCGAGGGCGTCGGCATTGTACATCTGGAAGAGTTCATCAAAGTCGATATGGATTTCTTCGGGGCGGCCGTAGTACTCCTGTGGGACACTCACCACGATCATCGTTCTCCCATTCTTTGATTCACTTAAGTACCATGTATGCAAGTAACGCGTATTTGTTGGGAGATCATCTTTGCTGACCAAAGGCGTCCCATGACTAACTGTGGCTTAGGGGCTACCACAGCCTTGGGTAACATGTCGGCTTGGGAAGCCAGAACGTCTTCAACCGGGATACCCCATTCATCCGCCCACTTCTTTGCTAATTCCAAATCTTGCCCCTACACCAGAGGGGGGACATTCTCGAGTAACACCCTGAGGGGTGGGATCGAATGTTTGGCCTGTTGTCCAAGCTGAGGAACGTCTGATCTTTTTTTGCTTGTAGTTGAACTTGATTTGCTCCCACTTGCACTTGCACGTGATCTGCTCTTTTTCCCTTCCTTCTGCAATGTGCGTGTATAGTCATCAGGCTTATGGTGTAAGTCATACTGTGATGGAAGGTTCGTGAAGTATTTTGCATATGCTATTTGCTTCTCGGTGTATTCCGGGCGGGGCTCGGGTTCCTTCTTTTTCATCCGCGCATCATAATGTTCCTTTGCTATCCTGGCGTTTTCCTCGGCGGTACGATTATAAGGTCTGATAGGAAGATTAGCATGAGGTACCTTTGGGAGGGGCGACAGTTTGCGCTTTGGGGAGCTCCGTCGCTTAGAAATCATCGACGGAGCGTTCTTGCTGGCACGCTTCCGCTTAGTATCCGGAGTGGGCGGCGGCGGAGACGGACGACCCAAGTCCGGCGGCGGTGATCGAGATGGACTCGTGTTGTGCTGGCCGTCGTCATGTGGAGGGCTTGGAGGTGATGGAGGTGTAGGTGACCTGCGACGACTCGGAGGCGGTGTTGTCCTTGGGGCCGAGCCTGGAAGCTTGATGTAGTTCTTGTCCCATAGGATGACTCCACCCAGTACTTCTCCGAGTGTCCTCTCATCTTCGGGTCCAGCTATGTCGAGCTCCATATCATGAAACCCCGCCATGATTTCATCCACCCCGACTTTAGCAAAGCCACCTGGAATCTCACAGCCATGCCAGCGTGCATCAGGGACAAAAGGTAAAGCTTGTCCGACGGCCACCTTCATGGATATGTTCTTGAATTTCTGATGGAGTTCACATGATGTTGACTCCTTGATTCCATCCACGGGGTAGCCGGGACCGCCCTCTATCATTCTTCGTGCATCGTCGGGCGGGGCCTCAGATTCAGCCACGCTGCTTTTCCACTTAGATGCGGCACCGGTAATATCGACTGCAGGATCTTCCTGGCGCGCTACTCCTCTAAGCTCATCAATCTGCTTCTGTTGCTCGTTAATCCTGGCAAGCAACTGGTTGAACTTGTCATTCTCCTCATCCTGCTGTCTCTTCTTTGCTCTCGCTCGGCTTCTGTAAGTGTCTTGGCCTCTGGCAAACCCAAGCCACCACGGGTAAAAAGGACCGAAGCCTCGCGTTCGTCCTCCATGTTCGTCATTGCCGAGGACCAGTGTGAGCAAATCTTTCTCTCTATCTGCAGTGAACTGTCTTTTTCCCTCCTTAATTTCTTTCACTATCTTTTTCCAATTTTCCCTGGGTATCCTAAGACCGTCACTGCAGATGAGGTCCCCTATTTCTTCGTCGTACGAACCACCATGCGCAAGGAACCAATTTCTTGCTCTCAATTCCCACTCATCACGGAGTGGTTCAGGTATGATGCCTTTGGCTAGCAGATCTTGCTCTTTCTTATCCCACTTTGGGATGGCAGTCTCATAGCCCCCTGGCCCCAGCGTGTGGTGATATTTCTTCTTGTCGGCATTTTTCTTGTTCTTTTATGATAATGCCTTGGCATCTTCTGACTCCTTGTACTCTTGAAATGCCTTCCAGTGATTCGCCTGCTTGGCTAGATACCCCTCGAATACTGGCACTTTCTTTGTCTTCAGATAGTTTTTCCATAGCTTCTTCTTCCAGCTACGGAACAGTTCGGCCATCTTCTTTAGAGTCCACTGCTTGACTTTGGCCCTCAGTTTTTTTGCGGCGTCTTCATTCTCACATTCTGGCAGGTTGAAATGTGACATGAGATCATTCCAAAGATTATCTTTGTACCTTTCGGCGACATAGTCAGTATCGGCTACCCCTTTGCGCTTGTTCCACTCCCGAACGCTGATCGGGACATGATCCCTAACGAGAACTCCACATTGCTTCTTGAATGTGTCAACAGCATTCTTAGGAAGCTTGGGTTCGCCCGTAGGCAATATCACCTCAAAGGTGTAATGCATCCGTGCATCCAAGTTTTTAGTCGGGCCTCGTTTCCTAGCTTTGCTCTATGTGGAGGCCTAAGAGGGAGAAACATTCGTCAAATGAATGTATATGTATACAATATAGAGCTATCTCCAATATTTTTCACATATTACAAGTGATTGTCGAACTTCATATGTATACCTCGCCGGACTTTATTATTTCTCCACCGGCTTCTCCACCGGCTTCTCCATCAGTGGAGCTATCACCTTCTCCGTCATTGGACCTATCTCCTGCCCCATCGGCTTCATCTTCGTGTCGGTCGACCTCCATTCCATATCCGGAGGGGTTTAGATATGACGACGGAGATTTAGCTGGTTCAACGTCGGGGCCGTCTTTGATTAGATCTTCGAGAAGTTCTTCCTCTTCGAGGTTCCTGATATGTGGATCCATAGTTCTGCAAAAAACGGACATTTGATTAACTAATAAACTAACAAACTATATAAGAGGGGTTGGAAACTTTGATGTGTCGTTTTATATAGGAGGACCTTTAGTCCCGGGTCTTGGCTAGAACCAAAACTATAAAATATGTCTAACGGATTCTCTTAACCTTTAAGGATTTAACAAAATGGCGACATTCTAGATGCGTAGAAAATGATCCTATTTTTCCTGATCTTATCTACCCTTCTATATGTCACATTGTCTAGTGTCAAAGGACTTTGTTGAACTTTGTACCAAAAAAGAATTATTCTATCAGGAACTCCGTTCCAAAACAACTTTAGTCCTGGGTCGTGGCTCCACCCGGGACTCCTAGATTTCTGCATAGTATTCAAAGTAGGAGTACTTTTCCAATTTGAGCATTCAATAAGGAAAACCAAATCGTAAAATAAAGTAGTATTCAAATTAGCATGCATTCAATTATAAGCAAAACTACATCATCTCTTGTGTCCGTACATCGTCGAATATTATCACTAATACTCCTCGAATACTATCATACATATAGCATCACTAATACAGCTAGAACCGTTGCGCCCGACGGGTATCGTCGCGGGCGGTGGACACCCAAAGAGAAGGAACCATCACAGGATCATAGCTCCAGTGAGATCCCTGAAGAACCTACCAGGTATGCTCGAACCTGCCCTCCAATGCAACCATGTATTGACGGACATGCTCATCCTCCTCGCTGACACGGTGACGTACCACCTCCGCGGTGTCCGGAAGCCTCGGCACCGTCACTGGCCCACGCGACCGCCACCAAACAAGGATCGGGTCAACAACGGGCTGGCTCCACACCAACCTACGCCCCCCCCGGAAGGTAGCACCTCCCAATACCAGCCGGGCGGAGCCCAGTCCCGGACATGGCCCCTCTGATCAAGCAGGTTTCCACCGCCGAGTCGACGACGAGGATGCGGGATAGGCATCGTAAAATGAATTAATTTTCTTGCTAAAAATAAACTAATTGTATATATAGTAAAATAAAGTAGTTTTATTAAATCAACTAGTTCAACTATATATTAAAGTAGTTTTATTAAATCAACTAGTTCAACTATATATTAAAGTAGTTTTACTAAATCAACTAGTTCAACAATATATTAATTAATCTTTTTCTCCTCCTCTTCTTCTTCCTTTTTTTCTCCTCTTCTTCTACTCCTCCTCCTCTTCTTCTACTTCTCCTCCCTTCTTCTTCTACTTCTCCTCCTCACCGGCACGACGGCGGCGGTGCCGTCATCTTCTTCTCCTCCTCTTCTTATTTTCCTTTTTCCTAATCTTATTTTCTTATTTTTGTTCATCTTTCTTCTTCTTGTAAGCCTAACCTAATTCTAAATATTACTAACCCTAATAATCTAGCACCGACCTAATAAAAATAGGAATTAAATGACAAAAAAAATCTTCTTCTCCTCCTCTTCTTCTTCCTTTTCTTCTCCTCTTCTTCTAATCCTCCTCCTCTTCTTCTACTTCTCCTCCCTTCTTCTTCTACTTCTCCTCCTCACCGGCACGACGGCGGTGGTGGCGTCATCTTTTCTTCTCCTCCTCTTCTTATTTTCCTTTTTCCTAATCTTATTTTCTTATTTTTGTTCATCTTTCTTCTTCTTGTAACCCTAACGTAATTCTAAATATTACTATCCCTAATAATCTAGCACAAACCTAATAACAATAGGAATTAAATGACAAAAAAAATCTTTTCTTCTTTTCTTCTCCTTTTTCTTCTTTTCTTCTGCCTTTTCTTCTTCTCTTCTCCTTTTTCTTGTTTTCTTCTCCTTTTTCTTCTTTTCATCTCCTTTTTCTTCTTTTCTTCTCCTTTTTCTTCTTTTCTTCTCCTCATCACCGGCACGACGGCGGCGGTGGCGTCCCTGCCGGCGGGCGCCGGCGGCTCGTCCTTCGTACGTCTTCGGCATGGGGAGGAGGGGGCGGGGGGCTTACCGGAGTGGGCAGGGCGACGGCGTCGGCGAGGAGGACGGCAGGGCGACGAGGAGGTCGGCGAGGAGGACGGCAGGGCGGCGGCGACGGCGGGCAGCCTGGCGGCGTCGAGGAGTTCGTGTGTTGCCGCGCCGGGCAGGAGAAGCAAGCGAGAGGAAGAAGAGAATGGATTTGGATTTTCGTCCGCGCCGTATATATAGTAGGATCTTTAGTCCCGGTTCGGGGCTCGAACCGGGACTAAAGACACCCTTTAGTCCCGGGTGGAGCCACGACCCGAGACTAAAGACCCTTTTTCGGCAGACCAAAAGGCGGGAAGCATGGGCCTTTAGTCCCGGTTCGGGGCTCGAGCCGGGACTAAAGGGTGTCTTTAGTCCCGGCTCGAGCCCCGACCCGGGACTAAAGGCCCCTTTTCGGCAGGCGGCAGGCGAGGGGCTTTAGTCCCGGGTCGTGGCTCCACCAGGGACTAAAGCCCCTCCACTGGCTGCACGATAAGTTTAGTCCCACCTCGCCCAGCGTGGGGCACTCACACTAGTTTATAAGCCCCGTCGCAGCATCTCCATCGAGCTCCTCTCTAAAGCAGACTTACGGGCCTAAACAGACTATAAATTTAAAAATTGAAACTATATTCGAAATTATGGAGAAAATTCAACCTGAATTCAAAGTGAGGTCACTTTGAATTTATGTTGAATTTTCTCTATAAATTCTCATATAGTTTCAATTTTTTTCTATTTTCAAAATTAATCATTTTGACTATCCAAACTATTAACTATTTTGTTATTTTCAATTAAAAACTATGTTTATTAAAAATTCTTTTTGCATATTTGAGAATTTGACAAAACTATGAAAATGAAAAGTGTTTAAAATTGAATAAATAATTCAAAACTATTTTCTTTTTTAAAAATTAATTATTTTGACTATCCAAACTATTAATTATTTTGTTATTTTTAATTAAAAACTATGTTTATTAAAATTCTTTTTGCATATTTGAGAATTTGACAAAACTATGAAAATGAAAAGTGTTTGAAATTGAATAAATAATTCAAAACTATTTTCTATTTTCAAAATTAATTATTTTGACTATCCAAACTATTAACTATTTTGTTATTTTCAATTAAAAACTACGTTTATTAAAATTCTTTTTGCATATTTGAGAATTTGACAAAACTATGATAATGAAAAGTGTTTAAAATTGAATAAATAATTCAAAACTATTTTCTATTTTCAAAATTAATTATTTCGACTATCCAAACTATTAACTATTTTGTTATTTTCAATTAAACCATGTATCAAGGTTTCGAACGAGAACTCATCTCTTACAAAGGGATTTCATTTTTTTGAACTTATTTAAACTCCATACTTTTTGTGTATTCAAAATGTACCATTCAAAGGCACGTCACAAATTATCAACAATTTCTGACTTAGTTTGGTATTCTTCGTGCATTTACTTTTGTTTTTTTGGGCTAGTTGACCCTGAAATTGAAAAGCACTACCAATGAACTCTAAAAATGTTGAAAGTTCGCATGCTATCATCATTTCACCCACATAGCATGTGTTAAAAAGGTGAGAGGGCTACGACAAAAACTGGATGCACTTCGTGTAGAAAACAGACAATCTCTCTCGAAGTATCAGGGTTTCGAACGAGAACTCATCTCTTACAAAGGGATTTCTCTTTTTTGAACTTATTTTAACTCCATACTTTTTGTGTGTTCAAAATGCACCATTCAAAGGCACATCACAAAATTTCAACAATTTCTGACTTCATTTGGTATATTTCGTGCATTTACTTATTTTGTTTGAGCTAGTTGACCCTAAAATTGAAAAGCACTACAAATGAACTCTGAAAATGTTGAAAGTTGGCATGCTATCATCATTTCTCCCACATAGCATGTGTTAAAAAGTTGAGAGGGCTACGATAAAAACTGGATGCACTTCGTGTACAAAACGGACAATCTCTCTCGAAGTATCAGGGTTCGAACGAGAACTCATCTCTTACAAAGGGATTTCATTTTTTTGAACTTATTTGAACTCCATACTTTTTGTGTGTTCAAAATGCACCATTCAAAGGCACATCACAAAATTTCAACAATTTCTGACTTCATTTGGTATATTTCGTACATTTACTTATTTTTTTTGAGCTAGTTGACCCTAAAATTGAAAAACACTACAAATGAACTCTGAAAATGTTGAAAGTTGGCATGCTATCATCATTTCACCCACATAGCATGTGTTAAAAAGTTGAGAGGGCTACGACAAAAACTGGATGCACTTCGTGTACAAAACGAACAATCTCTCTCGAAGTATCAGGGTTTCGAACGAGAACTCATCTCTTACAAAGGGATTTCATTTTTTTGAACTTATTTGAACTCCATAATTTTTGTGTGTCCAAAATGCACTATTCAAAAGCACATCACAAAATTTCAACAATTTCTGACTTAATTTGGTATTCTTCGTGCATTTACTTTTGTTTTTTGAGCTAGTTGACCCTAAAATTGAAAAGTACTACAAATGAACTCTGAAAATGTTGAAATTTGGCATGCTATCATCATTTCACCCACATAGCATGTGTTAAAAAGTTGAGAGGGCTACGAGAAAAACTGGATGCACTTCGTGTACAGAACGGACAATCTCTCTCGAAGTATCAGGGTTTCGAACGAGAACTCATCTCTTACAAAGGGATTTCATTTTTTTGAACTTATTTGAACTCCATACTTTTTGTGTGTTCAAAATGCACCATTCAAAGGCACATCACAAAATTTCAACAATTTCTGACTTCATTTGGTATATTTCGTGCATTTACTTTTGTTTTTTGGGCTAGTTGACCCTGAAATTGGAAAGCACTACAAATGAACTCTGAAAATGTTAAAAGTTGGCATGCTATCACCATTTCACCTACATAGAATGTGTTAAAAAGTTGAGAGGGCTACGACAAAAACTGGATGCACTTCGTGTACAAAACGGACAATCTCTCTCGAAGTATCATGGTTTCGAACGAGAACTCATCTCTTACAAAGGGATTTCATTTTTTGAACTTATTTGAACTCCAAACTTTTTGTGTGTTCAAAATGCACCATTCAAAGGCACATCACAAAATTTCAACAATTTCTGACTTAATTTGGTATTCTTCGTGCATTTACTTTTGTTTTTTTGGTCTAGTTGACCCTAAAATAGAAAAGCACTACAAATGAACTCTGAAAATGTTGAAAGTTGGCATGCTATCATCATTTCACACATAGCATGTGTTACCAAGTTGAGAGGGCTACGACAAAAACTGGTTGCACTTCGTGTACAAAACGGACAATTTCTCTCGAAGTATCACGGTTTCGAACGAGAACTCATCTCTTACAAAGGGATTTCATTTTTTTGAACTTATTTGAACTCCATACTTTTTGTTTGTTCAAAATGCACCATTCAAAGGCACATCACAAAATTTCAACAATTTCTGACTTAAGTTGGTATTCTTCGTGCATTTACTTTTGTTTTTTTGGGCTAGTTGACCCTGAAATTGAAAAGCACTACAAATGATCTCTGAAAATGTTGAAAGTTGGCATGCTATCATCATTTCACCCACATAACATGTGTTAAAAAGTTGAGAGGGCTACGACAAAAACTGGATGCACTTCGTGTACAAAACGGACAATCTCTCTCGAAGTATCACGGTTTCGAACGAGAACTCATCTCTTACAAAGGGATTTCATTTTTTTTGAAATTATTTGAACTCCATACTTTTTGTGTGTTCAAAATGCACCATTCAAAGGCACATCACAAAATTTCAACAATTTCTGACTTCATTTGGTATATTTCGTGCATTTACTTATTTTTTTTGAGCTAGTTGACCCTAAAATTGAAAAGCACTACAAATGAACTCTGAAAATGTTGAAATTTGGCATGCTATCATCATTTCACCCACATAGCATGTGTTAAAAAGTTGAGAGGGCTACGACAAAAACTGGATGCACTTCGTGTACAGAACGGACAATCTCTCTCGAAGTATCAGGGTTTCGAACGAGAACTCATCTCTTACAAAGGTTTATTAAAATTCTTTTTGCATATTTGAGAATTTGACAAAACTATGAAAATGAAAAGTGTTTGAAATTGAATAAATAATTCAAAACTAAAAGGTTTAGTACATTCCATACATGCATTACATAAAAGGTTTAATACATTATTGCATTATTGCACCAATATTCCTATCTATTATTTCTGTTTTCTTTTGTGTTGTAGCCATGGAGAATCTTCATCATTCAGTAGGATGCTTGGGTCAGTTTTCACTTTGAAGGGCGGAATTTCATGAAACTTATTATAATCTACTGACATGTCTGTCTTGTCATCTACTCCCACGATGTTTCTTTTCCCTAAAAGAACTATGAGGCGTTTTGGCTCATCGGACGATATCTTCTTTTGTTGATTTCTTTTTCTCGTTTTTGTAGACATGTCCTTCACATAGAAAACCTGAGCGACATCATTGGCTAGGACAAATGGTTCGTCCATGTACGCAAGATTGTTGAGATCCACTGTTGTCATGCCTTACTTTTGGTCTACAACTACCCCGCCTCCTGTCAGCTTCACCCATTTGCACCAAAACAAAGGGATCTTAAAAGTAGGTCCATAGTCAAGTTCCCATATCTCCTCTATGTACCCGTAATATGTTTCCAAACAGTGCCCATTCTCGTCTGTTGCATCAAAGTGGACACACATACTTTGGTTGGTGCTCTTTTTATCTTGGGCAACCGTGTAAAATGTATTCCCATTTATCTCATACCCTTGGAAAGTACATATAGTCGAAGATGGTGGCCTGGCCAAACAGTACAGCTGATCTCCAACGGTGTCGTCATTAATGAGATGTGTCTGCAACCAACTGCCAAAAGTCTTCTCGTGTTCCCCTTTAATCCAAGAGTCATCCTTCCCCGGGTTTTCGGAGCATAGAATATTCTTGTGTCTCACGATATACGGAGCCACCACGGTGGAATTGTGTAGAACTGTGTAGTGTGCTTGAGAGAAAGAATGCCCTTCCATACATACTTTTGCTTTCCTTCCTTGTGTGCCTTTTCCTGTCAGCCTACCCTCATGCCGAGATTCAGGAACACCAATTGGCTTAAGGTCAGGAAGAAAGTCCACACAAAACTCAATGACCTCCTCTGTTCCATAGCCCTTGGAGATGCTTCCTTCTGGCCTAGCACGGTTACAAACATATTTCTTTAAGACTCCCATGAACCTCTTGAAGGGGAACATATTGTGTAGAAACACAGGACCGAGAATTCTAATCTCTTTGACTAGGTGAACTAGGAGGTGTGTCATTATATTGAAGAAGGATGGCGGGAACAACAACTCAAAGCTGACCAGACATTGGACCACATCAATATGTAACCCTAATAGACTTTCTCGATCGATTACCTTCTGAGAAATTGCATTGAGGAATGCACATACCTTCACAATTGCCAGGCGAACATTTTCCGGTAGAATTACCCTCAATACAACCGGAAGCAATTGCGTCATAAGCACGTGGCAGTCATGAGCCTTTAGGTTTTCGAATTTTTTGTCTTTCATATTTACGATTCCCTTTATATTCGACGAGAAACTAGTCGGGACCTTGATACTGAAAAGGACTTCAAAGAAGATTTCCTTCTCTTCCTTAGTAAGAGCGTAGCTGGCACGCCCTTGAAACTGCCCTGGATACATGCCATCTCTTCCTTTATGACGTTCTTGGTCCTCCCGTACTTCCGGTGTATCTTTTGACTTCCCATACAAGCCCAGGAAGCCTAGAATATTCACGCAGAGATTCTTCATCAGGTGCATCACGTCGATTGCCGAGCGGACCTCATGGACTTCCCAGTAGGGTAGCTCCCAAAATATAGATTTCTTCTTCCACATGGGTACGCGCTTATCAGGGCCGTTAGGAACAGGTTGGCTGCCAGGACCCTTTCCAAAGATTACTTTTAAATATTTGACCATATCAAATACTTCAGCACCAGTACGGATGACAGGCTTCCCCGGGGTTCTGCCTTGCCATTGAAATGCTTGACTTTTTTATTTAAGGGATGCTTGGGCGGAAGAAAACGACGATTGTACGAGTACACATTCTTCCTACATTTGTCCAGATATATTCTTTCTGTCTAATCCAAACAGTGCGTGCATGCATTGTATCCCTTATTTGACTGTCTGGAAATGTTACTAAGAGCAGGCCAATCATTGATGGTTACGAAAAGCAACGCTCGAAGGTCAAATTCCTCTTGTTTGTGCTTGTCCCACACACATACACCTGGTTCGGCCCACAGCTGTAAAAGTTCATCAACTAATGGCCTTAGTTACACATCAATATTGTTGCCGGGTTGCTTTGGAACTTGGATAAGCACTGACATCATAATGAACTTCCGCTTCATGCACAACCAAGGAGGAAGGTTGTAGATACATAGAGTAACGGGCCAGGTGCTGTGACTGCAACTCTGCTCCCCAAAAGGATTCATGCCATCTGTACTCAGACCAAACCATAAGTTCCTTGCGTCAGCTGCAAATCTCGGGAACTCTCTCTCAATTTTTCTCCACTGCCGACCATCAGCGGTGTGCCTCAACTTATCGTCTTTCATACGATCTTCCATGTGCCATCGCAACAACTTCACATGATCTTTATTTCTGAACAAACGTTTCAACCGTGGTATTATAGGAGCATACCACATCACCTTGGCAGGAACCCTCTTCCTGGGTGGCTCGCCCTCAATATCACCAGGGTCATCTTTTCTGATCTTATACCACAATGCAGTGCATACCGGGCATTTATCCATATTCTCGTACTTCCCACCGCGGTAGAGGATGCAGTCATTAGGGCATGCATGTATCTTCTGCACGTCTAATCCGAGAGCGCAGACAACCTTCTTTGCTTCGTATGTGCTGGCGGGCAATTCGTTCTTTCTTGGAAGCATCTTCTTCATCAGTACCAACAACTTTTTGAATGACGAGTCAGTCACACCGGTCTCTGCCTTCCACTTTAGAAATTCCAGTGTGCTACCCAGCTTCTTCTGGCCATCTTCACAAGTTGGGTACAACAATTTGTTGTGGTCCTGTAACATCTGCTCGAACTGCAACCTCTCCTTTTCTGTGTCGCAACCTCGCCGTGCATCAGAAATGACCCGGCCAAGATCATGAGCGGGCTCATCTGGTTCCCATTCTTCATCCTGATCTTCTTCTACATTGTCTTCCATTGCGGTATCATCATACTCAGGGAACATAGATCGGTAGTTGTCATCATCGTTCTCTTCTTCTTCATCGTCGTCTTCCATCATAACCCCTCTTTCTCCGTGCTTGGTCCAAACATTATAGCCCGACATAAAACCGGACCGAAGCAAGTGGCTCTGAATGACTCTTGAGGAAGTGTAATCCTTCTCATTCCGACATTCAACACATGGACAAAACATATAGCCACCACCATGCTTGTTCGCATCGACTGCATCTCGAAAAGAATGCACACCTTCTCTGTAAGCTGTTGTGCGTCGATCACCGTACATCCATGGATGGCTCATCTGCGTTATACGACAGTATATCAAATACAATCACGATCCTAAAAATTAGTACCGCACGGTCTAAACGAGGAAATATAGTTGCTAACCTTTTAGAATAAGTAGAAATAAAGAGGAATAGGTTTAAGCATGGCTCGGGCATCTCATATCGTAGTTGTGTTCGGTGAACTGAAGCGGCATCGCTCTAACACACATTTCAACAAACACCTCTAGTGCATCCAAGAAAAATGGAGAGCTAGCACACACCCACACTCTTCCATCCAAGAAAAATGCAAGGAAGAGGGGAGAGGGGGGCTCTGGCCAATATATATAGGCAGAGGACTTTAGTCCCGGTTTGAGACACAAACCGGGACTAAAGGTGGCGAACATGCGGGCTGCACACCGCGTAGCCCTTTAGTCCCGGTTTGAGACACAAACCGGGACTAAAGGCTCCTTACGGGCCGGGACCAAAGCCTCATGGGCGACATTGCGATTTGGGGCAACGTGGCCGGGCCTTTAGTCCCGGCCCAGAGGGAGGCCGGGACTAAAGGGTCCAGGCCAAAGGCCCGTTTTCGACTAGTGACCCTATCTATTTGAACATGTCCAAGATATTGATCCAACACAATATCTTAAGATTGATGAAGTCATTATATACGTCTCATAATCGATAGAAACGTCTTCTTCACTGAATGAGCATCATTGTAAAGCCTGAAATAAATTCAAAAAGATGTGATCATCAATGTCAAGTGTGAAACTAAAACCCTGGTGAGCTGGTTACACGACACGGAACCTAATTTTACACTTCGACTTATGGACTTGCTCTATGAAAGTATGTGTCCTTATCCTCACTCAAATTTTAGGGTGGCCCCTCCTAGTTTTGACCAGTAAAATAGTGTTTTCATAGGTGTAGCATTACTCTCTCTTTTGTTTTCAAATATACATGTTTAGTGAAACATTTCATACTAGTAGAATGTTTATATTTCTTTATATAATTTTTCATGCGTTACAATGTGGACATACATATTTCAGTAAGTTAGCTCATGATTTACCTAACCATATTAATATCACTGTGTGGAAAAAATGCTACTTATATATTGTCATCACTCATAATACAATTGTTGGCCACATAGGGCTGTAGTCTAAATGGTACACCAACCACTTTAAGCACATCAACACGTACTGTTGCATAAGCTTCCAATTCATGGTCCACGACTTTACTTTCTCTTCCAATGGCCTTCATCGAGGCCGATTTGACAGCCTTGACATAAGCAATAACAGGAAAGAGCAAAATTTGTAATGAATGACTTGCTAGAAATTTGTAATGAATGACTCGCTAGAGCGTCTCAACAACGAAGGAATTGTCAATTTCAACACAAATCGAACCCCTATCCTAAAACAAGATTCGATTGCGACTCTCCGCCTTCTCAGCAACTAGAGCATTTGAACGGTTGGATTGATTTTCTTGATTAAGTTCTGGCCGTTCGATCATGAAATGGAGAGCTGTGGGCCGCCCGATCAAAAACCAACATAGTAGGAACGAATATTTGAACTTCAACTCGTGCTGCCATCGTTATCCCCGTGTCCCGCCTAGGGCATTTCCATCATTTCGCATGTTGGTGTATAAATAACAATGGATCCCGTGGAGAACCTAGCGCCCGCCTCGCTCCCGTCTGCTCCTCCCGCACTCGCGCCGCACCCTCTCTCTTCCTTCAAACCCTAACCCACGCACAACTCCCTACCATGCCGTCGCCATCTCCTTTGCTTGGCCGACTGCTGCCGCACCGCACGAGGTGGGATGCTCGTCCACTCGTCCTTGTGGCTCCGGATGAGGTGGGATGCTCAGCCCGCTGACACTCACGTGACCGAAGTTTGGGACTGGAAAGAAACTTGAGCTGTCATTTCCTAAAGTTTGGGACTTTGATGCTTTTGTTAAAAGGCTTCAGCGTGATAAGCTCGAACCGAAAGCGGATAAATGCATCTTCATAGGATACCCAAAGGAAACAGTTGGGTATACCTCCTATATCAGATCCGAAGGAAAAGTATTTGTTGCTATAACGGTTCCTTTATCGAGAAAGAGTTTCTCTCGAAACAATTTAGTGGGAGCATGGTGGAACTTGATGAGGTTTTTGAACCATCACTTCAACGAGAAAGTAGAAGGGTGTAGAAAGATGTTCCTGTGGCGCCTACACCAGTTGAAGTGGAAGTTGATGATGGTGATCATGAAGCTTCGGATCAAGTTACTACGAAACCTCGTAGGTCGATAAGAACACGTATTTCTCTAGAGTGGTATGATGGTTCTGTCTTGGAGGTCATGTTGTTGGACAACAATGAACCTACGAGCTATGTAGAAGCGATGGTGGGCCTGAATTTCGTTAGATGGCTGTAGGCCATGAAATCCGAGATAGGATCCATGTATGAAACCAAAGTGTGGATTTCGGAAGAGCTACTAGATGGTCGAAAGGCTATTAAGTACAAATGGATCTTTAAAAGGAAGACATACAATGATGGTAGTGCTACCATTCAGAAAGCTCAACTTGTCCCAAAGAGGTTTTCGACAAGTTCAACGAGTTGACCATGATGAGACTTACTCACTCGTAGCGATGCTGAAAGTCTGTTGGAATTATGTTAGTAGTTTTTGCATTTTTCAATTATGAAATCTGGCAGATGGATGTCAAAACATTGTATCCTTAACGGTTTTGATGGGGTTATAGTCCCAGGGTAGGGTCATAGGCCTGCCCTACCAGTCCTACCCAAAGACTACCCTTCATAGAAGACAAGGCCCTTAGTCAGTTCCGACTGAACTAAGAACTCCCCCATCATCCAGTCGGCGACGAGCATTCGGAGCGTATTTAACATACCGAGTGGATTCCACTCTGTACATCGTAACCTCCCAGGAGGGCAACGGCCATACATTTTCATACACCATTATTAGCATTTAAGGCATACGTTACCTGTAACGTAGGCATTTATTCGCCACTCTTCCACCCGTGTCCACCGGGCCATTATGAAGGGCAGCGCACTCTATATAAGCCGCCCTTCCCCACCGGTGGAGGGGTTGGTTTTTACTGTAATCCTATATTCCACTCGACACTAAGCTCCCAAGAGCACTGAGACGTAGGGCTCTTACCTCCACCTTAGAGGGGCCTGAACTCATACAACCTCGTCGTAGCTAAGGCTCTGCCCATCCTTTCGTACCCTACACATCTACTATCAGACTTATACCCACGAAAGTTGGCGCCCACCGTGGGGCAGGCGTCTAAGCGTCTTCCGGCGAGTTTGCAACTTCATCTTTTCATCATGTCGTCTGGCCGAGATTTGTGCATGGGTCATGAGATCCTCTTCGGCGCACTCTCCTTCATCGTCGACGATTCGGCATGGCTTCGGGATGCGCCTCTCGACGTCGAGGCGCTCCCCAATCGCAGGGCTACGCACTTCCATGCCGGTGCCCGCGGCGTCCTTCTTCTCCAGCAATCGGCCCCGGTGTCGATCTTCGCCCCCGTCACGCGCCACAACAAGCGGTCCCGCCGTCCGCGGCTCCAGCGTTGGGTGCGACACGCCCAGGCGTGACAGAACGTGTCCTCTCAAGTGGCGGTCCCCGAGTCGGTTGTGGTCGCGCCGCCGTCCCAGTGCTTGGACTCAGTTCCGACTGAGTTACCTTCCGAGTACTTGGGTCGCGGGCCTAAAACCGAAGTTCTCATGGCCGATTGCCATGAAAGTCCCCGCCGAACTGGTCGGAACGAGCATGAGGTCGGCGAATCATCCGACGCTCGTCGTCAACACCACCGTTCTGCCAATCGGCGCACTCGTCAGAGCAACGTCGAGGTGTTCCGCACACCCGTCCTCAACCTGGCTGCTGCTGCCAAGATAGCCGATTCCCTCCAACCGACTAATTCAGAGGCTGGTAGAGGAATCGAGCAGATCCGTGCCCTGTTGCACATGGTGCAGCAGCAGAATTCGGCGGTTTCCCAGTCGCACAACATGATCCACAATAGTTCTATTCACGCGAACACGCATCGGTCAGTTTTCAGCCCCGACTCTCATCAGCGACGCAGAGGGGGCAGCCGTTCCATGAATCCTGATGATCGTCGCCGTTCACGCACTCCTCCGCGGGGTGGTCCTTACGGGCCCCGACATCACGATGATCGGCGTTCAGTCGGTGACGCGTATGATCCAAGGCCCGTCGCAAGAGGGTACATCGCCCAGAGGAAGGTCGACAGGAGTCGAGCCCACCATGATGGTCACGATAGAGACCGTCCGAGTGGAAGCAGGACCATCGTCTCTGGTCCTGAGTGCTTCAGTCGGGCCATCCGTTCAGCTGACATCCCTCCCAACTTCCGATTGGCGACGGGGATCAGTAAGTTCACAGGAGAATCCAAGCCAGAAACGTGGCTGGACGACTACCGAGTGGCGGTCCAGATTGGTGGCGGAGATGACCAGGTCGCCATGAAACATCTCCCCCTGATGCTCGACGGCTCGGCACGAGCGTGGCTGAACCAGTTGGCCCCATCAAGCATCTACAGCTGGGCAGATCTAGCCCGAGTCTTCATCAGGACCTTCGAGGGCACATGCAAACGCCCTGCTGGTCTCGTGGAGCTCCAGCTCTATGTCCAGAAGCAGAATGAGCCCCTGCGTGATTTCATCCAGCGCTGGACGACCCTCTACCACACGGTGGAGAACGTCACAGAGCACCAAGCAGTCTGTGCCTTCAAGGAAGGCGTGCGGTACAGAGATCTGTACCTGAAGTTCGGTCGGACATGCGACATCTCCATGAGCAAGATGATGGAGATAGCCGCACGCTATGCAAATGGCGAAGAAGAGGACCGCATACGTAGCGGCAAGCATAAGACAGTCGCCGAAGGAGATGGGAACATCAATCGGAAGCAAAAGCAGAAAGCTCCATCCACTCCGCAGGCAGAGGTAGCAGCCGTTACAAACGCCAAGTTCAAGGGCAAGGGGAAAGCTCAGTACACCCCCAAGAAGAAGCAATTCGGAAACTCCATCCTGGATCAGCCATGTACAATCCACACGAAGATGGACGAAGAAGGCAACGCCATATTCCCGAAGCACACCACTCGGAAATGTCGCCTCCTGATCCAAGGGTTCGGCAAAGGGCAGCCGAGTGAAAAGGACAACGAGCAGGATGATGAGGACAAGGAGGATCCGTTCCCCCAAGTCCATGCAACATTGATGATTTTTGGTGACGTGGAAAGAAAGAGTCGACTGAAGCTGGTGAACAGAGAGGTGAACATGGCAACCCCAACTAACCCCACGTTCCTCAAATGGTCTCAGACTGCGATCACCTTTGATCAGTCGTACCATCCAGCACACGTGCCCACCCTAGGGAGGCAGGCTCTGGTCATCGACTCGGTGGTGGAAGGAGTCCGACTACGCAATGTCCTCATGGACGGCGACAACGGCTTGAACATGATGTACGCCGATACTCTCAAGGGGATGAGCATTCCGATGCCCAAACTTAGCGAGAGCAGCATGCAGTTCCACGGAGTCGTCCCTGGACCAAAGGCCAAGTCACTCGGCCAGATCGCGTTGGACGTTGTTTTCGGCTCTGACAAGAACTTCCGCAAGGAAAAGCTGACATTCGAGGTGGTGGACTTCCAGAGTGCATACCATGCAATTCTGGGCCATCCGGCGTATGCACGTTTCATGGCCCGTCCATGTTACGTGTATCTGAAGCTGAAGATGCCGGGTCCCAAAGGTGTGATCACGGTCACAGGCAATTGGCAGCGGGCCGAGGAGTCTCTGCAGCAGGGGTCGAGGATTTCCGATCAGCAGATGGCTATCCTCGAGGTGGATGAGTACAAGAAGACAGCCGACCCTGCTGACTTGATGCGTTCGAAGAAGCCAGCTTCGGAGTCTGCATTCCAGTCGGCGGGAGACACGAAGAAAGTCATCATGCACCCGACGAACGGCACCGCCGCCCCGACGAACATCTCCACCACCCTTGATCCAAAATAGGAAGCCGAGCTCATCCAATTCCTCCGTGAGAACTGGGACATTTTTGCATGGAAGCCCGCTGATATGCCAGGTGTACCTAGGGAGTTGGCTGAGCACCGACTGCATGTGGATCTTGTTGCTTGGCCCGTCCGAGAACGCCTGCGTCGGTCCGCCGCGCACAAGAGGAAGGCAATCAGAGAGGAGGTGGCTAAACTTTTGGCAGCCAACTTCATTCGCGAGGTACACCACTCCGAGTGGCTCACCAATGTTGTCATGGTGCCCAAGAAGGACAAGTCTCTCCGTATGTGCATCGACTTCAAGCATCTCAATAAGGTCTGCCCGAAAGATCATTTCCCGCTCCCCCGCATTGATCAAACTGTTGATTCGACTGCGGGTTGCGAGCGTTTATCATTCCTTGATGCCTACTCGGGCTATCATCAGATCCGTCTGTATGGTCCCGATGAACTAATAACAGCCTTCATCGCCCCATTCGGGTGCTTCTGCTACATTACTATGCCATTCGGTTTGAAGAATGCAGGAGCAACTTTTATGCGCATGATCCAAAAATGCCTCCTTGACCAGATCGGTCGAAATGTGGAGCCATATCTGGATGATATCGTAGTCAAGTCATGCAAAGGTTCCGACCTGCTGACTGACTTGGCAGAAACATTCGCCAACCTTCGTAGGTACGATATCAAGCTCAACCCTGCCACGTGTTCATTCGGTGTTCCCAGCGGAAAGTTACTCGGTTTCTTCGTTTCCGAACGAGGGATCGATGTCAACCCCGAAAAGATCGGGACCATCGTCCGAATGGAGCGGCCGGTCAGAATACATGATGTTCAAAGGCTTACAGGTTGCCTAGCGGCTTTGAGCAGGTTTATCGCTCGACTCGGCGAGAAGGCGTTACCTCTGTACCGACTCATGAAAAAATCAGATACTTTCGAGTGGACAGACGAAGCCCAAATTGCATTCGACGACCTCAAAGCCCTGCTTTCCACCCAGCCGGTTCTTACTGCCCGCTCAGTAAAGAACCCCTTCTTCTATACATCGCGGCTACAAATCAAGTCGTCAGCACTATTCTCACAGTCGAACGCGAAGAAGAAGGCAAAGCATACAAGGTTCAGCGGCCAGTATATTATGTCTCCGAAGTCCTGACTCCTTCCAAGCAGAGGTATCCCCATTATCAAAAGTTTATTTATGGGATCTACATGACTGCAAAGAAGGTGGCTCATTATTTCCAAGACCAGTCGGTATTTGTCATTTCTAATGCTCCGTTGTAGGAAATCCTCCACAATCGGGACGCATCAGGCCGAGTGGCAAAGTGGGTAATAGAGATGTTATACTGCGACATCATGTTCGAAGCCAAGAAGGCTATAAAGTCTCAAGCTCTGGCTGACTTCATAGAAGAATGGGTAGAACAACAGCAACCGACTCACATCTACTCGGCCCATTGGACCATGTTCTTCGATGGGTCCAAGATGTTGAATGGCTCCGGCGCTGGCGTAGTGATCATATCGTCAAAAGGTGATAAACTTAAGTATGTGTTGCAGATACATTTTGATTCTTCCAACAACGAGGCAGAGTACGAAGCTCTCCTTTACGGATTGCGTATGGCCATCACACTCGGCATCCGTCGCCTGATGGTCTACGGCGATTCAGATTTGGTGGTTAATCAAGTGATGAAGGAGTGGGATGTAAGGAACCCCACCATGACTGCATACTGCAATGCAGTAAGGAAGCCCGAGAAGAAGTTTGAAGGTCTGGAACTTCACCATGTTCCGCGACTGAAAAACCAAGCAGCTGATGAATTGGCAAAACTTGGATCCACTCGGAGACCAGTCCCGGGTGATGTCTGCCTCGAGCACCTACACCTCCCCTTAGTAAAATACGATCCTTTTACAGAGGAACCAGTACAACCGAAAAGCTCAACAGATCCGACTGAAGTCGAGGTCCCTGCCGTGGTTGATTTGATCAGGGAGATTCTTGCTCTCACCCCCGAATGGACTGTGCCGTTCATTGCGTACATCCTGAGGCAAGAGTTACCAGAAGACGAAGTCCAAGCTAGGCAGATCGTCCGCAGATCGAAATCCTTCACCGTCAACGATGGCCAGTTGTACAAGGAAAGTGTTTCAGGCGTCCTTCAGCAGTGCATCTCCCCTGAGGAGGGACAATTGATCTTGGAAGAAATTCACTTGGGAACCTGCGGCCATCATGCCTCCTCAAGGGCAATCGTCGCCAAAGCATTTAGAGCTGGCATCTTCTGGTTGCAGGCGAATGAAATGGCAAAAGATATGGTCGACCGATGCGAAGGCTGTCAGTTCTATTCGAACAAGTCCCACAAGCCAACATCTGCGCTGAAGACAATCCCTCTTGTTTGGACGTTTGCAGTGTGGCGATTAGATACAGTCGGACCATTCAGAACAGGCCAAGGGGGATTCACTCATCTGTTGGTAGCAGTCGACAAGTTCACCAAGTGGATTGAAGCCAAGCCCATCAAGAAGCTCGACGCCCTTACGACCATCAAGTTTGTCAGAGACATCATCGCCAGATTCGGGGTTCCACACGGCATAATCACCGACAATGGCACAAACTTTGACTCAGACAGATTCAAAGGTTTTTGCACGGGTCAAGGTATCCGAGTGGATTTTGCATCTGTGGCGCATCCCCAAACAAACGGCTAAGCAGAGCGGGCGGATGGACTTATTCTTCAAGGGTTGAAGCCTCGACTCCTGCGAGAAGTTGGACATGCTGCCGGCACATGGGTCACCGAGCTGCCTTCGGTGTTGTGGGGCCTCCGCACAACTCCGAATAGATCTACAGGGCGATCCCCGTTCTTCCTCGTTTATGGAGCAGAGGCAGTCCTTCCGAGTGACTTGCTTCACAACTCTCCACGAGTCGAACTCTTCTCCGAAGCCGAAGCAGAGCAAGCCACGCAAGACAGAGTGGATCTTCTGGAAGAAGAGCGCGAGATGGCACTGAATCGCTCAACAATTTATCAACAAGACCTGCAGCGTTTTCACGCGCGACACGTCAGGAGTCGGAAGCAGGCGACCTGGTGCTCCGAGTGGATCAGCAGAGACCTCACAAGTTGGCTCCCGCCTGGGAAGGACCCTTCATCATCTCCAAGGTGCTGAACAATTGAGCATATCGACTCTACAACCTCGACATGGAAACGGACGAGCCGTGAGCATGGAACGGAGATCTCCTGAAGCGCTTCTACACGTGACCGCGGACGGAGGCAATGTAAAGAACAAGTATCATTGAAGTAATACAAAGCAGATTGATTTCTTGCAGGTTCAAAGTTCTTCCGCGTTTGCAGACTCCGGTCTAAAAAATTTGTTCTGCGTGCGTACTAAAAGCCGCACTCGGGGACTTAGCTGCGACCGAGAGTCGCCTAAGTAAAAAATCTCTCTCTCCGAGTGTGCACTAAAAGTCGCACTCGGGGACTTAGCTGCGACCCAGAGTCGCCTAAGTAAAAAACACGCTCCGAATGCGCACTAAAAGCCGCACTCGGGGACTTAGCTGCGACCCAGAATCGCCTAAGTACAAACTCGCTCCGAGTGCGCACTAAAAGCCGCACTCGGGGACTTAGCTGCGACCCAGAATCGCTTAAGTACAAACTCGCACCCACTGCACACTAAAAGCCGCACTCGGGGACTTAGCTGCGACCCAGAGTCGCCTAAGTAAAAACTCTCTCTCTCCGAGTGTGCACTAAAAGTCCCACTCGGGGACTTAGCTGCGACCCAGAATCGCCTAAGTAAAAAACTCGCTCCGAGTGCGCACTAAAAGCCGCACTCGGGGACTTAGCTGCGACCCAGAATCGCTTAAGTACAAACTCGCTCCGAGTGCGCACTAAAATCTGCACTCGGGGACTTAGCTGCGACCCATAATCGCCTAAGTACAAACTCGCTCCGAGTGCGCACTAAAAGCGGCACTCGGGGACTTAGCTACGACCCAGAATCGCCTAAGTACAAACTCGCTCCGAGTGCGCACTAAAAGACACACTCGGGGACTTAGCGGCGACCCAGAATCGCCTAAGTACAGATTCGCTCCGAGTGCGCACTAAAAGCCGCACTGGGGGACTTAGCTGCAACCCAGAATCGCCTAAGTATCAACTCGCACCGAGTGCGAGCTTACAGTCGCGCTCGGGGACTTAGCTGCGATCCAGAATCGCCTAAGTAAAAAGCTTCCTTCGAGTGTATCCTAGAGATCCACCCGGAGGCTTAGCAGACCCTCATTGAGGCTCATGTCGATGTGAAGACAACTGACAACTACATGAGTAGCAACTCGCTCCGAGTGCGAGCTTACAGTCGCGCTCGGGGACTTAGCTGCGATCCAGAATCGCCTAAGTAAAAAGCTTCGTTCAAGTGTATCCTAGAGATCCACTCGGAGGCTTAGCAGACGCTCATTGAGGCTCATGTGGATGTGAAGACAACTAACAACTACATGAGTAACAACTCGCTCCGAGTGTGCACTAAAAGTCACACTCGGAGACTTAGCCGTGACGAAGAGTCGCCTAAGTAAAAGCTCGCTCCGAGTGCGCACTCGGAGACTTGGCAGACCCTCATTGAGGCTCATGTGGATGTTAAGACAACTGACAACTACATGCTCCGGATGTTTGCCATTGGCTTCACCAAGAAACGCCAAACAAAAACCACGAGCCAAAATCGTGTCAATTTTTTTTTGGCAAAAGAAGAGCAAAATATTCGATACGAATTCAAAGTTGGATCTACGATAGTCGGCTCGGTGTGGATCAAGCTTATCCACACCGAACCACGAATGTGACGGCCAACAGCAGTGGCCAAAGTTTGATACAGATACCACTCGGCATACCGAGGTAAAGTTTTTCAAGCGTCACCAGGACTGGCACCGGGACTGGCAGGCTCCACAAAGGTGTCAAGGTCGACCCCGTATGCGATGCGAGTGGCTATCTCGAGGAGGGTCTCCATGAAATCTTCGAATCAAAGCGTCTTGGTGTTGGCGACCTGCAACGCCTTCAGCTTTTCTTCGCGAGCTTCCTTGCAGTGCACTCGGACCAGCGATAGCGCCACGTCCACACCACAACAAGCGGAAGACTTCTTCCATGCCCGCACTCTGTTCGGGACGTCCTCCAGCCGAGTCATCAACCATTCTATTTCCCGCCGGGAATCGTCTTTGGGCTACAGCTCCTTGTCGATCCGGCCGATGACTTCTCTCAGGCGGCCAATGAAAGGTCCCACTCTGCCAAGGCGAATATGCGCTCGGAGCAAGTCCCGATTGGCTTCGTCGCCGAGTGGAACGTTCGGAACAACCGACCGCTCAATGTCAGCTGCTTCAGCCTCAGCATCCAGACAAAAATCTGCAAAGAAAAGACGAGCAGAAAGTAAGCGCAGAATGAACTACAAAGTCAAGAAGCACTCGGCAAAAAGCTTACCACCGAGCAGTGCAATCATGTTCCTTGCCCAGTCGCTGACGTACTTCTCTTGCGCCATGCACCGATTGTTCATCAACTTCAGCTGAGCCATCCGTTCGGTTCTTTGACTCTTCAACTTTTCAATTTCGGCTACCAATGCCTTGTTGGTCTCCCGGACTCCTCCAAAGACTTCTCTCGGTCAGCAAGAGCCCCCTTCACACCAGCCAGGTCATTCACAGCAACCTCCAAGTCCGCAGCAAGCTGAATCTTTTCAGCCTTCAAAGCATTGTACGCGGATCCCATTTTGCAAGTCTTCTGCCAAATAAGCACAAAGGGCAGATCAGACACATTCATCAAGGAAAACAATCAAAGCTCAAAGTTCTTCAGACCCCTGCCGATGCAAGCAATCGACAGCGGTCTCGGGGACTACACCCAGTGGGTTCTCTAAGAGTGACCCCACTGGCATGAAGCTCGAACAGGTCGGCCCTATTGAGCTACATGTCAAACAGACAAACCTATGAGACTACTATTACCCGACCTGAGTAACACTACTCTCAGAGACTACACCCTGTGGGTGCACTCGGAGTGCCCCCACTGGTACCATTCGGGCAGATCAGCTCTGATCTGATCAGGTCATGGAAAATGCATATAAAGACAACTGCCGGTGCAAGCACTCGACAGAAGTCTCGGGGACTACACCCACTGGGTTCACTTAGAGTGAACCCACTGCAAAATAATCCTACCGTATCCGAGTATATCACTTAAACTCCCAGTGGGTAACAAGAAGGAAGTAAACACTTACTAGCGCACTTACTCGGATATCGTCCCGGAGTTCCAAGCTTCTCTTGTACAAAGACGTGATGGAGTCATACGCTCCCTTGGCGTCACCCACCAGCAGCTCCACCTGCACCATGGCCTCATTGGCGGCCCCCACTTGGTCTTCCAGGAGGTGTCGGGCGTCATACTGAACGGTCGACGGACCCGGCACGACAGAAGACTCCTTGGGCATCCCCAGCGCCGCTCCAGTCGGTTCTGCCGCGAGGGGCACCGTCTCAGTCGGCAGCATCGTCTCGGTCGGCGGCTCGTTCGTGGTGGGAGCAGCAGCAGATGGAACAACCTCAAGGACAGGCGCCAAAGTTGGCCCTGACCCCCTCCGGTTGTCCTCCTCCAGATGAATCACCTTCGAAGGAAGCCCCACTGAACAACATGGAATTGCAGAAAAAAGGGCAAGATTAAGGACAGCACTCGCGAAACAAAAATACAAACTCTCGGAGTCGCGACAACGTTCCTTGCTGAGATGTGGCAGCGTTATCCGTATCCATGGGATCATCGTCTTGGCGCGGCAGAGAGGTGGCGGAGGTAGCAGCTCTGTCGAGTAAAATCCACTCGCCGGATAAGCATGAGTTCAACTAGGTACTGAAGGAAGATGGGAGAACAAGACACTTACGCTGAGGCGACTGGAACAACGATCCTCATCCGAGGCAAAGCTTCCGAGGCTTGGGCCCGCTAGGTTTGGCCACCTTGGACGGCTGGTCCGTTGGCTCGGCAGCAGCGTTCCTAGTCCTTTTCACGCTCCGAGCACTCGGAGCCACGGGAGAGGCTGGCGGAGCACTCGGGGCCACTAGAGGAGCCGGTGGAGCCGCAGATTCGTGACGGCGCTTAGTTCGAGGCTCTGATGGTGGAGGTGGCGAGCTCTGCTCCCCAACCTCCCCCTCCTCCTCTTCAGTCTCCTCCTCCGTCTCCCCACTATCGGAGACGTACTCGGCGCTATCCACGCTGCCCTCCTGGCTGCCCTCCTCTTCCTCAGCTGGATTCCCGTTCGAGACGGGTGAATACCAGTTGGTCCAGTCCTGCACAAAATACAGTCGACAACGTCAGACGTCAGGCGGTGGTACAAGAAAAAGCGATAAATCTAAGAAGGTAGAAAGCACTCGACAAGAGGTGCTCACCTCATTCGGAGGAGGATTATCGGCGTGGAAGGGCTTCACCCGCCGGGCTCCTCGGGGGTTGTCGCATGCGCGTGTGATGCCGCGGACCCATGCTGTCACAACCTCCCCCGTCACCCACTCTGGATGAGTCCAAGTGGAATCCTCAGGCCCCACGTAGTGCCACATGGCGTGGTGTCGGGCTTGCAGCGGCTAGATGCGCTGACCCAGAAAAGTCTCTAGCAAGTCTGTGCCGGTGACTCCCTTGCGGACGACAGCTATCAGCGTGTCGACCAGAGGTTGGATCTGGATCTTTTCCACCTTTGAGAGCGCAAGCTGCCTGGGAGGGGCCGGACGGTCTAGGCTAAAGGGTGGCAACCCAGTCGCGGCATTCAGACAAGCTATGTCCTGGCAGTAGAACGAGGTCGACTGCCAGTTCCTAACTGACTCGAACAACTGGAGAGGGGGGTAGCTACTCTTCGTTTTCTTCTGGGAGCCTAAGCCCCCGCAGAGCTGGAGGAGATGGGTTTTATCGTCCGACTGGCTAAGCTTTTTGACAGTCTGGGACCTAGCGGAGAAGATGTACTTAAAGAGCCCCCAATGGGTGGGACATCCAATAAAGCACTCGCAAAGGGTGACGAATGCGGCAAGATGGGCTATCGCGTTCCGAGGAAAATGATGGAGCAGCGCCCCGAAGTGATTCATAATACCTCTCAAGAAGGGGTGGGGAGGCAAGGAGAAGCCCGTGAACACGTGGCTGAGTAGGAGGACGCACTCCCCCTCCTGCGGCGCCGGCTCTGTCTCGCCCTCCGTCGGCAGCCTCCACGACTTGTAGGCGATCATGCCGTGCTCCACTAGCTCCAGCAAGTCGTCCACCGTCACCGTGGAGGGGAGGAAATCCCCCTCGATCCAACCCGCCGGCAATGCCCGCTGTCGCCGCTAAGCAGGGGCCGCCCCCTTCTTCTTCTTCTTCTGCGACTCGATTTGCTGGTATGTCCCTTCGTCATGGTGAAGGCAACAAATCCGGCAAGGAGGAGAGGAAGGAGGAGGCTTGGAGCGCGCAGGGAGCTACAGGAGGAGCGAGGTGAATGCGAGTAACAAGGGCAGCGCAACAAGAAACCCCCGCCGGAGAGACTTAAATAAGCTTCTGACTGAGTCACTAACAGGTGGCCCCGAAATCTTATCCCCCGACCGGCTGCGGCGATATTAGTGGAGAAGATAAAGGCGCGGTAATCGAGGCGGCAGAAACTACTCGATGGCAATGTCGACATCCCCGCTGAGCGTGCGGCAACCAAAATTTGAGGATCCCAAAAAATCCGCCGCTGTCAGTTTGACCGGTCACATTGAAAGATTCCGCGGAAGCACTCGGTCCCTGACGCTTCGTTTCACTGGTATATTCACTCAGGTCACTGGTTGAAAGGATAGAATGGATCGAGGCAAACAACGCCAAAGTCACATCCATACCAGTCGGATCCGTACTCCAAGCATCACTTCATCGTTTCAACCCCGATCCATTCGGGGACTAATGATGGGGTTATAGTCCTAGGGTAGGGTCATAGGCCTGCCCTACAGGTCCTACCCAAGGACTACCCTTCATAGAAGACAAGGACCTTAGTCAATTCCGACTGAACTAAGGACTCCCCCATCATCCAGTCGGCGACGAGCATTCGGAGCGTATTTAACGTACCGACTGGATTCCACTCTATACATCGTAACCTCCCAGGAGGGCAACGGTCATACGTTTTCATACACCATTATTAGCATTTAAGGCATACATTACCTATAACGTAGGAATTTATTCGCCACTATTCCACCCCTGTCCACCGGGCCATTATGAAGGGCAGCGCACTCTATATAAGCCGCCCTTCCCACTGGTGCAGGGGTTGGTTTTTACTGTAATCCTATATTCCACTCGACACTAAGCTCCCAAGATCACTGAGACGTAGGGCTTTTACATCCACCTTAGAGGGGCCTGAACTCATACAACCTCGCCGTAGCTAAGGCTCTGCCCATCCTTTCGTACCCTACACATCTACTGTCAGAATTATACCCGCGACATGTTTCCTTGATGAAAGGTTGTATGTGATACAATTGGAAGGTTTTGTTGATCCTAAGAATGCTAACAGGTATGCAAGCTCCAGTGATCCTTCTAGGACTGGAGCAAGCATCTCGGAGTTGGTATATACGCTTTGGTGAGATGATCAAAGTATTTTCGCTTGTACAAAGTTTATGAGAAACTTGTATTTCCAAGAAAGTGAGTGGGAGCACTATAAAATTTCTAATAAGTATATGTTGTTGACATATTGTTGATCGGAAATAACGTAGGATTTCTGGAAAGCATATAAGGTTGTTTGAAAGGAGTTTTTCGAAGGAAAACATAGATTAAGCTCCTTGAACGTTGGACATAATGATCTATATAGATAGATCAAGACACTTGAGAAAACTTTCAATGAAACCTTGACAAGATTTTGAAGGAGTTCAAAAATGGATCAGTCAAAGAAGGAATTCTTGTCTGTATTGCAAGGTGTGACTTGAGTGAGACTCAAAGCCCGACCACGGCAGAAGAAAGAGAAAGAACGAAGGTTGTCCCCTATGCCTTAGCCATAGGCTCTATAGTATGTCATGCTGTGTACCTAGCCTTAGCCATAGGCTCTATAGTATGCCATAGGCTCTAATGTGTGCTTTGCCATGAGTCTGTCAAGGGGCCCAAGAGTGATCCAGGATTGGATCACTATATAATAGTCAAAATTATCCTTAGTAACTTGAGGACTAAGGAAATGTTTCTCGATTCTGGAGGTGATAAAAGAGTTCTTCGTAAAGTTTTACGTCGATGCAAGCTTTGACACCAATCCGGATGTCTCTAAGTAGCAAAGCTGATTCATATAATGGAGCAGTCATTTGGAATAGTTCCAAGTGGAGCGTGGTAGCAACATCTACAGTATGACATAGAGATTTGTAATGTACACATGGATCTGAATGTTGCACACCCGTTGAATAAAACTTCTCTCACAAGCAAAACATGATCAAACCCCAGAACTCATTGGGTGTTAATCACATAGTAATATGAACTAGATTATTGACTCTAGTGCAAGTGGGAGACTGTTATAAATATGACCTAGAGGCAATAATAAATTAGTTATTATCATATTTCCTTGTTCATGATAATCATTTATTATCCATTCTAGAACTGTATTGATTGGAAACTCAAATACATGTGTGGGTACATAGAAAACACCTCGTCCCTAGTGAGACTCTAAAGGACTAGTTCGTTGATCAAAGATGGTAAAGGTTTCCTAGTCATAGACACGAGTTGTCATTTTATAACGGGATCGCATCATTAGGAGAATGATGTGATGGATAAGGCCCAACCTATGAATGTAGAAAATGACCATGTAAAAGTGCGTTAAGTCGACTAGAGGGGGGGGGATAGGCGATTTTTATAAATTCATCACTCAAGAAATTCCTAGTGAGGAAAGTCCTCAGTCATGAAGAACGTGTTGCGTAAGGAACAGGGATGTAAAACAGGCTACAACAATGTCCTCATATTGGATATTTTAGTTCGGTTCGCATAGGACACTAGTACATGATAAGCAGGTGATGTAAAACTAAAGTGAAGAATTTGAGGTGATGAAATTGATGAAAGTCCTCAATCAAATTCTTCAAACAGTAAAGGCAAAAGTCTTCAACATACAATTCATGAAATGAGAGAGGTTGAGGAAATAGAACGAGGAGCTTGATGAAGACAGTGGTTAATGACCCAGTTCCAACTGTTGTGACAGTTGTACGTCTCGTTCGGATCGGTTAGGTATTTAAACCTAATGACACACAGTCCCGGGACAAATAGTCCCTACCGTATTCTCCTTGAGCTAAGGACACACAGTCCTCACCCAACACTCATCGTAAGACTTCAGGGCAGACTTTCAAACGCTCACAAACTCGGTCAACCGGCGATCCACAATCGATTGTACGATGCTTTAGACCATCACTCCTAACACTACAAGAAATATGTTCATACATGACGTTTTTTAAGACGTCGTTGATGAATTCGTCATAAATCTATGACTATTTCATCCGAGATTGACGTAAACTGTTTGAGGGGATCAAATCTACATATAAATTACGATGATGTGAGTCAAAAACGTCGTAACCGCATAAGATGAGATCGTCATAACTTTTACGACAATTGTAAAAATGTCGTAACATGTTCTAACTATGTTCACATGTCACTCGTGGGTCCATTATATGTCACGCGCCAAACACAATTAAAACGTCAAAAAAGCTGCGATTCCCTCATTCGTCGATCCAAGAGGGTAGAAAAAATTAGAAGTTATAAAAAAATGGAAAACACAATTACATGAGCTAGATTCTATTGGTGGAAACGTTTGTACCACGGATCGATGACATGGCACGTATCCATCCATCCAGCTATCCAACCCACATATCCATCCATCCATCCAAGAACCCCTCTCCCTCGCTGCACATATCCATCTATCTACAGAAAAAAAGAAAAAAAAGAAAAGGAAAAAGAGCCCGCGAGAGAGAGAGCGCTCACCCAACTCCACCAAAGGCCACCTCCCTCTGTCTTGTCTCGTGACCTATCCTCTCCCCCCCACGAACTCCTCTCCCTCACCACCGCCACCTGCCATGTCCGCCTGTTCTGGCGAGCTCCGGCGGCGGGAAGCACTCCCCGGACCTCCCGACGCTCCGCGCCTCCTTCCCTTCCGGCCAACATCGATGCTACCCTCCCCCCCCCCCCCGCGGTGGCTAGCTAGGGTTTCGGCCTGCATCCCTAACTTTGCCGGGATCCGCCTCATACGGCGACGTGGAGGCTAGTGGGCGGCAGATCTAGCATTGGCATGTCCCAGATTGGTACTTCTCCTCCTTCCTCGTCTGGATTCTCCCTCCCCACGTCACCTCACCATCTCCTCCTTTCATTCCCTTTGCTGCAGGTAACCATGGTGCGGTTGGGACAGCGGTGACGGTAGGAGGGCCTTCAGTGGACCTTTCATAGAGTAAATCAATGCAATATAAATCCTAATTAGTTTAACCTGTGAAGTTCAGCTCGTAGATGTTATTCATGTCTTCCTGTGGCTCTGGGACACTATTCTTTTTGTATGAAGTACACTGGAACTAGTAGTGGCAAAGATGTAATTGATATGTTAATTACCAAACCTTTGGGGCTGGGAGTAGTTTACAAACATTATCTGTGCCTTGTAGGATGCTGTCGATGTCCGGAATCTCTCCCTTGTCTACACGCTGGCTGGAGGTATACATATTTAATTGAAAAATAATAATTCCGAGTGCAAGTTTAGCATTTCCTACCAACAGCGGAATAATCCTTTTAGCAAGTGATGAATTATTTACATAGTGAATAAAGAACTGCTAACTGAATTATCTAGAATTCGACATTTTCTGAACAGACATTAATGTAAATCAAATCATTAGTGAACCCAGGGACAAGCTAGTATTTCTTATAAATACTAAGGGGCATGACCGAGATAACAGAGTCATGCAATTCCATGAAGGTTCTGTAGATTCTTGCATGCAGCCACACATTAGCTCATTTAATTTCCCTCTTATTTGAAATGATGGGTACATTTTAGAGCCTGTTGATTACTAACTGAAATTTATAGGGCTTAGAACTTTGTATTACTATAGCGATAGTATCTACATATCATATATTGCAAAGTTCATATCCACTAATTATAATAGTGATAACACATGATAATAGAACTTTGACACATGTGACACATGATCTTTTGTGCTGGTGATTCACTTTTGGTATGCTTCATAGTAGATACTGTGCTTTTGTATAACTTCCATTTTCATGCCCTCATGTGCAAATATAATGTCATCTCAATAAAGTATCAAAAGATACATGCTTTTCAAGTAGCACTGGCAGGTTTATATAGCCTTCTCATTCACCCAGTTAATTTCGCATTCCTAAGCCATTCCATTAGAATTTTTAGGACATGCTGGTGCATACGAAATTTTCCCAACAATATGTCTTTGGTGTGAGGCTCTGAGCACCAAATTTTCTTTGTTTGCGTACTTCACCTTCTACCATGTTCTATAGAACCTGGATCATACATGCATCTTAAAATTTAACTGACTTTGGTGATGTTACATTGTTGTTATAATTGACTATATGCATTTTCCTAATTTCTGTCTACATCATCCCCTGGAGTGAAAGGACCAGGTTGTTGGGAAACTTAGAACATGAAAACATTATGTAGTCATGAACACAAGGGGAGCTCATTGTCTAGTTCCAATTTGAGTAGTATTGAGGCCGGTTAGTTAAGTTGCTGTGTGGATCACTAGAAGAAAAGATGATTTGTTTACATACATATTTTTAGCTTCTGACTTTCTGAGCAAACAATTTCGCTCTTCTGTGCCGTTTGATTTGGTCCTTATAGGTTTAGACACTACAATCTGGGGGGCACGGGGGGGGGGGGGTGAGCTATAGAAATTCCTGTATAGAGAGTATAGTAGGTACTGCTTTTGTTTTGGTTATAACAATGCTTCTCTTGATTTTTGTGTATTTTAGTTGCTCGCTTCCATCTCCCTATTTGTGCTTTGGCAGATAATTGGGGATAAAAAGGGAGCAGTTTTTTGTGGATTAGTAGAGGCTGCTTTGCGGCCGATCATGCAAAGGAAGTATCAAGTTTCACTTCTTCACATATTCTTATGGTGTTTCTTGGATGTGTATTCTACCTTACAAGATTACACTAATTGTAGTTTACGCCATCTTTCAGGGGACCAAGAACTGCTTCGTGTTCACCTATGTTGCTGGTCGCCCTGTTATATATCGTCCAACGGGTACTTATCTGTTACTTTGACAGGATTTGCATTGCATAAGGGAAATAAACTCTTTTCTCCATTTGTTTCCATCTTTATAACAACTATACGAAAGAATGTGCTATTGGCACTAAGGTGGCTCCCTGGTACAAACCAAACACATACTTTTTGTTATGTGGATGTATCTCGTGAAAGAACTACAAAAAGTATGTATGTTGTGGTGCTTTATTTTGTAAATATTTGACTGCATATTATTTTGTAAATAATATCAGCTGGTTTCGTCACTTCAATTATGAATATAATTCTTCTATATATTGAAAGGGTAGCTTGCGTAAAATGAAAGTTTTTTCGCTGTTATTTTATTCTTCCTTTGTCATCCTTATATGATAAATTTCTGGAGTGATATAGTGTGGTATGTACTATACAGTACAATTGAAAGCAACACATTATATTATCAATCTTTGTTTCTAGTTAATTATATGAATCACAGTAAAAAGGATACTTATATGGACGATATTACAGTACATGCATCAATCTAACGTTTATAGTTTAATCAACCGACTCACCTTATCTTTTTGATTAGTTTTGAGATAGCTTATCGCTTTTGGCGGAGCGGTAACTCTCTCCTTGTTTAATCTAGCTATGAGTATTTTGAAACAAAGAGAGTATGAAATTTCTGGACTAATATAGTGTGGTATGTTTTCACACATTTGGTACCTCTGCCCGGCGAAAACATAGGGGTTAATCATGTTGTGCAATTCTATTCAGGCCTGGTTCAGGGAACTACCCGAAGGCGTGCTTGATAGCCTCTCACCGGAGCAAGTCCTGAACTGCAGCAGCCTCTCCTTCCAACGGCGACCAAGGTAACCTAGACCTCTTTCATCTCTTCTGCTTCGATTTATTGTTGAGTTGCTAGCCTGTTGTTGCGCGTCAAGTGCTGCTGCTGCTATGCTCTGCCTCTGCTGATTGCTTACGTTGTTCATGTGCTGCTGCTGCTGATTGATGTTCATGTGCTGCTGCTAATTGCTTATTGTTGCTGCTGCTGCTGTGCTCTGCCTCTGCTGATTGCTTATGTTGTTCATGTGCTGCTGCTGCTGATTGATGTTCGAGGGGTTCGTGGACGAGGAGTCCGATGGCGAGGTCAAGCCCTTCCCCGCCGACAGGAGCGGCTTCTCCGGAGCTAAAGAAAGGGCCCCTGTCAGCCCCGCGTCGGTTTGGGTGCTTCTGTTTGCCCTGCTCCTCTGACCTCTAAGGTGAATAGACGGTTTCTTGGGCCCGTCGTGCGATGGATGGATCCGGCGTCTAGGCTGCCCCTTCTCTACAATATTTTGAGCGTGGAAACTTCTCTCATGGTGTATTGACTTTATCATTGCTAGTAGCTAAATCACAAATGTTTGTTTATAGCTACACTGGCCAGACGTTTAGGCATGTTTGATGAATTTTTTCTCTCTTAAAGCATGAATTAACAAAAATCATAATTCGTAAGATAGACCAGAAACAGACCTATTGGTGTTAATGGTCGTTGTTCAACAGTGGTGAAGTGAGAAACAGGTGTTCTAACTTCCAAATGTTGACTGGCTTAAGTTAATGTATATGGCACATTAAAGTTTCTCATTTGCAAGTATATTTATGGATCATTGTTTATTAGTCAAGGTTCTACATGGCGCTAGTTTCCCGATCCGCACACTGATTATTGTGATGATGATCATGGTATTTATTGCGGATCAGTTGCTGGTTCTGTCAACTTTTTTCCATGGGTGTGGATATCAAGATTTTGATGTACCCACATCTGTCTTTAGTTCTGCATCATGTGATAGTGAATTATAATGCAATCCTTTTGTTTGAGTAATTATTTCATTTTAATGAGATTGAAGCCTATTACTAGTTTCAATGCTCTTTAAAATATCCTAACTGATAAGGATTAGATGAATAAATCTCATTGATCTAAAAATTGTCCTCTTTACCAGTTCATTTTGCTTGGAGCTGCTCCATTCCGTAGGGATGTTCCATTTTTGACATCCAAATGGACTGATCGTCTCTTTACTTAGAAAATACAGTTACTAATGGCTCTCTGGTATATGTACAGACGAAACCACCCTGTTTGCCACTTTACCTTCATCTGAACTGATCGTCTTACCTCTCCTTCCTCATTAATTTAAAGATGGTAGTTTAAAAGATCAAGAAAATAGGCAAAAGCTTTTTTATCTTTGATCTTGTACTTTACAAGAGATCTTCCATATCTGAGCAAGCCTGGTTAATTGGTTAACTTGTGTAAATAATTAAAAAAATTACATGTAAATTTGACGGTTTTATGACTTCAAATGCTTATTGTTTATGACAAACCTAGGGTTAGGAGTCCTTAGTTCGCTTTCAGTTTTTGGTGGAGGCTTCGGTCTTGCTTTTTTGCTCAAGTCCTGGCGTCTAGGTTGGATTTACACTTCCTTCTATGCTGCTGCCACTGCAAGCTGTTTGATTTGTTATAACAAGTACATTCCATCTTGACTCCCTAGGTCATTACTCATAACTCAGATTAAAGCTGACGCTAGCTACTGGCTCCTCCGTGAGCTGTTTTTGTTTTGTCTAGTTTTAGCCCTAGTGGTGTTTGTCAGTGCTCGGTTCAGGTTTTGTTTGGTTGGTTGTGACTTGTATTTTCTTGTCAGCCGTTCGGTCGATGGTTTGATATACTAAACTCTTTCTTCTTATATAAACTTTGAATTGTGTTTTTTTCGACAGGTGGTTGCTATAACAGTGTTCTTCTTGCTGTGTATAGCAGTCTATGCTTTCTTGTCTCCGTTTCTTGGGAAGAACTTGTATCAGTATATTGCAATCGATGTTTATAGTTTCCTGGTAAGGTTCCACTTCCTCTATTTTCATGCATGGATTGGATCCTGGAGTATATTTCTTTTAATATGCCTTTGGTATCTATTTCTTTTTATCAGGCCTTATCGGTACAGATTCTATACGCTAGATGTACTGCTATTAATCCTGCTGACTCTCACATCCTGATTACTATCAATGGTGCACTAATCTATAAATTAGAAGGTATGTCCTGATACCTGATTAAACAGCTATTGAAGTTTGAGTGCTAATGCAGCATATCATTTTGATTAAAGATTCATAGTAGGCAATGTAAACTGTAGTCAATAATTCAGGTAAAAACTTAAAGATTCATAGTAGGCAATGTAAACTGTAGTCCACAGAAAAAGTACGTCGTGGTTTCCATGGTATTTTTGCTTTGTAGGAAATATTACAGTCTAATGTTTTTTGTTTTGTCTCTTTCTCTGTTGCTAGGAAAGTGGTGAGAAGATGTCGATGATGCCTACTTGGGACATTCAAATCAACACAACATAAAAATTTCTGAACCTATGACTCATAGAAGAGTGGAATGAACTCCATTGTTAGCATATGTGCCATTGTTTTATTGTGTAATTTTGTATGTTCTTGCTATATTTCTATGTAAGGAATTGTATTCATGAGATGAGTTATTGTGTTATGTAAACTTGGGAGATGTATTATGTGATGTTATATGATGGATGATTTTAATTTGACTTGGAGTTTTCTTGATTTGAATATTAAATAGTGTTGGATTTAATATTGGACAAATAATTGGGTTGAAAAGGCCCAACAAATAGAAATGAAACCAAGTTCTGGAATGAAAAGTTGCTGAACTTAAAAACTAGAAAAGGCCAAAATTGAAACTGGACCAAATGTATTTGGGCACTAAAAGGCCGGGGCCAAATTATAAGGATACAAAAAAATTTGTAAAAAAATACTAAAGTGGCTGCAAATAGGCTAAGGCCCAAAAAGAAGCCCAATAAGAAAAAGCCCCAAAAAATAAAATCAGCCCATGTGATCAATTGAAATGGGTTGGGCTGATTTCAACCATGACGTTTTGATTTCATCGTAATATTGCCACGTAGGACTGCCACGTAGGACTGGGTTAGATTGCCAACGACGATTTAGGATCATCGTAAAGGTTACGACAATCCAGGAATCGTCGTAAAAGTTACGACGATTTCGATCAAAACGTCGATGTTGTTCATTTGTGACGCTCCGTTTTCGACGCTTGGTTTTTCGTCGTAAGATCGTCGTAAACAAAAAACCGTCACGATGTAGCAACGAAAATATAGCATCGTGTATTAGCATATTCCTTGTAGTGTAACCGCCTGGAGGATGCACAATCCTCAAAGGTAATAGGCTTCTGTTCCACACAGGAACAAATTCTTTAGTGATTCTCAATCACTTGGGTTTTGTGTTTGATTTGGGTGTTTTGGAGTATTTCCTCACTTGATGATTTTCACTCAAAGTCCTCGAGGAATTGGGTTGCTCAAATTGACAAGTATCAATTTCTCACGGAGCAGCCAACCAGCTAGTGGTTGTGGGGGTGGCTATTTATATCCTGGGAGCATGCCGGCATGATAAGACATAAATGGCCTTAATAATGTGACCGTTGGGTGGATAAAGTTTAGGACAAGTGGCGCGCAGCGCGACAATGGTCGAAACTTTCGACTCTTAAAGTCCTCATGTCTCAAATTCCTAACTCGAGGATTTGGTAGGTATTGGTTTGGGTTGAGAATCATGAGGAAATTCATTCCGTAGCATCACCTCGACCCCCTTTAACAGTACGGTGTTCCTATGACTCAAGAAAAAAGAAAATAAAACAGAAAGAGTAAATCCTCAAGCTTCAAAGTCTTCAGAGCATTTTCTTCAAGGAGCACCGAATTCCTCATCTACAATTTCTTCATGAGGAATATCAATTTCGTCACAATTTCTTCGCGATCAAAGACTTCAAGGAATGACCAAAGTCTTCAACATATGTCGATTTTTTCGCGACCAAAGTCTTCAAGAATGACCAAAGTCTTCAAGTGAAGTCAATTTCTTCGCGACCAAAGTCTTCAAGAAATGACCAAAGTCTTCAATAGAAGTCAATTTCATCGTGACCAAAGTCTTCAAGAATTGACCAAAGTCATCACCTGATAACGTTCATTTTTAGGGGTCGATATTCATCGAATAACTCAAACTCCTCGGCGACTTATAAAGCGTGTGTACACTCACAAACATGTTCTTCTCTTAACCTATAAGTCTTCAATCTACCAAAAATCACTAAGGGGCACTAGATGCGCTTACAATCTCCCCCTTTTTGGTGGTTGATGAAAAATAGGTTAAGTTTTCAACGGGGATAAAAATATAAAATGTAAGTACTAAGTTTGAGGAATTTCATTGCAAGATATCGAGAAACTCCCACTGAAGATGTGCACATTTTGATGAATTTGCATTGGACTGCAAATGCACATTGATGATTTGTATCATGGAGATCCCCCTGTATCTTCTAATTCATGCATTCATTTGACATATATCATGAAGAATTTGAAATGCATGATGAAAGATGGTGTGTGACTAATTTCAGCAGGCATGCACTTGATCAATTTGAGGAACAAACATGCGAGGAAAAATGTTCAAAAGTATCAGACCATCATCGGGCTTAAGTTACAACTCATTACATAAAAACATTAGAAGAACGAGAGTTTGTAACCTAATAAAGTTTATAATAGCCCATAAATTGACTCGTTTGAAGACTAACCTTTTCTCCCCCTTTGTCATCAACTGATGAAAAGGGATAGAAACTGAGGACTAGCGCCTTGAGGAATTTCATTTTGAAGAAGTGGCGCCAGATGTCTTCGGGTTTGTTGGTGGAGTAGGACCAGAAGCAGTGTCGCCTTGATCTTCATCATCATCAGCGTCGCGGTATGAAGAAAATGAACTGTCCTCCAAATCAGGGACTGGGATCTGCTTGAATTTCTTCTTGGGTGGCCAGGACCAGTCAAAGTTCTGAACAAACTCCATTTCTTCAAGTTCCTATCGAGTCTTGAGGTGGGACAGTGTGGCCCATATGCGGTCAAATACCTCACGAAGGTAATAATGGTTTCTCTTCAAGGCATTGTGAGTTGCAGTGAGGGTTTTGACAATGGAGCCGAACTGGGGCTTGACCCATTTGTGATTCCAATCCACCTTCTAATGCAAACTGATGAGTATCTCAGGATCAGTCATCATGCGAGGATTTGTTGGGCTTGAAGGAGGCAGATAGCTCAGGTGATTTAGGTAATCTGCGAGGTAGATACCTGATATGTTTCTGATGAATCTCATAATCGAGGGCGCATATATCTTCAACTCATGCGGTGAAATTGCATTGTTGGACAATGTCCTCAAGAAGAAATCATGAAGATTTATGGGGTTACCATGTATAATATGAAAGAGCATATTCTTCATAATCCCCACAACATCTTCTTCAGAATCATGTCCTTTGATAGGAGCAATAGTGTATGATATGTTGGAAATATGCCCTAGAGGCAATAATAAATTAGTTATTATTATATTTCTTAGTTCATGATAATCGTTTATTATCCATGCTATAATTGTATTGATTGGAAACACAATACTTGTGTGGATACATAGACAAAACACTGTCCCTAGTAAGCCTCTAGTTAACTAGCTCGTTGATCAAAGATGGTCAAGGTTTCCTGGCCATAGGCAAGTGTTGTCACTTGATAACGGGATCACATCATTAGGAGAATCATGTGATGGACTAGACCCAAACTAATAGACGTAGCATGTTGATCGTGTCATTTTGTTGCTACTGTTTTCTGCGTGTCAAGTATTTATTCCTATGACCATGAGATCATATAACTCACTGACACCGGAGGAATGCTTTGTGTGTATCAAACGTCTCAACGTAACTGGGTGACTATAAAGATGCTCTACAGGTATCTCCGAAGGTGTTAGTTGAGTTAGTATGGATCAAGACTGGGATTTGTCACTCCGTGTGACAGAGAGGTATCTCGGGGCCCACTCGGTAATACAACATCACACATAAGCCTTGCAAGCAATGTAACTTAGTGTAAGTTACGGGATCTTGTATTACGGAACGAGTAAAGAGACTTGCCGGTAAACGAGATTGAAATAGGTATACGGATACCGACGATCGAATCTCGGGCAAGTAACATACCGAAGGACAAAGGGAATGACATACGGGATTATACGAATCCTTGGCACTGAGGTTCAAACGATAAGATCTTCGTAGAATATGTAGGATCCAATATGGGCATCCAGGTCCCGCTATTGGATATTGACCGAGGAGTCTCTCGGGTCATGTCTACATAGTTCTCGAACCCGCAGGGTCTGCACACTTAAGGTTCGACGTTGTTTTATGCGTATTTGAGTTATATGGTTGGTTACCGAATGTTGTTCGGAGTCCCGGATGAGATCACGGACGTCACGAGGGTTTCCGGAATGGTCCGGAAACGAAGATTGATATATAGGATGACCTCATTTGATTACCGGAAGGTTTTCGGAGTTACCGGGAATGTACCGGGAATGACGAATGGGTTCCGGGAGTTCACCGGGCGGGGGGCAACCCACCCCGGGGAAGCCCATAGGCTTTGGGGAGACACACCAGCCCTTAGTGGGCTGGTGGGACAGCCCCAAGGGGGCCTATGCGCCAAGAGAAGTAAATCAAAGGAAAAGAAAAAAAAAGAGGGAGGAAGTGGGAAGGGAGGGGGACTCCTCCCACCAAACCAAGTCCAACTCGGTTTGGGGGGGGGGAGTCCTCCCCCCCTTGGCTCGGCCGACCCCTTGAGGGTCCCTTGGACCCCAAGGCAAGGTCCCCCTGCCTCCTCCTATATATATGGAGCTTTTAGGGCAGATTTGAGACGACTTTCTCACGGCTGCCCGACCACATACCTCCATAGTTTTTCCTCTAGATCGCGTTTCTGCGGAGCTCGGGCGGAGCCCTGCTGAGACAAGATCATCACCAACCTCCGGAGCGCCGTCACGCTGCCGGAGAACTCTTCTACCTCTCCGTCTCTCTTGCTGGATCAAGAAGGCCGAGATCATCGTCGAGCTGTACGTGTGCTGAACGCGGAGGTGCCGTCCGTTCAGTACTAGATCGTGGGACTGATCGCGGGATTGTTCGCGGGGCGGATCGAGGGACGTGAGGACGTTCCACTACATCAACCGCGTTCTCTAACGCTTCTGCTGTACGATCTACAAGGGTACGTAGATCACTCATCCCCTCTCGTAGATGGACATCACCATGATAGGTCTTCGTGCGCGTAGGAAATTTTTTGTTTCCCATGCGACGTTCCCCAACAGTGGTATCAGAGCTAGGTTCATGCGTAGATGTCTTCTCGAGTAGAACACAAAAGGTTTGGTGGGCGGTGATGTGCGTTTTGCTGCCCTCCTTAGTCTTTTCTTGATTCCGCGGTATTGTTGGATTGAAGCGGCTTGGACCGACATTACTCGTACGCTTACGAAAGACTGGTTTCATCGTTACGAGTAACCCCCTTTGCTCAAAGATGACTGGCAAGTGACGGTTTCTCCAACTTTAGTTGAATCGGATTTGACCGAGAAGGTCCTTGGATGAGGTTAAATAGCAATTCATAGATCTCCGTTGTGGTGTTTGCGTAAGTAAGATGCGATCCTACTAGATACCCTTGGTCACCACGTAAAACATGCAACAACAAAATTAGAGGACGTCTAACTTGTTTTTGCAGGGTATGATTGTGATGTGATATGGCCAATGATGTGATGTGATATATTGGATGTATGAGATGATCATGTTGTAATAGAAATATTGACTTGCACGTCGATGGTACGGCAACCGGCAGGAGCCATAGGGTTGTCTTTATACTAACATATGTGCTTGCAGATGCGTTTACTATTTTGCTAGGATATAGCTTTAGTAGTAATAGCATAAGTAGCACGACAACCCCGATGGCAACACATTGATGGATGATCATGGTGTGGCGCCGGTGACAAGAACATCGTGCCGGTGCTTTGGTGATGGAGATCAAGAAGCACGTGATGATGGCCATATCATGTCACTTATGAATTGCATGTGATGTTAATCCTTTTATGCACCTTATTTTGCTTAGAACGACGGTAGCATTATAAGGTGATCTCTCACTAAAATTTCAATACGAAATTGTGTTCTCCCCGACTGTGCACCATTGCTACAGTTCGTCGTTTTGAGACACCACGTGATGATCGGGTGTGATAGACTCAACGTTCACATACAACGGGTGCAAAACAGTTGTGCACGCGGAACACTCGGGTTAAGCTTGACGAGCCTAGCATGTGCAGACATGGCCTCGGAACACATGAGACCGAAAGGTCGATCATGAATCATATAGCTGATATGATTAGCATAGGGATGCTTACCACTGAAACTACTCTCGACTCACGTGATGATCGGACTTGGGATAGTGTAAGTGGATCATGAACCACTCAAATGACTAGAGAGATGTTCTTTTTGAGTGGGAGTTTAGCATATAATTTGATTAAGTTGAACTCTAATTATCTTGAACATAGTCTAAGTCCACTTTGAATATATTTGTGTTGTAGATCATGGCTCACGCGACAGTCATCCTGAATTTTAATACGTTCCTAGAGAAAGCTAAGTTGAAAGATGATGGAAGCAACTTTGTAGACTGGGCTCGTAATCTTAAGCTAATCTTACAAGCTGGGAAGAAGGATTATGTCCTTAATACTGCGCTAGGAGATGAACCACCCGCTACGGCTGATCAGGATGTTAAAAACGCTTGGTTAGCACGTAAGGAGGACTACTCAGTAGTTCAATGTGCAGTCTTGTATGGCTCAGAACCGGGACTTCAACGTCGCTTTGAGCGTCATGGAGCATTTGAGATGTTCCAGGAGTTGGAGTTTATTTTTCAGAAGAACGCCCGGATCGAGAGGTATGAGACCTCCGATAAATTCTATGCTTGCAAGATGGAGGAAAACTCGTCTGTCAGTGAACATGTGCTCAAAATGTCTGGGTACTCAAACCGTCTAGCTGAACTGGGGATTGAACTCCCGCAAGAAGCTATCACTGACAGAATCCTTCAATCACTGCCGCCAAGCTATAAAGGCTTTGTGTTGAACTACAACATTCAAGGGATGAACAAGTCTCCTGGCGAGTTGTTTGCGATGCTGAAAGTCGCAGAGTCTGAGCTCCGTAAAGAGCATCAAGTGTTGATGGTGAGCAAGACCACTAGTTTCAAGAGAAACGGCAAAGGCAAGAAGGGCAATTCGAAGAAGAGCGGCAAGCCTATTGCCAGTCCGCCGAAGAAACCCAAGGCTGGACCTAAGCCTGAAACAGAGTGCTTCTATTGCAAGGGTATGGGTCACTGGAAGCGCAATTGCCCCAAGTATCTAGCAGATAAGAAGGCGGGCAAAGAAAAATCAGGTATATTTGATATACATGTTATTGATGTGTACTTAACCGGCTCTCGTAGTAGTGCCTGGGTATTCGATACCGGTTCTGTTGCTCACATTTGCAACTCGAAGCAGGAACTGCGGAATAGACGAAGGCTGGCGAAAGACGAAGTGACGATGCGCGTAGGAAAAGGTTCCAAGGTTGATGCAATCGCCGTCGGCACAGTGTCACTTCAACTACCATCGGGATTAGTGATGAACTTAAATCATTGTTATTTAGTGTCTGCGTTGAGCATGAACATTATATCTGGATCTTGTTTATTGCGAGACGGTTACTCTTTTAAGTCTGAGAATAATGGTTGTTCTATTTCTATGAGTAACATCTTTTATGGTCATGCACCGAATGTGAGAGGATTGTTCATATTGAATCTTGATAGCGATACGCATATACATAACATTGAGACCAAAAGAGTTAGAGTAAACAATGATAGCGCCATATTTTTGTGGCACCGCCGCTTGGGTCATATTGGTGTAAAGTGCATGAAGAAACTCCATGCTGATGGACTTTTGGAGTCACTTGACTTTGATTCACTTGACACGTGCGAACCATGCCTCATGGGCAAGATGACTAAGACTCCGTTCTCCGGAACAATGGAGCGTGCAAGTGAGTTGTTGGAAATCATACATACCGATGTGTGTGGTCCAATGAGCGTGGAGGCACGCGGTGGATATCGTTATTTTCTCACCTTCACTGACGATTTAAGTAGATATGGTTATGTCTACTTGATGAAGCACAAGTCTGAAACATTTGAAAAGTTCAAGCAATTTCAGAGTGAAGTGGAAAATCATCGTAACAAGAAGATCAAGTTCCTGCGGTCTGATCGTGGGGGTGAATATCTGAGTTTCGAGTTTTGGTACACAATTAAGACAATGTGGAAATTGTTTCGCAGTTCATGCCACCTGGAACATCATAGTGTGATGATGTGTCTGAACGTCATAGCCACGCACTATTTGGTATGGTGCATACTATGATGTCTCTTATCGAATTACCACTATCGTTTATGGGTTATGCATTAGAGACAACCGCACTCACTTTAATAGGGCACCGCGTATTTCCATTGAGATGACACAGCATAGCCTGAGGTTTAGAGAAATCTAAACTGTCGTTTCTTGAAAGTTTGGGCTTTCGACACTTATGTGAAAAAGTTTCAGTCTGATAAGCTCGAACCCAAAGCGGATAAATGCATCTTCATAGGATATCCAAAACAGTTGGGTACATCTCCTATCTCAGATCCGAAAGCAAAGTGTTTGTTTCTAGAAACGGATCCTTTCTCGAGGAAAGGTTTCTCTCGAAAGAATTGAGTGGGAGGGTGGTAAAACTTGATGAGGTTATTGAACCATCACTTCGACCAGTGTGTAGCAGGACGCAGGAAGTTGTTCTTGTGGCGCCTACACCAATTGAAGTGGAAGCTGATGATGGTGATCATCAAGCTTCGAATCAAGTTACTACAAACCTCGTAGGTCGACAAGGTCGCGTACTTCTGCAGAGTAGTACGGTAACCCTGTCTTGGAGGTCATGTTGTTTGAGCAACAGTGAACCTACGAGTTATGGAGAAAGCGATGGTGGGCCCAGATTCTGACAAATGGCTGGAAGCCATGAAATCCGAGAGAGGATCCATGTATGAAAACAAAGTGTAGACTTTGAAAGAACTACTTGATGGTCATAAGACTATTGAGTAAAGATGGATTTTTAAAAGAAGACAGACGGTGATGGTGATAAGTCACTATTAAGAAAAGCTCGACTTGTCGCAAAGATGTTTTCGACAAGATCAAACAGTTGACTATGATGCGACTTTCTCACTCGTAGCGATGCTAAAAGTCTGTTAGAATTATGTTAGTTGTTGATGCATTATTTATGAAATATTGCACGTAGGATGTCAAAACATTGTTTTCTCGACGGTTTCCTTGAGCAAACATTGTATGTGATACAACCAGAAGGTTTTGTCGATCCTAAAGATACTAGCAAGTATGCAAGCTCCAGTGATCCTTCAATGGACTGGTGCAAGCATCTCGGAGTTGGAATATACACTTTGATGAGATGATCAAAGATTTTTGGTTTGTACAAGGTTTATGAGAAACTTGTATTTCTAAAGAAGTGAGTGGGAGCACTATAGAATTTCTGATAAGTATATGTGGTTGACATATTGTGGATCAGAAGTAATGTAGAATTTCTGTAAAACATACGAGGTTGTTTGAAAGGAGTTTTTCAAAGGAATACCTGGATTGAGCTACTTGAACGTTGCGCATCAAAGATCTATGGAGATAGGTCGAAAGCGCTTAATGGAGGTTTCAACAAGATGCATGCCTTGACAAGTTTTTGAAGGAGTTCAAAATAGATCAGCAAAGAAGGAGTTCTTGGTTGCGTTGTGAGGTGTGAATTTGAGTAAGACTCAAAACCCGACCCCGGCAGAATAAAGAGAATAGACGAAGGTCGTCTTCTATGCCTTAGCCGTAGAATCTAAAGTATGCCATGCTGTGTACCGCACCTGATGTGTGCCTTGACTCAAAGTATGTTGAGAGGTACAGAGAGTGATCCATGATTGAATCACTAGCAGCGGTCAAAATTTATCCTTAGTAACTAATGGACTAAGGAATTTTTCTCGATTATGGAGGTGGTTAAAGAGTTCGTCGTAAAGGGTTACATCGACGCAAGCTTTGACACTAATCCGAATAACTATGAGTAGTGAAACGGATTCATATAGTAGAGTAGATATTTGGAGCATTTCCGAATAGCACGTAGTAGCAGCATCTATAAGATGACATAAATATTTGTAAAGAACGCACGGATCTGAAAGTTTCAGAACTGTTGACTAAAACCTCTCTCACGAGAAAGACGTGATCAGACCCCATAACTATATGGGTGTTGGATTCGTTGGAATCGCATAGTGATGTGAACTAGATTATTGACTCTAGTGCAAGTGGGAGACTGTTGGAAATATGCCCTAGAGGCAATAATAAATTAGTTATTATTATATTTCTTAGTTCATGATAATCGTTTATTATCCATGCTATAATTGTATTGATTGGAAACACAATACTTGTGTGGATACATAGACAAAACACTGTCCCTAGTAAGCCTCTAGTTGACTAGGTCGTTGATCAAAGATGGTCAAGGTTTCCTGGCCATAGGCAAGTGTTGTCACTTGATAACGGGATCACATCATTAGGAGAATCATGTGATGGACTAGACCCAAACTAATAGACGTAGCATGTTGATCGTGTCATTTTGTTGCTACTGTTTTCTGCGTGTCAAGTATTTATTCCTATGACCATGAGATCATATAACTCACTGACACCGGAGGAATGCTTTGTGTGTATCAAACGTCACAACGTAACTGGGTGACTTTAAAGATGCTCTACAGGTATCTCCGAAGGTTTTAGTTGAGTTAGTATGGATCAAGACTGGCATTTGTCACTCCGTGTGACGGAGAGGTATCTCGGGGCCCACTCGGTAATACAACATCACACATAAGCCTTGCAAGCAATGTAACTTAGTGTAAGTTGCGGGATCTTGTATTACGGAACGAGTAAAGAGACTTGCCGGTAAACGAGATTGAAATAGGTATACAGATACCGACGATCGAATCTCGGGCAAGTAAAATACCGAAGGACAAAGGGAATGACATACGGGATTATACGAATCCTTGGCACTGAGGTTCAAACGATAAGATCTTCGTAGAATATGTAGGATCCAATATGGGCATCCAGGTCCTGCTATTGGATATTGACCGAGGAGTCTCTCGGGTCATGTCTACATAGTTCTCGAACCCGCAGGGTCTGCACACTTAAGGTTCGACGCTGTTTTATGCGTATTTGAGTTATATGGTTGGTTACCGAATGTTGTTCGGAGTCCCGGATGAGATCACGGACGTCACGAGGGTTTCCGGAATGGTCCGGAACCGAAGATTGATATATAGGATGACCTCATTTGATTACCGGAAGGTTTTCGGAGTTACCGGGAATGTACTGGGAATGACGAATGGGTTCCGGGAGTTCACCGGGGGGGGGGGGGCAACCCACCCCGGGGAAGCCCATAGGCTTTGGGGAGACACACCAGCCCTTAGTGGGCTGGTGGGACAGCCCCAACGGGGCCTATGCGCCAAGAGAAGTAAATCAAAGGAAAAGAAAAAAAAAAGAGGGAGGAAGTGGGAAGGGAGGGGGACTCCTCCCACCAAACCAAGTCCAACTCGGTTTGGGGGGGGAGTCCTCCCCCCCTTGGCTCGGCCGACCCCTTGAGGGTCCCTTGGACCCCAAGGCAAGGTCCCCCTCCCTCCTCCTATATATATGGAGCTTTTAGGGCAGATTTGAGACGACTTTCTCACGGCTGCCCGACCACATACCTCCATAGTTTTTCCTCTAGATCGCGTTTCTGCGGAGCTCGGGCGGAGCCCTGCTGAGACAAGATCATCACCAACCTCCGGAGCGCCGTCACGCTGCCGGAGAACTCTTCTACCTCCCCGTCTCTCTTGCTGGATCAAGAAGGCCGAGATCATCGTCGAGCTGTACGTGTGCTGAACGCGGAGGTGCTGTCCGTTCGGTACTAGATCGTGGGACTGATCGCGGGATTGTTCGCGGGGCGGATCGAGGGACGTGAGGACGTTCCACTACATCAACCGCATTCTCTAACGCTTGTGCTGTACGATCTACAAGGGTACGTAGATCACTCATCCCCTCTCGTAGATGGACATCACCATGATAGGTCTTCGTGCTCGTAGGAAAATTTTTGTTTCCCATGCGACGTTCCCCAACATGATAGGATTCTTTAAAGCGTTCGACGCACATACTTCAACTCCTTGACGAGGAATTGAGTCCTTGGAGCTTGGCCAGGTGCTAGGGGCTTCATGAGGACTTCCATCAGATGATTTGGTAGCTCCCTTTCATCATACAGGCATCTTGCTTCATCTAAACGAATTGGAAGCTGGGTAGAGCGAAGCAATTCAGTTGCTGGTACTTTCAGGTGAGTTCCTTGAGTCATCCAGTCAAAGACCCATGAATTGATGTTAGTGGGTTCACCAGAGATATGTGATACGTCTCCATCGTATCTACTTTTCCAAACTCTTTTGCCCTTGTTTTGGACTCTAATTTGCATGATATGAATGGAGCTAACCTGGACTGACGTTGTTTTCAGCAGAATTGCCTTGGTGTTGTTTTTGTGCAGAAATGAAAGTTCTCGAAATGTCCTGAAAATTTACGGAGAGTATTTCTGGAAAATATGAAAAATACCTGCGGAAAGATCCACCGAAGGGGATGGGACAGTGGGCCACAAGCCGTGTAGCCGCCACCCCCTGGTGGCGGCTAGCAAGCTTGTGGGGCACACGTGGCCCTGTCGCCCACAAACTCAGCTCTATAAATTCACTTTCGTCCCAGAAAAAAATCAAGAGAGAAGATTTCATCGCGTTTGCGATACAGAGGCGCCGCCACATCATGTTCTTCATCTGGAGGGAAGATCTGGAGTCCGTTTTGGTCTCCGGAGAGGGGAAATCGTCGCCATCGTCATCATCAACCTTCTTCCCTCTCAAATTCCATGAAGCTCTTCATCGTTCGTGAGCAATCTATTCGTAGGCTCGCTGGGCGGTGATGAGTAGGATGAGATCTATCATGTAATCGAGTTAATTTTGACGGGGATTGATCCCTAGTATCCACTATGTTCTGAGATTGATGTTGCTACTACTTTGCCATGCTTAATGCTTGTCACTAGGGCCCGAGTGCCATGATTTCAGATCTGAAATTATTATGTTGTCACCAATATATGTGTGTTTTAGATCCGATCTTGCAAGTTGTAGTTACCTACTATGTGTTATGACCCGGCAACCCGGAGTGACAATAACCGGAACCACTCCCGGTGATGACCATAGTTTGAGGTGTTCATGTGTTCACCAAGTGCTAATGCGTTGGTCCGGTTCTTTATTAAAATGAGAACCTTAATATCCCGTAGTTTCCTTTTGGACCCCGCTGCCACGGGAGGGATGGACAATAGATGTCATGCAAGTTCTTTTCCCTAAGCACGTATGACGACACACAGAATGCATGCCTACATCACTTTGATGAACGGGAGCTAGCCACATATCTCTCCGTGGTATAACTGTTGCATGATGAATATCATCCAAACAAATCATCGACCCATTGCCTACGAGTTTGTCCCACTGCTGCTGTTACGACTGTTGCTGTTGTTGTTACTTGCTCTGCTGTTACTTGCTACTGTTGCTACTTCCTACTGCTGTCACTACTGCTGTTCCTTGCCACTTCTGCTACTCGTTACACTGCCGCTACCTGCTACAATACTTGTTCGCACGACGTTGACGGGAAAGAATATTTCCCGTCTACCGGCAACTTCTGGCGCCATTGATACAATCGTTAGGAATAGTCTGCCGTCAACAGATCGTTTCTGACACCGTTGTTATCATATTACTTTGCTGTTGATATTTTGCTTGCAGATACTAATCTTTCAGGTGTGGCTGAATCTGACACATTCAACTGCTAATACTTGAGAGTATCCTCTCACTTCCTGTCCGGTGAATCAACAAATTTGGGTCGAATACTCTACCCTCAAAAAATGCGTCGATCCCACGCGTTGGTGGGTCATTGCAAGACAATTTCTAATTGTTGAGCAATCGAGAATAGCATTTGTCTAGCCATTGCCAAAGATCTGCTAAACATCATTTTTCTGGCGCCGTTGCCGGGGAGGCGATTGCTATATTCTCTGAGTCACTTGGGATTTATATCTGCTGATCAGTATGAAGAATCTGAAGGATCCAGAAACCAGAGTTTTGCCCTCAACTACGAGGGGAGGTAAGGAATTGCCATCTAGCTCTGCGCTTGATTCACCTTCAGTTATGAGTAAGTTTGCGAAATTACCTCCTACTAGAAATCTTGATATGTCGCCTGTGCTTGATGATGCTTATGATACTGCTTTGCCTGATACTGCTAGAGATGCTATGCCTGATACTGCTTTGCCTCATACTGCTAGAAATACTATGCCTGATGCTGCTAGAGATGCTATGCCTGATACTGCTTTTCCTGATGATGCTAGAGATGCTATCTTGCCCGATGATTCTATGCTTGATACTTCTAGAGATACTACTTTGCCTGATGTGCCACTAGGGGTGTTCCTTGATGCTCATATTGCTAGAGTTACTGCCAATGCTCGTGATGCTTTTGAAACTTCCGATACTATTGAGATAGAACCTGCTTTTGCTCCTGCTAGATCTAGCTCTCCTAGATATGGATTGCTTGATATACCTGAGGGTTACGTTATGGAGGGAGAGATAGCTGAGGATTTTCTTGCGTGTAAGGATGCCTATGATGCTGAGAAATTACTTCTCAAGTGGAAGGAAAAATCTTTGAAAGCTAGGATGAAATACGACCCGAAGTTTGCCACTTCACCTATCTTTATCACCGATAAGGATTATGAATTCTGTGTCGACCCTGAGATAATCTCTCTAGTCGAATCTGAACCTTTCCACGGTTATGAGTCTGAGACGGTCGTAGCCCATCTTACCAAACTACATGATATAGCCACCCTTTTCACTAGTGAGGAGAAGATCCGCTACTACTATATCCTCAAGCTGTATCCTTTCTCTCTAAAGGATGACGCTAAAGCCTGGTTCACCTCTCTTGCTCCTGGATGTGTGAGTAGTCCCCAGGATATGGTCTATTACTTATGTGAGAAATCTTTCCCTGCCCGTAAGAAGCAAGCTGCCTTGCAGGAAATATACAACTTTGCTCAACTCCAAGAAGAGAGTCTACCACAAGCTTGGGGGAGGCTCATCCAGCTACAGAACACTTTGCCTGATCATCCTCTTAAGAAGAACGAGATACTTGATATCTTCTATAACGGACTTATCGATGCTTCTAGAGACCACCTAGATAGTTGTGCCGGTTGTGTTTTTAGGGAACGAACTATCGAACAAGCTGAGATCCTTCTGAATAACATCTTGATCAACGATAATGCTTGGACTATTCCCGAACCACCTCCTAAGCCAACTCCTAAGAAAATAGGTATTCTATACCTCAGTCCCGAAGATATGCAAGAAGCCAAGAACTCTATGCAAGAGAAAGACATTAGATCTGAAGATGTCAAAAATCTACCACCTATCAAAGAGATCCATGGTCTCGATAAGACGATACAAGTAGTAGAAGTGAATTCTCTGTGTAGGTTTGATGAGAGTAATATTCCTTTTGACAAACCTGCTAGCCTATGCTTTGATGAATTTGACAACTTTGTTGCCAAACAGCAGAGTTTGAATGATTACGTTAGCAGACATTTGGAACAAAGTACTCATATGCTTAGCCATTTAAGTGCTTGTGTAGACAAAAATGTCAATGATCTGAAGCTTCTGAGTAAACATGCCTCCATGATTACCACTCAGGTAGAACAAGTACTTAAAGCTCTGAACGACTTGCTCAATGAATTAAATGACAACTCTGTCAGAGTCATTACTAGAGGAGGCAAAATGACCCAGGAACCTTTGTATCTTGAAGGCCATCCTAAGAGAATTGATCAAGATTCTCAAGGAATTAATGCTTATACACCCAATCATCCTAAGGAGAAGAAGAAGGATGATAGAAACCTACATGCCAGTTCACCAAATACTGTCACACCTGAAGAACCTAATGATATTTCTACGTCTCATGCAGAAACACAATCTGGTGATGAACATGAACCTAGTGACAATATGGACAACGATGTTCATAATAATGCTCAACCTAGGAATGATGAGGATGTGGAGATTGAACCTACGGTTAATCCTGATAACCCACAACCTAAGAGATACGATAAGAATGACTTCATTGCTAGGAAGCATGGTAAAAAAAGGGAGCCATGGGTTCAGAGACCTATGCCCTTATCTCCTAAGCCATCCAAGAAAAAGGATGATGAGGATTTTGAGCGCTTCATTGAGATGATAAGACCCGTCTTTCTGCAGATGCGGTTAACTGATATGCTCAAAATGTCTCCGTATGCCAAGTACGTGAAAGATATCGTGACCAATAAACGGAAGATACCAGATCTTGAGATCTCCACCATGCTTGCCAATTACACTTTCAAAGGTGGAACTTCTAAGAAACTTGGTGATCCCGGAGTGCCCACTATCCTTGCTTCATTAAAGGAAACTACATAATAACTGCCTTATGTGACCTTGGAGCCGGTGTTAGTGTTATGCCGCTCTCTCTTTCTCGTAGACTTGAATTGGATAAGTTGACACCCATTGAAATTTCTCTGCAAATGGCCGACAAATCAACTGCTTTCCTATCGGCATTTGCGAGGACGTGCCTGTTGTGGTTGCTAACACCACTATCTTAACAGACTTTGTTATCTTGGATATTCCCGAGGACGATGCCATGGCTGTCATCCTCGGAAGACCCTTTTTAAACACTGTAGGGGCTGTTATAGATTTCAACAAAGGCAATGTCACTTTCCATGTCAATGGTAATGAGCACACAGTGCACTTTCCGAAGAAACGATATCAAGTACATTGCATCAATTCTATCGAAAAGACTTCATCGATTCTTATTGGGAGCTTTGAATGCCCTAGTCCTCGTGTCAAGATGAAGTATGATTTGCTTGTTGGGGAGATACATATCCCCATTGACGTGACTTAGTGGCTATTCGAAAATTCTTCGTTCTCTTCTTGCGATTCGAAAAGGTTTTGTCATGAGGATTTGATCAACCCCGTTGACGGATTTCTTTCGATGACCATGAAATGGATGAATCAAGAGTCACATACCTCTGTTTTAAGCTTTCACTTTTTGTTGCTTAGAGGAAAAATGATAGATTTAGTTTAGCTTTTCCTGTTTTCTATTTTAGCGTCCCGAAGAAAAATACTCCAAAAATAAAAGTTCTTCGATGGTCCTGAAAATCTAGTATGATTTTTTCTGGAATATTTGAAAAATACTGGGCCTGAGAGCTGGCCTGGGGGCCAGACCAGTGGGCCACAAGCCGTGCAGCCGCCCCCCCTAGTGGCGGCTAGCAAGCTTGTGGGGCCCACAGGGACCCCCTCCACTCATTCCAGCTCCCATCCTCTTCTTCCATCTCCAGGAAAAAATGTTTCGCAGCTCAAACCCGTGTTCTTGTTCATTTGGCTATGATTTTCGATCGTCTTGCTCAAAGCACCATTCTCCAAACCGTTTTGGGGAAATTACTCCTTGGTAAGTGACTCCTCCATTACTCCAATTAGTTTTTGCTCTAGTGCTTTATCCTTCGCTTATTCTTGCTACCTTGGTGACCCTCTTCTTGAGCTACAAATGTTGATTTTAGCTGGTCCCAAGTAGTTTTAGCGCGTGATACAGTCTCTAGGCACTAGTAGGAGTAGTTTCTTCGAGTTGGGTTAGTTCTTACTCACTTTTCTTTCAAAGTCTCTAAAAATTTCAGAATTTTTCAGAGCCTAAAAAAAGGAAATAGATGAGGAGGTTCTTGAGAGGCTCTTCAAGCCGTACCCCCAAGGAGGATGAGAAGAACCACCCCAAGTACGTGGTTCCTCGAGTCATAGAAGTTCGAGCGTGCGAGTGGCCAAGTGATGAATTTTTGCGCGCCGTTGGGCTTTATGAAGACTTTTATTACTTGGTGGAGAACGTAGGTCCTACCGCGTTGGTTGAAGATAAGTGCTCACAATACCTCCTCCTCACCAATATTTTCGTTCAAAGCTTCAACTTTTACCCGAGGAAGAATCCTCCGATGGTTGAGTTAATGATATACGACATCCCCCAGTGCATGACACTACAAGATTTTTGTAATGTATGCAAATTATCTTATGTTGGGGATATCCGCGACCCTCGTCCACGGGACTTGGAGGATTTCATAGGTTCTATTGCTGTTGGAGAGGAGAGAGGAGTGTCTCGCGCTAGAATTGCTAGCATACATTTTCTTGTTCTTTGGTACTTCTCATTGTTTGTGGGAAAATGTTTGATTGGCCGTGGGGAGGCTGGATCACTTAGTTCTCCAGACCATGCAGTTTTGCACGAAAGCCTTTATAACGATAAGACTTATAGCCTAGGTGCTATAGTAGCTCTGCGGTTGAATACCAACCGTTCCAAGGGTGTCGTCTATGGAGGTATCTATGCTACCCGTCTTGCCAGACACTTTGAGATACCTGTTAGACTGGGGGGAGGAAGGAGAGATGCTTCCCCTGAGAAATATCTGGATTACGACAGCATGGTTCGCCATGATTTTCTGGATAGAGATGCTAGTAGACGGATGATTTATAACTTGGTATCTAGTTAGGGTACTCGAGAGACTATTACTTTGCCTGCTCCTTCTTTGTTCGATCTTCATGCAGGCAGGTACACTATTATGCCCTCGGACATCTACGCATATTGGGGCTTGGCCCAACCACAGGTGCCCATGCCCGAGCCGCCTTTCGAGTACCAGATGCCAGTTTATCAGTGGGAGCAAGAGGAGCTCACACAACAGTGGCATCCACAGTCTGCTTCGGAGTATCCCGGAGCTGGTTATTTCCCGCCTAGGGAGTAGACCAAGCTAGGCCAAAAGCCTAAGCTTGGGGGAGTACGTGTTCTCACCGACCCTACATTCATGCTTATGCTTTCACTTTGTGAGTCGGTGTTCACACTTTGCCACTGTATTATCCACGATAGTTTATTTTCGTTTTCTTGTTTTCTTGTTTTTGTCTTTTTGAGAAAACCCAAAAATATTTTCCTTTCTTCTTTTACTTGTTGGGAGCTTTCCCGTGTAAATAGTTTTCTTTTTCTTTGGGTCAAGGTAGAAGATATTGGTTACAATGTTTAGTGGTTCTTGCATGCATACCTGTTTAGCTTTCAACGAGCCATATTACTTTGTCTTATCCTTTGTATTTGCCTGCAGATTCAGTTTAGTCCAATGCACGAGCACTCTTATTATTGTTCACATCGTTCGATCGTGCAAATGAAAGGCAATAATGATGATATATGATGAAGTGACTGATACTAGAAAAGCTGGTATGAACTCTATCTATTTTGTTTTCGTAAATATGACTAGCTTGTCATGCGTGATTCAGCTTTGTTGTGAGAGAACCATGTTTGCAATGACAACTTAGAGATCATAGTTTCTGATGCCATGCTTAATTAGCTGAGAGCTTATAATGGTTTGTCTTGAATGCCAACATAGATTTTGAGATGACTATGATGTAGTATGATAGGATAGTATTCTCCTTTGAATAATTCAAGTGGATTGACTTGGCGCATGTTCATGCATGTAGTTGAAACAAAATCAACATAGCCTCTATGATGTTCGTGTTCATGGTGATTTATATCCTGTTCATGCTTGCGTTCAATGTTAGTCAAACTCATTGCATCTTGATGACTCTTGTCGCTCTCTAGTTGGTCGCTTCCGAGTCTTCTGCTCGCGGAATACTGCGTGTGCATCCACTTCCATAAACCCAAAAGATTTTCCATGAGAGTCCACCATACCTACCTATTTGCGGTATCTACCCGCCGTTCCAAGTAAATTTGCATGTGCCACTCTCTAAACCTTCAAGAATTAATCTGTTTTGCATGCCCGAACCGCTCATGTAGTGATAGGGGGCTATTGGTATCTTCCATGTTAGGTGTGTTATCCTCCACATGTGTTTATTCACTGTCATTCATGAGAAAGGGGCCGGTAATTGGAATGCCCAGTTCCACGCTTAAATCGAAAACATAACTGTAAACCAAGACTCCCCCTGGATTGATGTTAGTATGGATTCGGCTAGCCGTGGAGTGTGATTGATTGGTGGTGGGGGAGTTAAAACTTTACTTTTTTTTGGGAACCGCCTATAGCATGAGTAGCATGGAAGATATTGAGAACTCTTGGTCATTGTGTTGACAATGAAAGCATGCCACTCAAAATTATTATCTTTGTTTTCAAAGCTTGAGCTCTGGCACCTCTGCAAATCAATGCTTCCCTCTGCGAAGGGCCTGTCTATTTATTTTCCTGTTGATTCATCCTCTTCTTATTTAAGCACCAATTAGAGAGCACCTCTGTCATTTTTTATGCTTTGCTTTTGATTGATATTGCGTATGACTATGACTGGATCTTCTTTGCTATGAATTAGAATGTTTAGTCAGCCCTTGATCTTTGAAAGTGCTCTGCATTTATGTTTTGTGGTCTCAGGAAGAGCTAGCGAGATACCACCTATTCATATTGCTTCATGCTTGTTTTGATTGAATTGTTGGTATTTGAAACTCATTATTATTTGCTCATTAGCTGATTATGCCATTGATATTAGTTTACCGTGAGACCTTTGTGTCACTTGCTTATGTGGTTAACTTGTGATCTTGCTGAAATTCTGGTTATGAGTTGCAACAACAAGATCAAACAGAGTTTGTGAAAGTTTTTCTTTCTCTCTCAGTTTGTCAACTGAGTTGCTTGAGGACAAGCAAGGTTTTAAGCTTGGTGGAGTTGATACGTCTCCATCGTATCTACTTTTCCAAACTCTTTTGCCCTTGTTTTGGACTCTAATTTGCATGATTTGAATGGAACTAACCTGGACTGACGCTGTTTTCAGCGGAATTGCCTTGGTGTTGTTTTTGTGCAGAAATAAAAGTTCTCGGAACGTCCTGAAAATTTACGGAGAATATTTCTGGAAAATATGAAAAATACCCGCGCAAAGATCCACCGGAGGGGATGGGCCAGTGGACCACAAGTCCTATAGCTTCCACCCCCTGGTGGCGGCTAGCAAGCTGGTGGGGCCCACGTGGCCCTGCCGCCCCCAAACTCAGCTCTATAAATTCACTTTTGTCCAAGATAAAATGAAGAGTAGAGATTTCGTCGCGTTTGCGATACGGAGGCGCCGCCACATCTTGTTCTTCATCTGGAGGGCAGATCTGGAGTCCGTTTTGGGCTCCGGAGAGGGGAAATCGTCGCCATCGTCATCATCAACCATCTTCCCTCTCCAATTCCATGAAGCTCTTCATCGTTCGTGAGTAATCTATTCGTAGGCTCGCTAGGCGGTGATGAGTAGGATGAGATCTATCATGTAATCGAGTTAGTTTTGATGGGGATTGATCCCTAGTATCCACTATGTTCTGAAATTGATGTTGCTACTACTTTGCCATGCTTAATGCTTGTCACTAGGGCCCGAGTTCCATGATGTCTGATCTGAAATTATTATGTTGTCACCAATATATGTGTGTTTTAAATTCAATCTTGCAAGCTGTAGTTACCTACTATGTGTTATGACTCGGCAACCCCGGAGTGACAATAACCGGAACCACTCCCGGTGATGACCATAGTTTGAGGAGTTCATGTGTTCACCAAGTGCTAATGCGTTAGTCCGGTTCTTTATTAAAAGGAGAAACTTAATATCCCGTAGTTTCCTTTTGGACCCCGCTGCCACGGGAGGGATGGACAATAGATGTCATGCAACTCTTTTCCCTAAGCACATATGACGACACACGGAATGCATGCCTACATCACTTTGACGAACGAGAGCTAGCCACATATCTCCCCGTGTTATAACTGTTGCATGACGAGTATCATCCAAACAAATCATCGACCTATTGCCTACGAGTTTATCCCACTGCTGTTGTTACTTGTTTTGCTCTGCTGCTGTTACTACTGTTGCTGCTGCTGTTACTTGCTCTGCTGTTACTTGCTACTGTTGCTACTTGCTACTCCTGTCACTACTGCTGTTCCTTGCCACTGCTGCTACTCGTTACACTGCTGCTACCTGCTAGAATACTTGTTCGCACGACGTTGACGAGAAAGAATATTTCCCGTCTACCGGCAACTTTTGGCGCCATTGATACAATCGTTAGGAATAGTGTGCCATCAACAGATCGTTTCTGACACCGTTGTTATCATATTACTTTGCTGTTGATACTTTGCTTGCAGATACTAATCTTTCAGGTGTGGTTGAATCTGACACATTCAGTTGCTAATACTTGAGAGTATCCTCTCACTTCCTGTCCGGCGAATCAACAAATTTGGGTCGAATACTCTACCCTCAAAAACTGCCTCGATCCCACGCGCTGGTGGGTCATTGCAAGACAATTTCTAATTGTTGAGCAATCGAGAATAGCATTTGTCTAGCCATGAGATCTGCTAAACAATATGTAATGTGGCATAGAACTGAAATATAAGCTCAGTGTTCTAGTCGTTGATGCCTGTACAGAATTTTAGTAAACCTGCATCTTGAAGGACATTCAACACTCGAATGAAGCATTCAATATCTTCAATGTCTGTGTGAGGAATATGAGTGTGGTGGAAGATTTTCCTCTTGTCAACCAGTACTGCAGCATAGAAATAAAGCTGAGCTCTTGTCCAAAATTCTCTGTGCCTGATGCGAAGCTATTCATATGGGTTAGCACCTGTGAAGAAATGATATTCATCATAAAAGCGATCTTTCTCAAACTTAGGCCTCTTGGAGAAGGGCGCACATTGGTGAGTGCTACTTCTCAAACAACATCGCTAGATTGACACGTTGACGGAGATTTGCTTGCGTTGGTTTTTCTCTTGAAGAGGAAAGGGTGATGCAGCAAAGGAGCAGTAAGTATTTCCCTCAGTTTGAGAACCAAGGTATCAATCCAGTAGGAGAATCACGTCAAGTCCAGAGTACCTGCGCAAACACAAAAGAGCTTGCACCCAACGCTATAAAGGGGTTGTCAATCCCTTCAAGACTGATTGCAAAGTGAGATCTGAAGGCGGAAAGTGCAATGAAGTAAAAGTGTTATGCTACAAATATGAAGTTAAGTAGACCCGGGGGCCATAGTGTTCACCAGAGGCTTCTCTCAAAATAGCAAATATCACAGTGGGTAAACAAATTAGTGTCGAGCAATTTATAGAACCGCACAAAGTCATGACGATATCTAAGGCAATGATCATACATATAGGCATCATGTCCGAGACAAGTAGACTGATACTTTCTGCATCTACTACTATTACTCCACACATCAACCGCTATCCAGCATGCATCTAGTGTATTGAGTTCTTGATGAATAGAGTAACGCCTTAAGCAAGATGACATGATGTAGAGGGATAAACTCAAACCAATGATGAAAACCCCATCTTTTTACCCTTGATGGCAACAACACGATGCGTGCCTTGCTACCCCTTCAGTCACTGGGTGAGGTCACCGCACGGTATGAACCCAAAACCAAGCACTTCTCCCATTGCAAGAATCATAGATCAAGCTGGCCAAACAAAACCCACAACTCGAAGAGAATTACAAGGATATGAAATCATGCATAAGAGAGATCAGAAGAAACTCAAATAAGATTCATAGATAATCTGATCATAAATCCATAATTCATCGGATCTCAACAAACACACCGCAAAAGAAGATTACATCGGATAGATCTCCATCAAGATCATGCATAACTTTGTATTGAAGATCCAAGAGAGAGAAGAAGCCATCTAGCTACTAGCTATGGACCCGTAGGTCTATGGTAAAATACTGACGCATAATCGGCAAGGTCATGGTGCTGATGAAGAAGCCCTCCGTATTCGAATCCCCCCTCCGGCAGGGCACCAAAACATGCCCTAGATGGGATCTTGCGGAGACAGAAGCTTGCGGCGGCGGAAAAGTATTTTCATGGCTTCCCTATTATTTTCTGGGATTTTAGGGAATATATAGGCGAAAGACCTAGGGCAGAGGAGGCCCAGGGAGCCCACAAGCCTGGGAGGCGCGGCCCCCCTGGCCGCGGCTAGGGGACTTGTGCGGTCCCTGGTGACCCCCTGCCTTGGTTCTCAAGTCTCCCGGTCTTCTTTTGTTTCGGAAAAAATCTTTTTGGAAGTTTCATTCCGTTTGGACTCCGTTTAAAATCCTCCTCTGAAAAGGGTCAAAAACACGGAAAAACAGGAACTGGCACTTTGCACTGAGTTAATAAGTTAGTCCCAAAAAGATATAAAAGGCATACAAAACATACAAAGTTTGACAAGATAATACCATGAAACCATCAAAAATTATAGATACGTTGGAGACGTATCAAGCATCCCCAAGCTTAACTCCTGCTCGTCGTCGAGTAGGGAAGTGATAAAGACTGAATTTTTGATGTGGAATGCTACCTAGCATAGTTGTCCTTTGTAACTTCTTTCATGTGACATGAATGTTCAGATCCGTAAGATTCAAAACAATAGTTTTCTATTGACATGAAAACAATAATACTTCAAGCAAACTAGCAACGTAATCATGAACTTTTGAAATAACAAGGCCAAAGAAAGTTATCCCTACAAAATCATATAGTTTGGCTATGCTCCATCATCCTCACACAACTAATGTAAATCATGCACAACCCCGGTATTGGCCAACTAATTGTTTTCGCACTCTTACTTTCTCAAACCTTTTTTCAACTATCACGCAATACATGAGCGTGAGCCATGGATATAGCACTATAGGTGGAATAGAGTGTGCTGGTGGTTGTGAGACAAAAAGGGAGGATATGGTCACATTGACTCGGCGTATCAAAGGGTTACGGAGATGCCCGTTAATAGATATCAATGTGAATGATTAGGGATTGCCATACAAAGGATGCACGAGAGCTATAAGTATTGAAATCTCAAAAGAAGAACTAGTGGGTGTGCATCCAACTTCCTTGCTCACGAAGACCTAGGGCAATTTTGAGGAAGCCCATCATTGGAATATACAAGCCAAGTTATATAATAAAGATTCCCACTAGCATATGGTGGTCACGAAACGAGAGGCTCTCAATCATGAAGAACATGGTGCTATTATGAAGCACAAGTGTGGAAAAAGATAGTAGCATTGTCCCTTCTCTCTTTTTCTCCTTTTTTTGTTTCGGCTCTTTGGCCTTTTTTTATTTGGGCTCTTTGGCCTGTTTTTTTATTTCCTCACATGGGACAATGCTCTAATAATGATGATCATCACACTTTTATTTACGCACAACTCAATACTTAGAGAAATGATGACTCTATAGGACATGCCTCCGGCAGTGTACCGGGATGTGCATCGATCTAGCTCGGCGTATGACATTGAAACATCTCGCTAGCTATCTTAAGATCATGCAATGGCAATATGAGAGTGACAGGACAAGTCATGAGACGGAACAGTGAGAGTTGCATGGCAATATATCTAGGGGTGGGCGTTCGGTATAAACCGAAAATTTGGTTTCTACTGTTCGGTTTTATTTGAAGCTCGGTTAGTAAAATCAATAACCAAAAATGGTAGGTTAAAATTACTAACCGAAAATTAGGTTAACCGAATATTCGGTGCGGTTTTCGGTTTTATACCGAAGGAACACGCATGAAGTACTTGCCCTTGAATTGCAGCAACGACTCCCTCTTATATAGGCAAAAATACTTGCCTCGTCTCCTAGGCCACGCGATGTGGGACTAAAAAGGAACGAGTTGTCCTGGTGAGTCGATAAAATATCCCAGGTGAGCCGAGCCTTGCATGCTTTGTCACCTAGGCCCATGTCATGTGAGACGCATGCGCAGTACGTGTTGGTAGCTGTGATCGTTCCCCTAAAAAAGCTGCTACCATTCCCCTAAAAAAAGTTGCGATCGTGGGAAGTTTCAGAAAAAAACTGCTATCGTGGCCGTGACTCCCGGGAGACGTTCGACGTGCGTGCTTTTGCATCGTTTTTGCGTTTTTAGACGCTGACTATTAGTATTCGGTTGTTATTCGGTTAACCGGGATGAAAACCGGACCGACCGAAGTCTATTCGGTTAGTGGACTTGAAAACCGAATGTTCCTATAACAGTCAAAAAACCGAAAATTCGGTTTATTCGGTTTCGGCGTCGGTTCGGTTTTTGGTTCGTCGGTTTTTATGCCCACCCCGAAATATATCTAGGAATGGCTATGAAAATGCCATAGTAGGTAGGTATGGTGGCTGTTTTGAGGAAGACATATGGTGGGTTTGTGCACCGGCGAAAGTTGCGCGGTGCTAGAGAGGCTAGCAATGGTGGAAGGTGAAAGTGCATCCATACCATGGACTCACATTAGTCTTGAAGAACACACATACTTGTTGCAAAAGTTTTTATTAGTAATCAAGACAAAGTTCTAAACGAATACTCCTAGGGGAAGGGTTGGTAGGTGTTAACCATCGCGCGGTCCCGAACGCAACACAAAGGATGACAATCAATAGATCAATTATGCTCCGACTTCCTAACGTAGCGGTTCACCATATGTGCATGTTACGGGAATCACTAATTTCAACACAATTATTTCTAAATTCACAACACCCTACTAACATAACTCTTAATATTACCAAATCCACGTCTCAAAACTAATTGAGAGGCATGAAAACTTCTCTTTCTACTCAATGCACATGAAGATGGAGGTTTTTGTATCCTCTTTGGGTACTTATCACCTTTGGGACTACTTTCATAGCACAAGCCAACTACCAAGTCACGCACCGCCGTGCTCTAAAAGATCTAAGTGAAGCACATAGAGCAAAATTATCTAGCTCAAAACATATAATTGAAGCACGATGAGCATTCTAGCAAAATCCCAATGAGTGCATGTCTCTCTCAAAAGGTGTGCAGCAAGGATGATTGTGACACAACAAAAAGAAAAGACTCCTACGATACAAGACGCTCCAAGCAAAGTACATATCATGTGGTGAATAAAAATATAGCTCCAAGTAATGTTACCGATGGATTGAAGACAAAAGAGGGGATGACTTCCCGGGGCATTCCCAAGCTTAGGCTTTTTGGTGTCCTTGAATTTGGCTTGGGATGCCTTGGGCATCCCCAAGCTTGAGCTCTTTCCACTCTTTTATCCATTTGTCCATGAGAACATCACCCAAAACTTGAAAACTTCACAACACAAAACTTAAACAGAAACTCGTGATATCATTAGTACAAGAAAAAAAACTACCACCTGTTTAGGTACTGTAGCAATGTTGATTTCTATTTATATTGGTGTTAGATTACTGTATTCTCACTTTTCCATGGCTAGTACCCCCTCGATACTATCCATAGTTTCATCAAAACAAGCAACCAACTCAACAAAAACAGAATCTGTCAAAAACAGACCAGTCTGTAGCAATCTGTATACTTTGTATACTTCTGTTACCTCACAAATTCTGAACAATTACGACTGCCTGGGAAAAAGGCATATCAACCAGCAACAAAAATAATCAACTCAAAACCTCTTTCTGAATAAAAATGAAAAATAATCTCGTGAGCGAATAGTTTCTGTCTTTTTCCAGCAGGATCAAACAACCATCACCAGGACTAGTCATAAAGGTTTTGCTTGGCTCAAACACAAAAAGAAACACAAAATACACAATCATAACAGAATTATGACAGTGTGGACACAAAAAAACAGAAAGAAAAAGATAAATTCATTAGGTTGCCTCCCAACAAGCGCTATTGTTTAACGCCCTTAGCTAGGCATAAAGCGATAGAATCACGTATCATCGTCTTTGGTGCTCAAACCATAAGTAGCGTGATCACTCATCATCTTAAGGTCTTCATATTTCTTATTAGATGATTCACCACTATTTTTAGGAACAAATATAGACTTGGTGACCTTATTGTGGGCAAGGTTTGGAGTATTCTCCACAGCGGCAAAAGCGGAACCCAAGTTGGTTATAACCACTACCGAAATTAGCTTCTTTGCCATTTGCCATCACAAACAGCAAAGAGGAAATCCCGGACGGCAAAGAGAATATCACAGACGGCAAAGAATCTCACGGCCGACAAAATTTCTGCGTCAGCTCACGACGGCATTGTAGCTTCTTTGTCGTCTGTCTCCCCAAAGCAGACGACAAAGAGCTTTGCCGTCAGCTTTTCATAGGAGCTGTCGGCAAAGTGGTCGAGACGGCAGCCGACAGGCGTTGCCTCCGTTAGGGGCTAACGGAGGCTTTGCCGTCTGCCTCCCCCCTCTTCTTTGCCGTCTGCCGCCCCCCTCTTCTTTGTCGTCTGCCTTCCCCCTCTTCTTTGCCGTCTGCCTCCTCCTCCCCCCCCCACTCTTTGCCGTCTGCCTACCCCTCGCCCTCCTCTGTGCCCTCTTCTTTCCGTCTGCCCCCCTGGAAGCAGACGACAAAGACACTATATGGCCAGCTGCTACTGCCCAGATTGCACAGCTGGGCGCCACGTGGCACCTTTGCCGTCAGCTGGCCGACGGCAAAGGCCTTTGCCATCCGCAGGCAGACGGCAAAGAGCCTATATTGTCACATTTTTGTTTATTTTTTCTATTTCACAGCACATATACATATAATTCATAGCACATATATGATAAATAGGTCACAACACATATATGATATACATATAAAGCTCATCAATGCCATTTGTTCATCAACATACATCCCATATATCAAAAGAACCAACACATACAAAGTTTCATCCATATATACATACATATAGTTGCACATATATTGTTCATCCATATATACATATACATATAGTTCCACATTGTTCATCAACTCAAATAAAAACAGAAACTAAAGCACTCCAATGCCAGCTTCCATGCATGTAGTACATCCAATCTGCAAAATGGGAATAAGAAAGTAAGAAGAAGAAGAACAACAACATATATATGACAAATAAGCTAAATTGAAGAAGAAAGAGAAGAAGCAAGAAGAGAACAAGGAGAAGAAAAAAAAGAAGATGGAGGAGGAGGAGGAGGGGAAGGGGAATGATAAGGAGGAGGAGGAGGAGAAGAAGAAAAAAGAAGAACAGAAGAAGGAGAAGAAGGAGGAGAAGAAGGAGGAGAAGAAGGAGGAGAGAAGAAGAAGGAGAAGAAGGAGGGATCCTTCTCCTTCTTCTCTTCCTTCTCCTTCTTCTTCTCTTCTTCTCCTACTCCTTCTTCTTCTTGTCCTTCTCATTCTCATTCTCTTCTTCTTCTCTTCTTCTTCTTCCTTCTTTTCATTTCTCCTCTTCTCCTCTTCTTGGAGCTAAATTAGCTAACTATGTCTTTTTGGAGCTAAATGGGCTAATTATGTCATTATAGAGGAAAACAAGCTAAGCATATAAAATTAATGAGCTAACCAAGGTTCTTATGCCATTTTGAGCTTATAATGTCTTTTAGGAGCTAAATTGGCTAATTATGTCATTGTTGGGGAAATTAAGGCAAGGAGAATATGAAAGAGGAGAAGAAAGAGGAGGAGGTGGAGAAGAAGAAGAAATAAAGAAGAAGGAGGAGAAGGAGGAGGAGGAGGGGAAGGACTAGAAGGTCCTTGGCCTTCTCCTCCTCCTCCTCCTCCTCCTCCTCCTTCTTCTTCTCTTCTTCTTCTTCTTCTTTCTTTTCATTTTTCCTATTTCTTCTCCTCTTCTTGGAGCTAAATTAGCTAACTATGTCTTTTTGGAGCTAAATGGTCTAATTATCCCATTTTAGAGGAAAACAAGCTAAGTATATAATATTAATGAGCTAACCAAGGTTCTTATGCCATTTTGAGGTTATTATGGCATTTTGGAGCTAAATGGGCTAATTATGTCATTGTTGGGGAAATTAAGGCAAGGAGAATATGAAAGAGGAGAAGAAAGAGGAGGAGGAGGAGAAGAAGAAGAAATAAATAAGAAGGATGAGAAGGAGGAGGAGGAGGAGGAGGAGGAGAAGGAGGAGAAGGCCAAGGACCTTCTAGTCCTTCTCCTCCTCCTCCTCCTTCTCCTTCTTCTCCTCCTCCTTCTTGTCCTTCTCCTTCTCTTCTCTTTCTCTTCTTCTTTTTGTTCTTCCTTTTCATTTCTCCTCCTCTCCTCTTCTTGGAGCTAAGTTAGCTAACTATGTCTTTTTGGAGCTAAATGGCTAATTATCCCATTTTAGAGAAAAACAAGCTAAGTATATAATATTAATGAGCTAACCAAGGTTCTTATGCCATTTTGAGGTTATTATGGCATTTTGGAGCTAAATGGGCTAATTATGTCATTGTTGGGGAAATTAAGGCAAGGAGAATATGAAAGAGGAGAAGAAAGAGGAGGAGGAGGAGGAGAAGAAGAAGAAATAAAGAAGAAGGAGGAGAAGGAGGAGGAGGAGGGGAAGGACTAGAAGGTCCTTGGCCTTCTCCTCCTCCTCCTCCTCCTCCTCCTTCTTCTTCTTCTCTTCTTCTTCTTCTTCTTTCTTTTCATTTTTCCTATTTCTTCTCCTCTTCTTGGAGCTAAATTAGCTAACTTTGTCTTTTTGGAGCAAAATGGGCTAATTATCCCATTTTAGAGGAAAACAAGCTAAGTATATAATTTTAATGAGCTAACGAAGGTTCTTATGCCATTTTGAGGTTATTATGGCATTTTGGAGCTAAATGGGCTAATTATGTCATTGTTGGGGAAATTAAGGCAAGGAGAATATGAAAGAGGAGAAGAAAGAGGAGGAGGAGGAGAATAAGAAGAAATAAATAAGAAGGATGAGAAGGAGGAGGAGGAGGAGAAGGACTAGAAGGTCCTTGGCCTTCTCCTCCTTCTCCGCCTCCTCCTCCGCCTTCTCCGCCTCCTCCTCCGCCTTCTCCTTCTTCTCCTCCTTCTTCTCCTTCTCCTTCTCTTCTCTTTCTATTCTTCTTTTTGTTCTTCCTTTTCATTTCTCCTCTTCTCCTCTTCTTGGAGCTAAGTTAGCTAACTATGTCTTTTTGGAGCTAAATGGCTAATTATCCCATTTTAGAGGAAAACAAGCTAAGTACATAATATTAATGAGATAACCAAGGTTCTTATGCCATTTTGAGGTTATTATGGCATTTGGGAGCTAAATGGGCTAATTATGTCATTATTGGGGAAATTAAGGCAAGGATAATATGAAATAGGCGAAGAAAGAGGAGGAGGAGGAGAAGAAGAAGAAATAAACAAGAAGGAGGAGAAGGAGGAGGAGGAGGTGAAGGACTAGAAGGTCCTTGGACTTCTCCTCCTTCTCTTCCTCCTGCTTCTCCTTATCCTTCTTCTCTTATTCTTCTTCTTCTTTCTTTTCATTTTTCCTATTTATTCTCCTCTTCTCCTCTTCTTGGAGCTAAATTAGCTAACTATGTCGTTTTGGAGCTAAATGGGCTAATTATGTCATTGTTAGGGAAATTAAGTCAAGGAGAATATGAAAGAGGAGAAGAAAGAGGAGGAGGAGAAGAAGAAGAAATAAAGAAGAAGGAGGAGAAGGAGGAGGTGGAGGAGGAGAAGGACTAGAAGGTCCTTGGCCTTCTCCTCCTTCTCCTCCTCCTCCTCCTCCTACTTCTTCTCTTGTTCTTCTTCTTCTTCTTTCTTTTTATTTTTCCTATTTCTTCTCCTCTTCTCCTCTTCTTGGAGCTAAATTAGCTAACTATGTCTTTTTGGAACTAAATGAGCTAATTATGTCATTGTTGGGGAAATTAAGGCAAGGAGAATATGAAAGAGGAGAAGAGAAACTTACCGTAATGGTCATCAAGGAGGAGAAACACGTGGAGAAGGGTCGTGCGATGCCGCTCGGGAGTTATTCTACAGAATAGATATTTTGCAATGTCTCAGTTAGCATGATGACACTCAATTATTAATAATAGTTTATAATGAAACTCACCGTGCCAACCGAAGAGAAGACGGGCATCGACGGAGGGACTTGACCGCTCTTCTCGCACAGACCCTGAAGAGTGGGTCGTATTAGTTACTAATGAAACAGACATTACACACATGATTTGGCTAATGTGAAAAAAAAACATACCACAAAAAGCTCATACACGGCCCATTGACCCGCCTCATTCCGGGACCTCTCCTCCTCAATAAATCGTGCCGTGGTCTGGTCCCTCTCATCAAGAGCAGCCTGACTTGCCAATCTTTCTTTCTCAAGAGCAGCCTCAAGAGCAGCCTGGCTTGCCAATCTCTCTTTCTCAAGAGCAGCCTGGTTTGCCAATCTCTCTTTCTGAAGAGCAGCCTGAAACACCATTCGTCGTTACCACAGTAATGATCTATGGTGACACACATAATGAAATGGATGAAAGTGTTCTTAGTCCGTACAACTAACCTCGATGGCAAGATCGACTGGCCATGGACGACGCATTATCTCAGGATAGCTGCTCGACTGGTGCGCCTTGATCTCCGGAGAGTGAGTGGACAACGTATTATCCCATCTCCAATGGCTATCGAGCCATGGGGCCTCCCGCCACCAGATATCATCACCAGCTCTGGATCCAAAGGTTCCTGGCTAGGGTTAAAGTCATCCCCTTTCGTAGCCTTCCCCGCGTCCCTGTATGCCACGAGCTTCTGGTGGGATGATATGTTGGTGAAGTTATTGGGATCATCCAGGTCGGACTGAGAGAATGCCTTCACCTTCTTGTACGAGGCAGTATGGGCCATGCCATAAAGGTCGTACAAGTGCGGCATCTCCGTCTTATTGTGATGCGCCTAAAAGAGAGGAACAAAATATTAGCATGAAGAATGAATTGCATGAATCATGAAGCAAATCACATACCCAGTTTCGTCCGAACTGAAGTAAGTTGGCGCTGCCTTGATGGTGTGGCACACCAACCATTTGGCTACGCCGATCCTTCGCATTCTCGTGGACTGCTCGCCAGCTGCCTATGCACCACTCATCAACCAACGCCTCCCAACAATCCATCTTATCTGCACACCATCTCGGGGGCACCTGTAAGTTATTAGAAAGAATTTTGAGCGCTACGTCTATGAATAAAATCAAGAAAACTACGTAGAAGGACTTAAGAATAGGTAATTACCTTCATGTATTGCTCCTTCTTTAGAAACTTTCCACGGCAATCCTTCTTCTGCTCTTAATACCACGCGTGGCATAGTAATCTCGAATAGCCTGCGTCCGAGCCTCGTGGCGTAAGTTCTGTAGTAACCGCCTACGCTCGGCCTCGAAAACCCTGGCTGCCTCCTCCTCGTATCAATCCTCACACCTATAGAAGGTCTGCAATCAAACATGAAAACACTGATTAGTACAATAATTAGCTATATTGTTAATTTTAGATTCTGTAAAAGGATAATTTACCCAAAAGCTCTTGATAACCATCTCGGCCCTTGTGTGGCACAAGAAACCATCTATAATCTCCTCCGGCGGGGCCTGCGCAGCCTGGTAGTGCTCCCAGGAAAGTCCTAGTGTAGGAACCTGACCCTCACCAGGCAACTTGACAAACCCCGGGAAATTTGTCCGGCAAAGCACACCAAGGACGGAGTTCGGCCTGCGGACTCCAAGAGGGTGTACCCATCCCCTGCAGTATCATAAGGTCAACGCATTAGATATTTGAACAAACTTGAAGGCAAAAGCTAAAAAAAGAGTAAATGTACTTACCTATCTCCTACAGGTTTAATCACCGGCCTCTTCTCGCGGGTAGCCGGCATGACCGGGAGACGTGTACGACCACGCTTGTACACGGTGGCCCCGTCCACCTGCGCATCGCCCTCACTATCCATAAGCTCATCCCCGCCATCTCCGCCCCCTGAGCCACCCGGACCCTCGGTCCAATCCGGCAACTCGGTCCGATCTGGCCAGGTCTCCCATCCGGGCCTCTCCACGTCGGGTGAAGCCTCCGGAACCGTAGTCTCGTGGGCCGAATGCACCTCGACCCGAGGCTGCTCCTGGACCGGAGTCTCATGGGACGAATGCCCATCAACACCAGGCTCCTGGAACGGAGTTCCCGTAGCCTCCTCCGCAAACGGGTCGACCATAGTAGTCCTATGCTCGGGTGAATGAGCTGGTGGTGGTGGCGAGGACGGCTCAACAGTCCTCCTGGATCTTCCGCGGCCACCACCTCTCCCTGTACCCTTCCCCTTCTTCCCTACCCGACCAGCACCTCTCCAAGTGGGCAAAGCCGCTGACAAAGAAGAACCCACGGGTGGTGTCGACAGACTGTCTGCCAAAGATCCAGGAACTGTCTATGCAAGTCAAAGCAAGAATACTTCCGACCCTCCTACAACCAATGAAACTGAAGAGCTGCCTTGCATTGGGGGCACGGGAACCTTCCATGAACACACCATCCTGAGAATAGCGCATACGCTGGCAAGTCATGCATAGAGTACATGTACCACACATGCACTTTGAAGTTTTATTTTCTCTCGGCATCGTATGTCTTGACCCCATTATCGCAAGCTTCTTCCAATTCATCCTTAAGCGGTTGCAGGTACACATTCGTATTCTTCCCCGGATAATTGGGCCCTGGAATTATCAACGTCAGAAATATGTTCTTTCTTTGCATAATCTGCCCGGGGGGGGAGAGATTGAGTGGAATGACAAATACATGCCAACAAGTGTATTGGGTTGCCGTCATGCCGAAGGGATTAAAACCATCCGTGTCGGTGCAGACTTGAGGATTCCTTGGATCTGCCGCTTTATCCTGATGCAATCCATCGAAATGTTTCCACACTTCCCCATCCGATGTGTGTACCTTCATCTTATTCCCATCCGCATCTAGTTCGGTTCTTTTGCCCAATTTGTGCCATGTCATGTGTCTGGCTGTCTCTTCAACCATGAAAAGACGTTGAAGTCTTGGTACGATTGGCATATACTGAAGAACACTAACTGCGATTTTGGTCTGCCTCTTCTCACCCATACCGTTGTCTACCACAAGATACCTGCAAGACTCGCAATTGGGACAATAGTCCAAGTGTGCATACTCCTTCCTAAATAAGACACATCCTTTCTCACATGCATCTATCTTCTCATAGGGCATCTTAAGTACACGAAGTATTTTGTCCGACTAGTACAGGTTTGCAGGCATGACATGGCCTTTGGGTAGGAAGTGTCCAAATAGTGTCATCATCGCGTCGTAGCATTCTCTTCCCAAGTTGAACTGAGCCTTCAGAGCCATTACTTGTGCAATTGCATCCAGCTGACAGAGCTCAGTGTGCTCATGGAGAGGACGTTTTGAAGACTCGAACATTTCTTAAAAGGCCTTTGCAGATTCCTCCATCTCATCTTCCGAATCTCGAGCATCATCAAAGTCTTGCACCATGTCTTCGATCCCGGTACCATGCTCGGTCGTGCGACGATGGACCACCTCAGCTCTTGTGCGTTGTATAGACTCACCATGAAATGTCTACACCGTATAATTAGACTTAAAACCCCTCCTCTGCAGATGTTTAATCATTACAGCCTCTGTCGTCTTTTTATAGTTGTCGCATCCAGGACAGGGGCAATAGTTTCTTTCCTGGCCATTTGCGAATGCGGCTTTCACAAATTCCTTTGTTTTTACAAACCATTCTTTCGTCATCTCTTTCTGACTAGGGTGACCGGTATACATCCACGCACGATCACTCATCTTGCCTAGCTACTAAAGACAGAAGAAATATATTTATATATAATTTAGCATTTATATTCATCGGTTAATCAGGTTCGCCATTTTTATTACATCCACGCAACCTACACGCTAATAGGTAAAGATAGGTCCTAATCCCACCCGAATATGTGTAGATTGGGTTCGTTTTCCCATGCTCTGCTCCGGATCCAACGCAAGATTTCGGCAGCACCTCCCCGCTGTTCTCCTAATACACGTCTCCGCAATAAATAGAGAGAATGTGCATGCGGAGAAAAACAGGGAGGCACTGACGAAATTCCGCATCGGATCCAGAGCACAGGATACGGGAAAACGAACCCAATCTACACATTCTCGGGCTGTCCATGAATAATGTTGGACAATTCGAAAGGATGGCGGTTATAAATATGCAAAGAAATGCATATTTATAGATGTCTCCCTTTCGAACAGGAGACGCATACTGGTCACGCATACTGATAAATTAATTTAATTACCTAAATCTAGAAAGTTTCATCCGGAAACCGAGCCACAGTAAATGAAGGGGTGGGGAGGAAATGAAATTTGTACTGACCCACGAATGCAGGGGCGGAGCTCGTACAACGCACGGGCATGTCTTCGCACAGCAGACCTCACAGCGACGAGACAACTATCACATGTAAATCCACCCGATCAGCACAAATATTCTAATTATGTCATTTTAGAGGAAAACAAGTTAAAAATATAATATTCATGAGCTAACCAAGGTTTTTATGCCATTTTGTAGCTAAATGGGCTAATTATCTCATTGTTGGGGAAAATAAGGTCAGGAGAATAAGATAGAGGAGAAGAAAGAGGAGGAAGAGAAGAAGAAGAAGAAATCAAGAAGAAGGAGAAGGAGGAGGAGGAGAAGAAGGAGGAGGAGAACATATTCTTCTTCTCTTCTTATCTTCTTCTTCTCTTCTTCTTTTCTTCTTCTTTTCTTCTTCTTTTCTTCTTCTCCTTCTTATTTTTGTCTTCTCCTCCTCCTCCTCCTCTTCTTCTTCTTCTTCTTCTTCTTCTTCTCCTCCTCCTCTTCTCCTCTTCTCCTCCTCCTCCCCCTCTTCTTCTTCCTATTCGTTCTATTAAGCTAACTGACTAACTAACCTAACTAACCAAGCTAACTAAACCTATCGCTAAACCTAGATAGCACAAAACAAAAAAAAAACAAAAACAGAATCTACCACTAAGTAACTAAAAAAGAATCTAGCTACCAGTAATTAACAAAGCAAAATCTACCACTAAACTACCTACTAAATCTACTAATTAACTAACTAAATCTACCAACTAACTAAACTACCACTAAAACTACTAATTAACTAACCTACCAACTAAACTATATATCCCACTAAATCTGTTAATTAGCAAAAAAATAAAAAAAGGACTCACCGGAGGGGGCGGCCGGGGAGGAGGAGGGTGCGGCGGTGGAGGAGACGACGGTGGTGGCAGAGGGGGTGGTGGTGGTGGAGAAGTGGCGAGCTCCGACGGCGGTGGTGGAGGAGGAGGTCCCGAGGAGGAGGAGGGGCGTGGTGGAGGAGGGGGTGCATGGAGGAGGGGGCGCAGGGAGGCCGGAAGAGGAGGGGGTGGTGATGCAGGGAGACCGGAGGCCAGAGGAGGGAGGAGGAGGGGGCGCAGTGAGGCCGGAGGAGGAGGGGGGCGGCGCAGGGAGGCCGGAGGAGGAGAGGCTGCGGCGCAGGGAGGCCGGAGGAGGGCGTGGCGGCGGTGGTGGTGTCGGGGGGTGAGAGAGAGAGGGGTGTGGGGTGGCCGTTAGGGGTGAGAGAGAGGCGCGTGGAGGTGGGGCTAACGGCCGTTAGGGCGCACCCTCTTTGCCGTCCTCCTCCCGACGGCACAGAGGAGAAAAGCGACGACAAAGAGAGAGGTCATTAGGGGGGAGATAGGGGGTGCGGGGTGGGCCAGCCGAGCGCTTTGCCGTCTGCCTAAGTGATGTTTGCCGTGAGCCCAGATCTTTGCCTTCAGCCTGAGTGGTGTTTGCTGTGAGCTAGCAGACGGCAAAGAAGCAGTAGATGGCAAAGAGCCTCTTTGCCATCTTGTTTCTGGTAGCTGATGCCAAAGAGGGTCTTTGCCATCAGCCAGCAAACGGCAAAGAAGCAGCAGATGGCAAAAAATTGTTTTCCAGTAGTGAACATCCTCTAGTTTGCCAATCCTAGCGGAATCATGACCTAGTTTTTCGTTAATTGTGGGTTCCTTCTCCTTTAAATTTTTGAAGACCATTCCCACCTTGGATCCGTACTGAGTGATTTGATTGTGGATCTTTTTATCCAAATTCTCAATGAGTTCGATCGTAGCAATTTTATTTTCAATGACGTCCAGCCTACGCATCACATGTTCTAGAGTTAAGGTAGTTCCATTAACCATGAGTGGGGGTGAGGAAAACGAGAGGCAGAAAAGTAAGTGCAATAGATGAGTTTGCGAAACTTACTTGGATGAGTTCTTGACTTGATCCTCCCCGGCAACGGTGCCAGAAATCCTTCTTGCTACTTCTCAAACAACAGCGCCAGATTGACACGTTGGCGGAGATTTGCTTGCGTTGGTTTTTCCCTTGAAGAGGAAAGGGTGATGCAACACAGGAGCAGTAAGTATTTCCCTCAGTTTGAGAACCAAGGTATCAATCCAGTAGGAGAATCGTGTCAAGTCCAGAGTACATGCGCAAACACAAAAGAGCTTGCACCCAACGCTATAAATGGGTTGTCAATCCCTTCAAGATTGAATGCAAAGTGAGATTTGAAGGTGGAAAGTGCAACAAAGTAAAAGTGTAAGGCTGAAAATATGAAGTGAAGTAGACCCGGAGACCATAGTGTTCACTAGAGGTTTCTCTCAAAATAGCAAATATCACGGTGGGTGAACAAATTACTGTCCAGCAATTGATAGAACCGCGCAAAGTCATGATGATATCTAAGGCAATGATCATACATATTGGCATCATGTCCGAGACAAGTAGACCGATGCTTTCTGCATCTACTACTATTACTCCACACATCGACCACTATCCAGCATGCATCTAGTGTATTGAGTTCATGACGAATAGAGTAACGCCTTAAGCAAGATGACATGATGTAGGGGGATAAACTCAAGCCAATGATGAAAACCCCATATTTTTACCCTTGATGGCAACAACATGATGCGTGCCTCGCTACCCCTTCTATCACTGGGTGAGGTCACCACACGGTATGAACCCAAAACCAAGCACTTCTCCCATTGCAAGAATCATAGATCAAGCTGGCCAAACAAAACCCACGACTCGAAGAGAATTACAAGGATATGAAATCATGCATAAGAGAGATCAAAAGAAACTCAAATAAGATTCATAGATAATCTGATCATAAATCCACAATTCATCGGATCTCGACAAACACACCGCAAAAGAAGATTACATCGGATAGATCTCCATGAACATCATGGAGAACTTTGCATTGAAGATCCAAGAGAGAGAAGAAGCCATCTAGCTACTAGCTATGGGCCTGTAGGTCTATGGTGAACTACTCACGCATCATCGGCGAGGTCATGGTGTTGATGAAGAAGCCCTCCGTATCCGAATCCCCCCTCCGGCAGGGCACCAGAACATGCCCCGGATGGGATCTTGCGGAGACAGAAGCTTTGCGGCGGCGGAAAAGTATTTTCGTGGCTCACCTGATTTTTTTTGGGATTTTAGGGAATATATAGGCGAAAGACCTAGAGCAGAGTAGGCCCAGGGAGCCCACAAGCCTGGGAGGCGCGGGCCCCCCTGGCCACGGATAGGGGGCTTGTGGGGTCCCTGGTGAACGTCTGCCTTAGTTCTCAAGTCTCCCGATCGTCTTCTGTTTCGGAAAAAATCTTTTTGGAAGTTTCATTGTTTTTGGACTCCGTTTAAAATCCTCCTGTGAAAAGGGTCAAAAACACGGAAAAACAGGAACTGGAACTTGGCACTAAGTTAATAAGTTAGTCCCAAAAAAGATATAAAAGGCATACAAAACATCCAAAGTTTGACAACATAATAGCATGAAACCATCAAAAATTGTAGATACGTTGGAGACGTATAAAGCATCCCCAAGCTTAACTCCTGCTCATCCTCGAGTAGGGAAGTGATAAAGACTGAATTTTTGATGTGGAATGCTACCTAGCATAGTTGTCCTTTGTAACTTCTTTCATGTGACATGAATGTTCAGATCCGTCAGATTCAAAAAAATAGTTTTCTATTGACATGAAAACAATAATACTTCAAGCAAACTAGCAAGGTAATCATGAACTTTTGAAATAACAAGGCCAAAGAAAGTTATCCCTACAAAATCATATAGTCTGGCTATGCTCCATCATCCTCACACAACTAATGTAAATCATGCACAACCCCGATATTGGCCAACTAATTGTTTTCGCACTCTTACTTTCTCAAACGTTTTTTCAACTATCACGCAATACATATTATGATTAATTGGGTTTGCCATTGGTGAATTGGGATGAGCCTGGTCCCAAAATTCATCATGGATCACTCGTGTGGTACTGCCAGTGCCCACATCAATTTCAGCATCCTCCTTTTCTTCAGTAATGGTTTCTAGTTTCTGTAGTGGAGGAGTTATTGTTTGATGAATGTCATCAATTTGTATTTACTCATCCATTGGAGTGGATGCAGCATACTTATTCTCATCCATTTCTTCATCATCTTCTAGGGTGATATGTTCAACACCAAATGGCATAATCATATAGGGTGATGCGATTCTAAGTTGTGAGACATCCATTGGTGCTGATGACTTTGATGACTGTCAAGGCAAAGTCTTCAGACGTTTTGCCTCTGATGACTTTGAAGCAGATGATGCTTTTCGCTTCTTAGCTTCTTTTTTAGCAGCCTTTGTTTTCTTCACTTCTGATGCAGAAGGAAGTGTGTATTTGTTCACCTTTGAGGATTTTGGTGAAGCAACAATTTCATCAGGCACGGCAGAAGAGGATGTCGGTCTGGCAGAGTCATCAGTTGAGGCATCTGTTGTAGTTGCAGTGGCAGTTTCATCAACAGCTCTTGAGGCCACTGTTGTTTCAGTGGCAGTTTCATCAGCAGCTATTAAGGCGGCTGTTGTTTTAGTGGTAGCAGTTTCATCAGCAGCGGGTTAGGGGGTCTGAGGAGTTGAAGGAGGCGCTGTGGCTGCACCCCTTTTTTTGTATTCATCAACTGCAGCAGAGGTGGAGTTGATAAATCTCAATTTCATACTTTTGCTTTCAGCTTGAAGACTACGTTTATCAGTGAGGGTTTTCAACTCAGCTTGTGTAGAGACAAGATGGTCTGGTGTCAGATTGAGAACATTTTAATGCAAAAATTCCTGTTGTGCCTTTGCTTTCTTGGCTTGTTCAGCCTTCTAAGCCTTCCACTATTCTTCATTGATGAAAGTGGTAATCATGTGACTGATTCCAGGTGGAAGGTGCAAGTCATCAACACGTGTGTTGGGATCCACGTACCATTGGTCAATGACATTCAACATCACCTTTGGGTCCACTGCTAGAGGAATTTGGGAGCCCTTTGCTTTTGCAACTCTTTCTTTCTTGTTTTTGATGATTGCTTCAAGAGTTTGTGCATCATATTCATCACTTTCCTCTGATGCAGAAGGAACATTTATGATGACTTTCTTCGGGATATGGGTCTACTTCCTGTTCCTGCTGTGGCTTTTGTCTTCAAAATGCCACTTGAGGGTTTTGGAGCTGAGCTTGAGGCAGAAGGATTTGAGGGAATTGATGTCCCTGTTGCTTGCTTGCTCGACTGTGGCTCAAGTGGAGGTGATGACTTTGTTGCAGTTGATTCCTTTGTAGTAGTTGATGAGTTTGAAACTGTTGTTGAGGACTTGGGATTGGCACTGGATTTCTTCACAGGTGCCTTCTTTGGAGGTACTTCTGTTGCAGAAGCCTTAGTAGCAAAGGAGGAGGCTGAAGCAGCTATTTCAGCAGCATCACTTCCTTTGGACATTTTCTTCAGCTTGGCCAGATATTTGGCCTTTTCATCAGTATAGTTATCAATTGTGACTACCCTCGTGGGATGTGTTTCTTGTTGTTGCCCCATTGGAGGCCTGTTGCAAGGAGGTTTAATAGCAAACTTCTTGGCATACAAAGGAATGACGAATCTGTAATTGTTCCACTCCTCTACTCACCTCCTCTCAATCTTTTGAAGCCTTAGCTTGCGCTTCACGGGTGGTTCTTTTCCATGGATCTCTTCATCACGAGTACAGTAGGCAGCGTATATTTCCTCAGGTATATCCATTGCAGTGTTCTGTTCCAGCTTCTTTCCACCTCTGTGATGCTTTTGCTCTTCCGTTTTCTTTAGCTGAGGTTTTCGCTGAGGAATTTGATTTTTTGATGAATTTGAGGACACACATAGATTTTCTTCAAGAAACGCTGCAAATGAGTTCAGTTGATGAGAACCTAGAGATTCATCATCTGACATTTTGTACATGTGAATAGAGTATAGGTGTGAAGAATTTGAAGAGGTCATATGCGTTCTCAGATTTGAGGAATTTTAAAATTGACTAAGTTGAGGAATTTGACCAATAATAGTGGTGAGGAATTTGACTAAGCATTCCGATCTTGGGTTCTAGAGTTGTGCAGATTCAAAAAAATTGCACTATTGAGGAATCTTATGAAGAATTTAGTGGCTTAGAGATATTAATCAAGTGTTCTGAAGAATAATAGATTTCAAAGATTTATACATAGTAAACAGATCTAAATAGGGCAGTAAAATCAGATTTTAATTGACCTACGTTAAGAACACGACGAACTGAGGAAGAAAGAGAGGAAGCTCGTAAGTTCAGATCTTTAGTGCCCTAACTCGGTGACTAAATTCAGCTACGGCGACGGCAACTAAAGAAATTCTGCGGTGAGCGTGAGTCCGGCGACGGCGAAGGCGAGGTAGTGAAGCTCTTCTTCTCCAGCGACGGCGATATTCAGCGGCAGCGCTAGGTGTGAGAGTGAGAGGAGCGAGCGAGAGTGAGAGGAAGGGTTTCACCGGAGGGGGGTAAGTGAGCTATTTATAGCGCAGGTGAAAATGGTCTGAGGCAAGATTTTCGGACCAAAATGCACCTTCTTGTTGCGCTCCTCGTGACACGTGTCACCCACGTACGAAGTGGTGGAGGTAGTGGAGGTCATGCTTATCCGTTCGTGAGTAGTGGGGGCAGTAAATGTGACAACGGTAATAATTTTTTAAATAATTTTTTTGAGGAATTTGTTGCAAAGTCATCAGGTGACAAGGACTGAGTTATGAGTTTGAACAGGTTTCAATCAGAACGTATGAAGAATTGAGAATATATTGAATTGAGTTTAGCATCGAGGGGTTTCGGGTCCGATCACATTAACTTAGATGAAAATCCAACTTCAAAATAGAGCAATTTGTGAATGCCGTTGAGGACTTTGAAAGTATATATATATATATCTATATCTATATATATATATATATATATATATATAGTCAATGATGATTTTGAAAAAGTTTGATGACTTGAAAATTTGATGAATTTGAAAAATTTGATGACATTGAAATTTTATGAATTTGAACATTTTGATTACAATGAAAAATTTTATGACTTTGAAAATTTGATGAATTTGAAAATTTTGAGGACTTTGCTAAAAGCCTCACTTTTGAAAAATTTGATCATTTGAGGAATTTCAAAGTTTGGTGGTGGCGTTACCCACCATATAAGAATGAAGATTTCAGGCCCCGCGTACAATTGTCGTAGGGCCCTGAGAATCAGATTCTTCATTGATTTCTTCACACGTAGAGTGTTTTTCTTCATTGTTTGAAGAAAAACGTTACTTCGTGAGTTGCACATCTAAGGCATCAATTTTGCATCATTGTTAGGATGCGTGCAATTTTACAAGACATTCGGAGATTCTAGGATATTTAGCTCACACGGCAACTTGCAAAATCTTTTCTCATCCAAGGGCTTAGTGAAGATATCTGCTAGCTGGCCATTAGTCTTCACGTGGTCGGTGATGATATTACCCTTGAGTACATAGTCACGAAGAAAGTGATGACGAATAAGGATGTGCTTGGTCTTCGAGTGTTGTACTGGGTTGTAGGCGATCTTGATTGCACTCTCATTGTCACAGTAGAGGGGCACATTCTTCAAGTTGATGTCGTAGTCCTTGAGGGTTTGCTTCATCCAAAGTAGTTGAGCACAGCAAGATCCAGCAGCAATGTATTCAGCTTCAGCAGTGGAGAGTGATACGTAGTTCTGCTTCTTTGAGGACGAGCAGACTAAGAAGCATACGAGGAATTAACATGTGCCAAACGTTGACTTGCGATCCACACGGTCACCAGCATAATCACAATCAAAATATGCAACGAGGTGAATATTTGAGCCCTTGGGGTACCATAATCCAAGAATTGGTGTGTGAGTTAGATATCGAAGAATATGTTTCACAGCCTTATGGTGTGATTCCTTTGGTTTTTCTTGGAAACGTGCACACATGCAAACATTAAGCATAATGTCTGGCCTAGATGCACATAGGTACAATAAAGAGCCAATCATGGAGCGATATACCTGCTGATCGAAATCTATACCATTTTCATCAGAGGAGAGGTGACCGTTGGTAGGCATAAGAATCTTGACGCCTCTGCATTCATTCATGCCGAATTTATTTAGGACATCATTGAGGTAATTCTCCTGAGAGATGAAGATGCATTGCGTTGTTGACAAATTTGAAGACCCAGGAAGAATTTTAGCTCCCCCATCATGGACATTTGATATTCTTCACTCATCATGTAGGCAAATTCATCAGTGTATCGTTTGTCAGTACAACCAAAGATAATATCGTCCACATATATTTAGAAAAAAATAGTTCATTATCATAGGGCGTTCTGGAAAGAGTAGGATCAAGTGAAATGGGTTTGAAGCCTTCCTTCATGAGGAATTCCTTTAATGTATCATACCACGCCCAAGGGGCATGCTTGAGGCCATAGAGTGCCTTCTTGAGTTTGAAGACTTTGTCAGGATGCTTTGGGTCTTCAAAACCTGGGGGTTGAGCAACATATACTTCTTCCTCAAGCTTACCATTGAGGAATGCACTTTTCACATCCATTTGATAGAGAGTCATGTTATGATGATTAGCATCAGCAAGCAGTATGCGAATTGCTTCAAGTCTAGCAATAGGTGCAAAAGTTTCATCAAAGTCAATTGCTTCAACATGTGTGTAGCCTTGGGCTACAAGTCATGCCTTGTTCCACACTACCTGACCATCCTCATCTTGCTTGTTTCGGAAGATCCACTTCGTGTCGATGACATTGTGCTTTCGAGGATCAGGTCGCTTGATGACATCCCATACATCATTTAGCTTAAACTGAAAAAATCATCTTGCATGGCTCGAATCCACTCAGGTTCCAAGAAGGCTTTAACAACTTTAGAGGGTTCTATCATAGACATAGAGGAGAAATGACCACAAAAGTTAGTTAAATGTGAAGGTTTTGAGAGAGTGAGGGGACCTTGCGCAAAGATGTCATCGATGATTTTGTCAATTTCCACTTCATTGGAAATCCTCAGATGCGTAGGTTGATGACTTTGGATCGGTTGAGAAATTTGATTTCGAGCATTTTCCTGAGGTACATCAGCTTGTCTTTCCTCATTGTTGGGGACGATTTCTTCAGCAAGACGTGGTTCTTCAACAAGGATGATGTCTTCAGTAGCCTTGTGCTTGATAGCTTCCTCTAGGGTCTTTTTATCTGGCACAGGAGGCAATTGCTCTCTTTGCGAGCCATTAGTTTCATTGAACCGCACACCTACAGTTTCAACAACCTTGTTGTGATAGGTGTTGAAGACTCTGTAAGTGTGCGAGTCCTTTCCATAACCAGGCATGAAAGCTTCATGTGCCTTAGGTGCAAATTTTTTAGCTATGGTGACGATCTCTAATCCAGCATCTTGCACAGAAGACTTTGAAATAACTTACATTGGGTTTCTTGTTAGTGAGGAGTTCGTATGAAGTTTTCTTGAGGAATTTGTGAAGATATACCCTGTTGATGATGTGGCAGATAGTGTTGATTGCTTCTGGCCAAAAGCGTCAAGGAGTCTGATATTCTTCAAGCATGGTTCATGCCATTTCAACCAGAGTCATGTCCTTTCGCTCAACGGCACCATTCTGTTTAGGAGTATAAGGAGCAGAGAATTCATGAGTAATACCAAGTTCATCAAGATAATCATCAAGACCAGTATTCTTGAATTTTGTCCCATTGTCACTCCTCATGTGTTTGATCTTGACGCCGAAGTTTGTTGAGGACCTTGAGGAAAATCGTTTGAAGACTTCCTGCACGCCAGTTTTGTACAGGATAATATGCACTCAAGTGTATCTAGAATAATCATCAACGATGACAAATCCATATAGAAATGATGCATTGGTTAGAGTAGCATAATGAGTAGGTCCAAATAAATCCATGTGAAGCAATTCAAATGGACGAGTAGTAGTCATGATGGTCTTTGATGGGTCTTTGGATCTGGTCATCTTTCCAGACTCACAGGCACCGCAGAGATGGTCCTTGAGGAATTTGACGGTTTCGATGCCAATGACATGCTTCTTCTTTGCAAGTGTGAGCAGATTCCTCATGCCTGCATGACCAACTGAAAGTGTGTTAAGTCGACTAGAGGGGGTTGAATAGACGATTTTTAATATGTCAAAAATGAGGAAATTCCTTGTGAGGAAAGTCCTCAGTCATGAAGAACGTGAAGCGGAAAGATGATGAACAGAGAAGTAAAACAGGCTACGACAAAGTCCTCAAAGTGAGGATTTCAATTCAGTTTGCACATGATACAAGTAAAGAGTATGCAGGTGATAAAAAACTAAGGTGAGGAATTTGAGGTGATGAAATTGATGAAAGTCCTTAGTCAAAATCTTCAAACAGTAAAAGAGTAAGTCTTCAACATGCTATTGATGAAATGAAAAGAGTTGAGGAAATAGAACCAGGAGCTTGATGAAGACAGTGGTTGATGACCCAGTTCCAATTGCTGTGACAGTTGTACGTCTGGTTTGGAGCGGCTAGGTATTGAAACCTAAGGACACACACTCCCGGGACACACAGTCCCTACCGTATTCTCCTTGAGCTAAGGACACAAAGTCCTCTCCCAACACTCGTGGTAAGTCTTAAGGGCAGACTTCCAATCCCTCACAAACTTGGCCACCCGACGATCCACAATCGACTACTGGATGCTCTAGACAATCATACCTAGCCGTCTGGAGGATGCACAGTCCTCAAAGGTAATAGGCATCGGTTCCACACAGGAACAAATTCTTCAGTGATGCTCAATCACTTGGGTTTTTGGTTTGGTTTGGGTGTTTTGGGGTATTTCCTCACTTGATGAATTTCGCTCACACAGCTTGAGGAATTTGGATTGGTCAAATAGACTAGTGTCAGTTTTCACGGAGCAGGCAACCAGCTAATGGTTATGGGGGGTGGCTATTTATAGCCAGGGAGCATCTCGACATGATAATACATAAATGCCCTCAATAATGTGACCATTGAGTGGATAAGGTTTAGGACAGGTGGCTGATACGTCTCCATTGTATCTACTTTTCCAAACTCTTTTGCCCTTGTTTTGGACTCTAATTTGCATGATTTGAATGGAACTAACCTGGACTGACGCTCTTTTCAGCAGAATTGCCTTGGTGTTATTTTTGTGCACAAATCAAAGTTCTCCAAACGTCCGGAAAATCTACGGGGAGCAGTTTTGGAAAATAAGAAAAATATCTGCGTGAAGTTCCACCTGAGGGGGTGGGCGAGTGGGCCACAAGCCCTGGCTCCGCCACCATCCCCCTGGTGGCCGTGGGCAGGCTTGTGGGGCCCACACGGCTCTGCCTCCCCCAACCTCAGGTCTATAAGTTCCCTTTCGTCCCAGAAAAAATAAAAAGAGAAGTTTTCGTCGCGTTTGCGATACGGAGGCGCCGCCACCACCTGTTCTTCATCTGGAGGGCAGATCTGGAGTCCGTCTTGGGCTCCGGAGAGGGGAAATCATCGCCGTCGTCATCATCAACCTTCTTCCCTCTCCAATTGCATGAAGCTCTTCGTCGTTCATGAGTAATCTATTCGTAGGCTCGCTGGGCGGTGATGAGTAGGATGAGATTTATCATGTAATCGAGTTAGTTTTGATGGGGATTGATCCCTAGTATCCACTATGTTCTGAGATTGATGTTGCTACTACTTTGCCATTCTTAATGCTTGTCAGTAGGGCCCGAGTGCCATGATTTCAGATCTGAAATTATTATGTTGTCACCAATATATCTGTGTTTTAGATCCGATCTTCAAAGTTGTAGTTACCTACTATGTGTTATGATCTTGCAACCCCGAAGTGACAATAACCGGAACCACTCCCGGTGATGACCATAGTTTGAGGAGTTCATGTGTTCACCAAGTGCTAATGCGTTGGTCCGGTTCTTTATTAAAAGGAGAACCTTAATATCCCGTGCAAGTTCTTTTCCCTAAGCACGTATGACGACACACGGAATGCATGACTACATCACATTGACGAACGGGAGCTAGACACATATCTCTCCGTGTTATAGCTGTTGCATGATGAATATCATCCAAAGAAATCACCGACCCATTGCCTACGAGTTTGTCCTACTGCTGCTACTTTTTCTACTACTGTTGCTACTGCTCTTACTTGTTTTGCTCTGTTGCTGTTACTACTGTTGCTACTGCTGTCACTACTGCTGTTCCTTGCCGCTGCTATTGCTCGTTACACTGCTGCTACCTGCTACAATTTTGGTTCGCTGGACGTTGACGGGAACTGACAACTTCCGTCAATGCGGCAACTTGGCGCCATTGATACAATCGTTAGGAATAGTCTGCCGTCAACAAATCGTTTCTGACACCGTTATTATCATACTACTTTGCTGTTACTACTTTGCTTGCAGATACTAATCTTTCAGGTGTGGTTGAATTTGACATATTCAGCTCCTAATACTTGAGAGTATCCTCTCACCTCCTATAGGCGTACCAACCAAATTTGGGTCGAATCCTCTACCCTTGAAAACTGCTACGATCCCACGCGCTGGTGGGCGTCAACAACATTCCTCTAGTTTCCGTTGCCGGGGATTGCAATCAGCATTCTTCTGGTGCCGTTGCAAGGGGAAGAACAGTTGACATCAAGGATTTTTCTGGCGCCGTTGCCGGGGAGGTATTGCTATATTCTCTAAGTCACTTGTGATTTATATCTGCTGATCACTATGAAGAATCTAAAGGATCCGAAGACCAAAGTCTTGCCCTCAACTACGAGGGGAGGTAAGGACTTGCCATCTAGCTCTGCACTTGATTCACTTTCAGTTATGAGTAAGTTTGCGACATCACCTCCTTCTAGAAATCTTGATATGTCGCCGGTGCTTGATGATGCTTATGATGCTACTGGTAGAGATGCTATGCTTGGTACTATGCCTGATGATACTATGCTCGATACTATGCCTGATACTGCTAGAGATGCTATGCTTGATACTGATTTGCCTGATGATGCTAGAGATGCTATTTTTCCTGATGATGCTATGCTTGATAGTGCTAGAGATACTACTTTCCCTGATGTTCCACTAGGGGTATTCCTTGATTCTCATATTGCTAGAGTTACTGACAATGCTCGTGATGCTTCTGAAACTGCCGATACTATTGAGATAGAACATGCTTTTGCTCCTGCTAGATCTAGCTCTCCTAGATATGAATTGCCTGATATACCTGAGGGTTATGTTATGGAGGGACAGATAGCTGAGGATTTTCCTACGTGTAAGGATGCCTATGACGCTGAGAAATTACTTGCCAAGTGGAAGGAAAAATCTCGGGAAGCTAAGATGAAATATGACCCGAAGTTTCCCACTTCACCTATCTTTATCACCGATAAGGATTATGAATTCTCATTCGATCCTAAGATAATCTCTCTAGTCGAATCTGATCCTTTTCACGGTTATGAGTCTGAGACGGTCATAGCCCATCTTGCCAAACTACATGAAATAGCCACCCTTTTCACTAATGAGGAGAAGATCCGCCACTACTATATCCTTAAGTTGTTTCCTTTCTCTCTAAAGGATGACGCTAAAGCCTGGTTCACCTCTCTTGCTCCTGGATGTGTGAGTAGTCCCCAGGAGATGGTCTATTACTTCTGTGAGAAATATTTCCCTGCCCATAAGAAGCAAGCTGCCTTGCAGGAAATATACAACTTTGCTCAACTCCAAGAAGAGAGTCTCCCACAAGCTTGGGGGAGGCTCGTCCAGCTACAAAATGCTTTGCCTGATCACCGTCTTAAGAAGAACGAGATACTTGATATCCTCTATAACGGACTGACCGATGGCTCTAGAGACAACCTAGATAGTTGGGCCGGTTGTGATTTTAGGGAACGAACTGTAGAACAAGCTGAGACTCTACTGAATGACATCTTGATCAACGGTAATGCTTGGACTATTCCCGAACCACCTCCTAAGCCAACTCCGAAGAAAAGAGGTATTCTATTCCTCAGTCCCGAATATATGCAAGAAGCCATGAAATCTGTGCAAGAGAAAGGCATTAGATCTGAAGATGTCAAAAATCTACCACCTAGCAAAGAGATCCATGGTCTCGATAACCTGATATAGGTAGGAGAAGTAAATTCTCTGCGTAGGTTTGATGAGAGTGATATTCCTTTTGATAAACCTGCTAGCCTATGCTTTGATGAATTTGACAACTTTGTTGCCAAACAACAGAGTTTCAATGATTATGTTAGCAGACATTTGGAACAAAGTACTCCTATGCTTAGCCATTTAAGTGCTTGTGTAGACAGAAATGTCAACGATCTTAAACTTCTGAGTAAACATGCCTCTATGATTACTACTCAGGTAGAACAAGTACTTAAAGCTCAGAATGACCTTCTCAAGGAATTGAATGACAACTCTGTCAGAGTCATTACTAGACGAGGCAAAATGACTCAGGAACCTTTGTATCCTAAAGGTCATCCTAAGAGAATTGATCAAGATTCTCATGGAATCAATGCTGATACACCTAGTCATCCTAAGGAGAAGAAGAAGGATGATAGAAGCCTGCATGCCAGTTCACCAAATACTGTCACACCAGAAGAACCTAATGATATTTCTGCGTCTGATGCAGAAACACAATCTGGTGATGAACATGAACCTGGTGACAATATGGAGAGTGACGTTCATAATAATGCTCAACCTAGCAATGATGAGGATGTGGAGATTGAACCTACGGTTAATCCTGATAACCCACAACCTAAGAAATACGATAAGAATGACTTCACTGCTAGGAAGCATGGTAAAGAAAGGGAGCCATGGGTTCAGAGACCTATGCCCTTTCCTCCTAAGCCATCCAAGAAAAAGGATGATGAGTATTTTGAGCGCTTCGTTGAGATGATAAGACCCGTCTTTCTACAGATGTGATTAACTGATATGCTCAAGATGTCTCCGTATGCCAAGTACATGAAAGATATCGTGACTAATAAACATAAGATACCAGATCTTGAGATCTCCACCATGCTTGCCAATTACACTTTCAAAGGTGGAACTCCTAAGAAACTTGGTGATCCCGGAGTGCCCACTATACCTTGCTCCATTAAAGGAAACTACGTAAGAACTGCCTTATGTGACCTTGGAGCCGGTGTTAGTGTTATGTTGCTCTCTCTTTATCGTAGACTTGAATTAGATGAGTTGACACCCACTGAAATTTATCTGCAAATGGTCGACAAATCAACTTCTTTCCCTATCGGCATTTGCGAGGATGTGCGTGTTGTGGTTGCTAACACCACTATCTTAACTGACTTTGTTATATTGGATATTCCCGAGGACGATGCCATGGCTTTCATCCTCGGAAGACCCTTTTTAAACACTGCAGGGGCTTTTATAGATTGCAACAAAGGCAATATCACTTTCCATGTCAATGGTAATGAGCACACCGTGCACTTTCTGAAGAAACGATATCAAGTACATTGCATCAATGCTATCGAAAAGACTTCATCGATTCTCATTGGGAGCTTTGAATGCCCTATTCCTCGTGTCAAGATGAAGTATTATTTTCTTGTTGGGGAGATACATATCCCCATTGAGGTGACTTAGTGGCTATTCAAAAATTATTCGTTCTCTCTTGCGATTCGAGAAGGTTTTGTCAGAAGGACTTGAGCAACCCCATTGACGGATTTCTTTCGATGACCATGAAACGGATGAATCAAAGAGTCACATACCTTTTTTTAAGCTTTCATTTTCTGTTGCTTAGAAGAAAAATGATACAATTAGTTTAGCTTTTCCTGTTTTCTGTTTTAGCGTCCCAGAGAAAATACCTCGAAAATAAAAGTTCTCCGATGGTACTAAAAATTTAGTATGATTTTTTCTGGAATTTTTGAAAATTTCTGGGCCTGAGAGCTGGCCTGGGGCATGACCAGTGGGCCACAAGCCCTGCCACCACCACCTACCCCCCTGGTGGCGGGGTGCAAGCTTGTGGGGCCCACAGGCACCCCCTCCACTCATTCCAGCTCCCAGCCTCTTCTTCCACCTCCAGAAAAAATTGTTACGCAACTCAAACCCGTGTTCTTGCTCATTTGGCAGTGATTTTCGATCTCCTTGCTCAAAGCACCATTCTCCGAACCATTTTGGGGAAATTACTCCTTGGTAAGTGACTCCTCCATTGGTCCAATTAGTCTTTGCTGTAGTGCTTTATCCTTCGCTTATTCTTGCTACCTTGGTGACCCTCTTCTTGAGCTTGAAAGGTTGATTTTAGCTGGTCCCAAGTAGTTTTAGCGCGTGATACGGTCTCTAGGCACTAGTAGGAGTAGTTGCTACAAGGTATGGTTGGTCTTCATTCACTTTTATCTTGAACTTCAAAAATTTCAGCAAAAGGAAATTATGTTCAGGAGGAAGTTTCATGGTGGTTCCTCAAGTAAGAAGGGTCCCTGTCTCTCTTTTCGGGAGCCCGAACCTTTTCAACTAAGGGACGCACCGGTACAACCATGTGAATGGCCTTCTGATGTGTTCATGATCGAAGCAGGTTTCAATGATGATTTTGATACACTTCTCCGCAATGCCGGGTTAGAAGAATTCCTCTCAGATAAATGTGAACAGTATGCAATGCTCACTGCCTCTTTTGTGCGTAGATTTAAATTTTCAGTTGGCCGTGACTCATCCATACTGTTTGATCTGTACGATAAATCCTATACCATGGATTTGGAGGATTTTAATAGGATTTGCAAGATACCCGATGGGGGTAGTATTAATGATCCTTCTAAGTCTTCGGTCAGAGACTTTGTCTCCAGTATAACTGTTGGAGAAACCAGAGATATCTTGCAAGCCACCATAGGAAGCATCCATTTCCCTGCCTTGCACTACCTTTCCCTCTTCATAGGTAGGTGCATTAACGGCAAGGGTGCACATTGTCACCTATGCGCTTATGACCTTAGTCTCCTTAAGAGCGCAGTAACAGGTGACATGAGCTTCAATATGGGAGCTATAATAGCAAGGAGGATGAATAAAAAAGCCAGTGAGGGGGATTTCTTTGGCGGAGTTTATGCTACACGCTTAGCAAATTTTCTTGGGGTTTCCATCCGTCCAGAAGACCCTCCTCTCCGTACAGCCTACCTTGATCGTGTCGCTCTAACACGCTACCAGTTCCTTGAGTGAGATTATGGATCCCTCCTATACCGCTTGATATTTAACCGGCAGCGTGTTTTCCATATTATCCTTCCTGCTACTGCTTTCTTTGACTTTCAGGTAAAACGAAGATACTACATAACCATAGGAGAGGCAGAGGAGTATGAGAGGGAGGCGACGGCTGCTCGACTTCGTGAGGCATCTATTCAGGCAGTGGCTGCAGCACTCTTGTATAACACCCATTATGACTTCGGGTTTCGCTAGGATCATCCATGGGAGTAGACCAAGCTAGGCCAAAAGCCTAAGCTTGGGGGAGTACATGTTCTCACCGACTTTACATTCATGCTTATGCTTTCACCTTATTAGCCGGTGTTTACACTTTGCCACTGTATTATCCATGCTAGTTTATTTTCGTTTTGTAGTTTTCTTGTTTTGTGTCCTTTTGAGAAAACCCAAAAAGATTTTTCTTTCTTCTTTTGCTTGTTGGGAGCATTCCCGTGTAAATAGTTTTCTTTTTCTTTGGGTCAAGGTAGAAGATATTGGTTACAATGCTTAGTGGTTCTTATATGCTTACCCGTTTAGCTTTCAAAGAGCCATATTACTTTGTCTTCTCCTTTGTGTTTTCCTACAGATTCGGCTTAGTCCAATGCGCTTATTAGTGTTCACATCATCTGATCGTGCAAATGAAAGGCAACAATGATGATATATGATGAAGTTACTGAGACTGAAAAGCTGGTATGAACTCTATCTATTTTTTTTTTGTAAATATGACTAGCTTGTCGACCGAGATTTAGCTTTGTTGTGAGAGAACCATGTTTGCAATGACAACTTAGAGATCATAGTTTCTGATGCCATGTTTATTTAGCTGAGAGCTTATAATGGTTTGTCTTGAATGCCAACATAGATTTTGAGATGACTATGATGTAGTATGATAGGATGGTATTCTCCTATGAATGTTTCAAGTGGCTTGACTTGGCGCATGTTCATGCATGTAGTTGAAACAAAATCAACATAGCCTCTATGATGTTCGTGTTCATGGTGATTTATATCCTGTTCATGCTTGCATTCAATGTTAGTCAAACTCATTGCATCTTGATGACTGTTGTCGCTCTCTAGTTGGTCGCTTCCCAGTCTTTTGCTAGCCTTCACTTGTACTAAGCGGAATACTGCTCGTGCATGCACTTGCATAAACCCAAAAGTTTTTCCATGAGAGTCCACCATACCTACCTATTTGCGGTATCTACCTGCCGTTCCAAGTAAATTTGCATGTGCCATTCTCTAAACCTTCAAGAAATAATCTGTTTTGCATGCCCGAACCGCTCATGTGGTGACAGGGGGCTATTGGTATCTTCCATGCTAGGGTTTTTATCCTTGACATGTGTTTATTCACTGTCATTCACGAGAAAGGGGCCGGTAATTGGAATGCCCAGTTCCACGCTTAAATCAAAAACATAACTGTAAAACAAGACTCCCCCCAGATTGATGTTAGTATGGATGGTACCCGAGGATTCGGCTAGCCGTGGAGTGTGATTGATTGGTGGTGGGGGAGTTAAAACTTTACTTTTCTGTTTGGGAACCGCCTATAGCATGAGTAGCATGGAAGATATTGAGAACTCTTGGTCATTGCGTTGACAATGAAAGCATGCCACCCAAAATTATTATCTCTGTTTTCAAAGGTTGAGCTCTGGCACCTCTGCAAATCATTGCTTCCCTCTGTGAAGGGCATGTCTATTTATTTTCCTATTGAGTCATCCTCCTCTTATATAAGCACCAATTAGAGAGCACCTCTGTCATTTTTGTGCTTTGCTTTTGATTGATATTGAGTATGACTATGACTGGATCTTCGTTGCTATGAATTACAATGTTTAGTCAGCCCTTGATCTTTGAAAGTGCTCTGCATTTATGTTTTGCGGTCTCAGAAAGAGCTAGCAAGATACCACCTATTCATAATGCTTCATGCTCGTTTTGATTGAAGTGTTGGTATTTGAAACTCATTATTATTTGCTCGTTAGCTGATTATGCCATTGATATTAGCTTACCGTGAGACCTTTGTGTCATTTGCTTATGTGGTTAACTTGTGATCTTGCGGAAATTCTGGCTATGAGTTAGACATAGTTGCAACAACAAGAACAAATAGATTTTGTCAAAGTTTTTCTTTCTCTCTCAGTTTGTCAACTGAGTTGCTTGAGGACAAGGAAGGTTTTAAGCTTGGGAGAGTTGATACGTCTCCATCGTATCTAGTTTTCCAAACTCTTTTGCCCTTGTTTTGGACTCTAATTTGCATGATTTGAATGGAACTAACCTGGACGGACGTTGTTTTCAGCAGAATTGCCTTGGTGTTATTTTTGTGCAGAAATCAAAGTTCTCCAAACGTCCTGAAAATCAACGGGGAGCAGTTTTGGAAAATAAGAAAAATATCTGCGCCAAGTTCCACCTGAGGGGGTGGGCAAGTGGGCCACAAGCCCTGGCTCCGCCACCACCCCCCTGGTGGCGGTGGGCAGGCTTGTGGGGCCCACACGGCTCTGCCGCCCCCAACCTCATGTCTATAAGTTCACTTTCGTCCCAAAAAAAATAAAAAGAGAAGTTTTCGTCGCGTTTGCGATACGGAGGCGCCGCCACCACCTGTTCTTCATCTGGAGGGCAGATCGGGAGTCCGTCTTGGGCTCCGGAGAGGGGAAATCATCGCCATCGTCATCATCAACCTTCTTCCCTCTCCAATTCCATGAAGCTCTTCGTCGTTCGTGAGTAATCTATTCATAGGCTCGCTGGGCGGTGATGAGTAGGATGAGATCTATCAGGTAATCGAGTTAGTTTTGATGGGGATTGATCCCGAGTATCCACTATGTTCTGAGATTGATGTTGCTACTACTTTGCCACGCTTAATGCTTGTCACTAGGGCGCGAGTGCCATGATTTCAGATCTGAAATTATTATGTTGTCACCAATATATGTGTGTTTTAGATCCGATTTGCAAGTTGCAGTTACCTACTATGTGTTATGATCTCGCAACCCTGGAGTGATAATAACCGGAACCACTCCCGGTGATGACCATAGTTTGAGGAGTTCATGTGTTCACCAAGTGCTAATGCGTTGGTCCGGTTCTTTATTAAAAGGAGAACCTTAATATACCGTAGTTTCCTTTTGGACCCCGCTGCCATGGGAGGGATGGACAATAGATGTCATGCAACTTATTTTTCCCTAAGCACGTATGACGACCCAAGGAATGCATGCCTACATCACACTGACGAACGGGAGCTAGCCACACATCTATCCGTGTTATAGCTGTTGCATGATGAATATCATCCAAACAAATCACCGACCCATTGCCTACGAGTTTGTCCTAGTGCTATTACTTGTCTTGCTCTGCTGCTATTTTTTCTACTACTGTTGCTACTGATGTTACTTGTTTTGCTCTGCTGCTGTTACTACTGTTGCTACTGCTGTCACTACTGCTGTTCCATGCCGCTGCTATTGCTCGTTACACTGCTGCTACCTGCTACAATTTTGGTTCGCTAGACGTTGACGGGAACTGACAACTTCTGTCAACCCGGCAACTTGGCGCCATTGATACAATCGTTAGGAATAGTCTGCCGTCAACAGATCATTTCTGACACCGTTGTTATCATACTACTTTGTTGTTACTACTTTGCTTGCAGATACTATTCTTTCAGGTGTGGTTGAATTTAACATATTCAGCTGCTAATACTTGAGAGTATCCTCTCACCTCCTATAGGCGTACCAAGAAATTTGGGTCGAATACTCTACCCTCGAAAACTACTACGATCCCAAGCGCTGGTGGGTGTCAACAACATTCTTCTAGTTTCGGTTGTCGGGGATTGCAATCAGCATTCTTCTAGTGTCGTTGCAAGGGGAAGAATAGTTGACATCAGTGGCGCGCACTGCGACAACGGTCAGAACTTTGAACTGTGAAAGTCCTCATGTCTCAAATTCCTCACTGGAGGATTTGATAGGTGTAGGTTGAGTTGAGCATCATGAGGAAATTCATTCCATAGTATTACCTCGACCCCCTTTAACAGTACGGTGTTCCTATGACTCAAGAAAGAATAAAATGAAACAGAAAGAGTAAATCTGCAGGCTTCAAAGTCTTGAGAGCATTTCCTTCAAGGAGCACCGAATTCGTCAACTTCAGTTTCTTCGTGAGGAATATCATTTTCGTCACAATTTCTTCGCGATCAAAGTCTCCAAGTAATGACGAAAGTCTTCAACACATGTCAATTTCTTCGAGACCATTGTCTTCAAGAGATGACCAAAGTCTTCAACCGAAGTCAGATTCTTCAATACCAAAGTCTTCAAGAATCGACCAAAGTCTTCAACTTAAGTCAAATTCTTCACGACCAAAGTCTTCAAGATTTTACCAAAGTCATCACGTGATGACATACATTTTTAGGGGTCAATATTCATCGAATAACTCAAACTCCTCAGCGACTTATAGAGCATGTGTACACTCACAAACATTGTTAGTCTCTTAACCTATAAGTCTTCAACACACCAAAATCACTAAGAGCACTAAATGCACTTCCAATCTCCCCCTTTTTGGTGGTTGATGACAAACAGGTTAAGTTTTCAACGGGGATAAAAAATATAAACTGTAAGTACAGAGTTTGAGGAATTTGATAACATGATATAGAGAAACTCCCCGTGAAGATGTGCATATTTGATGAATTTGCATTGGACTGCAAATGCACATTGATGAATTGAATCATGGAGATCTCCCCTTGTATCTTGTAATTCATGCATTCATTTGACATATAACATGAAGAATTTGAAATGCATGATGAAAGATGATGTCTGATGAATTTCAGCATGCATGCATATAATCAATTTGAGGAATAAACATGCGATGAAAAACGTTTAAAAAGTCTCAGACCACCATCGTGCTTAACTTAGAAATCATTACATCAAAACACTTCAGAAGAACAAGAGTTTGTAACTTAATAAAGTTTATAGTAGCCCATAAATAGACCCGCTTGAAGACTAACTCGGATTTCTCCCCCTTTCTCATCAAGTCACGAAAAGGGAGAGAAACTGAGGACTAACGCGTTGATGAAGTTCACTTTCAAGAACAGGCGCCAGGAGTCTTCGGGATGTTCAGTGGAGTAGGACCGGATGCAGTGTCACCTTCCTCTTCATCTTCATCAGCTTCGCGGTATGAGGAAAATGAGTTGTCTTCCAACTCAGGGACTGGGATGTGCTTGAATTTCTTCCTTGGTGGTATTGACCAGTCAAAGTTTTGGACAAACTCCATTTCCTCAAGTTCCTTAGCAGTCTTCAGATGAGACAAAGTGGCCCAGGTGCGATCAAAAACCTCACGAAGATAATAGTGGTTTCTCTTCAATGCATTCTGAGTGGTATTAAGGGTTTTAAGAATGGCACCAAATTGGCGCTTGACCCACTTGTGATTCTGATCCACCTTCTCATGCAAACTGATTAGCAGCTCACGGTCAATCATTACTCGAGGGTTGCATGGTCTTGAAGGTTTTGCTCTGCCATCAGACTCTTGAGTACAAGTGTCATCAAATGAGGAATATTCAGCAGGCTTGCGGAATTGGCCATCTAGTGGGTGATTTCGTTCATCAATCACTGATTTCCCTTTGCCTTCAATTTCCTCAAAAGTCTTTTTGATGACTCTGATGGGAGGCAGATAGCTCACATGATTTTCATAATATGCAAGGTAGTTGATGCCAAATCTGTTTCTAATGAATCTCATCAACCAAGGCACATAGATCTTCATTTCATGTGGTGACATCACATTGTGAGCCAATGTCCTCAAGAAGAAATCATGAAGATTTACAGGATTTCCATGTACTATGTGAAAGAGCATATTCTTCATGATTCCTACCACATCTTCCTTAGAATCATGTCCTTTGATTGGAGCAATGCTATTAAACAAGATTCTATAAAGTGTGCGAGGGACATACTTCAACTCCGTGATGAGGAATTGAGTTCTTGGAGGTTAGCTTGGTGCTTGAGGTTTCATCAAGGCTTCCATCAGCTGATTTGGAAGTTCTCTTTCATCATAAAGACATTTGGATCCATCTAAAGGAATTGGCAGATTTGTGCAGTGAAGAAATTGAATGGCTGGAGGTTTGAGATGAACTCCTTCAGTCATCTAGTCAAAGACCCATGAGTTGACATCAGTGGGGCCACCAGTGATGTGCAACGTAGCAAAGAAGTGAAGAATCAACTCAGTGTTCCAGTTAGTGATGCATGTGCAGAAGTTGAGCAAACCTAAGTCATGAAGAACAGTAAGAGCTGGAACAAATCACTCAATATCTTCCAATGTCAGTGTGAGGAATATGAGTATGTCTGAAGATTTTCTTCTTGTCAACCAGCAGTGAAGTACAGTAAATGAGCCGGGGCCTTGTCCAGAGTCTCCTGTGCCTGATACGAAGCTTGCTGTAAGGAGTTTCATCAGTGAAAGTGATGTTCATCATAGAAGCTTTCCTTCACAAATTTTGGCCTCTTGGAGTAGGGTTGGCGTTGTTGGGATTGAAGAATTAGCTTGAGATGATCATCGGGCTGAGGGGGTTGTGCTACCGCAATAGCAGTGTGAGGATTTTCAACATGAGGTTCCTCAACATGTTCTTCACCCTGTGCTGGTGCATTTTCATCAGGCACCTGTTCCTCAGCATGATCTTCATTCTGTGCCGGTGCATTTTCATCAATCACTTGTTCTTCAGCAAGTTCTTCATCTTGAGCTAGTGCAGTTTCACTAGGTCCTTTTTCTTCAGAAGGGCCTTTTTCTTCAGCTGTTGCAACTGAGATAGTACCAGTGAAAGACATGGGTGAAGTGCTCTTTTCCTTAGAAGGAGTGAGCACAATTGTTTCTGCAGGGGATTGCGGATTCTGTTGTTGCCAGAATTCATCATGAAACACTAGTGTGGTGAAGCCAATGTCCACTTCTTCTTCATTTGCTTCAGGCTCTTGTGGGGGAGGAGTTGCAGGATGAGGGATTTCATCAACTTCTATTTCCTCATCTGGAGGAGTGGACGCAGTAGCACGATTGTCATCCATTTCTTCATCCCCTTCAAGGATGGTATGTTCCACACCAAATGGCACAATCATCTTGGGTGATGCCATACTGATGGGAGTGACGTCCAGTGGGGCTGTGGACTCTGATGACTCAGCAGGCAAAGTCTTCAGACGCTTTGCTTCGGATGACTTTGGGGCAGATGATGACTTTCTCTTCTTAGCTTCTTTTTTAGCTGCCTTTGTTTTCTTCACTTCTAATGCAGAAGGAAGTTTCATTTTCTTCACCTTTGATGATTTTCGTGAAGCTGTAATGTCATCAGGCAGGACATAGGAGGTGGCCAGCCTGGTAGATTCATTAGCTTTGTGAGAGGCAGTTTCATCAGCTACTTTTGAGGCAGTTTCCTCAGCTGCTTTAGAAGCAGTTTCATCAGCAGTCTTTCAAGCATTTTCATCAACTGCCCTTGAGGAAGTTCCTGTTCCAGTGGGAGCGGATTCATCAGCTATATGTTCATGAGGTTCAGCAGCTAGTTCAACTGTGTAAGGGGCATGAGGAGTTGGAGGAGCCACTTTAGCTGCCTCCCTCTCATTGTAGTCATCAATAGCAACGCAGGTGGCTTTGATGAATTTCACTTTCATGTTTTTGTTCTCGACCTGAGGAGTTGTGCGATTTTCAGTAAGTACTTTCTGTTGGGGAACATAGAATGGGAAACAAAATATTTCCTACGCACACGCAATACCTATCCATGGTGATGATCATCTACGAGAGGGGAGAGTCAATCTACAGACCCTTGTAGATCTCTAAGCGGAAGCGTATATATCGCGGTCGCAGTAGTGGAACATCTTCGCGATTCAAATCGCAGCCCGTCCCGCGATAACATCACGATCCGTCCCGTGATCCCATCATGATCCATCCCGATCTAGTGCCGAACCGACGACACCTCCGCGTTCAGCACACGTACAGCTCGATGCTGACCCCTGCGTTCTCGATCCAGCAAGAGACGTAGAGAAGTAGATGAGTTCTCCGGCAGCGTGACGGCGCGCCGATGATGGTGGTGATCTATTCCTGCAGGGCATCGCCTAAGCACCGCAGAAATGTGATCTAGAGGAAGAACTACAAACTAGAGGAGAGGGTAGCACGTGGCTGAAATTATGTGTCTCAAAAAACCCTCAATACCTCTAGTATATATAGGATGGAGGGAGGGGATGAGGTAGCCTCAAACCCTCATGGTTTGGCCGAAATTGGAGGTGGAGGAGGACTACTCCAATCCTACTAGGATTTGGATTCCTCCTTTCCACTTGGAAACCCTTTCCACCTTTTCCACCTTTGGTTTTTTGCCTCTCAAAGCTCATGGGCCTTAGTGGGAGCTTATGTCATCCCACTAGGGGCTGGTTTGTATCCTCCCACAACCCATAAGGCCCCTCGGGGCGTGACACCCCTCCCGATGGTCCCCGGTACCCTCCCGGCACTCCTGGCACACTACCGATGAGCCCGAAACTTTTCCAGTGACCAAAACAGGACTTCCTATATATCAATCTTTACCTCCGGACCATTCCGGAGCTCCTCGTGATGTTCGGGATCTCATATGGGACTCCGAACAACTATCGGTTACCAACACCTCTAACTCAAGTATACTGAAACATCACCGAACCTTATGTGTGCAGACCTAGCGGGTTCGAGAACTATGTAGACAAGACCTGAGACACTCTCCGGTCAATAACCAATAGCGGGACCTGGATATCCATATTGGCTCCTACATATTCTATGAAGATCTCTATAAGTTGAACCTCTATCACAAGGACTCAGTTAATCCCGTATTATGTTCCCTTTGTCCTTCAGTATGTTACTTGCCTGAGATTCGATCGTCGGTATCTCCATACCTAGTTCAATATCGTTATCGACAAGGCTCTTTACTCGTTCCGTAATACAAGATAAAGTAACTAAATCCTTAGTCACATTGCTTGCAAGGCTAGTTGTGATGTTGTATTACCGAGTGGGCCCCGAGATACCTCTCCGTCACACGAAGTGACAAATCCTAGTCTTGATCCTTGCCAACCAATCAGACACCTTTGGAGATACCTGCAGCACCTTTATAGTCACCTAGTAACGTTGCAGCGTTTGATACACACAAGGTAATCCTCCGGTGTCCAGGAGTTGCATGATCTCATGGTCATAGGAACAAATACATTGACATGCAGAAAAAAGTAGCAATAAACTGACACGATCATATGCTACATTTATAGTTTGGGTCTTGTCCATCACATCATTCTCCTAATGATGTGATCCCGTTATAAAGTGACAACACTTGCCTATGGCCGGGAAACCTTGACCATCTTTGATCAACGAGCTAGTCAACTAGAGGCTCACTAGGGACAGTGTATTGTCTATGTATCCACACATGTATTTGAGTTTCCAATCAATACAATTCTAGCATCGATAATAAACGATTATCATGAACAAGGAAATACAATAATAACCAATTTATTATTGCCTCTAGGGCATATTTCCAACAGTCTCCCACTTGCACTAGAGTCAATAATCTAGTTCACATCACTCTGTGATTGTAATGAATCTAACACCCATACAGTTATGGGGTTCGATCATGTCTTGCTTGTGAGAGAGGTTTTTAGTCAATGGATCTGAACCTTTCAAATCCATGCATGCTTTACAAATATCTATGTCATCCTATAGATGTTGCTACTACGTGCCATTTGGAACTATTCCAAATGACTGCTCCACTATACGAATGCGGTTTACTACTCAGAGTTATTCGGATTAGTGTCAAAGCTTGCATCGATGTAACCCTTTACGACAAACTCTTTAATCACCTCCATAATCGAGAAAAAAAATCCTTAGTCCACTAGTTACTAAGGATAACTTTGACCGCTTTTCAGTGATTCAATCGTGGATCACTCTTTGTACCCCTTGGCAGACTCATGGCAAGGCACACATCAGGTGCGGTAATCATCATGGCATACTTTAGAGCCTACGGCTAAGGCATAGGGGACCACCTTTGTACTGTCTCTTTCTTCTGTCGTGGTTGGGCTTTGAGTCTTACTCAAATTCACACCTTACAACACAACCAAGAACTCCTTCTTTGCTGATCAATTTTAAACTCCTTCAAAAACTTGTCAAGGCATGCATTTCATTGAAAGTTCTATTTAGCATTTTGATCTATCTCTATAGATCTTCATGCTCAATGTTCAAGTAGCTCTATCCAGGTTTTCCTTTGAAAAACTCCTTTCAAACAACCCTTTATGCTTTCCAGAAATTCTACATTACTTCCGATCAACAATATGTCAACCACATATACTTATCAGAAATTCTATAGTGCTCCCACTCACTTCTTTGGAAATACAAGTTTCTCATAAACCTTGTATAAACCCAGAAGCTTTGATCATCTCATCAAAGAGTATATTGCAACTCCGAGATGCTTGTACCAGTCCATAGAAGGATCGCTGGAGCTTGCATACTTGTTAGCATCCTTAGGATCGACAAAATCTTCTGGTTGTATCACATACAACCTTTCCTCAAGGAAACTGTCGAGGAAACAATGTTTTGACATCATATGTGCAATATTTCATAAATAATGCAGCAACTACTAACATAATTCCAACAGACTTTTAGCATCGCTACGAGTGATAAAGTCTCATCATAGTCAATTCTTTCAAATTGTCGGAAACATCTTTGCGACAAGTCGAGCTTTTTTTAATGGATACTTTTCACCACCATCGTCTGTCTTCCTTTTAAAGATCCATATGTACTTAATAGTCTTACGACCATCAAGTAGTTCTTCCAAAGTCTACACGTTGTTTTTATACACGGATCCTCTCTCGGATTTCAGGGCCTCCAGCCATTTGCCGGAATCCGGGCCCACCATCTCTTCTCCATAGCTCGTAGATTCATTTTTGTTCAACAACATGACCTCCAAGATAGGGTTACCATACCACTCTGTAGCAGTACGCGACCTTGTCGACCTACGAGGTTTGTAGTAACTTGATCCGAAGCTTAATGATCACTACCATCAGTTTCCACTTCAATTGGCGTAGGCACCACAGGAACAACTTCCTGTGCCCTGCTACACACTGGTTGAAGTGACGGTTCAATAACCTCATCAAGTTCCACCACCCTCCCACTCAATTCTTTCGAGAGAAACTTTTCCTCGAGAAAGGACCCTTTTCTAGAAACAAACACTTTGCTTCTGGATCTGAGATAGGAGGTATACCCAACTGTTTCTGGTGTCCTATGAATATACATTTATCCGCTTTGGGTTCAAGCTTATCATGATGAAACTTTTCCACATACATCGCAGCCCCAAACTTTTAAGAAACGGCAGCTTAGGATTCTCCAAACCATAGTTCATACGGTGTCATCTCAATGGAAATACGTGGTGCCCTGTTTAAAGTGAATGTGGTTGTCTCTGATGCATAACCCATAAACAATAGTGGTAATTCGATAAGAGACATCATAGTATGCACCATATCAAATAGGGTGCGGCTATGACGTTCAGACACACCATCACACTATGGTGTTCTAGGTGGCATGAGATGTGAAACGATTTTCACATTTGCCTTAATAGTGTACCAAACTCACAACTCAGATATTCATCTCTATGATCATATCGTAGACATGTTACCCTCTTGACACGATGATCTTCAACTTCACTCTCAAACTACTTGAACCTTTAAATAATTCAGGCGTGTGTTTCATCAAGCAAATACACTAGTATCTCAAATCATCTGTGAAGTAAGAACATAACAATATCCACTGCGTGCCTCAGCACTCATTGGACTGCATACATCCAAATGTATTACTTCCAATAAGTTACTTTCTAGTTCCATTTCACTGGAAAACAAGGCCTTCAGTCATCTTGCCCATGTTGTATGATTTGCATGTCTCAAGTGATTCAAAATCAAGTGAGTCCAAACGATCCATCTGCATGGAGTTTCTTCATGCCTTTATACCAATAGGTATGCTTTGCATGTATCAAACGTTTCAAAAATGAGTGAGTACAAAGATCCATCAACATGGAGCTTCTTCATGCATTTTATACCAACATGACTCAAGCGGCAATGCCACAAGTAAGTGGTACTATCATTACTACTTTGTATCTTTTGGCATCAATATTATGAACATGTGTAGCACTACGATCGAGATTCAATAAAGCATTGAAGGTATTTATTCAAGCAAATAGAATAACATTTATGCTCTTTAAATGAATAATCGTATTGCAATAAACACAATCTAATCATGTTCATGCTCAACGCAAACACCAAATAACAATTATTTAGGTTTAACACTAATCCCGATGGTAGAGGGAGCGTGCGATGTTTGATCACATCAACCTTAGAATTACTTCCAACACACACCGTCACCTCACCCTTGCTAGTATCCATTTAATCCATAGCTATAATTTCGAGTTACTAACACTTAGTAATTGAACCGGTTTCTAATACCCTGGTGCTACTAGGAGTACTAGTAAGGTACACATCAATATCACGTATATCCAATATAGTTCTGTCGACTTTGCCAGCCTTCTCATCTACCAAGTATCTAGGGTAGTTCCGCCTCAGTGACCGTTCCCCTCATAACAGAAGCACTTAGTCTCGGGTTTGGGTTCAACCTTGGGTGTCTTCACTAGAGCAGCAACTGGTTTGCCGTTTCATGAAGTATCCCTTCTTGCCCTTGCCCTTCTTGAAACTAGTGGTTTTACTAACCATCAATAATTGATGCTCCTATTTGATTTCTACTTTCGCGATGTCAAACATCGTGAATAGCTTAAGGATCATCATATCTATCCTTGATATGTTATAGTTCATCACGAATCTCTAGTGACTTTGGAGAACCATTACTATCTCATCTCAAAGATTAACTCCCACTCGATTCAAGCGATTGTAGCACTCAGACAATCTAAGCACATGCTCAACGATTGAGCTTTTCTCCCTTACTATGTAGACAAAGAATATTGTCGGAGGTCTCATACCTCTCAACAAGGGCACGAGCATGAAATCCCAATTTCATCTCTTGGAACATCTTGCATGTTCCGTAATGTTCAAAACGTCTTCGGTGCCTCAATTGTAAGCTGTTTAAGCATCACGCACTCAACTATCATGTAGTCATCAAAAAACGTGTATGTCAGATGTTCGCAACATCCATAGATGACACTCGAGGTTTAGGACACCGAGCGGTGCATTAAGGACATAAGCCTTCTGTGCAGCAGTGAGGACAATCCTTAGTTTACGGATCCAGTACGCATAATTGCTACTATCATCTTTCAACTAAATTTTCTCTAGGAACATATCAAAAACAGTAGAGCTACAACGCAAGCTACAACATAATTTGCAAAGACCTTTTGACTATGTTCATGATAATTGAGTTTAGCTAATCATATTACTAATAACTCCCACTCAAAATAGACATCCCTCTAGTCATTTGAGTGGCGCATGATCCAAATCCACTAACTCAAGTTCGATCATCACGTGAGTTGAGTATAGTTTCAGAGGTGAACATCTCCATGTTGATCATATCAACTATATGATTCATGCTCGACCTTTCGGTCTCTTGTGTTCCGACGCCATGTATGTACATGCTAGGATCGTCAAGTTTAACCCGAGTGTTCCGTGTGTGCAACTGATTTGCACCTGTTGTATGTGAACGTTGAGTCTATCACACCCAATCATCACGTGGTGTCTCGAAACGACGAACTATCGCAATGGTGCACAGTCCGGGAGAACACAATTTTATCTTGAAATTTTAGTGAGGGATCACCTTATAATACTACCGTCGTTCTAAGCAAAATAAGGTGCATAAAAAGATTAACATCACATGCAAATCATAAGTGACATGATATGGGCATGATCTTGTGCTTCTTGATCTCCATCACCAAAGCACCGGCATGATCTTCATCGTCACCGGCACCACACCATGGTCTCCATCATCATGATCTCCATCATTGTGCCGCCATTGAGGTTGTCGTGCTATCTATGCTATTACTACTAAAGCTACTACCTAGCAATATAGTAAACGCATCTGCAAGCACAAACGTTAGTTTAAAGAGAACCCTATGGCTCCTGCCGGTTGCTGTAGCATCGACGTGCAAGTCGGTATTTAACTATTACAACATGATCATCTCATACATCCAATATATCATATCATGTCTTTGGCCATATCACATCACATGCATACCCTGCAAAAACAAGTAAGATGTCTTCTAATTTGTTGTTGCATGTTATACGTGGCTGTTATGGGTATCTAGTATGATCACATCTTACTTACGCAAAGACACAACGGTGATATGCAATTTGCTATTTAACCTTCTCCAAGGACCGCCTTGGTCAAATCCGATTCAACTAAAGTTGAAGAAACATACACCCGCCAGTCATCTTTATGTTGGAGAACGTTGCATCGGAAACAAAAATTTTCCTACACACACGTCGACCTATCATGGTGATGTCCATCTACGAGAGGAGATTTGGATCTATGTACCCTTGTAGATCGCACAGCAGGAAGCGTTAAGAAACAAGGTTGATGTAGTGGAACGTCTTCACGTCCCTCGAACCGCCCCACGAACCGTCCCGCAATCCGTCGCACGATCCATCTCGCGATCAGTCCCACGAACCGTCTCACGATCCGTCCCACAAACCGTCTAGCGATCCGTCCCGATCTAGTGCCAAACGGACGGCACCTCCACGTTCAGCACCCGTACAGCTCGACGATGATCTCGGCCTTCTTGATCCTGCAAGCAAGACGGAGAAGTAGATGAGTTCTCCGACAGCGTGGCGGCGCTCCGGTGGTGGTGAGGATCTACTCCTGCAGGGCTCCGCCCGAGCTCCGTAGAAATATGATCTAGAGGAAGGACTATGGTGTCTAGATCTGAGTTGCACGTGGCAAAAAGTTGTCTCAAATCATCCCTAAATCACCACTATATATAGGAGGGAGGGGGAGGAGGCTTGACTTGTGGACCAAGTCTCCAAGGGGCGCCGGCCAGGAGGAGAGGACGATTCATACTCCAATCCTACTCCAAATAGGATTGGAAAGTGGAGTCCTTCTCTTCCTTCCCACCGCCCTTTTTTTTCTTTCTTTGGTTTTCTTCTTATGGCGCCAAGACCTCTTGGGCTGTCCCACCAGCCCACTAAGGGCTGGTGCACCACCCCTAGGGCCATTGGGCTTCCCCCGAGTGGGGTGCCCCCTCCCGGTGAACTTCCGAAACCAATTCGTCACTCTCGGTACAATCCCGGTAATGCCCGAAAACCTTCCGGTAACCAAATGAAACCATCCTATTTATCAATCTTTGTTTCCGGACCATTCTGGAAACCCTCGTGACGTCTGTGATCTCATCCGCGACTCTGAACAACATTCGGTAACCACACATATAACTCAACTATACTAAAAACATCATCGAACCTTAAGTGTACATGTCCTGCGGGTTCGAGAACTATGTAGACATGCACCGAGGTACTCCTCGGTCAATATCCAATAGCGGGACCTGGATGCCCATATTGGATCCTACATATTCTCCGAAGATCTTATCGGTTGAACCTCAGTGTCAAGGATTCATATAATCCCGTATGTTATTCCCTTTGTCCTTCGGTATGTTAATTGCTCGAGATTCGATCGTCGGATTCCGCATACCGATTTCAATCTCGTTACCGACAAGTCTCTTTACTCGTTCCGTAATACAAGATCCCGTGACTTACACTTAGTCACATTGCTTGCAAGGCTTGTGTGTGATATTGTATTACCGAGTGGGCCCCAAGATACCTCTCCATCACACGGAGTGACAAATCCCAGTCTTGATCCATACTAACTCAACGGACACCTTCGGAGATACCTGTAGAGTACCTTTATAGTTACCCAATTACGTTGTGACGTTTGATACACACAAGGTATTCCTTCGGTGCCAGTGAGTTATATGATCTCATGGTCATAGGAATAAATACTTGACACGGAGAAAACAATAGCAATAAGATGACACGATCATTATGCTACGTATATTATTTGGGTCTTGTCCATCACATGATTCTCCTAATGATGTGATCCCGTTATCAAGTGACAACACTTGCATATAGCCAGAAAACCTTGACTATCATTGATCAACTGGCTAGCCAACTAGAGGCTTGCCAGGGACATTGTTTTGTCTATGTATCCACACATGTATCTATGCTTTCATTCAATACAATTATACCATGGATAATAAACAATTATCACGAATAAAGAAATATGATAATAACTAATTTATTATTGCCTCTATGGCATATTTCCAAAACTTTATGCAACAATTTGCATGTTAGTCGATGAAACCGGTCTCTCGTAAGCGTACGAGTAAGCTTGGTCCGGGCCGGTTCAATCCAACAATACCGCCGAATCGAGAAAAGACTAAGGAGGGCAGCAAATCGAACATCAACGCCCACAAACTCTTTTGTGTTCTACTCGAGATATCAACTACGCATGAACCTAGCTCATGATGCCACTGTTGGGGAGCATAGCATGGGAAACTAAATTTTCCTACGCACACGGAATACCTATCCATGGTGATGATCATCTAGGAGAGGGGAGAGTGAATCTACATACCCTTGTAGATCGCTAAGCGGAAGCGTATATAATGCGGTTGATGTAGTTGAGCATCTTCGCGATTCAAATCGTAGGCCTTCCCACGATCTCATCACGATCCGTCCCACGATCCCATCACGATCCATCCCGATCTAGTGCCGAATGGACGGCACCTCCGCGTTCAGCACACGTACAGCTCGATGATGACCCCCGCCTTCTCGATCCAGCAAGATAAACGGAGAAGTAGATGAGTTCTCCGGCAGCATGACAACGCGCCGGTGATGGTGGTGATCTATTCCTGCAGGGCTTCGCCTAAGCACCGCAGAAATCCGATCTAGAGGAAGAACTACAAACTAGAGGAGAGGCTAGCACGTGGCTGAAATTGTGTGTCTCAAAAAACCCTCAATACCTCTAGTATATATATGAGGGAGGAAGGAGAGGAGGCAGCCTCAAACCCTCAAGGTTTGGCCGAAATTGGAGGTGGATGATGGGGTTATAGTCCCAGGGTAGGGTCATAGGCCTGCCCTACAGGTCCTACCCAAGGACTACCCTTCATAGAAGACAAGGCCATTAGTCAGTTCCGAACAAACTAAGGACTCCCCCATCATCCAGTCGGCGACGAGCATTCAGAGCATATTTAACGTACCGACTGGATTCCACTCTATACATCGTAACCTCCCAGGAGGGCAACGGTCATACGTTTTCATACACCATTATTAGCATTTAAGACATATGTTACCTGTAACGTAGGCATTTATTCGCCACTATTCCACCCCTGTCCACCGGGCCATTATGAAGGGCAGCACACTCTATATAAGCCGCCCTTCCCCACTGGTGCAGTGGTTGGTTTTTACTGTAATCCTATATTCCACTCGACACTAAGCTCCCAAGAGCACTGAGACCTAGGGCTTTTACCTCCACCGTAGAGGGGCCTGAACTCATACAACCTCGCTGTAGCTAAGGCTCTGCCCATCCTTTCGTAGCCTACACATCTACTTTCATACTTATACCCATGACAGTTGGCGCCCACCGTGGGGCAGGCGTCTAAGCGACTTCCGGCCAGTTTGCAACTTCATCATTTCATCATGTCGTCCGGCGGAGATTTGTGCATGGGTCATGAGATCCTCTTCGGCGCACTCTCCTTCATCGTCGACGATTCGGCATGGCTTCGGGATGCGCCTCTCGACGTCGAGGCGCTCCCCAGTCGCGGGGCTACGCACTTCCGTGCCGGTGCCCGTGGCGTCCTTCTTCTCCAGCAATCGGCCCCGGTGTCGATCTTCGCCCCCGTCACACGCCGCAACAAGCGGTCCCGCTGTCCGCGGCTCCAGCGTTGGGTGCGACACACCCAGGCGCGACAGAACGCGTCCTCTCAAGTGGCGGTCCTCGAGTCGGTTGTGGTCGCGCCGCCGTCCCAGTGCTTGGACTCAGTTCCGTCTGAGTTACCTTCCGAGTACTTGGGTCGCGGGCCTGCAGCCGAAGTTCTCATGGCCGATTCCCATGAAAGTCCCCGTCGAACTGGTCGGAAAGAGCATGAGGTCGGCGAATCATCCGGCGCTCGTCATCAACAACACCGTTCTGCCAGTCGGCGCACTCGTCAGAGCAACGTCGAGGTGTTCCGCACACCCGTCCTCAACCTGGCTGCCGCTGCCAAGATAGCCGATTCCCTCCAACCGACTGATTCAGAGGCTGGTAGAGGAATCGAGCAGATCCGTGCCCTGTTGCACACGGTGCAGCAGCTGAATTCGGCGGTCTCCTAGTTGCACAACAGGATCCACAACAGTTCTGTTCATGCGAACACGCATCGGTCGGTTTTCAGCCCTGACTCTCATCAGCAACGCAAAGGGGGCAGCCGTTCCATGAATCCTGAAGATCGTCGCCGTTCACGCACTCCTCCGTGGGGTGGGCCTTACGGGCCCCGACATCACGATGATCGTCGTTCAGTCGGTGACGCGTATGATCCAAGGCCCGACACAAGAGGGTACATCGCCCAGAGGAAGGTCGACAGGGGTCGAGCCCACCGTGATGATCACGATAGAGACCGTCCGAGTGGAAGAAGGATCATCGTCTCTGGTCCCGAGTGCTTCAGTCGGGCCATCCGTTCAGCTGACATCCCTCCCAACTTCCGATTGGCGACGGGGATCAGCAAGTTCATAGGAGAATCCAAGCAAGAAACGTGGCTGGACGACTACCGAGTGGCAGTACAGATTGGTGGCGGAGATGACCAGGTTACCATGAAACATCTCCCCCTGATGCTCGACGGCTTGGCACGAGCGTGGCTGAACCAGTTGGCCCCATCAAGCATCTACAGCTGGGCAGATCTAGCCCGAGTCTTGATCACGACCTTCGAGGGCACGTGCAAACGCCCTGCTGGTCTCGTGGAGCTCCAGCACTGTGTCCAGAAGTAGAATGAGCCCCTGCGCGATTTCATCCAGCGCTGGACGACCCTCTACCACACGGTGGAGAACGTCACAGTGCACTAAGCAGTCTGCGCCTTCAAGGCAGGCGTGCGGTACAGAGATCTGAACCTGAAGTTCGGTCGGACATGCGACATCTCCATGAGCAAGATGATGGAGATAGCCGCATGCTATGCAAATGGCGAAGAAGAGGACCGCATATGTAGCGGCAAGCATAAGACAATCGCCGACGGAGATGGGAACAACAATCGGAAGCAAAAGCAGAAAGCTCCATTCACTCCGTAGGCAGAGGCAGCAGCGGTTACAAACGCCAAGTTCAAGGGCAAGGGGAAAGCTCAGCACACCCCCAAGAAGAAGCAATTCAGAAACTCCATCCTGGATCAGCCATGTCGAATCCACACGAAGATGGACGAACAAGGCAACGCCATATTCCCGAAGCACACCACTCGGCAATGTCGCCTCCTGATCCAAGGGTTCGACGAAGGGCAGCCGAGTGAAAAGGACAACGAGCAGGATGATGAGGACAAGGAGGATCCGTTCCCCCAAGTCCACGCAACATTGATGATTTTTGCTGACGTGGAAATCAAGAGTCGACTGAAGCTGGTGAACAAAGAGGTGAACATGGCAACCCCAACCAACCCCACGTTCCTCAAATGGTCTCAAACTGCGATCACCTTTGATCAGTCGGAACATCCAGCACACGTGCCCACCCCAGGGAGGCAGACTCTGGTCGTCGACCCGGTGGTGGAAGGATTCCAACTCGCAAAGTCCTCATGGACGGCGGCAGCGGCTTGAACATCATGTACGCAGATACTCTCAAGGGGATGGGCATTCCGATGTCCAAACTTAGCGAGAGCAGCATGTAGTTCCACGAAGTCGGCCAGATCGCGTTGGACGTCGTTTTCGGCTCCGACAAGAACTTCCGCAAGGAAAAGCTGACATTCGAGGTGGTGGACTTCCAGAGTGCATACCATGCGATTCTGGGTCGTCCGGCGTATGCGCGTTTCTTGGTCCGTCCATGTTACGTGTATCGGAAGCTGAAGATGTCGGGTCCCAAAGGTGTGATCACGGTCACAGGCAATCGGCAGCAGCCCGAGGAGTGTCTGCAGCAGGGGTCGAGGATTGCCGATCAGCAGATGGCTATCCTCGAGCTGGATGAGTACAAGAAGACAGCCGACCCCGCTGACTTGATGCGTTCGAAGAAGCCAGCTTCGGAGTCTGCATTCCAGTCAGCGGGAGACACGAAGAAAGTCAGCATCGACCCGACGGACGACACCGCCGCCCCGACGAACATCTCCACCACCCTTGATCCAAAATAGGAAGCCGAGCTCATCCAATTCCTCCGTGAGAACTGGGACATTTTCGCATGGAAGTCTGCTGACATGCCAGGTGTACCCAGGGAGTTGGCTGAGCACCGACTGCATGTGGATCCTGTTGCTCGGCCCGTCCGAGAACGCCTGCGTCGGTCCGCCGCGCACAAGAGGAAGGCAATCGGAGAGAAGGTGGCTAAACTTTTGGCAGCCAACTTCATTCATGAGGTACACCACTCCGAGTGGCTCGCCAATGTTGTCATGGTGCCCAAGAAGGACAAGTCTCTCCGTATGTGCATCGACTTCAAGCATCTCAATAAGGTCTGCCCGAAAGATCATTTCCCGCTCCCCCGCATTGATCAAATTGTTGATTCGACTGGGGGTTGCGAGCGTTTATCATTCCTTGATGCCTACTCGGGCTATCATCAGATCCGTCTGTATGGTCCCGATGAATTAAAAACAGCCTTCATCACCCCATTCGGGTGCTTCTGCTACATTACTATGCCATTCGGTTTGAAGAATGCAGGAGCAACTTTTATGCGCATGATCCAAAAATGCCTCCTTGACCAGATCTGTCGAAATGTGGAGGCATATATGGATGATATCATAGTCAAATCACGCAAAGGTTCCGACCTGCTGACTGACTTGGCAGAAACATTCGCCAACCTTCGTAGGTACGATATCAAGCTCAACCCTGCCAAGTGTTCATTCGGTGTTCCCAGCGGAAAGTTACTCGGTTTCTTCGTTTCCGAACGAGGGATCGATGTCAACCCCGAAAAGATCGGGACCATCATCCGAATGGAGCGGCCGGTCCGAATACATGATGTTCAAAGGCTTACAGGTTGCCTAGCGGCTTTGAGCAGGTTTATCGCTCGACTTGGCGAGAAGGCGTTACCTCTGTACCGACTCGTGAAGAAATCAGATACTTTCGAGTGGACAGACGAAGCCCAAATTGCATTCGACGACCTCAAAGCCCTGCTTTCCACCCAGCCGGTTCTTACTGCCCCACTCAGTAAAGAACACCTTCTTTTGTACATCACGGCTACAAATCAAGTCGTCAGCACTGTTCTCACAGTCGAACGCGAAGAAGAAGGCAAAGCATACAAGGATCAACGGTCGGTATATTATGTCTCCGAAGTCCTGACTCCTTCCAAGCAGAGGTATCCCCATTATCAAAAGCTTATTTACGGGATCTACATGACTGCAAAGAAGGTGGCTCATTATTTCCAAGACCACTCGGTATTTGTCATTTCTGATGCTCCGTTGTCGGAAATCCTCCACAATCAGGATGCATCCTGCCGAGTGGCGAAGTGGGCAATGGAGATATTATACTGCGACATCAAGTTCGAAGCCAAGAAGGCTATAAAGTCTCAAGCTCTGCCTGACTTCATAGCAGAATGGGTAGAACAACAGCAACCGACTCACATTTACTCGGCTCATTAGACCATGTTCTTCGATGGGTCCAAGATGTTGAATGGCTCCGGCGCTGGCGTAGTGATCATATCGCCAAAAGGTGATAAACTTAAGTATGTGTTGCAGATACATTTTGATTCTTCCAACAACGAGGCAGAGTACAAAGCTCTCCTTTACGGATTGCGTATGGCCATCACACTCGGCGTCCGTCGCCTGATGGTCTACGGCGATTCAGATTTGGTGGTTAATCAAGTGATGAAGGAGTGGGATGTAAGGAACCCCACCATGACTGCATACTGCAATGCAGTAAGGAAGCTCGAGAAGAAGTTTCAAGGTCTGGAACTTCACCATGTTCCGCGACTGAAAAACCAAGCAGCTAATGAATTGGCAAAACTTGGATCCACTCGGAGACCAGTCCCGAGTGATGTCTGCCTCGAGCACCTACACCTCCCCTGAGTAAAAGAGGATCCTTTTACAGAGGAACCAGTACAACCGAAAATCTCAACAGATCCGACTGAAGTCGAGGTCCCTGCCGTGGTTGATTTTATCATGGAGATTCTTGCTCTCACCCCCGAATGGACTGTGCCGTTCATTGCGTACATCCTGAGGCAAGAGTTACCAGAAGATGAAGTCCAACCTAGGAAGATTGTCCGCAGATCGAAATCCTTCACCGTCATCGATGGGCAGTTGTACAAGGAAAGTGTTTCAGGCGTCCTCAGCGGTGCATCTCCCATGAGGAGGGACAGTTGATCTTGGAAGAAATTCACACGGGAACCTGCGGCCATCATGCCTCCTCAAGGGCAATGGTCGCCAAAGCATTCAGAGCTAGCTTCTTCTGGTTGCAGGCGAATGAAATGGCAAAAGATATGGTCGACCGATGCGAAGGCTGTCAGTTCTATTCGAACAAGTCCCACAAGCCAACATCTACGCTGAAGACAATCCCTCTTGTTTGGTCGTTCGCAGTGTGGGGATTAGATACAGTCGGACCATTCAGAACAGGCCAAGGGGGATTCACTCATCTGTTGGTAGCAGTCGACAAGTTCACCAAGTGGATTGAAGCCAAGGCCATCAAGAAGCTCGAAGCCCTTACGGTCATCAAGTTTGACACAGACATCATCACCAGATTCGGGGTTCCACACAGCATAATCACCGACAATGGCACAAACTTTGACTCAGACAGATTCAAAGGGTTTTGCAAGGGCCAAGGTATCCGAGTGGATTTGGCATCTGTGGCGCATCCCCAAACAAATGGGCAAGCAGAGCGAGCGAACAGACTTATTCTTCAAGGGTTGAAGCCTCGACTCCTACGAGAAGTTGGACATGCCACCGGTGCATGCGTCACCGAGCTGCCTTCGGTGTTGTGGGGCCTCCGCACAACTCCGAATAGATCTACAGGGCAATCCCCGTTCTTCCTCGTTTATGGAGCAGAGGCAGTCCTTCCGAGTGACTTGCTTCAAAACTCTCCACGAGTCGAACTCTTCTCCGAAGCCGAAGCAGAGCAAGCCAGGCAAGACGGAGTGGATCTTCTGGAAGAAGAGCGCGAGATGGCACTGACTCCCTCAACAATTTATCAACAAGACCTGCGGCGTTTTCACGCGCGGCACATCAGGAGTCGCACATTCCATGCAGGCGACCTGGTGCTCCGAGTGGATCAGCAGAGACCTCACAAGTTGGCTCCCGCCTGGGAAGGACCCTTCATCATCTCCAAGGTGCTGAACAACGGAGCATATCGACTCTACAACCTCGACAGGGAAACGGACGAGCCGCGAGCATGGAACGGAGATCTCCTGAAGCGCTTCTACACGTGACCGCCGACGGAGGCAATGTAAAGAACAAGTATCATTGAAGTAATACAAAGTAGATTGATTTCTTGCAGGTTCAAAGTTCTTCCACGTTTGCAGACTCCGGTCTAAAAAATTCGTTCCAAGTGCGTACTAAAAGCCGCACTCGGGGACTTAGCTGCGACCCAGAGTCGCCTAAGTAAAAACTTTCGCTCTCCGAGTGTGCACTAAAAGTCGCACTCGGGGACTTAGCTGCGACCCAGAGTCGCCTAAGTACAAACCTCACTCCGAATGCGCACTAAAATCCGCACTCGGGGACTTAGCTGTGACCCAGAATCGCCTAAGTACAAACTCGCTCCGAGTGCGCACTAAAAGCCGCACTCGGGGACTTAGCTACGACCCAGAATCGCCTAAGTACAAACTCGCTCCGAGTGCACACTAAAAGCCGCACTCGGGGACTTAGCTGCGACCCAGAATCGCCTAAGTACAAACTCGCTCCGAGTGCACACTAAAAGCCGCACTCGGGGACTTAGCTGCGACCCAGAGTCACCTAAGTAAAGACTCTCTCTCTCCGAGTGTGCACTAAGCACTCAGGGACTTAGCTGCGACCGAGAGTCGCCTAAGTAAAAAACTCGCTCCGAATGACACTAAAAGCCGCACTCCGGGACTTAGCTGCGACCCAGAATCGCCTAAGTACAAACTCGCTCCGAGTGCGCACTAAAAGCTGCACTCGAGGACTTAGCTGCGACCAGAATCGCCTAAGTACAAACTCGCTCCGAGTGCGCACTAAAAGCCGCACTCGGGGACTTAGTTGCGACCCAGAATCGCCCAAGTACAAACTCGCTCCGAGTACGCACTAAAATACGCACTCAGGGACTTAGCGGCGACATAGAATCGCCTAAGTACAAACTCGCTCCGAGTGCGAGCTTACAGTCGCGCTCGGGGACTTAGGTGCGATCCAGAATCGCCTAAGTGAAAAGCTTCCTTCGAGTGTATCCTACAGATCCAGTCGGAAGCTTAGCAGACCCTCATTGAGGCTCATGTGGATGTGAAGACAACTGACAACTACATGAGTAGCAACTCGCTCCGAGTGCGAGCTTACAGTCGCCCTCGGGGACTTAGCTGCGATCCAGAATCGGCTAAGTAAAAAGCTTCCTTCAAGTGTATCCTAGAGATCCACTCGTAGGCTTAGCAGACCCTCACTGAGGCTCATGTAGATGTGAAGACAACTGACAACTACATGAGTAACAACTCGCTTCGAGTGTGCACTATAAGTCACACTCGGAGACTTAGCCGCGAAGAAGAGTCGCCTAAGTAAAAGCTCGCTCCGAGTGCGCACTCGGAGACTTGGCAGACCCTCATTGAGGCTCATGTGGATGTGAAGACAACTGACAACTACATGCTCCGCATGTTTTCCATTGGCTTCACCAAGAAACGCCAAACAAAAACCACGAGCCAAAATCGTGTCAAATTTTATTTTTATTTTTATTTTGGTGAAAGAAGAGCAAAATATTCGATTCGAATTCAAAGTTGGATCTACGATAGTCGGCTCGGTGTGGATCAAGCTTATCCACACCGAAGCACGAATGTGACGGTCAACAGCAGTGGCCAAAGTTTGATACAGATACCACTCGGCATACCGAGGTAAAGTTTTTCAAGCGTCACCAGGACTGGCACCGGGACTGGCAGGCTCCACAAAGGTGTCAAGGTCGATCCCGTCTACGATGCAAGTGGCTGTCTCGAGGAAGGTCTCCATGAAATCTTCGAATCGAAGCTTCTTGGTGTTGGCGACCTGCAATGCCTTCAGCTTTTCTTCGCGAGCTTCCTTGCAGTGCACTCGGACCAGCGATAGCGCCACGTTCGCACCAAAACGAGCGGCAGACTTCTTCCATGCCTGCACTCTGTTCGGGACGTCCTCCAGCCGAGTCATCAACCCTTCTATTTCCTGCCGGGAATCGTCTTCGGGCCACAGCTCCTTGTCGATCCGGCCGATGACTTCTCTCAGGTGGCCAATGAAAGGTCCCACTCTACCAAGGCGAATGTGCGCTCGGAGCAAGTCCCGATTGGCTTCGTCGCCGAGTGGAACGTTCGGAACAACCGACCGCTCAATGTCAGCTGCTTTAGCCTCGGCGTCCAGACAAAAATCTGCAAAGAAAAGACGAGCAGAAAGTAAGCGCAGAATGAACTACAAAGTCATGAAGCACTTGGCAAAAAGCTTACCACCGAGAAGTGCAATCATCTTCCTTGCCCAGTCGCTGACGTACTTCTCCTGCGCCATGCACCGATTGCTCATCAACTTCAGCTGAGCCATACGTTCCGTTCTTTGACTCTTCAACTTTTCAATTTCGGCTACCAATGCCTTGTTTGTCTCCCGGGACTCCTCCAAAGACTTCTCTCGGTCAGCAAGAGCCCCCTTCACACCAGCCAGGTCATTCACAGCTGCCTCCAAGTCCGCAGCAAGCTGAATCTTTTCAGCCTTCAAAGCATTGTACGCGGATCCCATTTCGCAAGTCTTCTGACAAATAAGCACAAAGGGAAGATCAGACACATTCAACAAGGAAAACAATCAAAGCTCAAAGTTCTTCATACCCCTGCCGATGCAAGCAATCGACAGCGGTCTCGGGGACTACACCCAGTGGGTTCACTAAGAGTGACCCCACTGGCATGAAGCTCGAACAGGTCAGCCCTATTCAGCTACATGTCAAACAGACAAACCTATGAGACTACTATTACCCGACCTGAGTAACACTACTCTCGGAGACTACACCTAGTGGGTGTACTCGGAGTGCCCCCACTGGTACCATTCGGGTAGATGAGCTCTGATCTGATCAGGTCACGGAAAATGCATATAAAGACAACTGCCAGTGCAAGCACTCGACAGAAGTCTCGGGGACTACACCCACTGGGTTCACTCGAAGTGAACCCACTGCAAAATAATCCTACCGTATCCGAGTATCTCACTTAAACCCCCAGTGGGTAACAAGAGGAAAGTAAACACTTACTAGCGCACTTGCTCGGATATCGTCCCGGAGTTCCAAGCTTCTCTTGTACAAAGATGTGATGGAGTCATACGCTCCCTTGCCGTCACCCACCATCAGCTCCGCCTGCACCATGGCCTCCTTGGCGGCCCCCACTTGGTCTTCCAGGAGGTGTCGGGCGTCATACTGAACGGTCGACGGACCCGGCACGACAAAAGACTCCTTGGGCATCCCAAGCTCCGCTCCAGTCGGTTCCGCCGCGAGGGGCACCATCTCAGTCGGCGGCACCATCACAGTCGGCGGCATCGTCTCGGTCGGCGGCTCGTTCTTGGTCGGAGCAGCAGCAGATGGAACAACCTCAAGGACAGGCCCCAAAGCTGGCCCTGACCCCCTCTGGTCATCGTCCTCTAGATGAATCACCTCCGAAGGAAGCCCGACTGAACAACATGGAATTGCAGAAAAAGGGCAAGATTAAACACAACACTCGCGAAACAATAATACAAACTCTCGGAGTCGCGACAATGTATTGCTGAGATGTGGTAGCGTTATCCGTATCCATGGGATCATCGTCTTGGCGCAGCAGAGAGGTGGCGGAGGTAGCAGTTCTGTCGAGTAAAATCCACTCGCCGGACAAGCATGAGTTCAACTAGTTACTGAAGGAAGATGGGAGAACAAGACCCTTAAGCTGAGGCGACTGGAACAGCGATCCTCATCCGAGGCAAAGCTTTTCGAGGCTTGGGCCCGCTAGGTTTGGCCACCTTGGACGGCTGGTCCGTGGGCTCGGCAGCAGCGTCCCTAGTCCTTTTCATGCCCCGAGCACTCAGAGCCACGGGAGAGGCTGGCGGAGCACTCGGGGCCGCTGGAGGAGCCGGTGGAGCCGCGGGTTTGTGACGGCGCTTAGTTCGAGGCTCTCATGGTGGAGGTGGCGAGCTCTGCTCCCCAACCTCCCCCTCCTCCTCTTCAGTCTCCTCCTCCGTCTCCCCACTGTCGGAGACGTACTCAGCGCTATGCACGCTGCCCTCCTGGCTGCCCTCCTCTTCCTCAGCTGGATTCCCGTTCGAGATGGGAGAATACCAGTTGGTCCACTCCTGCACAAAATACAGTCGACAACGTCAGACGTCGGGCGGTGGTACAAGAAAAAGTGATAAATCTAAGAAGGTAGAAAGCACTCGACAAGAGGTGCTCACCTTATTCAGAGGAGGATTATCGGCGCGGAAGGGCTTCACCCGCCGGGCTCCTCGGGGGTTGTCGCATGCGCCTGTGATGCCGCGGACCCATGCTGTCACAACCTCCCCAGTCACGCATTCTGGTTGAGTCCGAGTGGAATCCTCAGGCCCCACGTAGTGCCACATGGCGTGGTGTCGGGCTTGCAGCGGCTGGATGCGCCGACCCAGAAAAGTCTCCCGCAAGTCTGTGCTGGTGACTCCCTTGCGGACGACAGCTATCAGCGCGTCGATCAGAGGTTGGATCTGGATCTTTTCCACCTTTGAGAGCGCAAGCTGCCTGGGAGGGGCCGAACGGTCTAGGCTAAAGGTTGGCAACCCAGTCGCGGCATTCGAACAAGCTATGTCCTGGCAGTAGAACCAGGTCGACTGCCAGTTCCTAACTGACTCGGACAACTGGAGAGGGGGGTAGCTACTCTTCGTTTTCTTCTTGAAGCCTAAGCCCTTGTAGAGCTGGAGGAGATGGGTTTTATCGTCCGAGTGGCTAAGCTTTTGGACAGTCTGGGACCTAGCGGAGAAGTTGTACTTAAAGAGCCCCCAATGGGGGGGGGACATCCAATAAAGCACTCGCAAAGGGTGACGGATGCGGCAAGATGGGCTATCGTGTTCGGAGGAAAATGATGGAGCTGCACCCCGAAGTGATTCATAATACCTCTGAAGAAGGGGTGGGGAGGCAAGGAGAAGCCCGTGAACACGTGGCATAGCAGCAGGACGCGCTCCCCCTCCTGCGGCGCCGGCTCCGTCTCGCCCTCCGCCAGCAGCCTCCATGACTTGTTGGCGATCATGCCGTGCTCCACTAGCTCCAGCAAGTCGTCCACCTTCACCGTGGAGGGGAGGAAATCCCCCTGGATCCAACCCGCCGGCAATGCCCGCTGTCGCCGCTGAGCAGGGGCCGCCCCCTTCTTCTTCTTCTTCTTCTTCTATGACTCGAGTTTGCTTGTCTGTCCCTTTGTCATGGTGAGGGAAACAGATCTGGCGAGGAGGAGAGGAAGGAGGAGGCTTGGAGCGCGCAGGGAGCTACAGGAGGAGCGAGGTAAATGCGAGTAACAAGGGCAGCGCAACAAGAAACCCCCGCCGGAGAGACTTAAATAAGCTTCCGACTGAGTCACTAATAGGTGGCCCCGAAATCTTATCCCCTGACCGGCTGCGGCGATATTAGTGCAGAAGATAAAGGGGCGGTAATCGAGGCGGCAGAAACTACTCGATGGCAATGCCGACATCCCCGCTGAGCGCGTGGCAACCGAAATTTGAGGATCCCAAAAAATCCGCCGCTGTCAGTTTGACCGGTCACATCGAAAGATTCCGCGGAAGCACTCGGTCCCTGACGGTTCGTTTCACTGGTATATTCACTCGGGTCACTGGTTGAAAGGATAGAATGGATCGAGGCAAACAACGCCAAAGTCACATCCATACCAGTCGGATCCGTACTCCAAGCATCACTTCATCGTTTCAACCCCGATCTATTCGGGGACTAATGATGGGGCTATAGTCCCAGGGTAGGGTCATAGGCCTGCCCTACAGGTCCTACCCAAGGACTACCCTTCATGGAAGACAAGGCCCTTAGTCAGTTCCGACTGTACTAAGGACTCCCCCATCATCCAGTCGGCGACGAGCATTCGGAGCGTATTTAACGTACCGACTGGATTCCACTCTGTACATCGTAACCTCCCAGGAGGGCAACGATCATACGTTTTCATACACCATTATTAGCATTTAAGGCATATGTTACCTATAGCGCAGGAATTTATTCGCCACTATTCCACCCCTGTCCACCGAGCCATTATGAAGGGCAGCGCACTCTATATAAGCCGCCCTTCCCCACTGGTGCAGGGGTTGGGTTTTACTGTAATCCTATATTCCCCTCGACATTAAGCTCCCAAGAGCACTGAGACGTAGGTCTTTTACCTCCACCATAGAGGGGCCTGAACTCATACAACCTCGCCGTAGCTAAGGCTCTGCCCATCCTTTCGTACCCTACACATCTACTGTCAGACTTATACCCACGACAGTGGAGGAGTTCTACTCCAATCCTACTAGGAGTAGGATTCCTCCTTTCCACTTGGAAACCCTTTCCACCTTTTCCACCTTTGGGTTTTCGCCTCTCAAACCACATGGGCCTTAGTGGGAGCTTATGTGAGCCCACTAGCGGCTGGTTTGTATCCTCCCACAGCCCATAAGGCCCCTCGGGGCGTGACACCCCTCCCGATGGTCCCCAATGCCCTCCCGGCACTCCCGACACACTACCGATGAGCCCGAAACTTTTCCGGTGACCAAAACAGTACTTCCTATATACAATATTTACCTCCGGACCATTCCGGAGCTCCTCATGACGTCTGGAATCTCATATGGGACTCCGAACAACTTTCGGTTACCAACACCTATAACTCAACTATACGGAAACGTCACCGAATCTTAAGTGTGCAGACCCTGCGGGTTCGAGAACTATGAAGACATGACCTCAGACACTCCCCGGTGAATAACCAATAGCGGGACCTGGATATCCGTATTGGCTCCTACATATTCTATGAAGATCTCTATCAGTTGAACCTCTATGTCAAGGATTCAGTTAATCCCGTGTGTTGTTCCCTTTGTCCTTCAGTATGTTACTTGCCCGAGATTCGATCGTCGGTATCTCTATACCTAGTTCATTCTTGTTACCGGCAAGTCTCACTACTGGAAAACAGTAATTTTCCATCAGCCAGGGCTTTGCCGTCTGCTGGCTGATGGCAAAGACCCTCTTTGCCGTCAGCTGACCTAAAGCGGACGGTAAAGGGCTCACTGATGGTAAAAAGAATATTTGCCATCGGCCAGGGCTTTGCCGTCTGCCTGCGGACGGCAAAGAGACCTAGGGCAGACAACAAAGAGGGCAGATGGGTCCCACTAGACCTTGGGCCTGGCCAGGTACAATGGACGGACTCTTTGTCGTCAGCCTGGCCTTTGCCCTCCGCCGTTGGGCCCTTTGCCGTCCGGGGGCAGACGGCAAAGCTGACCGCCGTTCTCCCCCAGCCCCTCGCCCCAATACCCCACTCCCCGCCGTGTCTCTCTCTCAAACCGTCCTGCGCGCCTCCCTCCTGCACCACCGGCGGCCGACCACCCCTGCGCCGCCGCCTACGCCGACCCCTGCACGACCCCCTCCGTCGCCCCCTCACCTGCCCCCCACCGCCGCCACCACTGCCCCCACCGCCGCCACCACTTCCCCCTGCCGCTGCACAGCACCCCACCGCCGCCACTACTGCCCCCCGCCGCCACCACTGCCCCCACCGCCGCCACCACTGCCCCCTGCCGCCGCACAGCACCCCACCGCCGCCACTACTGCCCCCCGCCGCCACCACTGCCCCCCCCCGCCGCCGCACTGCCCCCGGCGACGACCCACTGCCCCGTCGCACCCGTCCTCCTTGACGCCCCGACGCCCCAGCCGCCCCTGCCGGTGAGTCCCCCCATTTTTTTGTTTTTCCTTATTTTTATTTATGTTAAATTAGTTAGGTTAGTTTTTTAGTTTATTAGGTTAGTTAGGCTAGTTAGTTAGGTTGTTAAATTAGTTTAGTTTAGGTTCAGTTTTAGTTTAGGTTTAGTTAGGTTAGTTTCCTGTTTAGTAAAGGAGAAAAGGAGAAGAAGAAGAAGGAGAAAGGAGAAGAAGAAGAAGGAGAAAGGAGAAGAAGGAGAAGGAGAAAGGAGAAGAAGAAGAAGGATAAAGGAGAAGAAAAAAAATAAGAAGAAGAAGGAAAAGAAGAAGAAGGAAAAGGAAGGGAAGGAGAAGAAAGAAGAAGAAGAAGAAGAAGAAGAAGAAGAAGAAGAAGGAAAAGGAAGGGAAGGAGAAGAAGAAGAAGAAGAAGAAGGAGGAGGAGGAGGAAAATGAAGGGAAGGAGAAGAAAGAAGAAGGAGAAGAAGAAGAAGGAGAAAGAAGAAGAAGAAGGAGAAATGAGAAGAAAAAAAAATAAGAAGAAGAAAGAAAAGGAAGGGAAGGAGAAGAAAGAAGAAGAAGAAGAAGAAGAAGAAGAAAAATAGGAGAGGAAGAGAAGAATAAGAGGAAAAAAGAAAATAATAAGAATAAGAATAAGAAGAAGAAGAAGAAGAAGAAGAAGAGAAGAAGAAAACAAGAAGAAGCAGAAGAAGAATAAGAGGAAAAAAGAAAATAAGAAAATAAGAATAAGAAGAAGAAGAATAAGAAGAAGAAGAACAATAAGAAGAAGAAGAAGAAGAAGAAGAAGACAAGAAGAAAAGAAGAAGAAGGAGAAGAAGAATAAGAGGAAAAAAGCAAAAGAAAATAAGAATAAGAAAAAGAAGAAGAAGAAGAAGAAGAAGAAGAAGAAGAAGAGAAGAAAAGAAGAAGAAGGAGAAGAAGAATAAGAGGAAAAAAGAAAAAAGAAAATAAGAAGAAGAAGAAGCAGAAGAAGAAGAATAAGAGGAAAAAGAAAAAAGAAAATAAGAGTTAGGTCACATATTTTTTGATTATCTTATCAAAACATCATATTTGTGTTGATCGGGTGAATTTCAATGTGCAGTTGTTCGACGACCTCCACGTGCGTTGGACGAGCTCCGCCCCTACGTTTGTTGGTGAGCACAAATGACTTCTCCTCCTACCCCCTTAATTTGCTCTGTCCCGGTCTTCGTGCCGATGAAACTTGCTATCTATATATAGGTTTCTTCAATCATGAGTATGCGTGACCAGTATGCGTCTCCCGTTCGAAAGGGCGACATCTATAAATATGCATGTCTTTGCATATTTATAACAGCCATCCTTTCGAATTGTCCAACATTATCCATGGACTGCCCGAGTATGTGTAGATTGGGTTCGTTTTCCCGTATGCTGTGCTCTGGATCCGATGTGGAATTTCGTCAGTGCCTCCCCCGTTGTTCTCCGGATGCACATCCTCTCTGTTTACTGCGGAGACGTGTATCAGGAGAATAGCGGGGAGGTGCTGCCAAAATTTTGCATTGGATCTGGAGCAGAGCATGGGAAAACGAACCTAATCTACACATATTCAGGTGGGATTAGGACCTATCTTTACCTATTAGCGTGTAGGTTGCCTGGACGTAATAAAAATGGCGAACCTGATTAACTGATGAATATAAATGCTAAATTATATATAAATATATTTCTATTGTCTTTAGTAGCTACGCAAGATGAGTGATCGTGCGGGGATGTATACCGGTCAACCTAGTCAGAAAGAGATGACGAAAGAATGGTTTGTAAAAACAAAGGAATTTGTGAAAGCCGCATTCGCAAATGGCCAGGAAAGAAACTATTGCCCCTGTCCTGGATGCGACAACTATAAAAAGACGACAGAGGATGTAATGATTAAACACCTGCAGAGGAGGGGTTTTAAGCCTAATTATACAGTGTGTACATTTCATGGTGAGTCTATACAACGCACAAGAGCTGAGGTGGCCCGTCGTCGCCCGGACGAGCATGGTATCGGGATCGAAGACATGGTGCAAGACTTTGATGATGCTCGGGATTCGGAAGATGAGATGGAGGAATCTGCAACGGCCTTTTATGAAATGTTGGAGTCTTCAAAACGTCCTCTCCATGAGCACACTTAGCTCTGTCAGCTGGATGCAATTGCACAAGTAATGGCTCTGAAGGCTCAGTTCAACTTGGGAAGAGAATGCTACGACGTGATGATGACACTATTTGGACGTTTCCTACCCAAAGGCCATGTCATGCCTGCAAACCTGTACTAGTCGGACAAAATACTTCGTGTACTTAAGATGCCCTATGAGAAGATAGATGCATGTGAGAAAGGATGTGTCTTATTTAGGAAGGAGTATGCACACTTGGACTATTGTCCCAATTGCGAGTCTTGCAGGTATCTTGTGGTAGACAACGGTATGCGTGAGAAGAGGCAAACCAAAATTGTAGTTAGTGTTCTTTGGTATATGCCAATCGTACCAAGACATCAACGTCTTTTCATGGTCGAAGAGACAGCCAGACAGATGACATGGCACAAATTGGGCAAAAGAACCGAACTAGATGCGGATGGGAATAAGATGATGGTACACACATCAGATGGGGAAGCGTGGAAACATTTCGATGGATTGCATGAGGATAAAGCGGCAGATCCAAGGAATCCTCGAGTCTGCGCCGCTACTGATGGTTTTAATCCCTTCGGCATGACGGCAACCCAATACAGTTGTTGGCCTGTATTTGTCATTCCACTCAATCTCCCCCCGGGAAGATTATGCAAAGAAAGAACATATTTCTAACGTTGATAATTCCGGGGCCCAATTATCCGGGGAAGAATATGAATGTGTACCTGCAACCGCTTAAGGATGAATTGGAAGAAGCTTGGTATAATGGGGTCAAGACATACGATGCCGCTAGAAAAGAAAACTTCAAAATGCATGTGTGGTACATGTACTCTATGCATGACTTGCCAGCGTATGCACTATTCTGTGGATGGTGTGTGCATGCAAGGTTCCCGTGCCCCTAATGCAAGGCAGCTCTTCAGTTTCATTGGTTGCAGGAGCGTCGGAAGTATTCTTGCTTTGACTTGCATAGACAGTTCCTGGATCCTGACCATCAGTTCAGAAAAGACAAGAAGAACTTTACCAAAGGTAAAGTTGTCAAAAACTTGGCACCACCTGCATCCACAGGCCAACAGATCCTGGATCAGTTAAACACCCTCGAGCCTGATCCAGAGCGTCCAGGGTATTTCAAGGGGTATAATTCAAAACACGCCTGGACTCACAAGCCATGCTTCTGGGATCTGCCTTACTTCAAAGACCTCCTTCTTTCACACAATATCGACATGACGAACACTGAAAAGAATATCGGAGAGGCTATTTTTGGTACATTGTTCGACATAGATGGGAAGACAAAGGATAATATTAAGGCTAGAGTCGATCAAGAGACACTATGTCATAGACCGTTACAGAACATGCGAGAAGGCAAAGGAAAGCAGAAGTGGTCGAAGCTAAAGGTCTGGTTCAATCTTGGAAGGCCAGCTATGAGGGAAATTATCTTGTGTGTCAAAATGCACTTGATGTTCCCCGATGGGTATGCAGCGAATCTAAAGAGGGGAGCGAGTCTTGAAAATTAAAAATCTTTGGTCTCAAGAGTCATGATTGGCACATATGGCTAGAGCGGGTAATGCCGGTGATGTTACCTGGCTTTATTCCTGAGGATGAATGGCTAGTACTGGCGGATCTGAGCTATTACTTCTGTGTTCTTTGTGCGAAAGAATTGTCGCCTGGCATGGTAGAAGACATGGAGGAGTTTGCACCGGAGTTGTTGTGCAAGTTAGAGAAGATCTTTCCACCGGGCTTTTTAAATCCAATGCAGCATTTGATTTTACATCTACCGACCGAGGCAAGATTGGGTGGGCCTGTGCAAGATCGTTGGTGCTATGCAACTGAGAGGATGCAGAAGACCCTTCGAGCTAAATGTAAAAATAAGCGTAGAATTGAAGCATCGATGGCTGAGGCATTCATTACTAAGGAGGTGGCAAACTTTGTGACAGCACACTACGAAGCCAAAAATCATCATTTGCATAATCCGAAGCCTTGGCACAATGATGCAGACCCTAAAAAAGGTGGGTCCAACCTCAGCCTATTCAAAGGGAAGCTTGCACCAGCCGGTGCTTCGAAATCAATAACGTTGGATGTCGAAGAATGGCGGAACATTTCGTTGTATATCTTCAACAACCTAACAGAAGTGCGACCGTACATCAAGTGAGTTCTCGGCACATTTTCCCGTAACTTTTAATTCATTTGAACTGCTCTTATTCCCGGATATTTCAAACAGCCATTACGTTGTCAAATTCTCGGATGGAGCGGTGATCGAAAATGATTCCGTCGAAGTGTATGAGCTTCTGTCAAAGACAGGAGGCGGCTATCTCAGTTTCATCTCTTGGTTCAAACAAATGGTAATTATCAATAATGGACCATTTAATTCTTGGTCTAACTTGCGGCTAATGCAATAACCGTTTTGTATTAAACTTGTATGCTAATTCAGAGTCTATGGACGCCGAATTGAGGCAAGTCGCTAATGGTTTTGACTATAAGGTCCGTTCATTTGAGAAATACAACATCAACGGGTATCTCTTTCGTACCTTTGGCAAAGAGCTATCTATGCCCGACCAGAAATCTACAAATTGTGGTGTCTCTGCTATCGGCGAAGGTGTTATCGAGTATTATGGAAGAGTTGAAGCAATTTATGAACTTCAATTCTATGGTGAAAACCCACCGAACGTCGTAGTCTTCAAATTTTATTGGTTCCAGTCGAAAAAGACTAGAAGGACTCATGAACATATAGGACTAGTCGAAATCAATCCAAACAACCATTTAGATGTTCCCGATGTCTATATTACGGCTCAACAGGCGACCCAAGTTTTCTATCTACCGTGGGCATGCCAAACGGATAAGAATCTGGAAGGTTGGTATGTTGTTTATGAAGTGCCGCCACATGTCAGGCCACCTCTCCCAAACGAACAGGATTATGAACCTCACATTAACCCAGACACATATGATGGAGAATTCTTCCAAGAAACACGTCTTTCCAACAAACGTTTCAAGAACCGCCGTGCTTCACCCAAGAACATGGAAGTAGACAGCGACAATGAATCCGACTCCGGCCCTGAGCCGGAACCAGATGACCTAGAACTCGTAGAGGTTACTGATGCGGATGACCTGTCAATGCTTCAACGATTAAAGGAAGGCCTTCCATAACTTCACGCCGTTGAACCCGACGAGCACGTCATTCATGAAGACATGCGTGATAGTGATGATGATGATGCATTTATTGATGATGATGATTATTAGTTTGTAAGATTCACAACTTAAATTATATATTTTTTAATCTTTATTATTCATGTCAGTTATTCAATTTTTTTATGTTGTACTAATTTCTTTTAATCTTTATCATGGCAGGTCACGAGGTGTGGAAAGATGGTGGGCGCTGGTCCAGATCGCTCGACGGGTTCTTCCGAGGCGCCCCGCACGAGGGGTGGTACTTCCCTTCCACCCCTATCTCTCCGTAGAGCCTTGGCAGACAGTCTGTCGACACCACCTGTGGGTTCTTCTTCGTCGGCGGCATTGCCCACTGGGAGAGGTGCTGGTCGGGTAGGGAAGAAGGGGAAGGTTACAGGGAGAGGTGGTGGCCGCGGAAGATCCAGGAGGACTGTTGAGCCGTCCTCGCCACCACCACCAGCTCATTCACCCGAGCATAGGACTAGCATGGTCGACCCGTTTGCGGAGGAGGCTATGGGGACTCCGTTCCAGGAGCCTGTTGTTGACGGGCATTCGTCCCATGAGACTCCGTTCTAGGAGCAGCCTCGGGTCGAGGTGCATTCGGCCCAGGAGCAGCCGGAGGAGACTACGGTTCCGGAGGCTTCACCCGACGTGGAGAGGCCCAGATGGGAGACCTGGCCGGATCGTAGCGAGTTGCCGGATTGGACCGAGGGTCCGGGTGGCTCAGGGGGCGGGGATGGCGGGGATGAGCTTACGGATAGTGAGAGCGATGTGCAGGTGGACGGGGCCACCGTGTACAAGCGTGGTAGTACACGTCTCCCAGTCGCCCCGGCTACCCGCGAGCAGAGGCCGGTGATTGAACGTGAAGGAGATAGGTAAGTACATTTACCCTTTTTAGCTTTTGCCTTCAAGTTTGTTCAAATATCTAATGCATTGACCTTATCATACTGCAGGGGATGGGTACACCCTCTTGGAGTCTGAAGGCCGAACTTCGTCCTTCGTGTGCTTTGCCGGACAAATTTCCCGGGGTTTGTCACGTTGCCTGGTGAGGGTCAGGTTCCTACACTAGGATTTTCCTGGGAGCACTACCAGGCTGCGCAGGCCCCACCGGAGGAGATTATAGATGGTGTCTTTTGCCACACGAGGGCTGAGATGGTGATCAAGAGCTTTTGGGTAAATTATCCTTTTACAGAATCTAAAATTAATAATATAGCTAATTATTGTACTACTCGGTGTTTTCACCTTTGATTGCAGACCTTCTATAGGTGTGAGGATGGATATGAGGAGGAGGCGGCCAAGGTTCTCGACGCCGAGTGTAGACGGTTACTACAGAACTTGCGCCACGAGGCTCGGCCGCAGGCTATTCGAGATTACTACGCCACGCGTGGTATTAAGAAGCAAAAGAAGGATTGCCCCGGAAAGTTTCTGAAGAAGGAGCAATACATGAAGGTAATTACCTATTCTTAAGTCCTTCTACGTAGTTTTCTTGATTTCATTCATAGGCGTAGCGCTAAAAATTCTTTCTAATAACTTACAGGTGCCCCCGAGATGGTTTGCGGATAAGATAGATTGTTGGGAGGCGTTGGTTGATGAGTGGTGCACAGGCAGCTGGCGAGCCGTCCACGAGAATGCGAAGGATCGGCGTAGCCAAATGGTTCGTGTGCCACACCATCAAGGCAACACCAACTTACTTCAGTTTGGACGAAACTGGGTATGTGATTTGCTTCACGATTCATGCAATTCATTCTTGATGCTAATATTTTGTTCCTCTGTTTTAGGCGCATCACAATAAGACTGAGATGCCACACTTGTACGACCTTTATGGCATGGCCCATACTTCCTCGTACAAGAAGGCGAAGGCATTCTCTGAGTCTGACATGGATGGTCCCAATAACTTCACCAACATATCATCCCACCAGAAGCTCGTGGCATACAAGGACGCGGGGAAGGCTACGAAAGGGGATGACTTTAACCCTAGCCAGGAAACTTTGGATCCATAGCTGGTGATGATATCTGGTGGCGGGAGGCCCCATGGCTCGATAGCCATTGGAGATGGGATAATTCGTTGTCCACTCACTCTTCCGGAGATCAAGGCGCGCCAGTCGAACAGCTGTCCTGAGATAATGCGTCGCCCACGGCCAGTCGAACTTGCCATCGAGGTTAGTTGTATGGACTAAGAACATTTTCATCCATTTCATTATGTGTGTCACCATAGATCATTACTGTGGTAACGAGGAATGGTGTTTTAGGCTGCTCTTCAGAAAGAGAGAGCGACAAACCAGGCTGCTCTTGAGAAAGAGAGATTGGCAAGCCAGGCTGCTCTTCAGGCTGCTCTTGATGAGAGGGACCAGACCACGACACGATTGATTGAGGAGGAGAGGGCCCGGAATGAGGAGGGTCAACGGGCCCTGTACGAGCTTTTTGTGGTATTTTTTTTCACATTAGCCAAATCATGTGTGTAATGCCTGTTTCATTACTAACTAATACGACCCACTCTTCAGGGTGTGTGCGAGAAGAGCGGTCAAGTCCCTCCGCCGATGCCCGTCTTCTCTTCGATTGGCACGGTGAGTTTCATTATAAACTAGTATTAATAATTGAGTGTCATCAATGCCAACTGAGACATTGCAAAATATCTTTTCTGCAGAATAACTCCCGAGTGGCATCGCACGACCCTTCTCCAGGGCAACCTTCTCCAAACGAAGCCGGCGCGAGCAACCGTGGTGTTTCTCCTCCTTAATGACCACTACGGTAAGTTTCTCTTCTCCTGTTGCAAATTATCCTTGCTTTAATTTCCCCAAAAAGACATAATTAGCCCATTTAGCTCCAAATTGCCATAATAACCTCAAAATGGCATAAGAACCTTGGTTAGCTCATGAATATTATATACTTAGCTTGTTTTCCTCTAAAATGACATAATTAGCCCATTTAGCTCCAAAAATACATAATTAGGTAATATAGCTCCAAGAAGAGGAGAAGAGGAGAAGAAATAGGAAAAATGAAAAGAAAGAAGAAGAAGAAGAAGAAGAGAAGAAGGATAAGGAGCAGGAGGAGGGGGAGGAGGAGAAGGAGGAGAAGGCCAAGGACCTTCTAGTCCTTCTCCTCCTCCTCCTCCTCCTCCTCCTTCTTCTTGATTTCTTCTTCTTCTCCTCCTCCTCCTCTTTCTTCTCCTCTTTCATATTATCCTTGCTTTAATTTCCCCCAAAAGACATAATTAGCCCATTTAGCTCTAAAATGCCATAATAACCTCAAAATGGCATAAGAACCTTGGTTAGCTCATGAATATTATATACTTAGCTTGTTTTCCTCTAAAATGAGATAATTAGCCCATTTAGCTCCAAAAAGACATAATTAGGTAATTTAGCTCCAAGAAGAGGAGAAGAGGAGAAGAGGAGAAGAAATACGAAAAAAGAAAAAAAAGAAGAAGAAGAAGAGAAGAAGGAGAAGGAGGAGGAGGAGGAGGAGAAGGAGGAGGGGGAGGAGGAGAAGGAGGAGTGGGGGAGGAGAAGGAGGAGAAGGCCAAGGACCTTCTAGTCCTTCTCCTCCTCCTCCTCCTTCTTCTTCTTGATTTCTTCTTCTTCTCCTCCTCCTCCTCTTTCTTCTCCTCTTTCATATTATCCTTGCTTTAATTTCCCCCAAAAGACATAATTAGCCCATTTAGCTCTAAAATGCCATAATAACCTCAAAATGGCATAAGAACCTTGGTTAGCTCATGAATATTATATACTTAGCTTGTTTTCCTCTAAAATGAGATAATTAGCCCATTTAGCTGCAAAAAGACATAATTAGGTAATTTAGTTCCAAGAAGAGGAGAAGAGGAGAAGAGGAGAAGAAATAGGAAAAATGAAAAGAAAGAAGAAGAAGAAGAAGAAGAAGAAGAAGAAGAAGAGAAGAAGCAGAAGGAGGAGGAGGAGGAGGAGGAGGAGGAGAAGGATGAGAAGGCCAAGGACCTTCTAGTCCTTCTCCTCCTCCTTCTCTTCATTCTTCTTGATTTCTTCTTCTTCTCCTCCTCCTCCTCTTTCTTCTCCTCTTTCATATTATCCTTGCTTTAATTTCCCCCCAAAAGACATAATTAGCCCATTTAGCTCCAAAATGCCATAATAACCTCAAAATGGCATAAGAACCTTGGTTAGCTCATGAAACTTATATACTTAGCTTGTTTTCCTCTAAAATGAGATAATTAGCCCATTTAGCTCCAAAAATACATAATTAGGTAATTTAGCTCCAAGAAGAGGAGAAGAGGAGAAGAAATACGAAAAATGAAAAAGAAGAAGAAGAAGAAGAAGAGAAGAAGGAGAAGGAGGAGGAGGAGGAGGAGAAGGAGGAGAAGGCCAAGGACCTTCTAGTCCTTCTCCTCCTCCTCCTTCTCCGCCTTCTCCTCCTTCTTGATTTCTCCTTCTTCTCCTCCTCCTCCTCTTTGTTCTCCTCTTTCATATTATCCTTGCTTTAATTTCCCCAAAAATACATAATTAGCCCATTTAGCTCCAAAATGCCATAATAAGCTCAAAATGGCATAAGAACCTTGGTTAACTCATGAATATTATATACTTAGCTTGTTTTCCTCTAAAATGAGATAATTAACCCATTTAGCTCGAAAAAGACATAATTAGGTAATTTAGCTCCAAGAAGAGGAGAAGAGGAGAAGAGGAGAAGAAATAGGAAAAATGAAAAGAAAGAAGAAGAAGAAGAAGAAGAGAAGAAGGAGAAGGAGGAGGAGGAGGAGGAGGAGGAGGAGGAGGAGAAGGAGGAGAAGGCCAAGGACCTTCTAGTCCTTCTCCTCCTCCTCCTTCTCCTCCTTCTCGTCCTTCTTCTTGATTTCTTCTTCTTCTCCTCCTCCTCCTCTTTCTTCTCCTCTTTCATATTATCCTTGCTTTAATTTCCCCAAAAAGACATAATTAGCCCATTTAGCTCCAAAATGCCATAATAACCTCAAAATGGCATAAGAACCTTGGTTAGCTCATGAATATTATATACTTAGCTTGTTTTCCTCTAAAATGAGATAATTAGCCCATTTAGCTCCAAAAAGACATAATTAGGTAATTTAGCTCCAAGAAGAGGAGAAGAGGAGAAGAAATAGGAAAAATGAAAAGAAAGAAGAAGAAGAAGAAGAGAAGAAGGAGAAGGAGTAGGAGGAGGAGGAGGAGGAGGAGAAGGAGGAGAAGGACAAGGACCTTCTAGTCCTTCTCCGCCTCCTCCTCCCCCTCCTTCTCCTCCTTCTTCTTGATTTCTTCTTCTTCTCCGCCTCCTCCTCTTTCTTCTCCTCTTTCGTATTATCCTTGCTTTACTTTCCCCAGAAAGACATAATTAGCCCATTTAGCTCCAAAATGCCATAATAAGCTCAAAATGGGATAAGAACCTTGGTTAGCTCATGAATATTATATACTTAGCTTGTTTTCCTCTAAAATGAGATAATTAGCCCATTTAGCTCCAAAAAGACATCATTAGGTAATTTAGCTCCAAGAAGAGGAGAAGAGGAGAAGAGGAGAAGAAATAGGAAAAATGAAAAGAAAGAAGAAGAAGAAGAAGATAAGAAGGAGAAGGAGGAGGAGGAGGAGGAGAAGGAGTAGAAGGCCAAGGACCTTCTAGTCCTTCTACTCCTCCTCCTTCTCCTCCTTCTCATCCTTCTTGTTGATTTCTTCTCCTTCTCCTCCTCCTCCTCTTTCATCTCCTCTTGCATATTATCCTTGCTTTAATTTCCCCAACAATGACATAATTAGCCCATTTAGCTCCAAAATGCCATAATAAGCTCAAAATGGCATAAGAACCTTGGTTAGCTCATGAATATTGTATACTTAGCTTGTTTTCCTCTAAAATGGGATAATTAGCCCATTTAGTTCCAAAAAGACATAGTTAGGTAATTTAGCTCCAACAAGAGGAGAAGAGGAGAAGAAATAGGAAAAATGAAAAGAAAGAAGAAGAAGGAGAAGAAGAAGAAGAAGAAGAAGAGAAGCAGGAGAAGGAGGAGGACGAGGAGGAGAAGGCCAAGGACCTTCTAGCCCTTCTCCTCCTCCTCCTTCTCCTCCTTATCCTCCTTCTTGATTTCTTCTTCTTCTCCTCCTCCTGCTCTTTCTTCTCCTCTTTCATATTATCCTTGCTTTAATTTCCCCAACAATTACGTAATTAGCCCATTTAGCTCCAAAATGCCATAATAAGCTCAAAATGGCATAAGAACCTTGGTTAGCTCATGAATATTATATACTTAGCTTGTTTTCCTCTAAAATGGGATAATTAGCCCGTTTAGTTCCAAAAAGACATAGTTAGGTAATTTAGCTCCAACAAGAGGAGAAGAGGAGAAGAAATAGGAAAAATGAAAAGAAAGAAGAAGAAGAAGAAGAAGAGAAGAAGGAGAAGGAGGAGGAGGAGGAGGATGAGGAGGAGGAGGAGAAGGAGGAGAAGGCCAAGGACCTTCTAGTCCTTCTCCTCCTCCTCCTTCTCCTCCTTCTCGTCCTTCTTCTTGATTTCTTCTTCTTCTCCTCCTCCTCCTCTTTCTTCTCCTCTTTCATATTATCCTTGCTTTAATTTCCCCAAAAAGACATAATTAGCCCATTTAGCTCCAAAATGCCATAATAACCTCAAAATGGCATAAGAACCTTGGTTAGCTCATGAATATTATATACTTAGCTTGTTTTCCTCTAAAATGAGATAATTAGCCCATTTAGCTCCAAAAAGACATAATTAGGTAATTTAGCTCCAAGAAGAGGAGAAGAGGAGAAGAAATAGGAAAAATGAAAAGAAAGAAGAAGAACAAGAAGAGAAGAAGGAGAAGGAGTAGGAGGAGGAGGAGGAGGAGGAGAAGGAGGAGAAGGACAAGGACCTTCTAGTCCTTCTCCGCCTCCTCCTCCCCCTCCTTCTCCTCCTTCTTCTTGATTTCTTCTTCTTCTCCGCCTCCTCCTCTTTCTTCTCCTCTTTCGTATTATCCTTGCTTTACTTTCCCCAGAAAGACATAATTAGCCCATTTAGCTCCAAAATGCCATAATAAGCTCAAAATGGGATAAGAACCTTGGTTAGCTCATGAATATTATATACTTAGCTTGTTTTCCTCTAAAATGAGATAATTAGCCCATTTAGCTCCAAAAAGACATCATTAGGTAATTTAGCTCCAAGAAGAGGAGAAGAGGAGAAGAGGAGAAGAAATAGGAAAAATGAAAAGAAAGAAGAAGAAGAAGAAGATAAGAAGGAGAAGGAGGAGGAGGAGGAGGAGAAGGAGGAGAAGGCCAAGGACCTTCTAGTCCTTCTCCTCCTCCTCCTTCTCCTCCTTCTCATCCTTCTTGTTGATTTCTTCTCCTTCTCCTCCTCCTCCTCTTTCATCTCCTCTTGCATATTATCCTTGCTTTAATTTCCCCAACAATGACATAATTAGCCCATTTAGCTCCAAAATGCCATAATAAGCTCAAAATGGCATAAGAACCTTGGTTAGCTCATGAATATTGTATACTTAGCTTGTTTTCCTCTAAAATGGGATAATTAGCCCATTTAGTTCCAAAAAGACATAGTTAGGTAATTTAGCTCCAACAAGAGGAGAAGAGGAGAAGAAATAGGAAAAATGAAAAGAAAGAAGAAGAAGGAGAAGAAGAAGAAGAAGAAGAAGAGAAGCAGGAGAAGGAGGAGGACGAGGAGGAGAAGGCCAAGGACCTTCTAGCCCTTCTCCTCCTCCTCCTTCTCCTCCTTCTCCTCCTTCTTGATTTCTTCTTCTTCTCCTCCTCCTGCTCTTTCTTCTCCTCTTTCATATTATCCTTGCTTTAATTTCCCCAACAATTACGTAATTAGCCCATTTAGCTCCAAAATGCCATAATAAGCTCAAAATGGCATAAGAACCTTGGTTAGCTCATGAATATTATATACTTAGCTTGTTTTCCTCTAAAATGGGATAATTAGCCCGTTTAGTTCCAAAAAGACATAGTTAGGTAATTTAGCTCCAACAAGAGGAGAAGAGGAGAAGAAATAGGAAAAATGAAAAGAAAGAAGAAGAAGAAGAAGAAGAAGAAGAAGAACAGAAGAAGGAGAAGGAGGAGGTGTAGGAGGAGAAGGCCAAGGACCTTCTAGTCCTTCTCCTCCTCCTCCTTCTCCTCCTTCTTGACTTCTTCTTCTTCTCCTCCTCCTCCTCTTTCTTCTCCTCTTTCATATTATCCTTGCTTTAGTTTCCCCAACAATGACATAATTAGCCCATTTAGCTCCAAAATACCATAATAAGCTCAAAATGGCATACGAACCTTGGTTAGCTCATGAATATTATATACTTAGCTTGTTTTCCTCTAAAATGGGATAATTAGCCCATTTAGCTCCAAAAAGACATAATTAGGTAATTTACCTCCAACAAGAGGAGAAGAGGAGAAGAAATAGGAAAAATGAAAAGAAAGAAGAAGAAGAAGAAGAAGAAGAAGAGAAGGAGAAGGAGGAGGAGGAGGAGGAGTAGGAGAAGGCCAAGGGCCTTCTAGTCCTTCTCCTCCTCCTCCTTCTCCTACTTCTCCTCCTCCTTCTAAATTTCTTCTTCTTCTTCTCCTCCTCCTCTTTCTTCTCCTCTTTCATATTATCCTTGCTTTAATTTCCCCCAACAATGACATAATTACCCATTTAGCTCCAAAATACCATAATAAGCTCAAAATGGCATAAGAACCTTGGTTAGATCATGAATATTATATACTTAGCTTGTTTTCCTCTAAAATGGGATAATTAGCCCATTTAGCTCCAAAAAGACATGATTAGGTAATTTATCTCCAACAAGAGGAGAAGAGGAGAAGAAATAGGAAAAATGAAAAGAAAGAAGAAGAAGAAGAAGAAGAAGAAGAGAAGGAGAAGGAGGAGGAGGAGGAGGAGGAGAAGGAGAAGGCCAAAGACCTTCTAGTCCTTCTCCTCCTCCTCCTTCTCCTCCTCCTTCTTGATTTCTTCTTCTTCTCCTCCTCCTCCTCTTTCTTCTCCTCTTTCATAGTATCCTTGCTTTAATTTCCCCAACAATGACATAATTAGCCCATTTAGCTCCAAAATACCATAATAAGCTCAAAATGGCATAAGAACCTTGGTTAGCTCATGAATATTATGTACTTAGCTTGTTTTCCTCTAAAATGGGATAATTAACCCATTTAGCTCCAAAAAGACATAATTAGGTAATTTAGCTCCAACAAGAGGAGAAGAGGAGAAGAAATAGGAAAAATGAAAAGAAAGAAGAAGAAGAAGAAGAAGAGAAGAAGGAAAAGGAGGAGGAGGAGGAGGAGGAGAAGGCCAAGGACCTTCTAGTCCTTCTCCTCCTTCTTCTTGATTTCTTCTTATTCTCCTCCTCCTCCTCTTTCTTCTCCTCTTTCATATTATCCTTGCTTTAATTAACCCATTTAGCTCAAAAATGCCACAATAAGCTAAAAATGGCATCAAAACCTTGGTTAGCTCATGAATATTATATTATTAGCTTGTTTTCCGCTAAAAATGACATAATTAGCTGAAAAACATCATATTTTGTTCTTGTTCTGACTTTCTTATTCACATTTTTGCATATTGGATATACTACATGCATGGAAGCTGGCATTCATGGAGTTGAACAATGTCGATGGATGAACTTTATATGTATATCATCTAGTTTTCATTTGAGTTGATGAACAATGTCGAACTATATGTATATGTATATATGGATAAACAGTGCAATACTTTGTATGTTGGTTCTTTCGATATATGGGGATGTACATTGATTTATATGTATATCATATATGTGTGGTGAATTATATATATGTGTTGGCAAGTATATGTGTTGTGAACTATATATCATATATGTGTGGTGAATTATATAAATGTGTTGTCATATATATATATATATATATATATGTGTGTGTGTGTGTGTGTGTGTGTGTGTGTGTGTGAAATAATATAAAACAAAAAAAACAAGTACTATATGGGCTCTTTGCCGTCTGGTAGCTGATGGCAAAGACCTGTGCTATCAGCTGACAGATGGCAAAGGTGCTACATGGCACCCAACTGTGCATCCTGGGGTGTCTATAGCCTCTTTGCGATCTGCCTCCAGGGTTGGCAGACGGCAAAGAAGAGGGCACAGGGGAGGGGGGGGAGGAGGCAGACGGCTCAGAGTGGAGGGGGGAGGAGGAGGAGGCAGACGACAAAGAGTGGAGGGGGGAGGAGGAGGCAGACGGCAAAGAGTAAGGGGGAGGCAGACGGCAAAGCCTCTGTTCACCCCTAACAGAGGCAACGCCTGTCGGCTGCCGTCTCGATCACTTTGCCGACTGCTCCTGAGGAAAGCTGACGGCAAAGAGCTTTGCCGTCCGCTTAGGGGGGGGGGCAGACGGCAAAGAGGTCCTATGCCGTCGTAGGCTGACGCAGAAATTTTGCCGGCCGTGAGATTCTTTGCCATATGTTGTTTTGTCTTTGTCGTCCGGGATTTAGCCTTTGTCGTCTGTGATGGCAGACGGCAAAGAAGGTGATTCATGTAGTGTCTCTTTACTCGTTCCGTAATACAAGATCCCGTAACTAACTCCTTAGTCATTGCTTGCAAGGCTTGTTGTGATGTCGTATTACCGAGTGGGCCCCGAGATACCTCTCCGTAACAGAGAGTGACAAATCCGAGTCTTGATCCATGGCAACCCAACAGACACCTTTGGAGATACCTGTAGAGCACCTTTATAGTCTCCAGTAACGTTGCGACGTTTGATCCACACAAGGTATTCCTCCGGTGTCCGGGAGTTGCATGATCTCATGGTCATAGGAACACATACATTGACATGCAGAAAAACAGTAGCAATAAACTGACACGATCATATGCTACACTTATAGTTTGGGTCTTGTCCATCACATCATTCTCCTAATGATGTGATCCCGTTATAAAGTGACAACACTTGCCTATGGTCAGGAAACCTTGACCATCTTTGATCAATGAGCTAGTCAACTAGAGGCTCACTAGGGACAGTGCGTTGTCTATGTATCCACACATGTATTTGAGTTTCCAATCAATACAATTCTAGCATGGATAATAAAGGATTATCATGAACAAGGAAATATAATAAGAACCAATTTATTATTGCCTCTAGGGCATATTTCCAACACTTTCAGCTCAGCTTGTGTAAATACAAGTTGATCTGGTGTCAAATTCAATAGATTTTGGCGCAAGTAGTTCTCCTTTTGAGCCTTTGCCCTCTTGGCTTGTTCAACTTGGTGATACTTCAATTTTGCTTCGTTGATGAAAGTGGCAACCATGTGAATGAGACCAGGTGGAAGGCCTAAGTCATCAATAGGTGTGTTGGGGTCGACATACCACTGGTCGATGAATTTCTGCATTGTCTTTGGATCCACTAACACAGGAACTTGGGAGCCCATTGCTAGAGCAACCCTTTCCTGCTTGTTTCTGATTATTGCTTCAAGTAGTGCTGGGTCATTTTCCTCACTTTCCTTTCATCCAGAAGGAATGTTGAGGATGACTTTCTTCGGGCTAGGTCTGCCACCTTTTCCTTTAGTGGCCTTTGTCTTTAAAATGCTAGTTGATGGTTTTTGAGCTGCGCTTGAAGCAGAAGGTTTTAAGGGAATTGAGATCATTGTAGCTGGCTTGCTGGACTGAGGCTCTAGTGAAGGTGATGACTTTGCTGCTTCAGTTGAGGACTTTGTAGCAGTTTCCTCAGGTGAGGATTTTGCTGCAGTTGATGACTTTGCAGCTGTTGATGATTTTGAGACTGATGTTGATGATTTGGCAGTGACTTTCTTCACAACCACCTTCTTTGACGGTGCTTCTATTGCAGAAGCCTCAACAGCAGAGGAGGAGGCCCAAGAAACTATGTCAGCGGCATCAGTACCTCTACCCGTTTTCTTCAACTTAGCCAAGTATTTGGCTTTTTCATCAGGCTAGTCATCAATTGTATGCACACTTGAGGGATGTGTTGCTTGTTGTTCCCCAAGTGGAGGTTTGTTGTAGGGTGCCTTGACAGCAAATTTCTTGGCATAGCATGGAGTGACGAATCTATAATTCTTCCACTCCTGTGCCCACCTCCTCTCAATGTTTTAAAGCCTTAGCTTGCGCTTCAATGGAGGTTCTTTGCCATAGATCTCTTCATCAGGTGTGCAATATTTAGCATAGATTTCCTCAGGGATATCCATTGCAGTATTCATCTCTAGCTTCTTCCCACCTTTCTGATGCTTCTGCTCTTCCATTTTCTTCAGCTGTTGTTTCTGCTGAGGAATTTGGCTTTTTGATGAATTTGAAGACATGGAAAGATTTTCTTCAAGAAACGCTGCAAATGAGTTAAGTTGATGAGAACCTAGAGATTCATCAACTGACATTTTGTACCTGTGAACAGAGTATAGGTGCGAAGAATTTGAAGAGGTCATATCGTTCTCAGATTTTGAGGAATTTAAAAAATTGACTAAGTTTGAGGAATTTGACCAATGACAGTGTTTGAGGAATTTGACTAAGCATTCTGGTCTTGGGTTCCAGAGTTGTGCAGATTCGAAAATTTGCACAATTGAGGAATCTTTTGAAGAATTTGGTGGCTTAGAGAAATTCATCAAAGTTCTAAGGAACAACAGATTTCACAGATTTATGCTAAGTAAACAGATCTAAACATGGATGTAAAATCGGAGTTTAATTACCCTGAGTGATGAACACGACGAACTGAGGAAGAAAAGAACGAAGCAAATCTTTAGTGCCTTAACTCGGCGACTGAGATTAGCTACGACGACGGCGACTTGAGGAAATTCGTTGTCTGCGTGAGTTCGGCGATGACGAAGTTGAGGCAGTGAAGCTTTTCTTCTCTGGCGAAGATGAAATTCAATGGCGGCGCTGTGGCTGAGTGCGAGAGGAGCGAGTGCGACAGAGAGGAAGGGTTTCACTTGAGGGGTAAGTGTGCTATTTATAGCCATGGTGAAAACGGTCTTGTGCAAGAATTTTGGACCGGATTGTCCCTGCCGTTTGCGCTCCTCGCGACACGTGTCACCCGCTTATGAAGCGGTGGAGTTAGTGGAGGTCGTGCTAATCCACTCATGAGTAGTGGGTGCGGTTTTGGCGGTAGCGGTAAATTTTTTGAGATTTTGAGGAATTTGTTGCAAAGTCGTTAGCTGACAAGGACTCAGTGATGAATTTGTACAAGTTTCAATTAGAACGCATATGATGAAATTGAGAATAGATTGGATTGAGTTTAGCATAGAGGGGTTCCGGGGTCGGATCACATTCACTTAGAGGAAAAACCAACTTGAAAACAGAGCAACGAGTGAATGATGTTGAGGACATTGAAAGTATATATACATATATATATAGCCAATGATGATTTTGAAAAAAATTGATGACTTTCAAAATTTGATAAAATTGAAAGTTTTGATGACAATGATAATTTGATGATAATGACAGATTTGATGATAATGACAGATTTGATGGCATGATGATTTCAAACATTTGATGAATTTGAAAATTTTGATGACTTTGAAAATTTGATGAAATTGAAAATTTTGAGGATTTTGCTACAAACCTCGGTTTTGAAGACTTTCATCATTTGAGGAATTTCAAAGTTTTGGTGGTGGCGTTATCCACTGTATAAGAATGAAGATTACATGCGCCGCTTATAATTGTCGTAGGGCCCTGAGATTCCGATTATGCATTGATTTCTTCACACGCAGAGTGTTTTTCATCATTATTTGAAGAAAAACCCAGTTTGTGTGTTGCACATCTAAGCCATCAATTTTGCATCAGGGTTAGGATGTGTGCATTTTTACAAGACATTCGAAGATTCTAGGATATATAGCACACACCGCAACTTGAAAAATCTTTTCTCATCCAAGGGCTTAGTGAAGATATCAGCTAGTTGGCGATCAGTCTTCACGTGGTCGATGATGATATTGCCCTTGAGTACATGATCACGAAGAAATTGATGACAAATAGGGATGTTCTTGGTCTTCGAGTGTTGTACAGGGTTGTAGTCAATCTTGATGGCACTCTCATTGTCACAGTAGAGTAACACATTCTTCAAGTTGATGCCATAGTCCTTGAGGGTTTGCTTCATCCAAAGCAATTGAGCATAGCAAGATCCAGCAACAATGTATTCAGCTTCAGCAGTGGAGAGTGATGCACCGTTCTGCTTCTTTGAGGACCAGCAGACTAAGGAGCGTCCGAGGAAATGACATGTGTCTGACGTTGACTTGTAATCCATACAGTCACCAGCATAATCAGAATCAGAATATCCACCGAGATGAAGATTTGAGCCCTTGGGGTACCATAATCCAAGCATTGGTGTGTGAGCTAAATTTCGAAGAATATGTTTCACAACTATATGGTGTGATTCCTTCGGTTTTGCTTGGAAACATGCACACATGCAAACACTAAGCACAATGTCTAGCCTAGATGCACATAGGTACAATAAAGAGCCAATCATGGAGCGGTATACCCGTTGATCAAAGTCTATGCCATTTTCATCACAGGAGAGGTGACCATTGTTAGGAATTAGAATTTTGACGCCTCTGCATTCATTCGTGCCGAATTTCTTCAGGACGTCCTTGAGGTATTTCTCCTGAGAGATGAAGGTGCCATTGCGTTGTTGACAAATTTGAAGACCTAAGAAGAATTTCAGCCCCCCCATCATAGACACTTGATATTCTTCACTCATCATGTAGGCAAATTCATCACTGTAATGTTTGTCAGTACAACCAAAGATGATATCGTCGACATATATTTGAAACCCAAACAATTCATTATCATAGGACTTTGTGAAAAGAGTAGGATCAAGTGAACCGGGTTTGAAGCCTTTCTTCATGAGGAATTCCTTCAATGTATCATACCACGCCCGAGGGGCTTGCTTGAGGCCATAGAGTGCTTTCTTGAGTTTGAAGAGTTTGTCTAGATACTTTGGGTCTTCAAAACCTAGGGGCTGAGGAACATATACTTCTTCCTCAAGCTTACCATTGAGGAATGCACTTTTCATATCCATTTGATAGAGAGTCATATTCTAATGATTAGCATAAGCAAGCAGAATGTGAATTTCTTCAAGTCTAGCAACAGGTGCAAAAGTTTCATCAAAGTCAATTCCTTCAACCTGTGTGTAGCCTTGGGCTACAAGTTGTGCCTTGTTCTTCACTACCTGACCCTCCTCATCTTGCTTGTTTCGAAAGATCCACTTTGTTCCAATGACATTGTGCTTTCGAGGATCAGGACACTTGACGAGTTCCCATACATCATTTAGCTTGAATTGAATAAGTTCATCTTGCATGGCTAGAATCCATTCAGGTTCCAAGAATGCTTCACAAACTTTTGAGGGTTCTGTCATAGACACAAAGGAGAAATACCCACAAAAGTTAGTTAAATGTGAAGCTTTTGAGAGATTGAGGGGACCTGGTGCATCGATGTCATCGATGATTTTGTCAATTTCCACTTCATTGACAATCCTTGGATGCGCAAGTTGATGACTTGGAATTGGTTGAGGAATTTGATCTGGAGCAATTTCCTCAGGCGCATCAACTTGTCTTTCATCATTGTTGGCGACGATTTCTTCAGCAATAGGTTGTTCTTTAATGGGGATGATGTCCTGAGTAGCCTTGTGCTTGATAGCTTCCTCGGGAGTCTGTTTATCTGGCACAGGAGGCAATTGCTCTCTTTGTGAGCCATTAGTTTTATCAAACGACACATCTACAGTTTCAACAACCTTGTTGTGATAGGTGTTGAAGACTCTGTAGGTGTGCAAGTCCTTTACATAACCAAGCATGAAATTTTCATGTGCCTTAGGTGCAAATTTTGAGCTATGGTGAGGATCTCTAATCAAGCATCTTGCACCGAAGACTTTGAAATAACTTACATTGGGTTTCTTGTCAGTGCGGAGTTCGTATGAAGTTTTCTTGAGGAATTTGTGAAGATATACCTTGTTGATGATATGGCAGACAATGTTGATTGCTTCAGGCCAAAAGCGTCGAGGAGTCTGATATTCTTTAAGCATGGTTCGAGCCAATTCAACCAGAGTCATGTTCTTTCTCTCAACGACGCCATTCTGTTGAGGAGTATAAGGAGCAAACAATTCATGAGTAATACCAAGTTCATCGAGATAATCATCAAGACCAGTATTATTGAATTCTGACCCATTGTCACTCCTGATGTGTTTCATCTTGACGCCGAAGTTTGTTGAGGCCCTTGAGGAAAATTGTTTCAAGATTTCCTGCACTTCAGTTTGATACAGGATAATATGCACCCAAGTGTATCTACAATAGTCATCAACAATGACAAACCCATATAAAGATGATGCATTTGTTAGAGTAGCATAATGAGTAGGTCCAAAAAAATCCATGTGAAGCAATTCAAATGAACGAGTAGTAGTCAAGATGGTATTCGATGGGTGTTTGGATCTAGTCATCTTCCTAGATTCACAAGCACCGCCAAGATGGTCCTTGAGGACTTTGACGATTTCGATGCCAATGACATGCTTCTTCTTCGCAAGGATGTGCAGATTCCTCATGCCTGTATGACCAAGTCTTCGATGCCATAGCCAACCTTCTGAGGATTTTGCTAGTAGGCACTTGCCTAGTTGAGGACATGTAGAGAAATCAACAATATACAGATCTCCTCTCCTAAAGCCTTCGAACACTTTGGATTTGTCAGATTCCATGATGACTACACATCTATACTTTCCAAATATGACAATCATATCAAGATCACAAAGCATCGAGACTGACATAAGATTAAACCCAAGGGATTCAACAAGCATGACTTTGTCCATGTGTCAATCCTTAGAAATAACTACTTTGCTAAGTCCCAATACTTTGCTTTTACCTTTGTCAGTGTAGGTTATATGCTTCAGTGGTGTTGGAGTCAGTGGGATATTCATCAATAAGATTTCATCACCAGTCATGTGATTGGTACACCCACTGTCAAGAACCCACTCTGTGTTCTTGGGTTGATCATCCTGCAGATGAATTACTACTGATTACCATCTCATATGCTTCAGATTGAAGAATGTGATATCATTTTCATCAGATTTGATTTTTCATCAAAAATAACTTTGAGGAATTAGTAAGGACGAGTGAAATGATAATTCATTTCATCAATAATTAGCTTGCGTCCTAAATAGCAATTTCCTCAGGTCTCCAGCAAATTCTTCAGATGATGATTTTCATCTGGAGACCTCACCCGCACAAGTGATTAGTTCGATTTCTGGACCACCATCAATGCGAGAGTTGATACTCCTTCATTAACTTTGGACATCTTGTCCAAGATTTGCTTCGCAGAGCCCAAAGCACTGACTTTGCCATACCGACCTTTGCTCAGATGCCCACATATGATATTCTTCGCTTGTGAGTCCAGCTGTTTGAGTTTCTTCACATCAGCAAGAGAGATTGTTTCGGAAATAGAGGGGACACCTTTTTGCACAATGTACCATAGGTCGTTGTCTATAGCTTGGAGATGCATTTGCATCTTTGTCTTCCAGTAGGGGAAGTCCTTTCCTTCATAGGTAGGACATACCTCAGTAACCTTGATCATAACTGCAGTCGACATAACTAAAACTCCTGGCGGTTAAACAAAAATCACACAGAAAAAGGGAGTACCTTGGCGTGATACCAATTGAAAGTGTGTTAAGTCGACTAGAGGGTGTGTGAATAGGAAATTTTTAATATTTCATTATTGAGGAAATTCCTTATGTGGAAAGTCCTCGGTCATGAAGAATGTGCAGCGGAAAGTTGATGAACAGAGAAGTAAAACAGGCTACGGCAAAGTCCTCAAAGTTAGGATTTCAATTCGGTTTGCACAGGATACAAGTAAAGAGTAAGGAGGTGATGAAAAACTAAGGTGGAGAATTTGAGGTGATGAAATTGATGAAAGTCCTCGGTCAAATTCTTCAAACACTAAAGGAGTAACTCTTCAACATGCTATTGATGAAATGAAAAGAGTTGTGGCAATAGAACCAGGAGCTTGATGAAGACAGTGGTTGATGGCCCAGTTCCAACTGTTGTGACTGTTGTACGTCTGGTTTGGAGCGGCTAGGTATTGAAAACTAAGGACACACAGTCCCGGGACACACAGTCCCTACGGTATTCTCCTTGAGCTAAGGACACACAGTCCTCGCCCAACACTCGTGGTAAGTCTTCAGGGCAGACTTCCAAACCCTCACAAACTTGGTCACCCGACGATCCACAATCGACTACTTGATGCTCTAGACCATCACGCCTAGGCGTCTGGAGGATGCACGTTCCTCAAAGGTAATATGCCTTAGTTCCACAGAAGAACAAATTCTTCAGTGATGCTGAATCACTTGGGTTTTGGGTTTGGTTTGGGTTTTTTGGGGTATTTCCTCACTTGATGAATTTCGCTCACAGACCTTGAGGAATTTGGGTTGCTCAAATAGAGTAGTGTCAGTTTCTCACGGAGCAGCCAACCAACTAATGGTTGTGGGGGTGGCTACTTATAGCCAGGGAGCATCCCGACATGATAAGATATATATTCCCTCAATAACGAGACCATTGAGTGGTTAAGGTTTAAGACAGGTGGCGCGCACTGCAGCAACGGTCAGAACTTTCAAATGTGAAAGTCCTCATGTCTCAAATTCCTCACTGGAGGATTTGATAGGTGTAGGTTGAGTTGAGCATCATGAGGAAATTTATTCCATAGTATTACCTCGACCCCCTTTAACAATACGGTGTTCCTATGACTCAAGAAAGAAGAAAATGAAAGAAAAAGAGTAAATCTTCAGGCTTCAAAGTCTTAAGAGCATTTTCTTGAAGGAGCACCGAATTCCTCAAATTCAGTTTCTTCGTGAGGAATATCATTTTCGTCGCAATTTCTTCACGATCAAAGTCTTCAAGTAATGATGAAAGTCTTCAACAGATTTCAATTTCTTCGAGACCGAAGTCTTCAAGAGATGACCAATGTCTTCAACCAAAGTCAGATTCTTCAAGACCAAAGTCTTCAAGAACCGACCAAAGTCTTCAATTTAATTCAAATTCTTCACTACCAAAGTCTTCAAGATTTGACCAAAGTCATCAACTGATAACATACATTTTTAGGGGTCGGTATTCATCAAATAACTCAAACTCCTAAGTGACTTATAGAGCCTGTGTACACTCACAAACATTGTTAGTCTCTTAACATATAAGTCTTCAACCCATCAAAATCACTAAGGGCACTAGATGCACTTACACCAAGTCTTCGATGCCATAGCCACCCTTCTAAGGATTTTGCTAGTAGGCACTTGGCTGGTTGAGGACCTGTAGAGAAATCAACAATATACAAATCTCCTCTCCTAAAATCTTCAAAGACTTTGGATCTATCAGATTCCATGATGACTACACATCTATATTTTCCAAAGATGACAATCATATCAAGATCACATAGCATTAAGATTGGCATGAGGTTAAACCCAAGGGATTTGACAAGCATGATGTTGTCCATGTGACGATCCTTAGAGATAGCTACTTTGCCAAGTCCCAATACAATGATTTTACCTTTGTGTGCGTAGGTGATATGCTTCAGTGGTGATGGAGTCAGTGGGATATTCATCAATAAGATTTTATCGCCAGTCATGTGATTTGTACACCCACTATCAAGAACCCACTCACTGTTCTTGGGTTGATCATTCTACAGATGAATTAGTACTTCTTACCATCTCATATGCTTCACATTCAAGAATATGATATCATTTTCATCGCATTTGATTTTCAGTAAAAATAAATTTGAGAAATTAATGAGGGTGTGTCAAATGATAAGTCATTTGATCAAGATTTAGCTTAAGTCCTAACAAGAAATTTCCTCAGGTCTCCAGCAAATTCTTCAGATGATGATTTTCATCTGGAGACCTGGCATGCAGAAGTCATTAGTTTGATATCTTCACCACCTACATCCGCAGGGGTGGTAAAGAGTTCATCATCCTGTGAGCACCATATGAGAATGGAGGCAATGATGCTAATGCACTTCTTTTCATAGTAGGGGTATAATGTAGTCATATGAATAGGCAGAGAAATTCTTTGAGGACTTATGCACATAATAATTTGAGGAATAGTGCACATATTCAAGTCCCTTGTAGTTTCCCTGCATTTCAGAAGCATTAATACGGATACGAGCATAGTTTTGACCATTTGAGGAATTTGAACCCCGTGATTACTTTGGTCCTCCCGAGGAATTTGATCTGAGGTTTTTGTTCTTCACAAGTGACCTCATGATTACATTCACTTGTAGACTTTCCAAGTTGCTTTTGGGAACCAAGATTTTCCTTAGGGGTGGTCCATTCCTGCAGTTAATTCGAACATATCAAGCAAATACTTCACCAGATTGATTTTTGAACTGTTTATAACTAGAGTCAATTCACTCATCTGAGGAATAAGATGTTTCACATGCAAAGCCTGTTAGAGTGGATGGATCACCAGGAGGTCCTTTTGCAGCAACCCGTGAGGTTTTGGGATACTCCTCAAGTTTCTAGTATGATCCATCAACATTCAATTTCCTCTCGCAGAGAATGCTCTCTTTCCTCGGATTCCTGTTCAGAATCTGCTTTTTCAGTACATCACAAAGGGTTTGATGTCCTTTGAGACTTTTCTATATCCCTCTCACATACAATTCCTTCAAACCTGCATTTTTATCAGTAGCATTTATGGTTTCTTCAAGTGAAGAATTTGATACCACGGGAGTAGTTGAAGAATTTGTAGCAATAGAAGCATTTGATGATTCAGGTGAAGAATTTGCAGTTTCACGTTCGATGGATTTAAGGCAAGGTGGAATAAATTCTTCCTGAGCTGAACTGATCTGTTGAGCGAGTAATGAATTATTTTCCATTCTAAGATCATCATAGGACATCCTTAACTTCTCAAGATCAAGATTTCTTTAAAGAAATTCATAGGAAAGTTTCTCATGATCAACCAAGAGTGTGATATGAAGCTCTTGAAGTATATCAAACCTAGACTAAAGACTTTGTGCATCTTTAGTGAGGATTTGAGTCTGGTTCAGTTCATCATTCAACGGGTCATCGCTTTTGTCTAACAGTTTCTGAAGCTTTTCAAAACCACTTTGTTGTTTACTCGCAATGTTGGCATGTTTATAGTAACTGGGCTTTTGATATTCATCAGGTTCACAGTCACTAGAATCAGAGGAGGATGAGTGACTTGGTACCTTTGAACCTTTTCCCATGAAGCAATAGGTGGGAGCGAAGTCATCGTCAGAGTCATCAGGATTGTCGATGTTGCCATTTTCTTCATGGTTGAAGATGGACTTGCTAGCGAATGTAGTAGCTAGTGCAAGAATTTCCACACCAGATTCAGACTCCACATCAGACCCTTCCTCTTCATCACAATCCTTAGGTTCTTCTTTAGAATCCATTTCCTTGCCAATCAGTGCCCGGGCCTTCCTGAAGCTTGTCTTCTTATGCGATGAGGACTTTGAAGATGAAGACTTTGAGGATTTCTTCTTTTCTTCGAGTCGTCAGAGCTTTCATCCTTGTACTTCTTCTTCTTTGATTCCTTCACCCAGCAAGGACAATCAGCAATGTAGTGACCAGATTTCTTGCCCTCGTGACAAGTTCTCTTCTTGTAGTCTTCAGATGAAAATTTTGACTTCCTCATATATCTTCTTGAAGACTTCCTAAATTGGCCATGCTTGGTGAACTTCTTGAATTTCCTCACGAGCATAGCTAGTTCTTGACGAAGTTCTTCAGGGTCACCAAGACTACAGTCAAACTCTTCTTCTTCAGATGAGAAAATAGCTCTTGCCTTCAATGCACGAGGTCTTGAGTAGTTTGGTCCATAAAGTTATCTCTTCTCTTCTTGTTGGAATTCATGAGTATTGAGTCTCTCTAGTACATCAGTAGGATCAAGCATCTTGTAGTATCTCCTTTCTTGAATCATCAGAACCGAAGTGTCAAATGATGAATCAAGGGATCGTAGCAGTTTCTTCACCACTTCATGGTCTGTGATGTCTCTAGCTCCCAGAGCTTGCAATTCATTTCAGATGTCAGTGAGGCGATCAAAGGTATCTTGGTAGTTTTCATTGTCAAGTCTCTTGAAGCGGCTAAAGAGATTGTGAAGAACATCAATACGAGAGTCATGTTGTGTTGATATTCCATCATTGACTTTGGACATCCTGTCCCATATTTGCTTCGCAGAGCCCAAAGCACTCACTCTACCATACTGACCTTTGCTCAGACGGCCACAAATTATATTCTTCGCTTGCGAGTCCAGCTGCTTGAATTTCTTCACATCACCACGAGAGATTGTTTCGAAACCAGAGGGGACACCTTTTTCCACAATGTACCAGAGGGCCTTGTCAATAGCTTCGAGATGCATTTGCATCTTGGTCTTCCAGTAGGGGAAGTCCTTTCCTTCGAAGGTAGGACATCCTGTAGTAACCTTGATCATGCCTGCGGCCGACATAACTAAAACTCCAGGCGGTTAAACCAAAATCACACAGAACAAGGGAGTACCTTGCTCTAATACCAATTGAAAGTGCGTTAAGTCGACTAGAGGGGGGTGAATAGGAATTTTTTGTAAATTCATCACTAAGGAAATTCCTAGTGAGGAAAGTCCTCAGTCATGAAGAACGTGCAACAGAAACAGTAAGGAACAGAGATGTAAAAGAGGCTACAACAGTCTCCTCAAAGTGGATATTTTTGTTCGGTTCACACAGGACACTAGTACAGGATAAGCAGGTGATGAAAAACTAAAGTGAAGAATTTGAGGTAATAAAAATGATGAAAGTTATCAGTCAAATTCTTCAAACAGTAAAGGCGAAAGTCTTCAACATACAATTTACGAAATGAGAGAGGTTGGGCAAATAGAACCACGAGCTTGATGAAGACAGTGGTTGATGACCGAGTTCCAACTGCTGTGACAGTTGTACGTCTGGTTTGGAGCGGCTAGGTATTGAAACCTAAGGACACACAGTCTCAGGACACACAGTCTCGGGACACACAATCCCTACCGTATTCTCCTTGAGCTAAAGACACACAGTCCTCACCGAACACTAGTGGTAAGTCTTCATGGCAGACTTCCAAACCATCACAAACTCGGTCAACCGGCAATCCACAATGGACTATTGGATGCTCTAGACCATCACGCCTAAACTTATGGAGAATGCATAGTGCTCAAAGGTAATAGGCCTCGGTTCCACACAGAAACAAATTCTTCAGTGATGCTCAATCACTTGGGTTTTGTCTTTGATTTGGGTGTTTTGGGGTATTTCCTCACTTGATGATTTTCACTCAAAATCCTCGAGGAATCGGGTTGCTCAAATATACACGTGTCAGTTTCTCACAGAGCAGCCAACCAGCTAGTGGTTGTAGGGGTGGCTATTTATATCCTGGGAGCATCCCGACATGATAAGACATAAATGCCCTTAACAATGTGACCGTTGGGTGGATAAGGATTAGGACAGGTGGCGCACAGCCCGTCAACGGTCAAAACTTTCAACTGTGAAAGTCCTCATGTCTCAAATTCCTCACTGGAGGATTTGGTAGGTGTTTGTTTTGGTTGAGCATCATGAGGAAATTCATTCCATAGTATTACCTCGACCCCCTTTAACAGTACGGTGTTCCTGTGACTCAAGAAAGTAGAAAATAAAACATAAAGAGTAAATCCTCAAGCTTCAAAGTCTTCAGAGCACTTTCTTCAAGGAGCACTGAATTCCTCGTCTTCAATTTCTTCATGAGGAATATCAATTTCGTCGCAATTTCTTCGCGATCAAAGTCTTCAAGGAATGACCAAAGTCTTCAACAGACGTCAATTTCTTCGCGACCAAAGTTTTCAATAAATGGCCAAAGTCTTCAACAGAAGTCAATTTGTTCGCGAACAAAGTCTTCAAGAAATGACCAAAGTCTTCAACAGAAGTCAATTTCATTGCGACCAAAGTCTTCAAGAAATGACCAAAGTCATCACCCGATGACATTCATTTTTAGGTGTCGAAATTTATCGAATAACTCAAACTCCTCAGCAACTTATAGAGCATGTGTACACTCACAAACATGTCAGTCCCTTAACCTATAAGTCTTCAATCCACCAAAATCACTAAGGGGCACTAGATGCACGTACACTGTGTCAGTTTATTACTATTGTTTTGTGAATGTCAAGTATCTAGTCCTATGACCATGAGATCCTGCAACTCACTCACACCGGAGGAGAACCTTGTGTGTATCAAACGTCACAACATAACTAGCTGACTATAAAGGTGCTCTAAAGGTATCTTCCAGGGTGTGTGTTGAGTTGGCATGGATCAAGACTGGGATTTGTCACTCCATGTGACGGAGAGGTATCTCAGGGCCCACTCGGTAATAAAACATCACAACAAGCTTGCAAGAAATGTGACAAAAGAGTTAGCCATAGGATCTTGTATTACAGAACGAGTAAAGAGACTTGCCGGTAACGAGACTGAACTAGGTATGGAGATACCGACGATCGAATCTCGGACAAGTAACATACCAATAAACAAAGGGAATTTTATACAAGATAGATTGAATCCTTGACATCGTGGTTCGATCGATAAAGAACTTCATAGAATATGTAGGAGCCAATATGGACATCGAGGTCCCGCTATTGGTTATTAGACGGAGAGTGTCTCGTTTATGTCTGTATAGTTCTTGAACCCACAGGGTCTGCACACTTAAGTTTCAGTGATGATTTGGTATTAGTGAGTTATGTCTGATGGTAACCGAATGTTGTTCGGAGTCCTGAATGAGATCCCAGACATCACGAGGAGCTTCAGAATGGTCTGAAGGTAAATATTTATATATGGGAAGTCATATTTCGGCTACCGGAAAAGTTTCGGGTTTTCCGGTATTATACCGAGAATCTTCTATAATGTTCCAGAAACTTCCATAGGAGTCTGGAAGTCCACCAAGGGTTCTACCATGTTCCAAGGGTTTGCATTGGAGGAGGGGATACATCTTGGCCTTATTAGGCCAAGCGCACAAGTCCCTGAAGGCCCACACAGTTGGGAAAGGTGGAAACTCCACCTTTGTATGGAAGGGAAGGAGATGGACTAGGATTCCACCTCCTCCTCCCTTGGCTGTGCCGTAGGGTTTGGAGGGGTTGTTCCTGCTGCCCCTCCCCAAGGGCACACGCGACGCCCTTGGCGCCCCTCTCTCTCCCTAGATCGGTTTCTCCTCCATTCGCAGTTTCGGTAGCGCTAGCCTTGCCGGGATAGCACCACCTCAACGTCGTGTTGCCGGAGAAATCATCTACTACTCCGCCCTCGGTCGCTCGATCGAGGATGCGGAGACGTCATTAATATGTACGTGTGGTGAACGCAGAGGTGCCGTCCATTTGGCGCTCGATCGGGATTTCGTGGGACGAATAGTGATTAGATCGCGAAGACGTACCACTACATCAACCGTGTTCTTTAATGCTTCCACTTAGCGATCTACAAGGGTATTTAGATGCACTCCCCATCTCGTAGATGTTAGTCTCCATAGATTGATCTTGGTGAGCGTAGGATTTTTTTGTTTCCCACGCGACGTTCTGCATCAACCATGCCACCTCGATTTAGAGAAGGGAGGGAGCACGAGAAGAGGAAGGAGAAACCCTGCCACGTCCATGCGTGTCAAGTGCTTCGTGTGGCTCTGCACTGGGACCTCCAATTTCCTTGTCCCATTCTTGCAGGTATTGACACTTCCCTCTTCCTCTTGATTAGCCTGATCACATATCACATGCACTCATCTCCTCATCTTTTCTGTACGTATCTACAAGTTGTGTGGCTACAAGTTGTTCGATGAAAATCCAAGCAAGCTATGTTATTGTATTGTCTGTTCTTTGTAGAATGAGGATGGAGAATTGGTCAATATAATGAACGGTACGTTCATCGAAAAGGATGGGATGCTAATGTTGTGGGCTTGATTGGCTTTGTGAGTTCCAACCAGATTGTGCTTTGCAGGTATTATGCAAGAGTTGTTTTATTTGTTATGAGAAAACTCAATATATTGCTGTGGATTACATATGTAAGTATAATGTTGGATCATTAGATTGTTATAGAGATATTATATAGAGGGTGTTGATTGTTTAGTTTTCTTATTTGCCGCTTATCTGTAGAGTGATGTGTTGCTTTTAGTTTCTCTTCTTGTTTAGTTGGATAATAAGCACATCAACGTACCTGATTGATGCACTCCATGATATCCTATTGTATTGATGTTCAGTGATATTAATAACAATTTGGAAGAACAAACATTGATGTTGTGCACCGTTTATTGCTAATAATAGGGATTCACTAATTACTAGCAAAAAACAGGACCAAGTGCATGCTAGGATGAGGCCTCAAATATTATTCTTTTCTTACAGTTATTGTGTATAACATCCAACTTGGGGTTTGTTACCGGTGAGTAGCTAGTATGCCGTTTTACTGAGAAGCTTGCGTAGGTAGAGTCGGGTTGTTTCATGACAAGTTGTTTCCACGGCTTCTGCCCAAAACTGTCTTGGCGTCTTGTATTCGTCGAGCATCGTTCTAGCCATCTCTATGAGAGTCTGGTTCTTCCTCTCAACAACTCCATTTTGTTGAGGTGTGTACGTAGCTGAGAACTCATGTGAGATACCTTCTTCGTCAAGAAAAGTATCAACATTAGTGTTCTCGAACTCCGATCCATTATCGCTCCGAACATTCATGATCTTCACTTCAAATTGATTTTCGGTCTTCCGAGCGAAGGTCTTGAAGATCTTTTGTACCTGAGACTTGTCATCAAAAAAGAATGCACACGTAAATATGGAAAAAATCATCAACTATAACTAGACCAAGAGAATTTCCACTGAGGCTCTTGTAAGCATTGGGACCAAAGAGATCCATGTGAAGTAACTCGAGTGGTCTCCTCGTAGTCATGATGTTCTTCACGGGATGACTTCCACCCACTTGTTTTCTTGCTTGACAAGAAATACAAAGTCTATCTTTGTCAAAGATAACATCTTTAAAACAAAGTATATGATCACCTTTGATAAGCTTATCTAGATTACGCATACCAACATGTCCTAGCCTTCTATGACATAGCCAACCTTTGGATGATTTTGCAATAAGACAAGTACGAGGTTTGGCTCGCAAATCGACAATGTATAGATCACCTCTACGAAAACAGGTAAAGACTATATTATGATTATCTTGATGAAACACTTGGCAATCAACTTTAGTAAATGGCACATTGAAACCAAAGTTGGCTAGTCTAGATACTGAAAGAAGATTCTAGCAAAGGGATTCAACAAGCATGACATTTTGAATGGAACTATCATGAGATATGTCCACCTTACTAAGACCTAGTACCTTACCCTTGGAGGTCTCTCCAAAAGTCACATACCTCTATGGTCCATGGTTTGGTGTGATCTCTTGAAACATGTCTCGATCTACGGTCATGTGATCCGTGCATCCACTATCGAGAATCCACTCTTTTCCTCCGGCCATGTAGTCCTTGAAGTTTTCCATGAGACTTAGACTGTTAATGGTCTTCTCATATTCCATGTCAAACCTCTCATCTTCATCGTAGTAGACATGTCCACATTGTCATTGTCAAGTGGAATATCCTCGTCACAAAAATTAAGAGATTCATTAGAATTATGACCATGACAATGTTAAAGTTTATGAATGCGAATGGATTCAAAAAAGATGTTATTGATGATAATGACATCTCCTTTAGCACACATGAGGTCATGAAGCTCAAACAGGTAATTATCAAAGTTTGGATCACTAGGCTTGATTTTGTTAAAGGAAATGGTTTTATGGAGAATGACATCAAGATTTTTTAAAGATTAGTTTGGATATATTTTCTCCAAATCTTTCCACAATGTATAAGCACACTCAATTTTTTCATTTGATTCAACACAATTCTTGGCAATCCTCTAATGATAAGGTTAACAGTTTTAAGATTGCAAAGCATATCAATTTATTCCTCATGATAAGGATGTACAGGATCATTGGGAGGCACATAGGGATGTACAACATACTTTCTCAAATGGAATTCATCGAATAGAACAAGCATTTTTTATTTCCATTGACTATAGTACTCCCCATTGAGAATATGAACTCTACAATAAGAGTTCCCAAACTAGACACATCCATGTTCCTCCAATGGTGATGAAACCAAAGCTATGGAGACCAAAGCTATAATACCAATTGTGGGATCACTAGAAGGGATGTCCTGAGGGGAGGTGAATAGACTATTTGACAAAATTAAAACCTAAAGTTTTCCCAATTTTAATGGTTGGCAGATTTTAGCTATTCTACCAAGTCTAGCACACCCTACACATGCAGGTCAACGAGTATAGCGGCGAAAAGTAGGGACATGGACATGGAAGTAACGAGTAGAAATAGGTAGATCAAACGCAAAGATGAGACAGTGATTTTTGGCGTGGTTCTGATAGGTGGTGCTATCGTGCGTCCACGTTGATGGACACTTTAACCCACGGAGGGTAACGGTTGCGCGAGTCCATGGAACACTCCACCCATAAGGGGTACACGAAGAAGCAACCTTGTCTATTCCACAATGTCTTACGTCCATGAAGGTCTAGCCTCAGTCAGGGTAGATCTCCACGAAGTAGGCGATCTCCTTGCCCTTACAAACTTCTCGGTTCTACTCAACACAAAGTCGGAGGCTCCCAAGCAATACCTAACCAATCTAGGAGACACCACTCTCCAAAAGGTAACAGATGTGGTAAGTATGATGAACTCCTTGCTCTTGTACTTCGAAATATAGTCTCGTCAACACTCAATCACTCTCTCATAGATTTGGCTTGGGTAGAAGAGATTGATTTGGTGTAAAGCAACTTTGGGAGGCTATAAATCAAGATTCATATGGTAGGAGTGGAATATTTTGATCTCAACACATGAGTAGGTGGTTTCCTCTCAAAAAATGGATGGGACAAGTGTTGGTCTGTTCTGAGTCCTTCCTCTTAGAATGAGATCAGGTATATGGAGGGCTATATATAGGCATATCCAAAAATCCAACCGTTACAACATTATTGCCCAACTAGTGAAACTGAAGTAAAAAACTCGGTTGCACCGACTAGTGCAAAATGTGGCAACTTTTGGCATTTCGGTGGGACCGATATATATAAATATCGGTGAGTCCTATTTAGCTGACCTAGGAACTTACCAAACTCGGAATATCAATAACAAACGAAGTACAAATGCCACAATTTTTTTGGAGATTTTTTCTAGCAAGAAGGGACCTTGCAAGCTTCTAGAGGCCATGAGAGGAGGTCCGTGGGGCCTGCTACGCACTTGGGCATGCGAGGGGCCTCTGGTGCACCCTTGTGGGTAGTGGAGCCCACGGGAACCGCCTTGACCTACCTCCGACTCTATAAATACTCTAAAATCCCACAAACCCTAGAGTAGTCGATGAAATACTTTTTCCGCCTTCGCATGTTTGAGAACCACGAGATCCAGTCTAGAGGCCATTTATGATACTCTGCCGGAGGGGGCAACGATCATGGAGTGGTTCTTCATCATCCTTGATGCGCCGCCGATGATACGTGAGTAGTTTACCACAGACCTACGGTTCCATAGTGAGTAGCAAGATGGCTCCTTCTCTCTTTTTGATATTCGATACAATGTTCTCCTTGTGCTCTTGGAGATCTATTTGATGTAAATCTTTTTGTGTGTGTTTGTTGGGATCCAATGAATTGTGAGTTGATGATTTGATCTATCCATGAATATTATTGGAGTCTTCTTTGAACTCTTTTATGAACGATTGTTACAGCCTCGTATTTCTTCTCTGATTTATTGCTTTGGTTTAGCCAACTAGATTGATTTATCTTGCCATGGTAAGAGGTGCTTTGTGATGCGTTCGATCTTGCGGTGCTCAATATTAGTGACAAAAAGAGACATGATGTCGGTGTTTACTCACAACATATGCCATGGGTAGGCTAAAGATGGTGGGAACCGAAGTGGCACCGGAGGGCGCTGGGAACGAGGTTGGTACAAGCATGGAACGCACGATGTACCCAGGTTCAGGGCTATCTGTAGAGATAACACCCCTAATCCTGCCGGTGTGTATGATGTATGAATGGGACTACAAACTGCTCCTGGAGTTGCATTGTAGAGGAGGAAGAAGGAGCCGCCGGCTCGCGTCTCCCTCCCCTATGTGGTTGGTGTCTGTGATGAGTTGACCAAACCTGTGCATGGAGGGGGGCCGGGGGGTTTTATAGACAAACCCACCGACCTACAATATGGATAAAAGGTACAAGAGTGGGACCCGGCTAGGAGCCTCGCCGGCTGGCCAGGGGACCTACGGGGTCTTGTCTTGTCACTGGAGGGGCCCGCCGGCTGCGAGGTCCCATCTTGTTGTGGGTCCTGCCGGCTAGCCAATAAGGTTCTTGCGTAAGGTTGACGCAGGACACGTGTGGTATGTCTGGTGTCGTCCAGCGAGGATCCTCATCGGCAGGTAGTACGGCCATCTCCACTATTCCCACGCCGAGTGCAGTAATGGAGTGGGAGTTTGACGGGCCGACACTATGCACGGTGATGGATCGAAGCCGGAGGAGGTCAGCGGCGTGGCACCCGATGCTTGTACCTGCCGTGCACCCCGATCTAGTACCTTTGCTGATGCATAGCCACCTTTAACCATAGGGTCTCGTCATGACCTACGGTCTGATGTGACTTGAGATCCCCAACCGCCTAGCCTGCTTGACTAGCCGGCCTGGACACGGCCGCCTCGCCCCTAGCCGGCTGGCTTGGCCTAGATGGCCAGCGAGAGGTGGCCGTCTGGCCTCTAGCCGGCAGGTGCTTCCTGGCCGGCCAGAGAGTTGGCCGTCTCGGCCCCAGCTGGCAGGTGCTTCCTAGCCGGCCAGGGGGACTTGGTCTTTACAGGATGGTTCTTGTTGTTCCTTCTTGGGCGAAGGCAAAGGAGTAGGCTCGATGAGCCTACCCCAGGGTTATCCCCTCGACAGTAGTCCCCGAAGCTGGGGAGGCCCGTCGATTTGGAGCGGGCGGCCTCGCCAGGTTGAGTTGTTTGTCGAACTCCTGCCGCCTCGCGCAGCAGGGGATGCCGGCTCTAAAACCGCTTGGCTTCCAAGCGACGTCTCGGCTTCATCGTGAGTCGTGCAAATCACGCCACGTGCCAAGTCAGGCCTGATGTGATGATGGTTTGTTCAGTTTGACGAGACAGGGCCTGCGCCCTGGGTCCCGCCACGACGCCCCCTCGGCCCCCGCGTGGAGGATCCTATGCGGATTTACTCCACGACGGTTGGGTTTCGGGAATCGTAAAGGCCTCCGTAACAATCGGACGTAATGGGACCGGTGCGCACCGGATCCCCACCCCACGACCCTTCATGGGGTTTAAATGGGGTGCGGGGGCACCGAGGAGGCTACTCGCCCCCTTGTCGCCCTGCACTTGCGCTTCCTCCCTGCCTTAACCAAGAGAGAGAGAGACTTCCTCTTCTTCTTCATCTTCACCGCCATCCCTTCGAGTTCTCGCCGATTGCTGCCATGTCGAGCAGCTCTTCCAAGAAGGGGCAGCACAACGGTGCCTGGCTCGACAGTGACATCTGCATTGAGCACATCGACGCAGTCCGCCATCGCCGAATGCTGCCTCTAGCCTCCCTTGTGGCCGTGCGGATCCCCGGAGCCGAGGCTGCTCTGAAGCCACAGGAGGGAGAGGTAGTCGTATTCGACAAACACTTCTACTGAGGCTTCGGGCTTCCGGCGAGCGCCTTCTTCAACAACTTCCTGACCTTCTTTGGCTTACAGCCGCATCATCTGGCGCCGAATGCCATCCTCCATCTCACCTCGTTCGTCGTCCTGTGCGAGGGGTTCCTGGGGATCGAGTCCCACCTCGACCTCTGGCAGAGCTTGTTCTTCTTCAAGCAGCAGCCCAAGAAGATGAACAAGGCCGAGTTGGAGAAGCTCCACGGCCCTCGCCCGATGACCCCATGCGGCGCGGCAGTGGTGCATCACCGGACGAAGTGTGGCTTCCCCCAGATGCTGCTCCAGGACTCCATCAAGTAGTGGCAGTGGGGCTTCTTCTATGTGAAGAATGCCAGCCCCACACGTGACGCCCTCAACATGCCCCCTTTGACATCGAGCCTCCGATGGAGAAGAAGAACTGGCAAGCCAAGTTCCTCAAGCCAGTTCCCGAGGTGGCGCAGATAGGCGCCTACCTCGACAGCTTGAAGAACCGCAGCCTCGTGGGACGCGACCTGCTTACCACCATGATGACACACTAGATCCTGCCTGTACAGAGACGGCCTCATCTGATATGTCAGATGAGTGCCCAGCACGATCCTTGCCGGCTCTCCACCAAGAGTTTACGCTTTCGGGAGGTGGCGAAGAACGTGAACCAGATCTCCTCTGCCAACATGGATGAAGGAGGAGACTGGGAGTGGGGGTTGGTCCCTTACGACATGAACCAACCTCCCCCGATGGTAAGTGCCCTCCGGATCTGGTATTTGCTTTTGTGCTTTGAAACTGTTGTTTCTTCTTGTTTGAGCCGGCCATCAATTGTTGTTGTATTAGCTATTTGGGAAGTTGCAAGTCCTCAACCCACCGGCTCCAGACGTGGAGATGTCAGACCCCTCGGAGATTGAAGACGAGGGGATGATGGAGACTTGGGACACCGTCTCGGAGGAGGCATTGGAGTCAGAAGGCTCCGAGCCATCTGGTGAGGACCTGAGGCCTCCTATTGTTGATTGGACGGATGATGACGAGACACCGCCATCTTCGTATGATGCGTCCTTTGGGGAGGGTGCCAAAGAGGTGGAGGAAGTCACCAGCCCTCCGATGACCCGAGGCCGTCGTCATGTCGGCGAGATGGCCGCGCCTGGCGAGGCAGCCAGGAACTAGGGCAAGGGCGCCACAGCTACCAAGCCGGCCTCCAAACGCGCCGCGCTTGGGCCTCCAGCGTGAGGGCGAGCAGGCGGCGCCAAGAAGCATCGACCCGGCGCCCTGAGGAAGCACGTGCCCGTCGTGGTGAGGTAAGGATCCTTTGCTGCCCTCTTTCAGTTTTGTTGGATGAGGATGGGCTCCTCCAACCATGCCTTGCAGGGAGGCAGAAGACATGGAGGAAGAAACTGCCTCCGATGCCGAACGGCTCGGCTGGGCAGCAGCTGAGGTTGCCCAAAAGGCCCTTGACGATCAGTCCGCCCATTGCTGGGAGGAGGCGGCGAAGAAGATGGCCGAAGGCCAACCTCATCCCAGCCGGGCGGAGAAGCCCAGGGAGAAGCATACGAAGGCTAGACATGACCCCTCCATGCGTGCTCACGTGGAGGAGCCAGCTAGCGAGGCAGCCCCGAGGCGTACCCAGATGGCCGAGGAAGCCAAGCCGTCCGAGCCGGACGCCTCCGCGCTAGTGGACCTCGAGGTGATCCCCGACACGCCAGAGGCTGAGGCGGTGGCCGATGCGCCGGAGCTGAACTTGGAGGCGCTAGAGATGTCCATGGACACGCCGGACGCGCCGATCCAGCCCCGGCCACGGAGACGACGCCGGCTGGGGCGTCGATGGAGCCGGCCACCAACCAGCCACCTGAAGCTGGCGCCATCATCATGACCAATCATGGTCCATCTGCTGCAGGAGCCGGCTCCAGCTCCGGGAGTCGGCCCTAGAAGACTTGGCATGTGCACAACGTCGAGCGCCTGACGTTGACCCCAAGCGTCGTGCTCAACGGTGTCTCGTAGCTTGTGGCGATGTTTGCCAGCAGCCGGGACAAGGTGCAGCAAGCGGCCAGGGTGGCCCACAGCGATCAGGAGCGTCTGGAGGAGCGCACCAGGGTGAGTGCTTTATCCTTTGCGTCTTCCTCGTCTTGGTTTTGAATTTTTATTCTTCTTGAATCAGTGGGGGCGCACCAGCGCACCCACTGGGTGTAGCCCCCGAGAATCGGGCCGGCTAAGCATTTGGCCGGGCCAAATCTCTTCGTGCCATGTCTTTGCTTTTTAGTGGGTGCGCGCTAGCGCACCCCCTGGGTGTAGCCCCCGAGAATCGGGTCGGCTATGAATTTAGACGAGCCGAATCTTACTCCTTTTTGCTTTTGCCCATAGGATCTTCATGACGCCCAAGTGCAGGCGTACAACACGCTACGGGCTCAGACCCAGGTGGCTGATGGCTAGGTTGCCGATCTTCAGGGCCAGCTGGGCGTGGTTGTCTGAGAGCGAGACATCCTGCGCGAGGCGGGTGAGCGGCTCCAGCAGCAGCTGACCCTTCTCCAGATGGAGAATAGGGATGACGAGGCGGCCCGCCAGGCTGAGTAGGAGCAGCTGCGCGCCACTCTGTAGGAGAAGGACGCCTCCCATGCTGCCGACGTGGAGCCCCTCAGGACGGCTCATCTCGAAGAGACGAAGCTTAAGGATGCTGCCTTGAAGGAGAAGGAGGAAGCCCTGATCCAGAAGCAGGCGCATCTGGCCAAGCCGCTGGAGACGGTCTTGGCCCTTCAGGAAGAGATATCCCACGCAACCCACGCGAGCAAGGTGCGGGAGCTTGAGGCCCAGGAGGACGCCCATGAGACCGACACCCATTTCGACCGTAAGCCTTCTTTTACTTTATCTTGAATTTTTCTTCTTTGCTGCTCTCTCCTCTTATTCTTCTTCGGACCTCTTCTCCTATCCCAGGACTCTTCCCTGAGACACGGGAAACGGCTGTCAAGGTCAGCCGCGAGGAGCGTTGAGTTGCCGGGCTGGAGGTGAATGCCACTACCGGCTGGAGCATGGAGGAGATTGGCGTGGGCCTCAGAGCCCGCCTGTGTGCCCTGGCCGAATCCGTGGAGAGGCTTCAGAGTGCAGCCTCGTCGATGATAAAGGCTCTGTGGCCCGACGCCGTGGACCTGGCGTCGATGAGCCGGCTCTCCCGCTGGCTTGCAGCTGGTGACGATTGCCTTGACGCCTGTCGTGCCTCGGCCGCGCGTGCTGGTTCCTACATGGCCCTGCGCTTGGCCAAGTCCTGGTACCAGAACCATGGAGGACGGCTCGTCGCGCAGCGCGACGGCTCGGAGGGGGAGCTGAAGGCCATGGAGGAACAACTGCGTGTGAGGGCCAGCGACATCACCTCGTACGCCGTCTGGGACGAGCTCAACTTGGAGCGGGATGAAGACGACAATGTGGTCCCTCAGGACTTGCACCATCTTCAGCCTTATGACGCCAATGACAGCTGCGACGAGGCGGCCCATGAGGAGGAAGATGCCGCCTCCAGTAGCGAGGCGTAGGCCGACTCTTGCAGGGACGGAGCCGGAAGCTCTCGTGGAGGAGACGGCACCACCGCCTCGGGAGCAGCCGGCGATGGTGAAGCCACCACTTCAGGAGCACCAGCCGGGGAAACCGACAAGGCTACCGCCCCTTAACCGGTCCTGTTTTTCTTTTCGTTGTCTACAATACTTTGTCAGTCCAACAGTTCCACCCACTGCGGGGTGTGTAATGAATTTCGGCCGTGGGCCAATGCTTTTGAATGTATGAATTCTGCATTAAATTCATAATGCCATGCGTGCTGTTTTATGTCTTCATCTTTGGATTCCTGCTCGACTTCCTTTTTTCTCCAACCCCTTTACTCCCTCTAGCATCTACCCCGCCAGCCCGACAGCCGGGAGCCGGTCTGTGACTGGGTCGAGGCTTCTGCCTTTGGGAATATTGGACTTAGATTTTTCGAAGCCATCAAGACTTAAAGACTCAAACATAAACCAGCAGAGGCCGCCTAGAATAAGATTGCAAAAAAGGATCAAACCAACCCGAGCCAGCAACCCTTTTTGTAGTTTGAACCTTTCGCGCAGCAGGGCTTACCTGGAGCCGCCTCGCTAGCCGGACAGCCGGCAGCCGGTCTGTAGCTATTACGAGACGGCCAGGGTTCGACCCGGCATGCACTATATGTTCTTATACAGCTAAGGTAATCATTCGTGCGGCTAGCAAGCCCCCAAGCCCGTTGGAGCCTTGCCAAGGGACTCACAGAATGAGTGAAAACTCTAGTTATGAATCCAAAAGAAGCATATGTGCATGCTATTTCCATTGCATTCATTGGAAATCCCGAAGAGGGAGAAAGATAAATATGTGCATGCTCTTTCCTTTTTTGGTACTTGCCTTCTAGCAGTAGAACGGGAGAAGCAATGTCGCGTTCCATGGACATTCCGTCTCCTCGTCGGAGTCGTCCCTCTTGTGCTTCCTTGGCTTCTGGGCATCAATCAGGTAGTACGCATTGTTATGCAATGCCCTGCTGATGATGAAGGGTCCCTCGCATGGGGATGAGAGCTTGTGCTGGCCGGCTGTTCGCTGGATTCTTCTGAGCAACAAGTCTCCCTCTCTGAAAAAGAGAGGCTTGATTTTCTTGCTATGGTAGTATCTGAGCTTCTCTTGATAAATGGCCGTCCAACTCAAGGCTAGGTCACATGCCTCCTCGAGCATATCGACGCCGTCTTCTCTTGCCTCCTTCGCTTCTGTTTGTGTGTATAGGGTAACCCGAGGCGAGTCGAACTCAACATCCGTAGGGATGATAGCCTCGGACCCATATACCAGAAAGAATGGGGTGAAGCCGGTTGACCGGTTGGGCGTGATGTGGAGGCTCCACAGTACTGCCGGCAGGTCTTCAATCCAGCAGCTGGCAGACCTGACGAGTGGTGCCACCATTCTTGGCTTGATGCCGGCCAGGATTAGGCCGTTGGCCCTCTCCACATGGCCGTTGGACTAGGGGTGTGCCATCGATGCCAAGTCGAGCTGGATGCCTACCTTGGAGTAGTAGAGCACCAAAGCACCCTTGGCGAAGTTGGTGTCGTTGTCGGTGATGATGATGTGGGGGACGCCGTATCGGACAGAGATGTCCGTGATGAACCTGACGGTCGTGGGGCCGTCAAGCTTCTTCATGAGTCTAGCCTCGATCCACTTGGTAAATTTATCAATGACTACCAAGAGATGAGTCATACCGCCTCGAGCGGTCTTGAATGGTCCCACCATGTCCAACCCCCAGACGGCGAAAGGCCAAGACAAGGGGATGGTTTTGAGGGCCGAAGGCGCCATGTGTTTCTGCGCGCCAAAGCGCTGGCAGCCCTCGCATTTGTTGACCATGTCCACGGCCTCCTCGAGGGCTGTGGGCCAGTAGAATCCATGGCGGAATGCCTTGGCTACCAGGGTTCTAGAGGCGGCATGATGCCCGCACCCCCCTGGTGAATGTCTCTGAGGATAGCATGTCCCTTTACTGATTCGATGTAGCGCTGGAACACGCCAGTCACGCTACACCGAATCGGCTCACGATTGATGATGGCATAGGCTGCAGATCGGCGCTGGATCTGCCTTGCCTCCGCCTCCTCTTGAGGGAGCTCGCCGCAAAGAAGGAACGCCAGGATGGGTTGAGCCCACGACGGAGCCGACACAAGGGCTGGCTCCGTCTCAACCTGAGTGTCAGGGGATTCTGTAGCCCCCGCGCTTGGTGAAGCAGTCGCAGGCTCGAGACTCTCTGTCTGTGATGCTGTCGTTGTAGACGGCTCCATGACGTCCACCCACTGGGTGTCGAGACGATAGGATTCGAGGCTTGGCGTAGCCGAATTTGTTGTTGTAGCCGGCGAAGTAGTCGTAGGCGGCGAAGTGGTTGTAGCCGGTGCCACAATTGGAGTTGGCAGAGCCAGTGTAGCCGGTACAGGAGTTGTAACCGGTGCAGCTGGCGTAGCCGATGGCGCTTGCACCGAGGGATCAACCAACACAAAAATTGATGCCGACTCTGGAGACGGCTTGATGGACGGCTTGTGCAGCTGTTCGAGGGAGATGCCGGCTGGAATTGCTTGTCTTGTAGAGCCAATCTTAGCCAATGTATCAGCCGCCTCGTTGTCCGCCCTCGGAACGTGATGAAACTCGCAACCCTCGAAAGGGCCGCTATGCTCCTGGATGAGGAAGCGGTAGCTCGGCATCTTGGCATCCCTGGCATCCCATTCATCAGCGACTTTTTGCACCACGAGGTCTGAGTCGCCGAAGCAAAGGAGGCGCCAGATGCCAGTCTCCTTGGCAAGCTGGAGGCCGTGAGCGAGCGCTTCGTACTCGGCAACATTGTTGGAGGCGGCAAAGTGAATCTAGAGAGCATACTTGAGCTGGTCTCCTTTCGGACACATCAAGACAATGCCGGCTCCCAGACCAGTTCGCATCTTTGAGCCGTCGAAGTGCATCCGCCCATGAGTGGAATCTGGAAGCGGTGGCTCAAACTGGGTTTCGGTCAAGTTGACAAGGAAGTCGGCCACCACCTGAGACTTGATGGCAGTGCGAGGCTCGTAGAGAATGTCGTGGTTAGCCACGGAGATGGACCACTTGGCGATCTAGCCGGCCGCGTCATGGTTTTCCATGATTTCTGAAAGTGGAGCAGTGCTCACCATAGTGATGGCATGCTCTTGGAAGTATTGCTTTAACTTCTTTGCGGCAAGGTAAACACCATACCACATTTTCTGGTAGTGGGGGTAGTTTTCCTTGGAGGCGGACAAGACCTCGCTGAGATAGTAGATAGGGCATTGCACTAACAGTACCTTTCCCTCCTCCTTGCCCTCAACTACTAGCACTACACTAACCACGCGAGTGGTCACTGCAATGTATATGAGAATGGGTTCCCTTTCCGCTGGTGCTGCCAAGATTGGCAGGCTTGAGATGACCCGCTTGAGGTCGTGGAAGGCTTCGTCCGCCTGGTCGTTCCACTCGAACTTGGTTTTCTTCTTCATGAGCTGGTAGAGTGGAAGGGCCTTCTCACCGAGCCGGCTGACGAATCGGCTAAGGGATGCCAGGCAGCCGACGAACTTCTAGACGTCTAGGATTCGAGCCAGCTTCACCATCTGCTCGATGGTGCCGATTTTCTCAGGGTTCGCTTCGATGCCGCGAGCGGACACGAAGAACCCCAAGAGCTTGCCGCCTGGAACCCCAAAGATGCACTTCTCCAGATTGAGTCGGATCTTGTATTCGCGCAGGTTGGCCAACGTCTCCCGCAAGTCGTCGAGGAGGCTGAAGTGTTGCTTGGTCTTGACGACGATATCATCCACATAGATGTGGATGTTTCTGCCAATCTGTAGCAGTAGGCACTGCTGCATGCAGTGCTGGAATGTCGCACCAGCGTTCTTCAGACCGAATATCATGGTGGTGTAGCAGTAGGCCCCAAAGGGCCTGATGAAGGAGGTCTTCAGGCGATCAGGTGGATCCAGCTTGATTTGATGGTAGCCTGAATAAGCAGCCAGAAACGACATCAGTTCGCAGCCGCCTGTGGAGTCGATCACTTGATCTATCCTTGGCGAGGCGAAAGGGTCTTTCGGGCATGCCTTATTCAGGCTTGTGTAGTCTATACACATTCGCCATGTGTTGTTCTTCTTCAACACCAGGACTGGATTGGCTAACCAGTCCGGGTGGAAAACCTCCATGATGAAGTCGGCTGCAAGGAGCCGGGCAATTTCTTCTCCGATTGTGCACTGCTTCCCCTAGATGAAGCGGCGCAATGGTTGTTTCACCGTCTTTGCACCCGGTCGCACGTGAAGTTTGTCCTCGACGTACTTCCTTGGAACACCAGGCATGTCTTCGGGGGACCATGCAAAGATGTCCCGATTCTCACGGAGGAAATCGACAAGCTCACCTTCCTATTTAGGGCTAGGCCAGCCCCGATGGTGATGCACTGCTTGGGGTTCGCAGGGTCGAGTGGCACCTTCTTGGTTTCTTTAGCCGGCTTGAAGGAGCCTTCGCCGGCCGACTGGGATGGAGGAGTAGGGATCGTCGGCTGCTCAGTAGCCTGAGCCACGAGCTGGTTAATCTGCCTTTTCTCCTCAGCAATCACCATGGCGTCGGCCAGTCGGCTGCTGTCTTGTGCACACTCGAGCAACTTCTTGTAGTCGCCAGCAATGGTGATGATGCCCTTTGGACCCGCATCTTCATCTTCAGGTAGGCGTAGTGGGGATAGCCATGAATTTGGCCAGAGCCGGTCTGCACAGCAGCGCGTGATACGGGCCGCTGAGATCCACCACCTCGAACCATATGTACTCACGGCGCAAGTGAGGTTTGTTATCGAAAATGACGTCCAGCTGGATTTTGCTGATCGGCGAGCACGACTGTCCCGGCACGATGCCGTAGAAGACAGTGTTGGTTGGCAGGACGTCCTTCTCCTTGAGCCCGAGCTTAAGGAGGGTGTCGAGGTAGAGGATATTGATGCTGTTGTCGCCGTCGATCAACACCCGGGAGAATGGGTAGGTGAGCCTTTGGGAGGTGAAAGTGGGGTCGAGGACGAGCGCGTATGAGCTAGGGTTTGGCATCACCACAGGATGGTCAACCTGGCTCCATGTGATGGGATTTTCAGACCATTGCATGTATTGGGGAGCTGGGGGGACCGTGGCATTCACCTCGCGTCGGCGCTGGCTGTGCTTGTTGTCGCCTTCACTAGTGAAGACAACGAATGCTCCGTCTTGATGGGGGTAGTCCTCGTGGAGACGGCCGTCGTCGCGAGGCGGCGGCGGTGGAGCCGAAGCTGGACCAGGAGCTAGAGCATGAGGCGCAACGTGTGTACCTGGGGCAGCCGGCAGGCCCTCCCCTTGCGACAGTCGTCGTGCAAAGCTTCACTGTCGAATGGTATGGGTAGAGGGCTTCGCCCCAGAATGCATCTTGCAGGGCGTGTCAAGCATCTGCTCGAAGGATTGCTTGGGCTGCTAGTCATTCTTGCCGGTCCACCTCCGTTGAGAGCCGGCCTGAGTAGCCGGCGCCTCTCCCTCCACGTTGGCTACCAGCTTTTGGTTGGAGCACGAATCAAGTTGATCCGCCTTGCGCTTGTTGTTGTTCTCGCCGCCTCGATTGTCCCCAGCCGGCTTGGGAGTAGTCGACATGGGGACAACCTTCTCCGAGGAGGTCACCTTGACCCGCATTGCAGAGTCGGCCATGGCGTACTTATCCACCTTGGCCATGAGCACCGTCAGAGAGGTGGGCTTAGAGCACATGAGCTTGTGCTTGAGGAGAGTGTCGTCTCGACAGCCATCGATGAAGTATTGGATGGCCTGTACCCCATACATTCCCTTGTAGGAGTTGCGAAGCTCCGTCCAGCGCGTGACGTAGTCGCAAAGGGGTTCGTCCGGCCTATGGACGCACATGGCCAGCTTGCGATGCCGGCCAAGGCGCTTGTAGGTGCGAGTGAAGTTGCAGTCGAACGCCTCCTCGAAATCAACCCATGAGTTGACGCTGCCGGCTGGAAGGCTGTTAAGCGATGTCCGAGCCGAGCCGGCCAGCCTGAGTGGCACGTAACGGACGGCTACACGCTTGTTGCCCCTAGCAATGCCAACGGCGGTGGTTTAGTCGATCAGCCAGTGTTCTGGCTTAGCGGTGCCCTTGTACTTGGGAGTGTCCCGAGGCAGAGTGAAGCCCCAGGGAAACGGCTCCCCTTGGATTCGGGGGCCGAAGCACGTCGGACCTATGGGACCGTCCTTCTCCAGAAGAGCTGACTGTGCGAGGGTGTTGAGACACCTGCGGGTGTCGTGGTCGCCCTATGGGACGCGAGCGCCAATCTAAGCCGCGATGTGAAGGGCGCCTTGCGATCCGGTAGCATGGGTCCTCCCCGGAGGAGGAACCTCATATACCGAATCGCTCTCATCATCCCCGCGACGCCGACCCGAGGTATGCTCGCTCTGGCGCTAAGTACGCCTGTCGTGACTACCCTCACCCTTCCGGCCGAAAGTGCGATGCGAGGAAGATCCCTTAGTTTGTTGCTGACCCCTGGGGTTACATCATGCTCTGAGATTGGGTCCTGAAGACTTCGATTGAGCATGACCGGGGTCAAGTCGTGTCTGCGGCTTGTTGGCAGCGTCAAGGAAATCCTTGACCCGCTTCTCCTGGAAGGCGCTCTCCTCGCCCCCCAAGCTTGGCATTTCTGCCATGGCCGCCTAGGCCGCCCGTAAGTTGGCCGCAGGAGTCTCGTAGATGGCCTGCTTGCCGCCTAGAATCTTGACGATGACCCGGCCGCGGCCGCGGACCGAGCCAAGCGGGCTAGGGGCCTCGGAAACCGGAGTGAGGCCGTAGGCAGAGTTATACTCGCGCTGCATGGCCTCCATCCAGCGTTTAGCCGAGGCGATGGCAATGCCCTCCTCCAAGATCTGTCTGCGAGCCTCCTCCAACGAGGCCCGTTTGTCGGTGGGGTTTGTGGAGGTGGAGATGGGCGTCTTCACGCCAGTAAGCGTGGCCTGAAGAGTGTCAGTGGTGACAGCAGCAGTCTCACCAGCCTATGCTGACGCCTTGCCATGTGTCGTGCTGGTGCCAGCGTCGATGACCATCACCTCCACGAAGTTGGAGACGCTGGCGACATGATACCGGGTGAAGAACCCCGCAGATGATGGAGGACCGTCGAAGACGAGTACATTACTGGGGTACACGTCGAACATAGGCGTCTCAGCGATAGAGATCTGACTGAAGCTGGCGCATAACGCCTCGACATCGAAGTCCTCACCAAAGTAGTGAGGACCATCGTTGAGGCGCAAATAGCTAAAGAGAACGCTGAGGTTCTCCATAGCAGTGACGACGACGCTAGGGAGTGACTCGTCGTCGGACACCCCGTCCGAGTCCGCATGACGGACTGGGACGTCGATCATCATCGATGAAGCCTCATCGAATGCAGGCTCCACGGGCATGCAAATCGGTCCGGACGCGATGCATTCGGCGGTGTAAGCGCGGGGCCTCGCCCAGCGCGTGAAGCCAGCAGATGTCGCGGACGGCCCCACGATTGGCGCCAAATCTCGGTGTTTACTCACAACATAAGCAATGGGTAGGCTAAAGATGGTGGGAACCGAAGTGGCACCGGAGGGCGCTGGGAACGAGGTTCGTACAGGCATGGAACGCGCAATGTACTCAGGTTCAGGGCTCTTCATAGAGATAACACCCCTAATCCTGCCGGTGTGTAGGATGTATGAATGGGACTACAAAGTGCTCCTGGAGTTGTATTGCGGAGGAGGAAGAAGGAGCTGCCTAATCGCGACTGCCTCTCCTATGTGGTTGGTGTGTGTGATGACTTGACCGACCCTCTGCATGGAGGGGGGCCGGGGTTTTTATAGACGAACCCACCGACCTACAATATGGATAAAAGGTACAAGAGTGGACCCGGTTGGCAGCCTCGCCGGCTGGCTAGGGGACCCACGGGGTCTTGTCTTGTCGCTGGAGGGGCCCGCCGGTTACGAGGTACCATCTTGCTGTGGGTCCTGCCGGCTAGCCAATAATGCTCTTGCGTAAGGTTGACGCAGGACACGTGTGGTACGTTTGGCGTCGTCAAGCGAGGATCGTCATGGGCAGGCAGTACTGCCGTCTCCACTGTTCCCACGCCGAGAGCAGTAATGGAGTGGGAGTTTGACGGGCCGACACTTTGCAGGGTGATGGATCGAAGCTAGAGGAGGTCAGCGGCTTGGCCACCAACAGTTGTACCTACCGTGCACCCCGATCCAGTACCTTTGCTGATGCGTAGCCACCGTTAACCATAGGGTCTCGTCATGACCTACGGTCTGAAGTGACTTGAGATCCCCAGCCAGCTAGCCTGCTTGACTAACCGGCCTGGACATGGCCGCCTCGCCCCTAGTCGGCTGGCATGGCCTAGGCGGCCAGGGAGAGGTGTTCGTCTGGCCTCTAGCTGACAGGTGCTTCCTGGCCGGCCACAGAGTTGGCCATCTTGCCCCCAGCCGGTAGGTGCTTCCTAGCCGGCCAGGGGGACTTGATCTTTATAGGATTGTTCTTGTTGTTCCTTCTTGGCCGAAGGCAAAGGAGTAGGCTCGATGAGCCTACCCCGGGGTTATCCCCCGACACATGACACACATCTAACATTGCTATTAAGGGTAACAAGAATGGGTTTATTCATACATGAGTTTATCTTTTCTACATCATGTCATCACTCTTAATGCATTACTCCGTTTTCCCATGAACTTAATACACTAGATGCATGCTGGATAGTGACTGATATGTGGAGTAATAGTAGTCGATGCAGGCAGGAGTCGGTCTACTAATCTTGGACGTGATGCCTATATACATGATCATTGCCTTGGATATCGTCATGATTATTCAGTTTTCTATCAATTGCCCAACAGTAATTTGTTTACCTACCGTATGCTATTTTCTCGAGAGAAGCCTCTAGTGAAAACTATGGCCGCGGGTCTATTTTCTATCATATTTTAAAACCAAAAATATGTTGCTGCAATTTTATTTTATTTTATGTTTTAGTTATATCTATTTACCAAATCCTATACAAGTTAATCTATCTCAATATCGTCGAGGGATTGAGAACCCCTCTACGCGTTGGATTGGAAGTATTTGTTGTTTTTGTGTAGGTGTTGTTTACATAGTGTTTCTTGGTTTTCCTACTGGGTTTATAACCTTGTTTTGATAACTAAGGCAAATACTTTTCTCTATTCTACTGCATCATCCCCTCCTCTTCGAGGAAATCCCAACGCAGCTCAGAAGTAGCACGAAGAATTTCTGGCGCTGTTACCGGGAAGACATCATCAACATCTATCAAGTACCTATGCATAAACTCTCATCTCCTGGAAATTACTTTATTTGCTATTTCCCTCTCATTTTCATCTCCCCCACTTTTAAAAAATTTTACAAAAAAAAAATACAAAAATATCCTTCGTTTGCCTTTTTCTAGTTTGATATTTTGTTTGCTTGCCTTGAAACTTTCATCATGAGTGATTTTGATATTGCAGAAACACATGATGGTAGAACTCCTAAAGTTGGAAGTTCTACTATCTTGATGCCAAATTTTTTGTCTTGGTAGAAGGGAATGTTCTAGGAAAAAGTGTCATCCAAGAATTCTTTAATTGCATTGGAACTTTGACTTGTGATGATGCTCCTATACTTAAAAGAACTAAAACAATGAAGAAGCTATCTCCACACTTGTTCTTAAACTTGAGGTAAGATTTATTCTTAGTCATCCTACCTTGCAAAGATTGTTTTATGAGTTGCCTGTTATAAAAGATCATAGATCTAACAAGATAGCCACCCTTGTCTTATGACTGAGCTTGATTACATAGTGTGGGAAGCTAATGAAATATTTGTCTTTTATGGTATGAACCGTGAGAAACTGGTAATAGATGAAATCCTTTTTAATAGTGATTATATGTTAAGGCATTTTGTTTGCAATGACCGCACTTTTGATGAAAATCTAAAGAAGGAAGTCCCTCCGTTAACTATGATTCAACAATGATATCAACCAACAATACTCTTGGATCGTAGCTGGAAATCAAAAGGGATATAAAGATGAGCAACTTGCTAATGCTAAATTACTATGGATGATGTGTTTTATGTTATGTTTGAAAAAATTCCAAATGAAAATATAACTAACGAAAAGGAAACTAAAGAATACAATACTTGAATCTATGCATTATGCCTAACTAGGGGTATAAAACAATAACACTTTATGGGAGGCAACCCAATAGTTATTTTTGTTTTTCTTTCTGTTTTAAAAAATATGCAATTATGATACTATTATGATTCTGTTTTCATCTTTTAATTAGTATTTGTGCCAAGTAAATCCTTTAGGATTGTGTTGGATGATAGTTGATTTGATCCTGTTGAAAAATAGAAACTTTTGCAAATTTTGAAAATTCACAATAGAGTGATTCTTCTTTGATTTATTTTACACATTATTGATATACAAATTTCCCACGTTTTTCTACTTTTTAAGAATTTATGGAGTCACATAAGTATGGTCAAAGTTCATATTACCACAGACTATTCTGTTTTTGACAAATTCTATTCTCGTTGCATTGTGTGCTTATATTGATGAATCTATGGATTGTATAGGGGAGTATAAGTCGTGGTAAAGTTGTAGTACAATAGATATCATGCAATAATAAAGTATGAATTGGTTTGCGACAATACTTAGAGTGGTGACTTTCTTTCTTATACTAACGGATCTCACAAAGGTTTTGTTAAGTTTTGTGTGATTGAAGTTATCAAGTTTTGGTTGAGATCACAATGGATGAAGGTATAAGGGGTAGCAAGAGCCTAACCTTGGGGATGCCCATGGAACCCATGGTAATATTCAATTACTACCAAGCAACTAAGAATGGGGATGCCCCGTAAGGCATCCCGTCTTTCTTCTAACGACCATCGGTAATTTTACACGGAGCAATATTTTTGTTCGTCACATATCATGAGTTCTGCTTGGAGTGTCTTGTATTATATGAGTATTTTCTTGTTTTGCTTATTAGTTTGTCACAATCATAGTTTCCGAAGACACTTGTTTGAGAGAGCCACCCGCATATCATGATTTGCTAGAATACTCTCACTTAAAAAAATTGAGCTAGGAAGTTGCTCTAGTACTTCACTTATATATTTTTGAGCACGGTGGTGGTTATATTTTATATAATTATACTCTCATGCTTCATTTATTTCAATTTTAGAGTTAGTAAAATTTTAAAGAAATGCACTCTCATGCTTCACTTAAATAATTTGAGTGTTGATATGATAATTTTTTAAGAAATATTTATGCTCTCGTGTTTCACTTAGGTATTTTTGAGAGTTAAAGAATATTAATGATAACTTGGATGAGATATGAATTTGTTCCCAAAGTGATAGATATTCAAGAGGAATATAATAAAACTTTCCTAAAGATCATTGGATATTATAAACTTGATTCCTTGCAATAGTTTTGCAATATGGAGATAGTAATATGTGAGTCATGTTCGTGAGTAATTATGTTTTAGTAAGAATACTGGTGTTATGGTTTGTCATTCCCTATGCAAGCACGAAAGACAATGGTTATGCAACAAAGTTACATCCTACATGTGGTGCATTATTCAGTGTTAGTTATGTTTAATGCTCGTTTATGATTGTTTTCGTTTCTTGGTTGGTCGCTTCTCATTTTATTTGCTAGTCTTCATTTGTACTAAGAGGGAATACTACTTGTGCATCCAACTCCTTAAACCCAAATTTGTGCCAAATGAGTCCACCATACCTACCTATATGTTGTATTTCCATGTCGTTCAAAGTAAATTTGTATGTGCCAACTCTAATTTTCAAAATGATTTTACTTTTTGGTGTGCCCGTACGGCTCATGAAGTGGCTGGGGATGGCCAATATTTTCCATGCTAGGTATGTTATTCTCAAGATGAATGTTTATTGACTTTTCATTGCACGACGGTGTGGCAGGTAATATGGAATCCCAGTCCCGAAATGAAAAAAAAAACTTTATATATGTTGTTCAATAATAAATTCCTTGGAAAGTGTTGGTATGGAGGGCACTCGTGGATATGGCTAGCCATGGATTGTGTGAGGATGGTGGAAAAGGAAATAAATTTAGTTTATGCTTGGAAACAGCCTATATTATACCGCATGGAAGATATTGGGAATTCTCGTTCATTTTCGTTGACACGAAAAGCATGCCTCTCAAAACAATTTTATCTCTCAATTTAAGCAATGAGCTCTAACACCTCTACAAATATTTTCTTCCCTCTACAAAGGGCCTATCTATTTACATTTATACATTTTTTATTTTTATTGAGTCTCCATCTTCTCTTATAAAAGCACCAACTAGGGAACACTCTTGTCATACTTGTGCATTGGATATAGCTAATATTTTGAGTGCACTTCAATAATGGATCAATGATTGAGTATAATGGGGAAGAGATAGCTTTCTTTAGCGTTTATTTTTTGAAAGACATGGTTGCTTGTTGATATACTTGAGTATAGATGTATTTATGTCAAATTATAGATTATTGCTTTGAATTTCTTAAATTCCAAATGTCCATGATATAAACGAAAGAATATGTGATGAACATGATAGGCAGCATTCCACATAAAAAAATCTACTTTTATCATTTACCTAATCGAGGACGAGCAGGAATTACCCGTCTTTAGCTCCTACACCCAAAAGAGCACACACTTGCACCCAACACGAGAAAGAGGGTGGTTGATGACCCACAAGTATAGGGGATCTATCGTAGTCCTTTCGATAAGTAAGAGTGTTGAACCCAACGAGGAGCAGAAGGATCTGACAAGTGGTTTTCAGCAAGGTAATATCTGCAAGCACTGAAATTATTGGTAACAAGTAGTTGTGTGGTGAGATGATTCATAGCAAGTAGCAAGTGACAAAAGTAACAACGGTGCAGCAAAGTGTCCCAATCCCTTTTGTAGCAAGGGACAAGCCTGGACAAAGTCTTATAGGACGAAAAACGCTCTCGAGGACACATGGGAATTTCTCTCAAGCTAGTTTTCATCATGTTCATATGATTCGCGTTCGCTACTTTGATAGTTTGATATGTGGGTGGACCGGCGCTTGGGTACTTCCCTTACTTGGACAAGCATCCCACTTATGATTAACCCCTCTCGCAAGCATCCGCAACTACGAAAGAAGAATTAATACAAAGTCTAACCATAGCATTAAAGTAGTGGATCCAAATCAGCCCCTTACGAAGCAACGCATAAACTAGGGTTTAAGCTTCTGTCACTCTAGCAACCCATCATCTACTTACTGCTTCCCAATGCCTTCCTATAGGCCCAAATAATGGTGAAGTGTTATGTAGTAGACGTTCACATAACACCATTAGAGGAAAAACAACATACAACGCATAAAAAATCGAACTAATACCAAATTCACATGACTACTTATAGCATGACTTATCCCATGTCCTCAAGAACAAAAGTAACTACTCACACAGCATAATTAGATTCATGACCAGGGAGGTAATGAGTAGCATCAAAGATCTGAACATATAATCTTCCACCAAGTAATCCAACTAGCATCAACTACAAAGAGTAATTAACAATACTAGCAACCTTACAAGTACCAATCGTAGTCGCGAGACGGAGATTGGTTAAAAGAGATGAACTAGGGTTTGGAGATGAGATGGTGCTGATGAAGATGTTGTTGGTGATGAGTCCCCTCCGATGAGAGGAGTGTTGGTGATGACGATGGCAACGATTTCCACCTCCGGGAGGGAAGTTTCCCCGACAGGATCGTCCTACCGAAAAGCCTCCTCCTGATTTTTCCTGACCGAAACCCTTCTTGTAGCAAAAGGGGGGAGCCAATGGGCCAGCAGGGAGCTCACTAGCCCCCTAGGCGCGACCAGGGGGGCCCCGGGCCTAGCAGGCTTATGGCCTCCTGCTGGCGCCCCTCCGGAACTTCTTCGGCCCAGTATTTTTTATAAATCCCAAAAAAATCCACGTTGATTTTCACAGCTTTTCGAGTTGCGCAGAATATTATCTCAAACTTGCTCCTTTTTTAGGCAAGAATTCTAGCTGTCGGCATTCTCCCTCTTCATCTAAACCTTGCAAAATAAGAGAGAAAAGGCATAAGTATTGTACGGTGAAGTGTAATAACAGCCCAAAAAGCGATAAATGTCAACATGAAAGCATGATGCAAAATGGACGTAATATCAACTCCCCCAAGCTTAGACCTCGCTTGTCCTCAAGCGAAAGCCGAGATCAATAAATATGCCCACATGTTTAGAGGGAGGTGTCGACGAAACAAGATACGAACATGCAGGCATCATGATCATGATCAGAACAGCAATACCATCATATCATCTCTTATCCTAAAGTGACAATTCCTTCACAAAGTAAAGCATGGATCAAGAACCTTACCGAGAATTAACAACCGATAGCCTTTAGTCATTGAAGCAATTGCAATTTATCACAACATCGGAAAGAGTCAAGTAAGATCTTGTAAAACAAATCCACATACTCAATCATATTTTCGTTATCTACAATTGCTACAAGTCACGTGGTACTCATGAGATCAAAGTTTCAGTTGGACACAGAGAAAGATAGGGACTTATAGTTTCGCCTCCCAACTATTTACCTCAAGGGTAATGTCAATAATAATAATTCATGAATACTTACCTCCAAGTTGACATATGAATATAGACCTTTCCCGAGCATATGACATTAGCCAAGATAAAGGCGAAACATGGAATTGGTGAAGATCACCATGACTATTTCAGGGGCAAAAAGTAAAGGTACAAGATAGGTCCTTCGCAGAGGGAAGCAGAGGTTGTCATGTGCTTTTGAGGTTTGGATGTGTGTCCTCTTATTGTGGAGGAACGTCACTTTATATTGCCTCCTGTGATAAAGAACTTTATTATGCAGTCCGTCACTTTTATGTCTTCCTCATCACAGGTTCGTACAAAGCTTATTTTCGACACACTAATAGATCATACATATTAGGGGAGCAGTTTTTATTGCTTGCACCGATGAAAACTTACTTGAGGGATCTTATTCAATCCATAGGTAGGTATGGTGGACTCTCATGGCAAAACTAGGTTGAAGGTTTATGGATGCACAAGTAGTATGTCTACTTGGTGCGGGAGTTTAGGCTAATATGAGGTGGAAGCAATCGTCACATGATAAGGGATCTCTAATCATATAACATTTTACGGAACCAAGCAAACACAATTCATTATGTTTTCTTCCTTGTCCAACATCTACTTCTAAGCATGTAATAGTTTAGTGAGTGTTCACAATCATAGATGGTGCCCAAGATGATACATTTATATGTGAACCTATCCGTCTTTATCACTTCCTATTAATTGCAACAATGACCAAGGTCTACGTTTGTCTACCCTCAACAAGTTTCAGTCATCATTCTTTTTTATATGTGAATGCATCACTTCCCATAAGATCATTACATGATCTTTCATGCTTTGGTTCTTTTCTCTTCCTTTTGATCATGGCATGAGGAAAGGCCCTTAACTAAGACACTTTTTATTATATGGCTCACGAGCTCGAATACATCGGGGATGACACAAAGAAAAACTCAAGCCTAAAACAATAAGACCTTTTAATCTACTAGAGAAAGAGAAAACTGAAAAGGAACAAACTAAAACAAAGGTAAAGGCAAAAGATGTGATGGTGATACGATACCGGGGCAACTCCCTCAAGCTTGGCAAAAGCCAAGGGGATTGCCCATACCCATGCTTAGTTGTCTTCCTTTGGAGGTGATGGTGGTGGAGTTGTTGCAACATGGGTTTGATCCTCCGTCTTCCAAGGCATAGGTGCTCCATCATGGAAAGATGAACGAGTCTTCGGAATCTTCAAATCTGTAGCCAACCGTATTGATTTAAATCTATACTCATATCACAGTTTTGGTTCTGCAGGTCATAGATCTGGGCTTGGAGATGATCAATTCTATCATAGAGCCTGGAGAGGTGCTTCCCGATGTCATTAGCATCGATCTTGTGCTTGTTAGTGAACTCCATGATAATCATGAGGTTGGCGTTGAGTCCACGCTCTACCATCCCTTGGCACTTGAATACTTGTTGCTCCATTGCTTCGAGCCTCACCTCCATGCTTCCGGTCTTCTTGGGCTCCTCAACATCACGGATGTGCAGCATCCCCTCACGCATCTCAATAGATTGAGGGTGTTGTAGCACTCCCGTGAGGTAGGTATTGATGACCTTCTCGAAGATCTTGTCCTTTGGAGCTTTTGTTGACGCCATAGCGATCTAGATCTGCAGCAGAAACAGGCTTGAAACAAAAACAGAGGAAATCTGCGTGATACTAGGGTCAGACCTTACGGGAGGGTATATAATGATTTTTTCCGACCAGAAGGAGTACACCACAACAAAACGGAGTCCGGCAGGTACACGAGGTGGCCACAAGCCCCCTAGGCGCGGCCAGGGGGTGGTCCACGCCTGGCAGGCTTGTCGCCTCCTCGTGCACTTTCTCGACTACTTCAAATTTTTCTATTTTTCTAAATATTCAAAAACAGAGAAAAATTCCTACTGGAAAAGTTTTGGAGTCTGTTTACTTACTGAATCACATACCTCTTCGTTTTCGGAGTCTGAAACAGGCTGATAAGTATCCCTTAGGTATTCCTCCGGAGTTATGGTATTGATAATATTGCTTTCAACATTTATGGGAGTACCTGAGATATAATGCTTGATTCTCTGCCCATTTACCACTCTCGGACAATTACCTTCCGTGTTGTTGATCTTGATAGCACCGAAACGATATTCTTCCTCAACAATATAGGGACCTTCCCATTTAGAGAGAAGCTTGCCTGCAAAAAATCTTAAACGAGAATTATATAGCAAGACATAATCACCTACATTGAACTCACACTTTTGTAACCTTTTATCATGCCACCTCTTAACATTTTCTTTGAACAACTTGGCATTCTCATATGCATGAGTTCTCCATTCATGAAGCGAGCTAATATCAAATAACCTCTTCTCACCAGCAAGTTTGAAATCAAAGTTGAGCTCCTTGATTGCCCAATAAGATTTATGCTCTAGCTCAAGAGGTAAATGACATGCTTTACCATACACCATTTTGTACGAAGACATGCCCATGGGATTCTTATAGGCAGTTCTATAAGCCCATACTGCATCATCGAGCTTCTTAGACCAATTCTTTCTAGACCTGTTGACAGCCTTTTGCAGAATCAGTTTAATCTCTCTATTGCTTAGCTCTACTTGACCGGTGGACTGAGGGTGATAGGGGGACGCAATTCTATGGTTGAAATCATACTTAGAAAGCGTTTTACGGAAAGCACCATGAATGAAATGTGAACCACCATCGGTCATTAGATATCTTGGGACTCTAAATCTAGGGAAAATAACTTCTTTGAGCATCCTGACAGAGGTGTTGTGATCAGCACTACTAGTGGAGATAGCTTCTACCCACTTAGTGACGTACTCAACAGCAACTAGGATATGAGTATACCTGTTGGATTTTGGAAAAGGTCCGATATAATCAAAGCCCCAAACATCAAATGGTTCAATAACAAGTGAATAATTCATAGGAATTTCCTGACGTTTACCGACATTACCGATTCTTTGACATTCGTCACAAGACAAGACAAACTTACGGGCATCCTTGAAGAGAGTGGGCCAATAGAAACCTGATTGCAATACCTTGTGTGCAGTTCTATCTCCTGCATGGTGTCCTCCGTAGGCCCCGGAGTGACTCTTCTATAGGATCTGTCCCTGTTCATGTTCAGGTACACAACGTCTAATAACACCATCTACTCCTTCCTTATAAAGGTGAGGATCATCCGAGAAGTAATGTCTCAAGTCAAAGAAGAATTTCTTCTTTTGTTGATATGTGAAACTAGGTGGTATATATTTGGCAACGATATAGTTTGCATAATCAGCATACCACGGTGCCCTACGTGAAGTATTGATGACATTCAGTTGCTCATTAGGAAAGCTATCATGAATAGGTTGTGGGTCATCAAGAACATTCTCCAACCTAGACAAGTTATCTGCTACGGGGTTATCAACACCCTTCCTGTCGACAACGTGCAAATCAAATTCTTCTAGCAAGAGAACACATCTGATAAGTCTAGGTTTAGCGTCTTTCTTCTCCATGAGGTACTTAATAGCAGCATGATCAGTGTGAATAGTGACTTTGGAATCAACTATGTAAGACATGAACTTTTCACATGCAAACACGACTACTAAAAGTTCCTTTTCCGTAGTAGCATAGTTCTTTTGGGCACTGTCTAGAGTTTTACTAGCATAGTGAATAACATTCAACTTATTATCAACTCTTTGACCTAGGACAGCACCAACAGCATAATCACTAGCATGACACATGATTTCAAAAGGTAAGCTCCAATCAGGTGGTTGAACAATAGGTGCAGTTATCAAAGCCTACTTAAGTATTTCGAAGGCTTCCTCACAATCATCATCAAAAACAAAAGGTATATCCTTTTGCAAGAGATTGGTAAGAGGCCTAGAAATCTTAGAGAAGTCTTTAATGAACCTTCTATAGAAACCAGCATGACCAAGGAAACTTCTTATACCTTTGATATTTGTGGGGTATGGCATTTTCTCGATTGTATCAACCTTAGCCTTATCGACTTCAATACCTCTTTCAGAAATTTTATGTCCTAAGATGATGCCTTCAATAACCATAAAGTGGCACTTCTCCCAATTCAAGACAAGATTGGTGTCTTTACATCTCTGCAAGACCCGATCAAGGTTGGTGAGGCAATCATGAAAACAAGACCCATAAATGGAGAAGTCATCCATGAAAACCTCAACAATCTTTTCACAAAAGTCAAAGAATATAGCCATCATACATCTTTGAAAAGTGGCAGGTGCATTACATAAGCCAAAAGGCATACGTCTATAAGCAAAGGTACCGAAAGGGCAGGTGAAAATGGCTTTCTCCTGATCAGCTTGTGCAACTCGTATTTGGGAGAAACCAGAATAACCGTCTAGAAAGAAGAAGTGTGTGTGTTTAGATAGTCTTCCTAGCATTTGGTCGATAAAAGGCAATGGGTAATGATCTTTCCTAGTGGCTTTATTAAATTTCCTAAAATCGATCACCATCCTATAGCCAGTAATAATCCTCTATGGGATCAATTCATCCTTATCATTAGGGACAACGGTAATACCTCCCTTCTTGGGGACGCAATGCACCGGACTCACCCAATTACTATGAGTAATAGGATAGATAATACCTGCTTCCAGGAGCTTTAGTATTTCTTTTCTTACTACCTCTTTAATCTTAGGATTTAATCTCCGTTGATGATCAGCAACTGATTTGGAATCAGGATCGGTTTTAATCTTGTGCTGGTATAGAGTGGAACTAATGCCCTTAAGATCATCAAGAGTATATCCAATAGCAGCACGGTGCTTCCTCAGAGTTTTTAGTAACTTATTTTCTTCATGCTCTGAGAGGCTAGCACTGATAATAACATGATATATCTCTTTTTCATGAAGATAAGCGTACTTAAGAGTATCAGGCAACTGTTTAAGCTCGAACACAGGATCGCCTTTTGGTGGGGGTAGATCCCCAAGCAGTTCAACATGCAAGTTATTCTTATGGATAGGATATTGTTCTAAGACACCTCTATCTATCTAATCCCTTTCATCCATATGCATATCACTTTCATGCTCAAGCAAGTATTGCTATAAAGTATCAGTAGGAGGCACGACAATAGAAGCTAGGGCAATAGTTTCATCCTTACTAGGCAATCTTTTTTCATGAGGTTGTCTACTAAACTTGGAGAAATTGAACTCATGTGACACACCTTCAAAGCCAACAGTGACAGTTTGCTTCTCACGGTCAATATGAGCATTGACGGTATTGAGGAAGGGTCTGCCAAATATGATTGGACAAAAGCTATCTTGAGTAGTAGCAAGAACGAGGAAATCAGCAGGATACTTCGTTTTACCACACAAGACTTCAACATCCCTAACAATTCCCACATGGCAGATAGTATCTCTATTGGCAAGCTGAATAGTGACATCAATAGGCTCTATCTCAACACGTGCAATCTCGTCTTTGATTTCATCATATAAGCATTGAGGTATTGCACTAACACTAGCACCCACATCACATAAACCATGATAACAATGATCTCCTATCTTAACAGAAACAACAGGCGTGCCAACAATAGGCCTATGTTTGTCTCTAGTATGTGGTTTAGAAATTCTAGCAGCATCTTCACAGAATTGCATATTATGGCCATCAACATTGTCGGACAGGAGATCTTTGATAATATCAATGCTAGGTTCAACTCTAATTTGCTCAGGGGGTGTAGGTGTTCTAATGTAGCCCCAACGTATCACAGTTCAAGTTTTAGAATGATCCTTTACACTACTGGAATTTATAATTTTGCCGTGTGCCATGGATGACGGCAAAGGGGGGAACCACTGAAGGCAAAGGATTTGTCGTTGGTCAGTAGACGGCAAAACAAAATCCGTTGAAGAGGTTCCTTGTCGTCTTCTTTTTAAAGCGGACGGCAAAGAATCTTTGCCATGAGGGGGCAGACGACAAATTAAATGGGATGGCAGATACACCAACGACCCCGTTATGCGTTAACTGCAGGCCTCCTCTCTTTGTCGTGTGCCCCCCCCCCTTTTCCATGAGGGGGCTGACGACAAAGGGGGGAACGAAGCCCCTCTCTCTCCCCTCTTTGCCGTCGGCCATCCCCCCTTTGCAACTTGGGGGAAGAGGGCAAAGGGGGGAACCAAGCCCCTCTCTCTCCTCTCTTTGTCGTCCGCCATCCCCCCTTTGCCATGTGGGGGCACACGACAAAGGGGGGAACCAAGCCCCTCTCTCTCCCCTCTTTGCCGTCTTCCATCCCCCCTTTGCCATGTGGGGGCAGACGGTAAAGGGGGGAACCAAGCCCCTCTCTCTCTCCCCTCTTTGCCGTCTGCCATCCCCCCTTTGCCATGTGGGGGCAGACGGCAAAGTGGGGAACCAGCCCCTTTTTTTTATTTCTTATTATATCCAAGATTTTTCACAATAATCAGGATATATATATATATATATATATATTTGACAAAAATAAATTTGTTTCCGTACTCATAATCATATTAAAATAGCTTTCATCCATAGTACATACATATTATGCAAGTTCCATCCGTACCAAACCATATATTACACCAGTTTCATCCACATGCATACAAAGTTTCATATATATCCATATACTACAATAGTTTTAATACAAGCTTCCGTCAAGCCATGGTACAAGAAATCATCTTCAAGCATTCCATCAATATAATCCAAGCTTCCCGTGAAGTGAATGTAATCTGCAAAATGCCAAATAAAAAAGTTAGAAGAATAATACTGGATGAAGAAGTATAAAGGTTATTTCGGAGAGAAATTAGCTAAGTATAGGCCATTTAATAGCTAAGTTAGGTGGAATAGGTCATCTTGGAGCTACATAGCCTTATAATGTCATTTAGGAGAGAACTTAGCTAAGTATAGGTCGTTCTAGAGCTAACTTGGATAAAATATGTCATTTTGTAGCCAACTATGATTACTAATCCATTTTGACCTTATTCTGTCATTTTGGAGCTAAATTAGTCATTTTAATGATCTAACCAAGGTTCTTATGATGTTTTTACCTAACTATGCTAATTATGTCATTTTGGAGGATAATTACCTAAGTATGTCTTTGTTGAGGAAAATAACCTACGTAGAAGAAGAAAGAGAAGAAGCAGGAAGAGAAGAAGCAAGAAGAGAAGAAGAAGGAGAAAAAAAGAAGAAGGAGGAGGAGGAGGAGGAGAAGGAGGAGGAGAAGGAGAAGGAAGAGGAGAAGAAGAAGAAAAGAAGAAGGAAAAGAAGGAGAAGAAGGAGGAGACGAAGGAGAAGGAGCTTCTCTCCTCCTTCTCCTTCTCATTCTTCTTCCTCGTTCTCCTTCTTCTTTTCTTCTTCTTCTTCTTCCTTCTTTTAATTTTTCCTCTTTCTTCTCCTCTTGTCCCCTTCTTCGAGCTAAATTAGCTAAGAATGCCTTTTTGGAGCTAATTATGTCATTTCGAGGATAATTAGCTAAGTATAGGTCATGTTTTACTAAATAGACCATTTTGGAGCTAACTAAGCTAATTATGTCATTTAGGTGGAAGCCTAGCTAACTATAGGTCATTTCGGAGCTACTTGGGTAAAATATGTCATTCCGGAGCAAACTATGCTTATTAAGCCATTTTGGATCTAGCTAAGCTAATTATAGGCCATTTAATACCTAAGTTCGGGGGAATATGTCATCTTGCAGCTACGTAAGCCTTATTCTGTTATTTTGGAGAGAGCTTAGCTAACTATAGGTCATTTTTTATTAAATAGGTCATTTTGGAGCTAACTAAGCTAATTATGTCATTTAGGTGGAAGCCTGGCTAACTATAGGTCGTTTCGGAGCTCACTTGGGTTAAATATGTCATTTTGGAGCTAACTATGCTTATTAAGCCATATTGGAGCTAAATTGGCTAATTATATCATTTAGGTGGAAGCCAAGCTAAGTATATAATATTCATGAGCTAACCAAGGTTCTTATACCATTTTGAGCTTATTATTTCATTTTTCAGCTAAATTGGTCATTTTAATGAGCTAACCAAGGTTCTTATGATGTTTTCACCTAACTAAGCTAATTATGTCATTTTGTAGGATAATTAGCCAAATTAGTCTTTGTTGGATGATTCTAAGCTACGTAGAAGAAGAGAAAGACAAGAAGCAAGAAGAGAAGAAGAAGTAAAAGAAGAAGGAGGAGGAGGAGGAGGAGGAGAAGGAGAAGGAAGAGGATAAGAAGAAGAAAAGAAGAAGGAGAAGGAGAAGGAGGAAGAAGGAAGAAGAAGAAGGAGAAGGAGGAGGTCCTTCTCCTTCTTCTCCTCCTTCTTCTTCTTCTTCTTATCCTTCTTCTTCTCTTCTTCTTCTTCTTCCTTCTTTTCATTTTTCCTCTTTCTTCTCCTCTTGTCCCATTGTTTGGACTAAATTAGCTAAGGATGCCTTTTTGGAGATAATTATGTCATTTCAAGGATAATTAGCTACGTATAGGTCATGTTTTATTAAATAGACCATTTTGGAGCTAACTAAGCTAATTATGTCATTTAGGTGGAAGCCTAGCTAACTATAGGTCATTTCGGAGCTACTTGGGTAAAACTTGTCATTCCGGAGCAAACTATGCTTATTAAGCCATTTTGGATCTAGTTAAGCTAATTATAGGCCATTTAATACCTAATTTATGGGGATAAGGTCATCTTGGAGCTACCTAAGCCTTATTATGCCATTTAGGAGAGAACTTAGCTAACTATAGGTCATTTTTTTATTAAATAGGTCATTTTGGATCTAATTGAGCTAATTAAGTCATTTAGGTGAAAGCCTAGCTAACTATAAGTCGTTTCGGAGCTCACTTGGGTTAAATATCTCATTTTGGAGCTAACTATGCTTATTAAGCCATATTGGAGCTCAATTGGCTAATTATATCATTTAGGTGGAAGCCAAGCTAAGTATATCATATTCATGAGCTAACCAAGGTTCTTATGCCATTTTGAACTTATTATTTCATTTTTAGCTAAATTGGTCATTTTACTGAGCTAACCAAGGTTCTTATGATGTTTTCACCTAACTAAGCTAATTATGTCATTTTGTAGGATAATTAGCCAATTTAGTCTTTGTTGGATGAGTCTAAGCTACGTAGAAGAAGAGAAAGAGAAGAAGCAAGAAGAGAAGAATAAGCAAAAGAAGAAGAAGGAGGAGGAGGAGAAGGAGAAGGAAGAGGGGAAGAAGAAGAAAAGAAGAAGGAGAAGGAGAAAGAGGAAGAAGGAGGAAGAAGAAGGAGAAGGAGGAACTCCTTCTTCTCCTCCTTCTTCTCCTTCTTCTTGTCCTTCTTCTTCTCTTCTTCGTTTTCTCTTCTTCTTCTTCTTCTTCCTTGTTTTCATTTTTCCTCTTTCTTCTCCTCTTGTCCCTTTCTTCGGGCTAAATTAGCTAAGATTGCCTTTTGGGAGCTAATTATGTCATTTCGAGGATAATTAGCTAAGTATAGGTCATGTTTTATTAAATAGACCTTTTTGGAGCTAACTAAGATAATTATGTCATTTAGGTGGAAGCCTAGCTAACTATAGATCATTTCGGAGCTACTTGGGTAAAATATGTCATTCCGGAGCAAACTGTGCTTACTAAGCCATTTTGGATCTAGCTAAGCTAATTACAGGCCATTTAATACCTAAGTTAGGGGGGAATAGGTCATCTTGGAGCTACGTAAGCCTTATTATGTCATTGAGGAGAGAACTTAGCTAACTATATGTCATTTTTTATTAAATAGGTCATTTTGGGGATAACTAATCTAATTATGTCATTTAGGTGAAGCCTAGCTAACTATAGGTCATTTCGGAGCTCACTTGGGTTAAATATGTCATTTTGGAGCTAACTATGCTTATTAAGCCATATTGGAGCTAAATTGGCTAATTATATCATTTAGGTGGAAGCCAAGCTAAGTATATAATATTCATGAGCTAACCAAGGTTCTTATGCCATTTTGAGCTTATTATTTCATTTTTTTAGCTAAATTGGTCATTTTAATGAGCTAACTAAGGTTATTATGATGTTTTCACCTAAGTAAGCTAATTATGTCATTTTGTAGGATAATTAGCCAATTCAGTCTTTGTTGGATGAGTCTAAGCTACGTAGAAGAAGAGAAAGAGAAGAAGCAAGAAGAGAAGAAGAAGTAAAAGAAGAAGGAGGAGGAGGAGGAGGAGAAGGATAAGGAAGAGGATAAGAAGAAGAAAAGAAGAAGGAGAAGGAGGAGGAAGAAGGAGGAATAAGAAGGAGAATGAGGAGCTCCTTCTCCTTCTTCTCCTCCTCCTTCTTCTTCTTCTTCTTTTCCTTCTTCTCTTCTTCTTCTTCTCTTCTTCTTCTTCTTCTTCCTTCTTTTCATTTTTCCTCTTTCTTCTCCTGTTGTCCCCTTCTTCGGGCTAAATTAGCTAAGAATGCCTTTTTGGAGATAATTATGTCATTTCAAGGATAATTAGCTAAGTATAGGTCATGTTTTATTAAATAGACCATTTTGGAGCTAACTAAGCTAATTATGTCATTTAGGTGGAAGCCTAGCTAACTATAGGTCATTTCGGAGCTACTTGGGTAAAACTTGTCATTCCGGAGCAAACTATGCTTATTAAGCCATTTTGGATCTAGTTAAGATAATTATAGGCCATTTAATACCTAATTTATGGGGAATAGGTCATCTTGGAGCTACCTAAGCCTTATTATGCCATTTAGGAGAGAACTTAGCTAACTATAGGTCATTTTTTTATTAAATAGGTCATTTTGGATCTAACTAAGCTAATTAAGTCATTTAGGTGAAAGCCTAGCTAACTATAAGTCGTTTCGGAGGTCACTTGGGTTAAATATCTCATTTTGGAGCTAACTATGCTTATTAAGCCATATTGGAGCTCAATTGGCTAATTATATCATTTAGGTGGAAGCCAAGCTAAGTATATAATATTCATGAGCTAACCAAGGTTCTTATGCCATATTGAGCTTATTATTTCATTTTTCAGCTAAATTGGTCATTTTAATGAGCTAACCAAGGTTCTTATGATGTTTTCACCTAACTAAGCTAATTATGTCATTTTGTAGGATAATTAGCCAAATTAGTCTTTGTTGGATGAGTCTAAGCTACGTAGAAGAAGAGGAAGACAAGAAGCAAGAAGAGAAGAAGAAGTAAAAGAAGAAGGAGGAGGAGGAGGAGGAGAAGGAGAAGGAAGAGGAGAAGAAGAAGAAAAGAAGAAGTAGAAGGAGAAGGAGGAAGAAGGAAGAAGAAGAAGGAGAAGGAGGAGGTCCTTCTCCTTCTTCTCCTCCTTCATCTTCTTCTTCTTATCCTTCTTCTTCTCTTCTTCTTCTTCTTCCTTCTTTTCATTTTTCCTCTTTCTTCTCCTCTTGTCCCATTCTTTGGACTAAATTAGCTAACGATGCCTTTTTGGAGATAATTATGTCATTTCAAGGATAATTAGCTAAGTATAGGTCATGTTTTATTAAATAGACCATTTTGGAGCTAACTAAGCTAATTATGTCATTTAGGTGGAAGCCTAGCTAACTATAGGTCATTTCGGAGCTACTTGGGTAAAACTTGTCATTCCAGAGCAAACTATGCTTATTAAGCCATTTTGGATCTAGTTAAGCTAATTATAGGCCATTTAATACCTAATTTATGGGGAATAGGTCATCTTGGAGCTACCTAAGCCTTATTATGTCATTTAGGAGAGAATTTAGCTAACTATAGGTCATTTTTTTATTAAATAGGTCATTTTGGATCTAACTAAGCTAATTAAGTCATTTAGGTGAAAGCCTAGCTAACTATAAGTCGTTTGGAGCTCACTTGGGTTAAATATCTCATTTTGGAGCTAACTATCCTTATTAAGCCATATTGGAGCTCAATTGGCTAATTATATCATTTAGGTGGAAGCCAAGCTAAGTATATAATATTCATGAGCTAACCAAGGTTCTTATGCCATTTTGAACTTATTATTTCATTTTTAGCTAAATTGGTCATTTTACTGAGCTAACCAAGGTTCTTGTGATGTTTTCACCTAACTAAGCTAATTATGTCATTTTGTAGGATAATTAGCCAATTTAGTCTTTGTTGGATGAGTCTAAGCTACGTAGAAGAAGAGAAAGAGAAGAAGCAAGAAGAGAAGAAGAAGCAAAAGAAGAAGGAGGAGGAGGAGGAGGAGGAGGAGAAGGAGAAGGAAGAGGGGAAGAAGAAGAAAAGAAGAAGGAGAAGGAGAAAGAGGAAGAAGGAGGAAGAAGAAGGAGAAGGAGGAACTCCTTCTCCTTCTTCTCCTCCTTCTTCTCCTTCTTCTTGTCCTTCTTCTTCTCTTCTTCGTTTTCTCTTCTTCTTCTTCTTCTTCCTTCTTTTCATTTTTCCTCTTTCTTCTCCTCTTGTCCCTTTCTTCGGGCTAAATTAGCTAAGATTGCCTTTTGGGAGCTAATTATGTCATTTCGAGGATAATTAGCTAAGTATAGGTCATGTTTTATTAAATAGACCTTTTTGGAGCTAACTAAGATAATTATGTCATTTAGGTGGAAGCCTAGCTAACTATAGATCATTTCGGAGCTACTTGGGTAAAATATGTCATTCCCGAGCAAACTATGCTTACTAAGCCATTTTGGATCTAGCTAAGCTAATTATAGGCCATTTAATACCTAAGTTAGGGGGGAATAGGTCATGTTGGAGCTACATAAGCCTTACTATGTCATTGAGGAGAGAACTTAGCTAACTATATGTCATTTTTTATTAAATAGGTCATTTTGGGGCTAACTAATCTAATTATGTCATTTAGGTGGAAGCCTAGCTAACTATAGGTCATTTCGGAGCTCACTTGGGTTAAATATGTCATTTTGGAGCTAACTATGCTTATTAAGCCATATTGGAGCTAAATTGGCTAATTATATCATTTAGGTGGAAGCCAAGCTAAGTATATAATATTCATGAGCTAACCAAGGTTCTTATGCCATTTTGAGCTTATTATTTCATTTTTTAGCTAAATTGGTCATTTTAATGAGCTAACTAAGGTTCTTATGATGTTTTCACCTAAGTAAGCGAATTATGTCATTTTGTAGGATAATTAGCCAATTTAGTCTTTGTTGGATGAGTCTAAGCTACGTAGAAGAAGACAAAGAGAAGAAGCAAGAAGAGAAGAAGAAGTAAAAGAAGAAGGAGGAGGAGGAGGAGGAGAAGGATAAGGAAGAGGATAAGAAGAAGAAAAGAAGAAGGAGAAGTAGGAGGAAGAAGGAGGAATAAGAAGGAGAATGAGGAGCTCCTTCTCCTTCTTCTCCTCCTTCTTCTCCTTCTTCTTTTTCTTCTTCTCTTCTTCTTCTTCTCTTCTTCTTCTTCTTCTTCTTCCTTCTTTTCATTTTTCCTCTTTCTTCTCCTGTTGTCCCCTTCTTCGGGCTAAATTAGCTAAGAATGCCTTTTTGGAGCTAATTATGTCATTTCGAGGATAATTAGCTAAGTATAGGTCATGTTTTATTAAATAGACCATTTTGGAGCTAACTAAGCTAATTATGGCATTTAGCTGGAAGCCTAGCTAACTATAGGTCATTTCGGAGCTAAATTGGGTCAAATGTGTCATTCTGGAGCAAACTATGTTTATTAAGCCATTTTGGATCTAGCTAAGCTAATTATAGGCCACTTAATACCTATATTAGGGGGAATAGGTCATCTTGGAGCTAAGTTAGCCTTATTATGTCATTTAGGAGAGAACTTAGCTAACTATAGGTCATTTTCTATTAAATAGGTCATTTTGGGGCTAACTAAGCTAATTATGTCAGTTAGGTGGAAGCCTAGCTAACTATATGTCGTTTCGGAGCTAACTTGGGTTAAATATGTCAATTTGGAGGATAATCAGCTAAGTATATGTCATTTTGGAGCTAATTATGTAATTTCGAGGATAATTAGCTAAGTATATGCCATTTTTATTAAATAGACCATTTTGGAGCTAACTAAGCTAATTATGTCATTTAGGTGGAAGCCTAGCTAACTATAGGTCATTTCGGAGCTAAGTTGGGTAAAATAGGTCATTCCAGAGCAAACTATGCTTATTAAGCCATTTTGGATCTAGCTAAGCTAATTATAGGCCATTTAGTACCTAAGTTAGGGAGAATAGGTCATCTTTGAGCTACCTAAGCCTTATTATGTCATTTAGGAGAGAACTTAGCTAAGTATATGTAATTTTTACTAAAACACTAGAAATAACATACCATTATCGTCATCACGGCGGTGAAGCACGGTGGCTCTGGCTTGTTTCAGTTGGAGAGGGCTCCACTGTAGAAGGGTCGTGCGATGCGTTTCGGGAGATATTCTGCATCAAACATCGTTTGCAATGTGTCGTTAGCATGAGGACACTCTTAAGATCACTGCACTGAAACAAAACTCACTGTCCCCGCCATGTTAATGACTGGCATCGGCGGAGGGACTTGGACGGTCTTCTCGCACATAGACTGTACATTTGGTTTCGACAAGTCAAACTTTTTATTTATTAATGAAACGTACATTAAAATGCAAGATTTGAAATAATATGAAGAAGAAACTTACCATGAAGAGCTCGTATATGGCCCTGTTAGACGCATCATTCCGTGCCCTCTCCGCCTCCACCAATGAAGTCGTCCTCTCCTCCAGCTCCCTCATCTCCTTATCCTTCTCCGCCATAGCCGCCTGCATTGCCTCTCTCTCTTTCAGAATAGCATCCTGCAACACAACTCATTGTTAGCATTGTAATCATATTGGTTCCAACGCACAATATAATGTGGAAAGATAGTTGAGTCCATTAAACTAACCTCGATGGCGAGCTCGACTGGACGTGGACGAGGTGTTATCTCCGGACAGGAGCTCGTTTGGCGTGCCTTTATCTGCCGGAGAGTCCTAGGACAACATATAAGTCCGTCTCCAATGGCGATCGAGCCATGGGGCCTCCCGTTGCCAGCTATCATCACCAGCTCTGGATCAATAGGCCCCTCACTCGGGTTAAACTCCTCCCCTTTCCTGGCCTTCCCGTGATCTCTATACTTCACGAGCTTGTGGTGGGAGGAGATGTTGGTGAATTTTTCTGGATGCTCGAGGTCAGACTCAAAGAATGCCTTGACCTTCTTGTATGAGGCAGTATGGGCCATCGCATACAGGTCATACATCTGTGGCACCTCCGTCTTATTGTGACGCGCCTAAAAGAGAGAGAGAGAGGAAAATTGTATTAGTAAAGGGCTCAAGATAGCATTAAGTATGAATTGCATGAGGCATGAACCAAACCACATACCCAGTTCTCGACAAATTGGATTAAGTTGACGCGCCCTTGATGGTGTGGCACACCAACCATTTTGCCACGCCTCTCCTTGGCGTTGTTGTGGATGGCCTCCCACGTTTCGGAGCACCACTGATCCACCAAGGCCTCCCAACAATCCATCTTATCCACACACCATCTCGGGGGCACCTAAGTTAATAAAGAGAAATTTGAGCGCGTAAGAACCAAATCAAGGAAACTAACTACAAAGCCTTAATAATATGTAATTACCTTCATGTAATGCTCCTTCTCCATCTTAGAATCACGACACTTTGCCTTGTCCTTCCTAATACGCCGCGTGGCATAGTAGTCTCAAACAGCCTGCACCCGAGCCTCGTGCCGAAAGTTTTGAAGTAGGCGGCGACATTCGGTTTCGATAACCATTGCCGCGTCCTCCTCGTATCCCTACTCACACCTGTAGTAGGTCCGCAAAAGAGACAACACCGATTAGTACAATAACTAGCTATGGTTGATTTATAATTGTGTGAAGGAGAAATTACCCAGAATTGTCGGATCACCATGTCGGCCCTCGTGTGGCACAAAACACCGTCGATCTCCACCTCCGGTGGAGCCGGGGCACCCAAGTAGTGCTCCCAGGTCATTCCTACCTCTCGCTCCCGACCGGGCAACGTAACAAACCCTGGGAAGTTTTTACGGCAAAGCACACCAAGGACGATGTTGGGCTTGTGGACACCCTTGGCAACAATCCAACCCCTACGGTATGACAAATTAAAGCCAAAACAGTAGATATTTGAGAAAATGTGAAGGCAAAAGGTTAAATAAGAGTAAATTAACTTACTTGTCCCCATTTGGCCTAATCGACCACCTCTGCTCGGGGGTCGCCGGCATGAGCGGGAGCCCCGAACTACCAGCCTGGTAGATGGTAGCCCCTTCGCCCAGCTCCTCGTCGCTGTCAGCATGGCCACTTGCTCAGCCCAGGTATCCCACTGGGTCTCTAGGGACGTACCCTCATCCCTGCTTTGCTCGAGAGTCACCTAGAACAAAGCCTCTGGGACATGAGTCTCGTGGGTCGAAGGCTCGTCGACCCGAGGCTCGTCGACCCGAGGCTCATGAACTGGAGAGCGTGTAGCCTTCACCTCAAACGAATCCACCCTAGAAGTCATGTGCTCAGGTGAATCAGCTTGGGGTGGTGGCGGAGACCGTGTAGCCTCCACCTCAGAAGGTGTGGCAGCCACCACCCTACCTCTCCCGCGGCCACGTGTACCTTTAGTACAACATAAATACACACATGAGTAATAAAATGTATATAAATACCAATATGCATACAACATGAGTATAACATAAATACCAACATGAAAACAACGTGTACCTTTAGTACCTCTCGGCTTCGCGGGGGGTCGACCTCCTCTCACGGGGGGCACTCTCCGAAGAGGCGAGGCAGGAATGGAAGTACCCATCCCATCACCCGCCGACGAAGAAGGAGCCGCGGAGTGCTTTCGACCCTTTCCCACCATCTTTCAACACATGTCATGACAAAGAGTAAATGAAATTAGTACAACATAAATACGAACATGAGTAATAAAATTTATATAATTTAAGTGTATCATCATCATAAATACCAACGTGACTAATAAAAATTGAATACCTAACATGAACTCAAAATTTATATATAGTATAATAGTTGAATACCTGACATGAACTAATAACAATCGTTCCCGTGTATATATGCTTCAGGGTCAATAAATGCATCATGTCATCAGTATCATCAATAAATGCATCATCATCATCACTATCAGGAAGAACATGTGGAAGGCCACAATTATGTAATCGGTCAAGAAGTGGTCATCCGCAGCAGTAACCTCTTCTTCTTCCAGCTCTTCCTGTTCGGGCTCAGGGGTTAAGATGGATTCACCGTCGCTGTCTACTTCAATATTCTGGGGTGAAGTAGAGCGGTTCTTGAAACGTTTCTTGGACATACGTGTTTCTTGGAAGAATTCTCCTTCATATGTGTCTGGGTTAATGTGAGGTTCGTAATCCTCTTCATTCAGGGTAGGTGGCTAAAATGTAGTGGCACTTAATAAACGACATCCCAAACTTTGAGATTTGGATCAGTTTGGCAGGCCCATGATAGATAGAAAACTTGTGTCGCCTATTGAGCCGAAATATAGACATCGGGAACATCTAAGTGGGTGTTTTGGTTGATTTCGACTAGTCCTATATGTTCATGAGTCCTTCTAGTCTCCCTTGGCTCAAACCAATAACATTTGAAGACTACGACGGTCGGTGGGTTTTCACCATAGAATAGAAGTTCATAAATTGCTGCAACTCTTCCATAATACTCGGTGCCTCCTTCGCCGATAGCAGAGACAGAACAATTTGTAGTCTTTAGGTCGGGCATAGATAGCTCTTTGCCAAAGGTACGAAAGTGATACCCGTTGATGTTGTATTTGTCAAATTAACAGACCTTATAGTCAAAACCATTAGCGACTTGTCTCAACTCGGCGTCCATAGACTCTGCATCAGCCTACAAGTTTAATACGAAAGAATGGATGCATTAGCCGCAAATTAGACCAAGAAATCAAATGGGCCCTTAATGGTAATTATTTACCCTTTGTTTGAACCAAGAGATGAAACCGGGATAGTCGCCTCCGTGCTTTGCGAGAAGCTCATACTCTTCGACGGAATCCTTTTCGATGACCGCTCCATCCGAGAATTCGGCGATGTATCGACTATAGCAAATATCCGGGAATAAGAGTAGTTCAAAGCAATTAGAAGTTGCGGAACAATAATTTACCGAGAACTTACTCGATGTACGGCCGCACTTCTGTTAGGTTGGTGAATATATACAATGAAATGGCCCGCCATTCTTCGACATCCAACGATTTCCCTTTCGAAGCACCGGATGGTGCGAGCTTACCTTTGAATAGGCTGAGGTTGGATCGAACTTTTTTTGGATCGTCATCATTGTACCGAAGCTTCGGGTTATGCAAATGATGATTTTTGGCTTCGTAGTGTGCTGTCATGAAGTTTGCCGCCTCCTCAGTAACGAATGCCTCGGCCATCGATGCTTCAATTCTACGTTTATTTTTACACTTAGCTCGAAGCGTCTTCTTCATCCTCTCAGTTGAGTAGCACCATCGATTTTGAACGGGCCCCCCCATTCTTGCCTCGATCGGGAGATGCAAAATCAAATGTTGCATTGGATTAAAGAAGCCCGATGGAAAGATCTTTTCTAATTTGCAGATCAACTCCGCCGCCAACTCTTCCATTTCATCTAGCACGCCAGGCGATAGTTCTTTCGCACAAAGAGAACGGAAGAAATAGCTCAGCTCTGCCAGTACTAGCCACTCATCGTCAGGGATAAAGCCACGCAACATCACCGAGATTACCCGCTCAATCCATATGTGCCAATCATGACTCTTGAGACCAAATATTTTCAATTTCTCAAGACTCGCTCCCCTCTTTAGATTCGCAGCATACCCATCGAGGAACATCAACTACATTTTCACCCACAATAGCATTTCCCTCATAGTTGGCCTTTCAAGATTGAACCATGCCTTTGGCTTCGCTATGCTTTGCTTTCCTTTCCGTTGTCGCAAGTTTTGCAATGGTCTATCACATAGAGCCTCCAGGTCGATTCTAGCCTTAGGATTATCTTTTGACTTCCCCTCTGTGCCAAACAATGTAACAAAAATGGCCTCCACAATATTGTTTTTAGTGTGCATCGCCTCAATGTTGTGTGGGCAAAGGAGGTCTTTGAAGTAAGGCAGATCCCATAAGCATGACTTGTGAGTCCAGGCATGTTCCGTATTATACCCTTTGAAGTATCCTGGATGCAAAGGATCGGGCTCGAGAGCGTTTAACTGATCAAGGGTCTGTTGGCCTGTCAATGCAGCTGGTACAGTGTTTTGAACAACTATACCTTTGATGAAATTCCTCTTGTCTTTTCTAAACTTATGGTCAGGATCCAGGAATTGTCTATGCATGTCGAAGCAAGAATACTTGCGACCAGCCTGTAGCCAACGGAACTGAAGAGCTGCCTTGCATGTGGTGCACGGTAACCTTCCATGCACACACCAGCCAACGAATAGCGCAAACGCCGGATAATCATGCGTCGAGTACATGTACCACACATGCATTTTGAAATTTGTTTTGGTAGCCGCATCGTAGGTCTTGATCCCATTATCCCAGGCTTCTTGCAACTCATCCTTAAGCGGCTGCATGTGCACATTCATATTCTTCCCCGGATAGCTGGGCCCTGGAATTATCAACGTCAGGAAAATGTTCTTTCTTTTCATAATCTCTCCGGGTGGCAAATTTAGTGGAATGACAAATACAGGCCAACAACTGTATTGTGATGCCGTCATACCATACACATTGAACCCATCCGTGCTGATGGCATCTCTAGGATGCCTTGGATCTTCCGATTTATCCTTATGTAATGCATCGAAGTGCCTCCACGCAAAACCATCTGAAGTGTGTACCAGCATCTTGTTCCCATCAGAATCTAGTTCGGTTCTTTTGCCCAATTTGTGCCATATCATCTGTCTGGCCGTCTCTTCGACCATGAAAAGATGTTGAAGTGTTTGTACGATTGGCAGATACCGAAGAAAACTAATGGGGATTTTGGTCTGATTCTTCTCACCTGTACCGTTGTCTACCAAAATATACCTGGAAGAATTGCAAATGGGGCAATGGTTCAAGGCTGCATACTCAAGCCTAAATAAGGCACATTCATTCTCACAAGCATGTATCTTCTCATAGGGCATCTTAAGTACACGGAGGATTTTCTCTGACTGGTACAGGTTTGCAGGCAGTACATGGCCTTTGCGTAGAAAGCGTCCAAATATCATCATCATCGCGTCGTAGCATTCTGTGCCTAGGTTGAATTGAGCCTTCAGAGCCATTACTTGCGCGATGGCATCCAGGTGACAAAGCTCAGTCTAGTCGTGGAGAGGACGTTTTGAAGACTCCAACATTTCATAAAGGGCCTTTGGAGATTCCTCCATCTCATCGTCTGAATCCCGAGCATCATCAAAGTCTTGCACCATGTCTTCAATCCCGGTACCATGCTGGTCGGTGCCACGACGAATCACCTCAGCTCTGGCATGTTGGTCAGACTCACCATGAAAAGTCCACACCATATAACTAGGCGTAAAACCCCACTTCTGCAGGTGTTTACCCATTTCAAACTCTGTCTGCTTTTTCTAGTTGTCGCAGTTGGGACAGGGGCACCATGTTTATTCCTGGCCATTTGCAAATGCGGCTCTCACAAACCCCCTGGTTTTTGTTAACCATTCATGGGGCATGTCTTTCTGACTAGGGTGACCAGGGTACATCCAAGCACGATCACTCATGTTGCCTAGCTACCTATGGGTGCACAAGAAATAAATATATAATTCATCATCTATATTCATACGCTAATCAAGTTTGTCAGTTTTATTACGTCCATGCAACCTACACGCTAATAGGTAAAGATAGGTCCTAATCCCACCCGAGTATGTGTAGATTGGGTTCGTTTTCCCATGCTCTGCTCTAGATGCGACGCAGAATTTCGGCAGCACCTCCCCGCTGTTCTCCTGATACACGTCTCGGCAATTAGTAGAGAGGATGTGTACCCGAAGAACAACAGGGAGGCACTGACGAAATTCTGCATCGGATCCAGAGAATAGCATACGGGAAAACGAACCCAATCTACACATACTCGGGCTGTCCATGGATAATGTTGGACAATTCGAAAGGATGGCGGTTATAAATATGCAAAGAAATGCATATTTATAAATGTCGCCCTTTCTAACGGGAGACGCATACTGGTCACGCATACTCATGATTGAAGAAACCTATAGCTAGCAAGTTTCATCGGCACGAAGACCGGGACAGAGCAAATTAAGGGGTTAGGAGGAGAAGTCATTTGTGGTCACCAACAAACGCAGGGGTGGAGCTCGTCCAACGCACGTGGAGGTCGTTGAACAACTGCACATTGAAATTTACATGATCAACACAAATATGATGTTTTTATAATTAACATAACCGGAAAATTTGTGACCTAACTCATAATTTACAAAACTATGCCCCCGTGGGCCTCTAGAAGGCCGAAAAGCACCTTCTTGTTCAACAGTAAGTAGAAGAGGTGTCGGGGGTCGGGGCTTAGTGGCGTCGAGGGTCGGTGGTATCGGGTGTCGGTGGTCGGGAGTCGGGTTAAATGCGTCGATGGTCGGGGGTCGCTGTCGTCGGGGGTCGAGTGTCACTAGCGTTGGGGGTTGGGGTCTTTTCGATCAACAAGAGGCCAAAGAGGTGTCGGGGGCGTGGGGTTGGGGGTTAGTGGCGTTGGGGGTCGGGGTAGGGGGTTAGGGGTCGTGGTTCGGAGGTTGAGGGTCAGTGGCATCGGGGGTCGGGGGTGAGTGGTGTCGGGCGTCGGGAGTCGGGGGTCGGGGTTCGGGGGTCGGGGGTCAGTGGTGTCGGGCGTTGGGAGTCGGGGGTCGGGGGTTAGTGGTGTCGGGCATCGGGGGTCGGGAGTCGGGTGTCGGTGGCGTCGGGGGTCGGGGGTCGAGGGTCGGGGGTTGGTGGCATCGGGGGTCGGGGGTAGAGGGTCGGGGGCAATTATGTCTTCTTCTCTTCTTCTCTTCTTCTCTTCTCTTCTTCTCTTCTTCTCTTCTTCTTCTTCTTCTTCCTTCTTTTCCTTTTTCCTCTTCTTCTTATTCTTCTTCTTCTTCTTCTTCTTCTTCTTCTTCTTCTTTTTCTTTCTCTTCCTTCTTTTCCTTTTTCCTCTTCTTTCTTCTTCTACTCTCTCCTCTTTCTTCTTCTTCTTCTTTCTCCTCCTCCTCCTCCTCCACCTCTTCTTGTTCTTCTTCTTCTTCTTCTTCTTTTCCTTCATCTTTTCCCTCTTCTTCTTTTAATTCTTTTCTTCTTCTCCTTTTTTCTTTTTCATTTTTCCCTTCTTTTTTCTTCTTTATTCTTCTAACCTACCTAACTAACCTAATTGACCTAATAAACTAACTTAATAAAATAATAAACTAACCTAATGAAAAAGAAAACTAACCTAATTATAAACTAACCAAATTAACCAAAACAAAAAACATAAAAAATAGAAAAAAGGGGCGACCGACGGTGGTACTCACCGGCGGGGGCGGTGGGGCGGTAGTGGCACCGGCCGGGGGGAGGCAGGGGCACTGGTGGCGATGGGGGCACGACGGCCGTGCTGGGGTGGGCCGAGGCAGGGTGGGTGCCGGCGGTGAGGCGGCCGTCTTGGGGTGGGCCGGGGCGGGGTGGGTGCCGACGGCGCTGGGGCGGGCCGGGGCGGGGTGGGTGCCGGTGGCGCTCGGGTGGGGTGGCGGCGCTGGGTTGGGGCGGCGGCGCTCGGGTGGGGTGGCGGCGGCGGCGCTGCGGTGGGATGGGGGTTGCGGTGGAGAGAGAAGGGAGAGATAGTGGGAGAGAGAGTGAGGGAGAGGCTGCGCAGGACGACCGTTAGGGGTCCATCCCCTTTGCGGTCTGCCGCGGACGGCAAAGGTAGTTAGGCAGACGGCAAAGGGGTGCGGTGGGGCGAGAGGAGAATAGGTTTGCCGTGTGCCTTCACTACCTGTGCCATCGGTTGACAGACGACAAAGAGGTGGCTGATGGCAAATGGGTTTTTTGCCATTAGCCATATCTTTACTGTCTGTTTTCTCAAAGCTGATGGCGTAGAGGTTCTTTGCCATCTGCTGGCTGACGGCAAAGATGTGCCAAACGGTAAATAACTGAATTCCACTAGTGTTATCCTAACAGGGAAAGGTGGTTTCTCAATGTAAGCACTGGAAACAATACGGTCATTATAGGCAATGACTTTCTCTTCAACTGGATTGGGTTTAACTACATTGACTTCTAAGGGAGGATGATAGTTAAACCACTTCTCTTTGGGGAGATCAATATGAGCAGCTAATGATTCACACAGTGAAGCTACTATCTCAGAGTCAAGTCCATACTTAGCGCTAAAATCACAAAAAGTATCTGTTTCAACAAAGGATTTAACGCAATCAAACTTGAAATTCATACCTGAATCCTTACCTTCATCAAGCTCCCAATCTTCAGAGTTGCGTATAATTCTTTCCAATAAATTTCATTTGATGTCAATATCTCTCTTCATAAAAGAACGAGTACAAGAAGTGTCAAGCATGGTGCGATCATCATGAGAAAGCCGAGCATAGAAGTTCTGAATGACAATTTCTCTCGAGAGCTCATGGTTGGGGCATGAATATAACATTGATTTAAGCCTCCCTCAAGATTGAGAGATGCTTTCTCTGTCACGAGGCCAAAAATTATAAATATAATTCCGATCACGATGTACTAGATGCATAGGATAAAACTTTCGATGAAATTCCAATTTCAACCGATTGTAGTTCCATGATCCAGTATCATCACATAGCCTATACCATGCCAATGCCTTATCCCTCAAAGATAAGGGAAAGACCTTCTTATTGACCTCATCCTTGGGCAAACCTACAAGCTTAAATGACCACAAAATTCTTCTACATAGATTAGATGCAAGTCGCGATGTCATGTTCCATCTCCTGTAAAAGGATTAGCCAGCAGTTTCTCAAGCATACCCGAAGGAAATTCATAGCAAATATTTTCAGTAGGTGCAGCAGGTTGAGGAGCAACTCTTTGTGCTTCCGTTCGAGGTGAAGATACCCCGAACAAGCCCCTCAAAGGATTAGTTTCCATAGTGGCAAGTGACAACAAATTTCAGCACACTATATAAATGTTTCCTTACCAAATTCCACTTACCAAAGGCGCTTCACTCCCCGGGAACGGCTCTAGAAAAGAGTCTTGATGACCCACAAGTATAGGGGATCTATCGTAGTCCTTTCAATAAGTAAGAGTGTCGAACCCAATGAGGAGCAGAAGGATCTGACAAGTGGTCTTCAGCAAGGTAATATCTGCAAGCACTGAAATTATCGGTAACAAGTAGTTGTGTGGTGAGATGATTCGTAGCAAGTAGCCAGTAACAAAAGTAACAACGGTGCAGCAAAGTGGCACAATCCCTTTTGTAGCAAGGGACAAGCCTGGACAAAGTCTTATAGGAGGAAAAACGCTCCCGAGGACACATGGGAATTTCTGTCAAGCTAGTTTTCATCATGTTCATATGATTCGCGTTCGCTACTTTGATAGTTTGATATGTGGGTGGACCGGCGCTTGGGTACTGCCCTTACTTGGACAAGCATCCCACTTATGATTAACCCCTCTCGCAAGCATCTGCAACTACGAAAGAAGAATTAAGACAAAGTCTAACCATAGCACTAAACTAGTGGATCCAAATCAGCCCCTTCGAAGCAACACAAAACTAGGGTTTAAGCTTCTGTCACTCTAGCAACCCATCATCTACTTACTACTTCCCAATGCCTTCCTCTAGGCCCAAATAATGGTGAAGTATTATGTAGTCGACGTTCACATAACACCGCTAGAGGAAAAACAACATACAACACATCAAAATATCGAACGAATACCAAATTCACATGACTACTTGTAGCATGACTTATCCCATGTCCTCAGGAACAAAAGTAACTACTCACAAAGCATAATCATATTCCTCACTAGGGAGGTAATGAGTAGCATGAAAGATCTGAACATATAATCTTCCACCAAGTAATCCAACTAGCATCAACTACAAAGAGTAATTAACACTACTAGCAACCTTACAAGTACCAACCGGAGTCGCGAGACGGAGATTGGTTACAAGAGATGAACTAGGGTTTGGAGATGAGATGGCGCTGATGAAGATGTTGATGGTGATGAGTCCCCTCCAATGAGAGGAGTGTTGGTGATGACGATGGTGATGATTTCCCCCTCGGAGAGGGAAGTTTCCCAGGCAGGATCGTCCTGCCGGAGCTCTAGATTGGTTCTGCTCAAGTTCCGCCTCGTGGCGGCGGCGAATCCTCCGAAAAGCCTCCTCCTGATTTTTTCCACACCGAAACCCTTCTTGTAGGAAAAGGGGGAGCCAGTGGGCCAGCAGGGAGCTCACAAGCCCCATAGGCGCGGCCAGGCGGGCCCGCGACTAGCAGGATTGTGGCCTCCTGCTAGCGCCCCTCTGGCACTTCTTCGGCCCAGTATTTTTTATAAATCCCAAAAAAAATCCACGTTGATTTTCACGGCTTTTGGAGTTGCGCAGAATCGGTATCTCAAACTTGCTCCTTTTTCAGGCCAGAATTCCAGCTGCCGGCATTCTCCCTCTTCATGTAAACCTTGCAAAATAAGAGAGAAAAGGCATAAGTATTGTACCGTGAAGTGTAATAACAACCCAAAAAGTGATAAATATCAACATGAAAGCATGATGCAAAATGGACGTATCAGTGGTCAATCCTCTTGAACTCGTTACTTGCAAGAAAATGAGTAGTGAAGATGATAGTTTGATAAATATAAAGCAGAAAAGAAATAAAAAGTAAATAATGACAGCATGGAAATAGTAGTGTTTTTAAATATATATGTGAATAGACCCGGCACCCATAGTGTTTTCTAGGGGCTGTGAATAGACCTGGGGCCCAAAGTGTTCGCTAGAGTCTTCTCTCTCCAAGAAGGCATACGGTGGGTAAACAAATTACTATTGGGCAATTGATAGAAAAGTGCATAGTTATGCAATATTTATTCACGTAAATGATCATGTTTATATAGGCATCACGTCCATTAACAAGTAGACCGACTCCTGCGTGCATCTACTACTATTACGCCACTCATCGACCACTATCCACCATGCATCTAGTTAATTAAGTAAAACAGAGTAATGCTTGGGGAATGGTGACATGATGTAGACAAAGTAAACTCAACTAATATGAATCAACCCCATTGTTTTATCCTTAGTTCCAGCAATACAAATACGTGTCTTGTCCCTTACTTTGTCACGGGGATATAAAGCACTTCAAGATTGAACCCGCTACAACACACCCCTCTCACTTAAGGTAGATCAATCTAGTTGGCCAAACAAAACCAATGGATTGGATAGATTTACGAAACTATAATAATCATGCAAATAAGAATCGAATAATAATTCAGAGAAGACTCAAATCTTTTTCATGAATATTATGAACATAAACCCACAATTCATCAGATCCCAACAAACGCACCGCACAAAGTGATTACATCGAATAGATCATCACGAAGATGCGATGACCTTTGTATTGAAGTACATAGAGATAGATAGCCATCTAGGTACTACTTATACACTCTTAGGTATGTGGTGAAAGACTCGCACATCACCATGGGAGCAACAAGGTTGATATGGAGGCCCTCCGTGATTTATCTCCCCTTCGGCACGACACCTGAACAGGGCTCCAGATGGGCACATGACGAAACAAAGACTTGTAGTGGTGGAGAAAGTGTTTCGGGAGCTCCCCTAGAGTTTTTCGAATATATGAGAATTTATAAGCTAGAGTACGAGGTCAGGAGATCCAGGAGGGGGCCAAAAGTTAACAGGGTGGGGCCATACCCTTGGCACGCCATGTTGTCTTGTGTGGTCCCTGTGCCGCCTTCGGTCTTGTGAGGAAGCTTCCAGGTCTTCTTTTGGTCCAGAAAAATTCATCAAAAAGTTTCAGGGTATTTGGACTCAGTTTGGTACTTTAAACTTGAAAAGCCAAAAACATGGAGAAACAGCAACTCGCACTTGGCACTCGGTTAATTGGTTAGTGATATGTCTCCAACGTATCTATAATTTTTGATGGTTTCATGCTATTATCTTGTCAAAAATTGGATGTTTTGCATGCCTTTTATATATTTTTTGGGACTAACTTATTAACTCAGTGCCAAGTGCCAGTTCCAGTTTTTTCCATGTTTTTTGACCCCTTTCAGAGGAGGATTTTGAACGGAGTCCAAACGGAATGAAACTGCCAAAAAGATTTTTTCCGAAACAAAAAAATATCGGGAAGCCGGAGAATCAGGGCAGGGGGCCTGCAGGGACCCCACAAGCCCCCTAGCCGCGGCCAGGGGGGCCGCGCCTCCCTGGCTTGTGGGCTCCCTGGGCCATCTCTGCCCTAGGTTTTGCGCCTATATATTCCCTAAAATCCCAGAAAATATCAGGAAATCATCGAAAGTACTTTTCCGCCGCCACAAATTTCTGTCTCCGCAAGATTCCATCTGGGGCATGTTCTGGTGCCTTGCCGGAGGGGGGATTCGGATACGGAGGGCTTCTTCATCAACACCATGACCTCTCTGATGATGCATGAGTAGTTCCCATAGACCTACGGGTCCATAGCTAGTATCTAGATGGCTTCTTCTCTCTCTTGGATCTTCAATACAAAGTTCTCCATGATCTTCATGGAGATCTATCCGATGTAATCTTCTTTTGCGTTGTGTTTGTCGAGATCCGATGAATTGTGGATTTATGATCAGATTATCTATAAATCTTATTTGAGTTTTTTCTGATCTCTTATATGCATGATTTCATATCCTTGTGATTCTCTTCGAGTTGTGGGTTCTGTTTGGCCAACTTGATCTATGATTCTTGCAATGGGAGAAGTGCTTGGTTTTGGGTTCATACCGTGCGGTGAGCTCACCCAGTGACAGAAGGGGTAGCGAGGCACGCATCGTGTTATTGCCATCAAGGGTAAAAAGATGGGGTTTTCATCATTGGTTTGAGTTTATCCCTCTACATCATGTCATCTTGCCTAAGGCGTTACTCTGTTCGTCATGAACTCAATACACTAGATGCATGCTGGATAGCGGTCGATGTGTGGAGTAATAGTAGTAGATGCAGAAAGTATCGGTCTACTTATCTCAGACGTGATGCCTATATGTATGATCATTGCCTTAGATATCGTCATGACTTTGCACTGTTCTATCAATTGCTCGACAGTAATTTGTTCACCCACCGTGATATTTGCTATTTTGAGAGAAGCCTCTAGTGAACACTATGGCCCCCGGGTCTACTCCACACCATATTTGCAGCCTTACGCTTTTACTTCGTTGCACTTTCCGCCTTCAGATCTCACTTTGCAATCAATCTTAAAGGGATTGACAACCCCTTTGAAAGCATTGGGTGCAAGCTCTTTTGTGTTTGCGCAGGTACTCTGGACTTGACGAGATTCTCCAACTGGATTGATACCTTTGTTCTCAAACTGAGGGAAATATTTACTGCTCCTGTGCTGCATCATCCTTCCCTCTTCAAGGGAAAAACCAACGCAAGCAAGTCTCCGTCAACATGTCAATTTCTAGCGTTGTTGTTTGCGAAGTAGCAGAAGAATTTTCTTGCGCCGTTGCCGGGTTGGCCAGGTAAGCGGCACTAATATCCCATCAACGAAGCTATTTTCTGGCACCATTTCCGGGGAGGATCAAGTCAATAACTCATCCAAGTAAGTGTCGCAAACTCATCTCTTGCATTTACTTTGTTTGCCAGTTGCCTCTCGTTTTCCTCTCCCCCACTTCAGAAATTTGCCTTTTTCATGTTACCAAATTACCTCTTGTTATGTGGTAGATTGCTATTGTCTCTTTCTTCTTCCTTTAAAATGTTTTCCTTTAAAATGCCTATGCATAGGAAGTATGTTAGACTTATATGTGATTTTCACATGCTTTATGATGCTCTCGTTGTGCTTCAATCCTTGCCTTTTGTGTGAGCATCATTGATCTATCAATGCCTAGTTAAGGGAGTTAAACAGTAGCGCTTGTTGGGAGGCATCCCAATGAATTTATATTTTTTCTTTCTGTTTTGTTGCGACCACACCATCATAATTCTGTTGTGATTGTGTTTTTTGTGTTTGAGCCAAGCAAAACTTTTATGACTAGTCTTGGTGATGGTTGTTTGAGCCTGCTGGAAAAAGACAGAAACTTTTCGCTCACGAGATGATTTTTCATTTTTATTCAGAAAGATTTTTTGAGTTTATTCTTTTTGTTGATGGTTGACATGCCTTTTCCCAGGCAGTCGTAAGTTTTCAGAATTTTTGAGGTACCAGAAGTATACAGATTGCTCCAGACTGGTGTGTTTTTGACAGATTCTGTTTTTGTTGAGTTGGTTGCTTGTATTGATGAAACTATGGCTAGTATCTGGGGGTACTAGCCATGGAAAAGTTAGAATACAGTAGCCCAACACCAATATAAATAGAAATCAAGATTGCTACAGTACCAAAAGAGGTGGTAGTTTGTTTTCTTGTGCTAATGATATCACGAGTTTCTGTTTAAGTTTTGTGTTGTGAAGTCTTCATGTTTTGGTGATGTTCTCATGGACAAAGGGATAAAGAGTGGAAAGAGCTCAAGCTTGGGGATTCCCAAGGCATCCCAAGCCAAATCCAAGGACACCAAAAATCCTAAGCTTGGGGATGCCCCGGAAGGCATCCCCTCTTTCGTCTTCAATCCATCGGTAACATTACTTGGAGCTATATTTTTATTCACCACATGGTATGTGTTTTGCTTGGAGCGTCTTGTATCGTAGGAGTCTTTTATTTTTTGTTGCGTCACAATCATCCTTGCTGCACACCTTTATAGAGAGACATGCACTCATCGTGAATTTGCTAGAATGCTCATCGTGCTTCACTTATATCTTTTGAGCTAGATAATTTTGCTCTATGTGCTTCACTTAGATCTTTTAGAGCACGGCGGTGGGTAACTTGGTAGTTGGCTTGTGCTATGAAAGTAGTCCCAAAGGTGATAGGTACCCAAAGAGGATACAAAAACCTCCATCTTCATGTGCATTGAGTAGAAAGAGAAGTTTTGATTCCTCTCAATTAGTTTGAGATGTGCATTTGGTAATATTAAGAATTATGTTAGTAGGGTGTTGTGAATCTAGAAATACTTGTGTTGAAGTTAGTGATTTCCGTAGCATGCACGTATGGTGAACCGCTATGTTAGGAAGTCTGAGCATAATTGATCTATTGATTGTCATCCTTTGTGTTGAGGTCGGGATCGCGCGCTGGTTAACACCTACCAACCCTTCCCCTAGGAGTATGCGTTTAGCACTTTGTTTCGATTACTAATAAAAACTTTCGCAACAAGTATGTGAGTTCTTCATGTCTAATGTGAGTCCATGGTATAGATGCACTTTGACCTTCCACCATTGCTAGCCTCTCTAGTGCCGCGCAATTTTCACCGGTGCACAAAGCCACCATATGCCTTCCTCAAAACAGCCACCATACCTACCTACTATGGCATTTTCATAGCCATTCCGAGATATATTTCCATGCAACAACCACCGTTCCGTCTCATGACTTGTGTCGTCACTTTCATATTGCCATTGCATGATCGTAAGATAGGTAGAGAGATGTTTCAACGTCATACGCTAAGCGAGATCGTTGCACATCCCGATACACTACCGGAGGCATTTCATATAGAGTCCTCATTGCTCTAAGTATTGAGTAGTGAGTCTATAAAAGTGTGATAATCATCATTATTAGAGCATTGTCCCATGTGAGGAAATAAAAAAACGCCAAGAGCCCAAACAAAAAAAACAAAAAAAGAGAGAAAAAGAGAAAAGGGACAATGCTACTATCTTTTTCCACACTTGTGCTTCATAATAGCACCATGTTATTCATGATTGAGAGCTTCTTGCTTTGTCACTACCATATGCTAGTGGGAATCTTCATTATATAACTTGGCTTGTATATTCCAATGATGGGCTTCCCCAAAATTGCCCTAGGTCTTCGTGATCAAGCAAGTTGGATGCACACCCACTAGTTCTCCTTTTGAGCTTTCACATACCTATAGCTCTAGTGCATCCCTTGTATGGCAATCCCTACTCATTCACATTGATATCTATTATTGGGCATCTCCATAGCCCTTTGATATGTCGAGTCAATGTGACCATCTCCTCCTTTTTGTCTCACAACCACCACCACACTCTGTTCCACCTATAGTTCTATATCCATGGCTCACGCTCATGTATTGCTTGATAGTTATAAAAGGTTTGAGAAAGTAAGAGCGCGAAAACAATTACTTGGCCGATACCGGGGTTGTGCATTATTTACATTACTTGTGTGAGGATGATGGAGCATATCCAGACTATATGATTTTTTAGGGATAACTTTCCTTGGCCTTTTTATTTTGAAAGTTCATGATTACCTTGCTAGTTTGCTTGAAGTATTATTGTTTTCATGTCATTAGCAAACTATTGTTTTGAATCTTACGGATCTGAACATTCATGTCACATGAAAGAAGTTGCAAAGGACAACTATGCTAGGTAGCATTCCACATCAAAAATTCAGTCTTTATCACTTCCCTACTCGAGGACGAGCAGGAGTTAAGCTTAGGGATGCTTGATAGGTCTCCAATGTATTTATAATTTTTGATGGTTTCATGCTATTATCTTGTCAAACTTTGGATGTTTTGCATGCCTTTTATATATTTTTTGGGACTAACTTCTTAACTCAGTGCGAAGTGCCAGTTCCTGTTTTTTCCATGTTTTTGACCCCTTTCAGAGGAGGATTTTGAACGGAGTCCAAACGGAATGAAACTGCAAAAAATATTTTTTCTCAAACAGAAAAAGATCGCGAAGCCGGAGAATCAGGGCAGGGGGCCTGCAGGGTTGCCACAAGCCCCCTAGCCGCGGCCAGGGGGGCGCCTCCCTGGATCTTGGGCTCCCTGGGCCACCTCTGCCCTAGGTTTTGCGCCTATATATTCCCTAAAATCCCAGAAAAAAGAGGAGATCATCGAAAGTACTTTTCCGCTGCCGCAAGTTTCTGTCTCCGCAAGATCCCATCTGGGGCATGTTCTGGTGCCCTGCTGGAGGGGGATTCAGATACGGAGGGCTTCTTCATCAACACCATGACCTCTCCGATGATGCGTGAGTAGTTCACCATAGACCTACGGGTCCATAGCTAGTAGCTAGATGGCTTCTTCTCTCTCTTGGATCTTCAATACAAAGTTCTCCATGATCTTCATGGAGATCTATCCGATGTAATCTTCTTTTGCGGTGTGTTTGTCGAGATCAGATGAATTGTGGATTTATGATCAGATTATCTATGAATCTTATTTGAGTTTCTTATGATCTCTTATATGCATGATTTCATATCCTCATAATTCTGTTCGAGTTATGGTTTTTTTTGGCCAACTTGATCTATGATTCTTGCAATGGGAGAAGTGCTTGGTTTTGGGTTCATACCGTGCGGTGACCTCACCTTGTGACAGAAGGGGTAGCGAGGCACGCATCGTGTTGTTGCCATCAAGGGTAAAAAGATGGGGTTTTCATCATTGGTTTGAGTTTATCCCTCTACATCATGTCATCTTGCTTAAGGCGATACTCTGTTCGTCATGAACTCAATACACCAGATGCATGCTGGATAGTGGTCGATGTGTGGAGTAATAGTAGTAGATCCAGAAAGTATCAGTCTACTTGTCTCGAACGTGATGCATATATGTATGATCATTCCCTTAGATATCGTCATGACTTTGCGCGGTTCTATCAATTGCTCGACAGTAATTTGTTCACCCACCGTGATATTTGCTATTTTCAGAGAAGCCTCTAGTCAACACTATGGCCCCCAGGTCTACTCCACACCATATTTTCAGCCTTACACTTTTACTTCGTTGCACTTTTCGCCTTCAGATCTCACTTTGCAATCAATCTTGAAGGGATTGACAACCCCTTTAAAGCGTTGGGTGCAAGCTCTTTTGTGTTTGCACAGGTACTCTGGACTTGACGAGATTCTCCTACTGGATTGATACCTTGGTTCTAATATTGAGGGAAATACTTACTGCTCCTGTGCTGCATCACCCTTTCCTCTTCAAGGGAAAAACCAACACAAGCAAGTCTCCGTCAACGTGTCAATTTCTGGCGCTGTTGTTTGAGAAGTAGCAGTTAGTGCTAAAAAATAATATGAATCAGCAAATAAGTGTCATAAAGTATCATAGAATGGTAATATTATAGCATGTAACAATCAAAAAATATAGATACGTTGGAAATGTATCGAGCATCATGCTCCAATGCGTTGTCGCCGATCCCACCACCGTGTTTTGTTACTACCTAATCATGTCGATCCGTCAAACTATCCAGTCCAACCCTGCGAAATTTGTCCGAGTGCATGACAAGCTTCAGACTCTCAAATCATTTTCCATGAAGTTTCGTTTTTAAGAATATATCTAAGGCCACTGTTGATCATCCAAGGACCAAACAATAACACGAGCACGACATCGAGATTTGTTACCGAGGTTCATCAGTACGGCTACACGTCGGGGCCTGATTATGGGCGCTCCTCCCCGTGACACCGTCATAATACCGCACCCCAGCAGCCCGGTCGCCGGTACACGCCGTTGTCTCCCCCTACATTCATGTGCTGTTATGTTGGCATCGGTTACATTGTGTGTCTACCCCCATTATATATGAGAGGTCAAGGATACAAGTGTCCTATTAGGACACGGCTCCATATCCTGTCTAAACAAAATACAACTCAGAATCCAACTGTAACCAACCTTGTACACAATATTGGACATAGCTCTAACACTGAAAGGGAAGATTGCCCACCTATTATGTGAGGAAAATATTAGGTACCCAACAAGTGATATGTCTCCAACGTATCGATAATATATGAAATATTCATCCCATATTTACCTATGTTTACAATATTTTTACATGGTTTTGATGAACTTTATATGATTTAATTGGAAATAACCCGGACTTATGTTGTTTTCAGCAGAATTACCGTGGTGCTGTTTTTGTGCAGAAAATAAAAGTTCTTGGAATTTCCCGAAACTTTTTGACGATTTTTTCTGGAACATATAAAAAACTGGAGCGAAGAACCATCGGAAGGGGCCTCTAGTTGCCCCTCAAGGCAATAGGGCGCTCCCACCCCCCTAGAATGCACCATGTTACCTTGGGACCATCGTGTGGCTCCGTTTCGCATGGTTCCAACGCTGAAAAAACCTTATAAATAGAGACACTCCCAGAAAGTAACCTAGAAATTCCACTCCGCCAATGCAAGGCTCTGCTCCAAAGTGATATCATCCGTAGCCCTGTTACGACACCCTGCCAGAGGGGGCAATCATCATTGGAGGCCATCTTCATCATCTTGGTAGTCTCCATGACGAGGAGGGAGTAGTTCACCCTCGGGGCTGAGGGTGTGTACCAATATCTATGTGATTGATCTATATATATATCTCTCTCTACGTCTCGTGTTCTTGAGATGTCACGATCTTGATGTACCATGGTCCTTCTTAATATAGTTGGATCATATGGTGTTCTTCCCTTGCTATCTTGATGTGATGGATTGAATCTTTCCCTTTGAGGCTTTTTATGTTGGATTGAATATTGGATTTGAAATCACTTGATGTATGTCTTCCATGTGGATATCCGTGGTGACAATGGGGTGTTTTATTGATTCACTTGATATATGTCTTGGTACTTAACTTGCGCATTCCCGTGGTGACAATGGGGTAATCTATATATGCATAGGGGTTGATACACTTTCTTGTCCTACTTTATGTGATACAAATCTTGGGGTACTCTTTGAAGTTCTTTGTGTTGGATTGAATACGATGAATCTGATATTTTATGCATGTCAAATAATTAATCCACAGATACTTGAGTTGAAATTGGAGTATCTAGGTGACATTAGGGTTGATTGATGTGTATCATAGGTGTTTTCTAGTACAATTTATAGGGTTGTTTGTGACACTTAGAGGAATGGCTCAATGGATTGATCGAAAAGGATAACTTTGAGGTGGTTTTGCTACCTACAACAATTTCATCTTATGTCCCCCAGTAGATATGAACTTTGGAGTGACTCTTTATCGCATGTTGAGGGATGATAATATGATTCTATTGTGTTAGCATTCTTGAGAGATTGCACTAGTGAAAGTATGAACCCTAGGCCTTGTTTCTAAGCATTGAAATGTTATTTATTCTGACTTTTATTATTTGTTACCTTGCTGTTTTTATATTTTCAGATTACAAAAACCGATTTCTACTATCCATACTACACTTGTATCACCATACCTTCACCGAACTAGTGCAACTATACAATTTACCATTGTATTGGGCGTGTTGGGGACAAGAGATTTCTTGTATTCGACTGCATGGTTGTTTGAGGGAGACCATCTTCATGCTACACCTCCTATGAATTGATAAACCTTAGGTCATCCACTTGCGGGAAATTTGTCACTGTCCTACAAAGCTCTGAACTAGGAGGCCCAACAACGTCTACAAGAATAAAGTTGCGTATTGGACATCAAGCACTTTTCTGACGCCGATGACAGGGAGGTCAATTCTTGAAAGTATATCTTTAGATCCTCCAATTGAATCTTTTAGTTTATTTTTATCACTAGTTTGGTTTATAAAAGAAAATATAAAAAGGGAGTTTAGGTTGCCCTAATTGCTTCATCTTTATAATGTCTTTCGTGAAAATGATAGTTCAAAAAATTGTGCCAAAGTGCTAGAAGAAGAATTCAATAAAATGTTTGAAATTAAATCATTTAATGATGAACATTATTGCAATGTTGTTAGTATGAATTCTATGAATATCCATAATGCTAATGATATCCAAAGCCACAAGCTTGGGGATGTTATATTTAATGAAGATGATATTTTTAGTGCCCCAAGTATTAATGAACAAACTTGTTATGATGATTGCATGCCTCCTATTTATGATGATTGTGGTGATAACATGTATTCTATAAACATTAATGATAACCATGAAACTTGTGATCGTGATTTTAATTTTCAATTGGATTATGTCAATCAAGTATCACATGATAGTTATTTTCTTGAGTATGCTCCCACTATTCTGAATGATAAGAAGTTTGCTTGTGTGGGTAGTAATACATATGCTTGTCTATCATGAAAATAGTGATTTTTTTAGAGTTATATTGTGGAATTCCTTCATGATGCTACAGTAAATTATTATGAGAGAGGAACATAAGCTTGTAGGTATTGTAATAATATAAAGTTTCCTCTCTATGTGTTCAAAATTTTAAAGTTATGCTTGCTTTGCCTTCCTATGCAAGTTGATTATTGCTACAATAAATTGTTTTCTTGCAAAATTCTTATGCGTAGGAAGTGGATTAGACTGAAATGTGCTTGCCATGTGATTCATGATGCTCTCTTGCATGTTTCATTTACTAATCCTATACGAGCATCATTGCAATCATCATGCCTAGCTAAAAGGCACTAAAAAGCGCTTGTTGCGAGACAACCCAATATTTATCCTTACTATTTTTGTGTGTTACCATGATTAATCTACCGTATCAATCATGTTTTGTGTCTTTTCTTTCAAGAATATGCCAAGTAAAGCCTTTGGGATAGTGTGCATACTTATTAGTTTCATTTTGTGGAAAAATAAAAACCTTTGTGTCCAGTAACACAATTCCCTGATTTTACTCAACAATAAAGCATTCTGAAATTTTACATAGCTTTTCCCTGCAATTTTTTTCGGTTTTCCTTATTTTACAGAATTTTTAAAGATAGGTAAGTATGGTTTTAATTTAGATATTTATAGACTGTTCTGTTTTTGAAAGATTCTATTTTGCATGAATACTTTGCCTGTTTTAGCATTTGCATAGCTTATTGTCGGGACCCCGATCCTAAGCCATAGGAATCCAGCCTGTAACACATCACATCTCTTTGCGGTCACACGCACGGTTATCCCCACGGTTGCAGCCTTACCTTAGCCGGGACCGTTTGCGCCTTTTGACTCGCGTATGCAATTGTGTCGCTAGCATTCTGATGTCAAAGAACCCAGATCGACATGTCTAGTTATAAACCCAAGTGGCAGTTCCATACAGGGACACGCATACATGACCGAGCAAAGCAGGTGTCGGTCAACAACGAGTGTAGACGAGTCGTAGCAAGCTACAAGAACTCCATTACATCGCGTGACATTTTCCCAAAGGGACAAACACAGCAGCTAAGAGGGACACATGCCGGTCAACCAATGTGTTCGGAGCAGTAGCGAACTACCATGGCTCGGTGGAATCACAAAGGGGAATTTCCCTGTAAGGAGTGCTACTAAGGCATACGACTAGGTATTCGAACCCCATGCATATCAAGTACAACACACGTACGCATGGCATACCGATATGCATAGATACATCGATGGCATCACACATAACCATAATCATACAACTTTATTTATAGGGCTCGGAAGAGCCTCACACATAATATTACACAGATAGGGGTGTCACGACCCATCATCACAAGTCATTCAAACAAGTCTTACAAGACAGCGGAAGATTAAAAATGTCTGGGTACAGACAAATGGAAAGATAAAGGCACATGGCCTGACTATCTACAGACCCAACCTAGGGCCAGATCGTAGCTGGGACACCAGCTACTCATCGTCGTCAACGTCTATAAAGAACCTCTGCAACAAGTTATTAAGCAAACGTGAGTACAAAGGTACCCAGCAAGACTTTAGGATAATCTATCTACTCACGCAATGTATCAACAAGGAGTTGTGGGGTTTCATGTAGAAAGCCAGCATTTGACTCTTGGCTAGACAAACATACATTTTCAAATAGCTTTGACCACTTTGTTTTCTCGCACACGAGTCCACTAACACCACAACAATACTCCATCGTGGAATCATTCTGTCTCCCTACGGAAATGCCATCCACGACACTCACACTTATCTTGACAATTTTATGAGTAGCCATTATAGTTTCCTATGAACAACATATGTTTCCAAGTAGTCCATATCTGCGGACGCGGCTATTCGAATAGATCATAACCCTGTAGGGGTGTACTTCTTCACACACACTCTCGCCACTTATCGCCATGTGCACTTCATGCAACTCGGCAACCTTCAAGCGGAAGCCCAGCGAAGGAGTCAGCCACGACCGTTAATCACGCTAATACCTAGTCTAGGTTTATCGCCTATATGAGGGTAACCCGCACGGAAGTCCGGCCGTGGTTTCCGCCACGGCCCCAAATGATGTGCGCAGGGTTCCCAAGCCCACCATCCGGGTGCCACTTGGTACACCGTGCCACTGCCTACCGCATCATAGTCCACCTCTAAGGTCAGCACTATGCACGGCCTCCAGCATGACTATAAACACCAGAAACTACTTGCAACTCCAGGACTGAGTACTAGGCGATTAATAAGTCGAGAGGGTCAATTAAGTATCCCAGCGTGTGGTAGTATCTAGTCTTGGATTACATACACGGAACTCGGTTCCTAAGGACGGTTCCGATGAAACAACCCGCCATGTACTCCTACATGGCCTTTCACCGGTACCTTTACCAAATCAGGTTCAGCACACAACCTTTATTAACTGAACACATTCTCACGATCCTGTTCATCACCCAGATGACATACCTTACACAACTCTAAGCATAGCATGTATAGTAGGATAAGACACATCATGGCTCAAGCATCTACCAGGTATGCTAGGTTGCAAGGTTTAGCTATTTACTGTGACAAAGACATGTCATGCAAAGGAATGGGTTCAACTAACGTGGTAAAAGCATTGAAAGCATTTTGACCTAATGCAATGAGTAAGAGCAGGAGCGAGAACATGGGATTTATCGGGATGATCAAAATGGTTGCTTGCCTTGTTGCTTAGCAGAGGGGTGATACCCGTCAGTCGGATAATCAATCGTATCCGAAGGGGCGGGGCCTATCGAATAACAACATACAATCTGTGGCACCCCGATAGAGGGCCGACACACATCCGTCCCCAGGATGAGCATGATATAGAAATTCCAGGCAAATATGGCTTTATTAATATGATGGAGTGCTACAATACTGTTGCATACAACAATATTACATGACTCCAAGGCTAGCTAAATGATAGCGGAGATCTAGATACGGGGGTTTCCACGATCCTGGCTGGGCTCCGTAACTCGCAGGACTGGCTTGGTTACGATCTAGCACCACGAGTCTTCTCCTGCAACTGGCCACGTGCAAGGCCAAGTGAGTACTTTGAATGTACTCGCAAGACAGCCAAATACATAGCATCCAAATAGCGGATAACAGAGCAAACACTGTGATTATAAGATAACTACTCTATGGCATGGAATCAACAGGAAGAATATCAATCAAGCATACCAGGTTATGAACTCAATATGTAATCCACCTCACTAGCATGACAAAGATCACCACAAGTGTTTAGCTAGTTTACCGTTACCGAATATCAACTTACTCTCTTCGGGGTTGTCCCACAACCCTCGACATACTCACGATCCCAACGAATCTCATTCTCATCACATAGTCACCAGACCATTCATCATATAACCTTCCCTTGGCTAGCATATCAGGTTATCAACATCCTCGGATGTTCTTATAAGATGAGTTCTTCCATCATTACTATCATAGATACGGTTGATCTCTTCTAGGTCTGTTCCGGTTATCCATTACCGTGGACACGGCTGTTCGAATAGATTTGACACACTCTGTAGAGGTCGCACACTTTACCCACACTCTGGAGTACTGACCTCGTGATCCCATTCGGGTGGATCAGCATTACTCCACTAGACTTTCCTGAACCACGATCCTCTCATCGAACCTCCGGCAACCACTCCCTCTGTGGAGTCCTGCCCTGGGTGGCCCTGTGTCCTCATGACACCTGCCACCGTCGTGGCCAAACTAAACTTGTCCCAATCGGGGACGGGCCCTATCTCAACTGGGCTCACAGGGTTATCACCGCCTACCGGGCCAAGGTAGCACGCATGCATAACCCTCCCTCTTTGGAGGTACCGGTGAGAGAGATCACGCGATCAGCTCAAGTCACGGCCGTCCCATACCGACAAAATGTGGATGTACGATAATGCCCGGACAGGTGACTCGATCAACCAACTAGATTGTCTCAACTCAGATAACGTATCTGTCATAGCTGACACTCTGGTGCCACAGCAATCCGATGATAGATAAGCTCAACCACTAATGTTGATGCATAGCCATAAACCGTCGAGTAAAATAATCATAGACAGTAATCTCAACAGTACGATATAAATAGCAAGAAATTCCTTTACCGATTATAGCTGTAGGTGGGACCGTTGAAACCCTCACATAGAATCAGCAAATAAATTGGTAGCCACCAGATCGGTCTTTACAACACAGATCTGGGACATTACTGAAATAACTCAACCCCGACTCAAGACGGCCGGAAAGCAGCTCAGAGCATGAGGCGGTGTCGGTAAGAAGAATGTGGCAGTTCCCTAAGACGGCCGAGTAACAGCTCAGAGCATAGGTTCACTGTCACGAAAAGAAATCCAACAGTTGCTCGTGACGTCCGAAAAATAGCTTAGAACACGAGACAACTGCTGACAAGAGAAATATAAAGTTGGCATCCACCCCGGACGGCTGGAAACAGCACCGACTCGGGCATGGTGCCATTATCAAAGAAAATGAGAGCAAGGGTTCCTCGGTGTCTCCCTGGTTACATTGCTCAGTTATGAATATCACAAATTAAATATGTAAGAGCATCATAGAACAAGTGTGAGAGTACCTCCTATATGAAAAGCACTACAGAGGAATATACCACTGCCGTTACCGATGCATATAAACACAGAGTACCGGTGTTGCAAATAGTCACACAGATTGCAAGCAAAGCTATCACGCATATCCGGAGCTCATTATAAGAGGTTGACTTGCCTGGGGGTCGTCGAATACACCGCGGAGTAGCGCACTACGACACCGAGAAACTTTACCGGAGAGGGTTCTCTCTCGACGGGCTCGATCGGAGGGCTAGGGCAAAATGGTCAATTTTTACTGAGCAAATATCTCATGAAAATAACATAGTCGAGACAGGATCGACGATACGAAGACGTGGCCGCTGGTTTTACCTCGATCGGAGCTACGAGCGAAAAGATACGGGCGAATGAAGATCAAGGACCAATCTGCAATAAAAATATATGCACATAGGTCCCTGGGCTGAAACCGAAAGCGCCTTTCGTCGGAATATGTTTTCCTAACAGGAAAACATATTTCCACTTATTCCCCTGGGCTCGGCTCTCTCTCTCTCTCCTACGGCCAGGGCCCGCCTTATCCACTCCTCTACTCTCTCTCCTCTCTCACACCTACACCTGGGGCCCACCCCATCTCTCCTCTCCTCTCTCCTCTCCTCTTCTCTCATCTCCTCTTTGCAGGTCACCTACCTCCAGCCGCGACAAGGCAAGGAGGGGGGGCTCCGGCTGGCGCTGCTGCTGCTGCTCCCATGCGCGGGAGGTGTAGCCGGCGGCAGGGGCAGGTGTCCCGTGCCTCACCGCGCCCATAGGAGGCGGCTCCACCACCGGGGGCGGCCGAGGCGAGGTGCGGCGACGGTGTAGGTGCCGCGGCTATGGCGTTCGAGGAGCTCGAGGCTCGGGGGGGCGAGGAGACTAGGGAAAGGGGTGAGGGGCTCTGCTGCTCCCTAGGAGGGACTCGAGGACGTCTTAAGTAGCTCGGGAGGGGAGGTTCTAGCGACGTCGGGAGGAAGCTCCGAGATCCATGGCAAACTCCAATGGCAGGCAGCTCCAGAGGCAAGAGGACAAAGGGGAGAGAGCTCTAGAGCGTGCAGGAAGACTTGGGGAACCTCCTAGACATCCATGGACATGCTGGAACCAGCTGGAGCGAAGCTCCCATCACCTCCAATGCACAGAGCACCGATTTGGTAGTCTCTGCCCATGGTCACCACGTGTCCATGGACTTGACCTGTCCTATGAGATGTCAAACCATGTCTGGGGTGTTCACCAAGGAACACTGAGTTGCACTATGCCTTTGGATAGCCATGGGGAACAGTGAGGTGACCAGACCAAGGTCAAATAGTTACCAACAGCAAGGTGTTTGTGTTGTTTTGTAACCACCACAGTACACCTTTTGGCAAGATGCTTGGTATGAGGTTGACAACTCACTAAGGTCACTATGCTGGCCAAAATTCAGCTCAATCCAACAAGTCTATGGGGCACTTCCTTTGTAACTTGGCATACTCACCAGAAATGAAGAAGTTGTTACTCGGGTCAATTGGCTAAATGGAAATGGCTGAAATTTGGAGGAGACCCATGATTTAGGCATATGAAGTCACTATAAAAGTTTCATACCATTTACACCAGTATAAATGGTACTTCCTTCACAATGCTTCAATCTGGACATAATCTTAGATAATTTGTTGGGGAAGATTGGAGTCATCACATAGGTTGCATTATGGTGGACAAGGATGATTTAAGATGTTGAATCACTATGCAAAGTTTCAAATCAAGGAGAATAAGGAATAAAGCACTTTCTTCACAAACAGGAGCTCTGGACAGAATTTGCAAAGGGTGATTGTGATCAATTTTTGAATTGGGGAACCAGATATCTTGATGGAAATGATCAATATATGGGCATGAGAAGCTCCACAAATTATTTGGGATTTTGCCTAGCTACCAAAATGGTAGTTCCTTTGGAAAGCACCCAAATTGCGATATTGGCATAAAATAGGAAAATGCAATTTTCCTTTATTCTATGATGGCCAATATTTTGTGAGAGCTTCATAGGATCACAAACAACATTTCCACCAATTTTCATGAGCATAGGAGATGGATATATATTTTCTTGGATTTAATTCCTCAGACAGGGAGAAACAGATATTAATTTCAAAGGGGAAGTATTGCATATAACTTCGCAATATTTTTGCATATCTAGGGTTTATGAGGGAATGAGGATCTCTCGGAAGACTTGGAGGATCAAGAGAGCAAGAGAAATGGATGGCTCCTTTGAAAACACAAGGACAGTATTCCTAGTTCCAATACTTCGGAACTAGGGTTCCCAAGGGGTTCGGAGAACAAACTAGCACAGGGAGATGGGAAAAGCACGGAGAGGTAGAGAATGAACTGGATTCACCTGGTCATTTGCCATACTCCAAAGAACAATCCGGGAGAGAAAAGCTAGGAAGGAATAACAGCACAAAAATCGATAACCTGATTTTTGGGGTGTTACAAACCTTCCCCCCTTAGAAGAATCTCGTCCTCGAGATTCCCATGGTTAGCTTATCATAACAACTACGGCTATGCTTCCTAGAAAACTCCTGGCCTCTGTCTTAACCCTGTGGCTGAAAACAACCGGGTTAAGAGTACCAAAATTGGTACACCCAGATCAACAACTATCACGGGGTCTAAACTACATGCGGGGTCGCTGGGTAGCCTTATCATTTTTATAAAAAGCGAAATTTCCTTTTTCCAAAAATGCTTGGGGTACCACGGTGAACAAGGCCTACTCTCTCCGGCAAGTGGGACGAGAGCCCACTGGCAGCCTTCTCCTTCCTCTATCTCCGGCGAACGGCTCTCACTCTCCCTCTCTCCTACGCCGCTCGGAGTGCGGCTAGGCACTGCGCACTCCTAGCTCCTAGGGCGCAAAGCACCCTACACCGTTAGTGTGCGGTGTGCACGAGACCGACGCAGAGAGCACTCCCATCGCGGGCCAACGCCGTTCGGCACTGCTCTCGGATTCCCTCCTGGACGCCGGTGATCGAGCAGCGCGCGGCCTCCTAGACCGAGCTCACCGTACGCCGGACCGGGGCTATAAAAGTGACCTTGGTCTCTCTCTCTTCTTCCTCGCATCCAGCTCCTCTTCCCTCCTCCTTCGGGTTGCCGGAGCACGAGGCAAGGCGCTAATGGCGGGCGTGGTGTCGGAGCTACTTACCATCCTCTTCGCTGGTCTGCTGGCGGCGCTGGTCGGTGGCTCGGTGCTACTGTGCGCGATGATCCTCGATGATCTTCGCAATGCCGTGGCTAGGGAGATAGCCCAGGGACAACTACGCCATCTCAAGCAGGCGAAATAAGCGTTGACGGGGCGGCAAGGGCGGCTTGTCAACATCGCACCAGATGATGACAGAGGCGCTGCTGGACCTGGGGAGCGGGTGCAGTCGACGGAGCTATATCGGCGTGGAGACCATGCTGCTGGTAGCTCCTAGCTGACAGCCTCCATAAATAGAGGGTACTAGGGTAGAACTATGTGTTGGAAATATGCCCTAGAGGCAATAATAAATTATTTATTATTATATTTCATTGTTCATGATAATCGTTTATTATCCATGCTATAATTGTATTGATTGGAAACACAGTGCATGTGTGGATACATAGACAAAACACTGTCCCTAGTAAGCCTCTAGTTGACTGGCTCGTTGATCAAAGATGGTCAAGGTTTCCTGACCATAGGCAAGTGTTGTCACTTGATAACGGGATCACATCATTAGGAGAATCGTGTGATGGACTAGACCCAAACTAATAGACGTAGCATGTTGATCGTGTCATTTTGTTGCTACTGTTTTCTGCGTGTCAAGTATTTGTTCCTATGACCATGAGATCATATAACTCAATGACACCGGAGGAATGCTTTGTGTGTATCAAACGTCGCAACATAACTGGGTGACTATAAAGGTGCTCTACAGGTATCTCCGAAGGTGTTCGTTGAGTTAGTATGGATCGAGACTGGGTTTTGTCACTCCGTGTGACGGAGAGGTATCTCGGGGCCCACTCGGTAATACAACATCACACAAGCCTTGCAAGCAATGTGACTTAGTGTATGTTGCGAGATCTTGTCTTACGGAACGAGTAAAGACACTTGCCGGTAAACGAGATTGAAATAGGTATGCGGATACTGACGATCGAATCTCGGGCAAGTAACATACCGAAGGACAAAGGGAATGACATACGGGATTATATGAATCCTTGGCACTGAGGTTCAACCGATAAGATCTTCGTAGAATATGTGGGATCCAATATGGGCATCTAGGTCCCACTACTGGATATTGACCGAGGATTCACTCCGGTCATGTCTACATAGTTCTCGAACCCGCAGGGTCTGCACACTTAAGGTTTGACGTTGTTTGATGCGTATTTGGGTTATACGGTTGGTTACCGAATGTTGTTCGGAGTCCCGGGTGAAATCACGGACGGCACGAGGGTTTCTGGAATGGTCCGGAAATGAAGATTGATATATAGGATGACCTCATTTGATTACCTGAAGGTTTTCGGAGTTACCGGGAATGTACCGGGAATGACGAATGGGTTCCGGGAGTTCACCGGGGTGGGGGGGGGCAACCCATCCAGGGGAAGCCCATAGGCCTTGGGGGTGGCGCACCAGCCCTTAGTGGGCTGGTGGGACATTCCAAGAAGGCCGTATGCGCCATAGGAAGAAAATCAAAGAGAAAACAAAAAAAAGAGAGGAGGTGGGAAAAGGGGGAAGGACTCCTCCTTCCAAACCTAGTTGGACTCGGTTTGGAAGGGGAGGGTTGCCCCCCTTGGCTCGGCCGAACCCCTTGGGGGTCCTTCGACCCCAAGGCAAGGCTCCCCCTCTTCCCCCTATATATACGGAGGTTTTAGGGCTGATTTGAGACAACTTTGCCACGGCAGCCCGACCACATATCTCCACGGTTTTACCTCTAGATCGCGTTTCTGCGGAGCTCGGGCGGAGCCCTGCTGAGATAAGATCACCACCAACCACCGGAGCGCCGTCGCGCTGCCGGAGAACTCATCTACCTCTCCGTATTTCTTGCTGGATCAAGAAGGCCGAGATCATTGTTGAGCTGTACGTGTGCTGAACGCGGAGGTGCCGTCCGTTCGGCACTAGATCGTGGGACTGATCGCGTGACGGTTCGCGGGGCGGATCGAGGGACGTGAGGACGTTCCACTACATCAACCGCGTTCACTAACGCTTCTACTGTGCAATCTACAAGGGTACATAGATCGAATATCCCCTCTCGTAGATGGACATCACCATGATAGGTCTTCGTGCGCGTAGGAAAATTTTTGTTTCCCATGCGACGTTCCCCAACACTATGGTCTATGTCTAGGTCTCCAAAGGTTGTAACGGTCTATGCTGCAATAAAATCTCTCTGATATAGCTACACTGCAAACACGATGCGCAGACAATCCGTTTAAACTAATATGCAAACAGATGCAGAAGGCACATGATGGCACAACACAAGCAAAGAAAGAATCATAACAACCGATTATTCTAAGGTGTTTTAATGCCAGTGGGTGTATGTACTCCTGGCATACATACACCTGCACGAGCTCACATTTTATTAGGGGCTCTGGGAGAGTCTGAGCTTATTGGGTGTAAGTGCTCCATCGATCACAATCTTGTTAAGAAATCCAATGCCAACTCTGTTAAACATTTCTGCTTAACAGGGTGGCAAACCTTTCCAAGCACACAAAGCAAACAGGCATACATATCATTACAACAACACACAGGTACAAGCAATGCAAGCAGCACAACAACACATGGCCCTACTGGGTGGCTACACACTCCAAACAACAGCGTCCTAATCTTGTGTGCGAGCGAAGGAACAGTCTTCGCAGCACACCTACGCGCGGCATCACGTGGCTTTGTTCACTGACGAAGCCACACTTGGTCTTACTCCTGCTGGGGCTCTCCTGGGGGATGAAGGCTGAGCCAACTCTTGTCTTGGTCTTCGGGCACTACCATAGGCTGGGACTCAACTGCTGGAGCTGCAAAGGGTGCTTGGCGGAACACATTCTGACGACGAAGTCGCCTCATAGCTCCCAGAATGGAGTTATGGTGGATGTCTCCGGACTGATATGGATCCATAGGTTGCATGGGTAGTACCAGCTGCAAAGGTGGTACTGAGCCTGGCAATAGGGACTGGGTTGACTGGGGCTCCGCTGGACGGGCCGCGCGGTATGCTTCCTTAACAACCCGCGTGGCGTCCTGATCCATGCTCTTGAGCTCCTGAAGGATAACGAAGAGCAATAGTCCCTGGGCAGCAGCAAACTGGGTCAGCCAAGCTATTGTTGGGTCCGCATCTTTGGCTGTGTAGGAGGAACTAGAGCCCGTGTCCGATGCAGGGGGACAAAAGCGAAGTTCCTGCATCTCTGCCACTTGCGAAACTGAAGCTGAAGATGGGTGATAGCTTCTGCCGCGGCTATCTGGACAGCCAACTCAAGAGTGGGCATAGGATGGCCACGAATATTCGTGGGTTTCCTATCCGCCGCTGGCCCTGGGTTGATATGCACCTTTGCATAAAACCGGCGAAGATGGGGGACGGGTTCCGACTGGAACACCAAATACACTGGGGGCTTACCAAGGCCAAAGGCTCGGGAGAGCATCCTAGAAAGAATGGGCGGGAAGCCAGCATAACTTTTGGCTAGGGTTCGGCTATGGAAAGTGGGTGTCCTGGAGAAACTGGCCATGGCTGCTGGTTTGGGGTACGGGTCTGGGTTCTCTTGTAAGGCTCTGGGGGACTCAAAAGTGGGAAGGGTTTAAATAGGCAGTCGGACTGGATCACACCAAGATGGCGTAGATCCTTCTCGTGCCGGGTAAAAGATATACCGGCACGGCCGACAACTAGGTAGGGTCACGTCTAATCTAGGGTGGTTGGGTGGGTGGACAACTAGGTAGGGATACGTTAATCCCGACTGCGCCATCTATTGGTCAATAGTGGCCATGTCGGATGCCGGAGACGGTTCAAATCTATCGGGCTCACTATGGGTCGAGCCTAAGGTGGTCTGGGTGCTAGGGTCACCTATAGCCAGCCTGGCTCTGATACCAAGCCTTGTGGCACCCCGGTAGAGGGCTGACACACGTCCGTCCCCAGGATAAGACCGGACGTACGTCATGAGCATGATACCGAAATTCCAGGCAAATATGGCTTTATTAATATGATGGAGTGCTACAATACTGTTGCATACAACAATATTACATGACTCCAAGGCTAGCTAAATGACAGCGGAGGTCTAGATACGGCGGCTTCCACGATCCTAGCTAGTCTCCATAACTCGCATGACTGACTTGGTTACGATCTAGCACCACGAGTCTTCTCCTGCAACTGGCCACGTGCAAGGCCAGGTGAGTACTTTGAATGTACTCGCAAGACAGCCAAATACATAGCATCCAAGCAGCGGATAACAGAGCAAACAATGTGATTATAAGATAACTACTCTATGGCATGGAATCAACAAGAAGAATATCAATCAAGCATACCAGGTTATGAACTCAATATGTAATCCACCTCACTAGCATGACAAAGATCACCACAAGTGTTTAACTAGTTTACCGTTACCGAATATCAACTTACTCTCTTCGGGGATGTCCCACAACCCTCGACATACTCACGATCGCAACGAATCGCATTCTCATCACATAGTCACCAGACCATTCATCATATAACCTTCCCTTGGCTAGCATATCACGTTATCAACATCCTCGGATGTTCTTATGAGACGAGTTCTTCCATCATTACTATCATAGATACATTTGATCTCTTCTGAGGTCTGTTCCGATTGTCCATTACCGTGGACACGACTATTCCAATAGATTTGACACACTCTGTAGAGGTTGCACACTTTACCCACACTTTGGAGTACTGACCTCGTGATCCCATTCGGGTGGATCAGCATTACTCCACTAGACTTTCCTGAACCGCGATCCTCTCATCGTACCTCCGGCAACCACTCCCTCTCTGGAGTCCTGCCCTAGGTGGCCCTGTGTCCTCATGACACCTGCCACCATAGTGGCCAAACTAAACTTGTCCCAATCGGGGACGGGCCCTATCTCAACTAGGCTCACAGGGTTATCACCGCCTACCGGGCAAAGGTAGCACGCATGCATAACCCTCCCTGTTTGGAGGTACCGGTGAGAGCGATCATGAGATCAGCTCAAGTCACGGCCGTCCCATACCAGCAAAATGTGGTTGTACGATAATGCCCGGACAGGTGACTCGATCAACCAACTAGATTGTCTCAACTCAGATAACGTATCTATCATAGCTGACACTCTGGTGTCACAGCAATCCGATGATAGATAAGCTCTACCACTATTGTTGATGCATAGCCATAAACCATCGAGTAAAATAATCATACACAATAATCTCAACAGTACGATATAAATAGCAAGAAATTCCTTTACCGATTATAGCTGTAGGTGGGACCGTCGGAACCCTCACATAGAATCAGCAAATAAATAAGTAGCCACCAGATCGGTCTTTACAACACAGGTCTGGGACATTACCGGAATAACTCAACCCCGACTCAAGACGGCCGGAAAGCAGCTCAGAGCATGAGGCGGTGTCGGTAAGAAGAATATGGCAGTTCCCTAAGACGACCGATTGACAGCTTAGAGCATAGGGTCACTGTCACGGAAAGAAATCCAATAGTTGCTCGTGACGGCCAAAAAATAGCTCAGAATACGAGACAACTACTGACAAGAGAAATATGAAATTGGCATCCACCACGGACGGCTGGAAACAGCACCGACTCAGGCATGGTGCCATTATCGAAGAAAATGCGAGCAAGGGTTCATCGGCGTCTCCCATGTTACATTGCTCAGTTATGAACATCACAAACTAAATATGTAAGAGCATCATAGAACAAAGTGTGAGAGTACCTCCTATATGAAAAGCACTACGGAGGAATATACCACTACCGTTACTGATGCATATAAACACAGAGTACCGGTGTTGCAGATAGTCACACAGAGTGCAAGCAAATCTATCACGTATATCCGGAGCTCATGATAAGAGGTTGACTTGCCCGGGGGTCGTCGAATACACCGCGGAGAAGCGCACTACGACACCGAGAAACTTTACCGGAGAGGGTTCTCTCTCGACGGGCTCGATCGGAGGGCAAGGGCAAAATGGTCAATTTTTACTGAGCAAACATCTCATGAAAATAACATAGTCGAGACGGGCTTGACGAGAGGAAGACGTGGTCGCTGGTTTTACCTCGATCGGAGCTACGAGCAAAAAGATACGGGCAAAAGAAAATCAGGGACCGATCTACAATAAAAATATCTGCACATAGGTTCCTGGGCTAAAACCGAAAGCGCCTTTCGTCGGAATACATTTTCCTAACAGGAAAACGTATTTCTCAGAAATACGTTTCCACTTGCTTGCCTGGGCCCGGCTCTCTATCTCTCTCTCTTACGGCCGGGGCCCGCCTTATCCACTCCTCTACTCTCTCTCCTCTCTCTCACCTACACCTCGGGCCCACCCCATCTCTCCTTTCCTCTCTCCTCTCCTCTCATCTCATCTCCTCTCTGCCCGTCCCCTACCTCCAGCCGCGACAGGGCTAGGAAGGGGGGGGCTCCGGGCGGCACTCTTGCTGCTGCTGCTGCTCCCATGCGCGGGAGGTGCAGCTGGCGGCAGGGGCGGGTGTCCCGTGCCTCACCGCGCCCATGGGAGGCGGCTCCGCCATCGGGGGCGGCCGATGCGAGGTGCGGCAACGGCGGAGGTGCCGCGGCCATGGCGGCCGAGGAGCTCGAGGCTCGGGGAGCGAGCAGACTAGGGAAAGGGGTGAGGGGCTCTGCTGCTCCCTAGGAGGGACTCGGGGACGCCTTAAGTAGCTCGGGAGGTGAGGTTTTAGCGACGCCGGGAGGAAGCTCCGAGATACATGGCGAACTCCAATGGAAGGAACCTCCAGAGGCAAGAGGACAAAGGGGAGAGAGCCCTAGAGCGTGCAGGAAGACTTGGGGAACCTCCTAGACATCCATGGACATGCTGGAACCAGTTGGAGCGAAGCTACCATCACCTCCAATGCACAAAGCACCGATTTGGCAGTCTCTGCCCATGGTCACCACGTGTCCATGGACTTGACCTGTCCTATGAGATGTCAAACCATGTCTGGGGTGTTCACCAAGGAACACTGAGTTGCACTATGCCTTTGGATAGCCATGGGGAACAGTGAGGTGACCACACCAAGGTCAAATAGTTCCCAACAACAAGGTGGTTGTGTTGTTTTGTCACCACCACAATACACCTTTTGGCTAGATGCTTGGTCTGAGGTTGAACACTCACTAAGGTCACTATGCTGGCCAATGTTCAGCTCAATCCAACAAGTCTATGGGGCACTTCCTTTGTAACTTGGCATACTGACCAGAAATGAAGAAGTTGTTGCTGGGGTCAATTGGCTAAATGGAAATGGCTGAAATTTGGAGGAGACCCATGATTTAGGCATATGAAGTCACTGTAAATATTTCATACCATTTGCACCAGTATAAATGGTACTTCCTTCACAATTCTTCAATCTGGACAGAATCTTAGATAATTTCCTGGGGAAGATTGGAGTCATCACATAGGCTGCATTTTGGTGGACAAGAATTGTTTAACATGTTGAGTCACTCTGCAAAGTTTCAACTCAAGGAGAATAAGGAATCAAGCACTTCCTTCACAAATAGAAGCTCTGGACAGAATTTGCAAAGGGTGATTGTGCTCAATTTTTGAATAGGGGAACTAGGGATCTTGATGGAAATGATCAATATATGGGCATGAGAAGCTCCACAAATTATTTGGGATTTTGGTAGTTCCTTTGGAAAGCACCCAAATTGCCATATTGGCATAAAATAGGAAAATGCCATTTTCCTTTATTCTATGATGGCCAATATTTTATGAGAGCTTCATAGGATCACAAACAACATTTCCACCAATTTTCATGAGCATAGGAGATGGGTAGATATTTTCTTGGATTTAATTCCTGAGACTAGCAGAAATAGAAATTAATTTCAAAGGGGAAATATTGCATCTGACTTTGCAATATTTTTGCATATCTGGGGTTTATGAGGGAATGAGGATCTATGGGAAGACTTGGAGGATCAGCACAGCAAGAGAAATGGATGGCTCCTTTGAAAACACAAGGACAGGATTCCTAGTTCCAATACTTCGGAGCTAGGGTTCCCAAGAGGTTCGGAGAATAAACTAGCACAGGGAGATGGGAAAAGCACGGAGAGGTTGAGAATGAACTGGATTCACCTGGTCATTTTCCATACTCCAAAGGAAAAATCCGGGAGAGAAAATCTAGGAAGGAATAACAGCACAAAAATCGATAACCCGATTTTTGGGGTGTTACACAATCAATAACAATCATATGCAACAGTTATGATGCATGAACATGGATGAAATGAAGGGTGATATGTTTCATTGTGGTTGGTGAAACCTTAGTTTGTATCTGGTTTGAAATCCAAATTCTAATATTATTTGAAATGGCATATTTATCTTAATCATTTAATTAATTTGACCTGATGCTGTTCTATAACTTTATTTTTCATGCATGAAAGTAGCACCATTGTGTTCATTGAATTTTTCTGATCAATTTGCATATATTATTTGTCTGATTTGGGGTTATATTCAATTTTCTATGAATTTCCAAAGTTTTGCAATTATTCTAGAATTATATTAAATCCAGAATTAGATTTATTGCATCAGCATGACATCAGCACGTCAGTTGGCCGTTGAAAGTCAAACCTGACCAATGGGACCCACTGGTCAGTGACTCTGGCCAGTTTTTAGTTAAGTTTTAATTTAATTAGCTGATTAAGTTTATTAATTTTTTTTATTTTTTTATTTTTATTACACTTAATTAGTTTGAAGGTGGCCCCACATGTCAGTGACTCTCAGGGACTCAGATCCACCGACGGTGAGGTGGAACTCACCGGCGTTGAGCTTCGGCGACCACAGAGATGATGGAGGGGCTCGGGTTTCCTATTCCGGCGACCAAACGCACGGCAGAAGGGCTCATTCGATCGGCCACTCGATCTTGAGCAGAAAGGAACAAGCCATAGGGGCTGAGATGACCGGAATCGACGCCGGTGACGAGCTCGGCGGCTGCCGGAGCTCGGCCATCGTCGAGGTCTTCGAAATAGAGGGCGTTTCGCGCGGGGCTGGGCTCCTAGAGCATCTACGCGACGAGTTGGAGCCATTGCAGGCCTCGGGTGGACCAACCGGTCACCGTAGGGTCACCGGCGACGAGCTACCACGGCGGTCCTCATCGGGCTACGGTGGAATTAGGCCTAGAGTTCGGAATCGAGAGGGGAAACATGGGGGAAAGCACAGATACGTCTCCAACGTATCTATAATATTTGATGGTTTCATGCTATTATCTTGTCGAACTTTGGATGTTTTGCATGCCTTTTATTTATTTTATGGGACTAACTTATTAATCCAGTGCCAAGTGCGAGTTCCTGTTTTTTCCATGTTTTTGACCCCTTTCAGAGGAGGATTTTGAACGGAGTCCAAACGGAATAAACCTTCCGAAAAGATTTTTTACGGAACGGAAGAAGATCGGGAGACTTGCGAACCAAGGCAGGTGGTCCTCAAGGACCCCACAAGACCTCATGGCGCGGCCAGGGGGCCCGCGCCGTCCAGGCTTGTGGGCTCCCTTGTCCACGTCCGCCCTAGGGTTTGCACCTATATATCCCCAAAAATTCCACAAAAAATCAAGGGAGCATCATAATCACTTTTCCGCTGCCGCAAGCTTCTGTCTCCGCAAGATCCCATTTGGGCATGTTCTGGTGCCCTGTCGGAGGGGGGATTCGGACACGGAGGGCTTCTTCATCAACACCAACACCTCTCCGATGATGCGTGAGTAGTTCACCATAGACCTACGGGTCCATAGCTAGTAACTAGATGGCTTCTTCTCTCTCTTGGATCTTCAATACAAAGTTCTCCATGATCTTCATGGAGATCTATCCGATGTAATCTTCTTTTGCGGTGTGTTTGTCGAGATCCGATGAATTGTGGATTTATGATCAGATTATCTATGAATCTTATTTGAGTTTCTTCTAATCTCTCTTATGCATGATTTCATATCCTTATAATTCTCTTCGAGTTGTGAGTTTTGTTTGTCCAACTAGATCTATGATTCTTGCAATGGGAGAAGTGGTTGGTTTTGGGTTCATACCGTGCGGTGACCTCACCTAGTGACAGAAGGGGTAGCGAGGCACGTATCGTGTTGTTGCCATCAAGGGTAAAAAGATGGGGTTTTCATCATTGGTTTGAGATTATCCCTCTACATCTTGCCATCTTGCTTAAAGCGTTACTCTGTTCGTCATGAACTCAATACACTAGATTTATGTTGGATAGCGGTCGATGTGTGGAGTAATAGTAGTAGATGCAGAAAGTATCGGTCTACTTGTCTCGGACGTGATGCCTATATGCTAGATCATTGCCTTAGATATTTTCATGACTTTGCGCGGTTCTATCAATTGCTTGACGGTAATTTGTTCACCCACCGTGATATTTGCTATTATCAGTGAAGCCTCTAGTGAACACTATGGCCCCCAGGGTCTACTCCACACCATATTTTCAGCCTTACACTTTTTACTTCGTTGCACTTTCCTCCTTCAGGTCTCACTTTTGCAAACAATCTTGAAGGGATTGACAACCCCTTTGAAGCGTTGGGTGCAAGTTGCTTGTTTTGCGCAGGTACTTTGGACTTGACGAGGCCCTCCTTTTGGTTCGATACCTTGGTTCTCAAACTGAGGGAAATACTTACTGCTCCTGTGCTGCATCGCCCTTTCCTCTTCAAGGGAAAAACCGACGCAAACCACAGAAGTAACAAGAAGAATTCCTACGCGCCAGGGAAGGACTTTTGTTGCCGCAGCAAAAGAATTTTTGGCACCGTTGCCGGGGAGGAAAATCAAGTCAAGAACTCATCCAAGTAAGTGTCGCAAACTCATCTCTTGCACTTACTTTGTTTCCCAGTTGCCTCTCGTTTTCCTCTCCCCCACTTCACCAATTTTCCTTTTTCGTTCCCCTTTTCGTTCCCCTTTTTTGTTCGCCCTTTTTCTCGCTTTCTTTTTGTTTGCTCGTGTGCTTGCTTGCTTGCTGAAGTCACCATGAACGAAAACACCAAACTTTGTGACTTCTCGAATACTAATAATAATGATTTTATTAGTACTCCGATTGCTCTCGCCACTAGTGCGGAGTCATACGAAATCAATGGCGCTTTGCTGAATCTTGTTATGAAAGAGCAATTCTCTGGCCTTCCTAGTGAAGATGCAGCATCCCATCTCAATACCTTCATTGATCTTTGTGATATGCAAAAGAAAAGAGATGTGGATAATGACGTGATTAAATTGAAGCTTTTTCCTTTCTCGTTGCGAGATCGCGCAAAAACTTGGTTTTCTTCTTTCCCCAAAAATAGTATGGATTCTTGGGATAAGTGCAAAGATGCTTATATATCCAAGTATTTTCTGCCGGCTAAGATCATCTCTCTCCGTAATGATATCATGAATTTCAAGCAACTTGATCATGAACATGTTGCACAAGCTTGGGAGAGAATGAAATTAATGATTAGAAATTGTCCCTGGCTTGAGCCATTGGATGATAATTCAAATCTTTTACACTGGCTTGAATTTCGCTTCTGGAAATATCTTGGACTCTGCCTCAGGTGGAACGTTCATGGAAATCACGTTAGGGGAAGCCACAAAGCTCTTAGACAACATCATGACAAATTACTCTCAATGGCACACTGAAAGGTCACCTACTAGTAAAATGGTACACGCTATAGAAGATATTAACTCGTTGAGTGCTAAGATGGATGAGTTAATGAATTTGGTTGCTAGTAGAAGTGCTCCTTATATCCTAATGATTTTCCTTTGTCTTCTTTGATTGAGAGTAGTAACGCTAGCTTGGACGTTAATTTTTTTGGTAGGAATAACTTTGGCAACATCAATGCCTTTAGAGGAAACTATGTTCCTAGGCCTTTTCCTAGTAACTCCCCTAATAATTTTGGCAACTCCTACAACAATACTCATGGAAATTACAATATATTACCCTCTTATCTAGAGAGTAATATCAAAGAGTTCATCAACTCTCAAAAGATTTTCAATGCGTCCATAGAGGAAAAACTACTCAAAATTGACGATTTGGCTAAGAGCGTTGATTGGATTTCTTGTGATGTTGATGCTTTGAAAGTTAGATGTGCTCCTCCCAAAATCAACATGGATGAAACTTTGAAAGCTATGCGTGTCTCCATGATTGAGAGCCAAGAAAGAACCGCCCAAATTCGTGCTAGACATGAATGGCTTAAAAAGGCGTGTTCTCGTGATGAGAATCACAAAGATCTTAAAGTGCTTGGTGTGACTCCCATTGAATCTTTGTTTTCTTTTGTCAAACCTAAAGATTATGGGGCTGGATATGAATCCACTTTGGTTGAAAAGTGCCCCAATGATTCGGAGTCCATCTATCTTGATGCTAAAAGCGTTAAAAATGGAGTAGAAGACGTTAAAACTTTGAGTAGTAATGAAGTTACTAGCGTGGATTTCAGCGAATTCAATTCTGATAGTTGATCCTTGATTGAATGCATTCCTTTTATGGAATCGATGTTAAACTCTCCACACGCTTATAGCCAAAACAAAGCCTTTACCGATCATATCATTGAAGCTATGATAAAAGCTCTTGAAGAGAAACTTGAATTGGAACTCTCTATCCTTAGAAAGCTTCATGATGAGTGGGAACCTACCATCAAAATCAAAATCAAAAACTTTGAGTGCAATGCTTTGTGTGATTTGGGTGCTAGTGTTTCTGCGATTCCAAAGTCTTTATGTGATATTCTGGGTTTTAATGAGATTTAAGAGTGTTCTCTTAATTTGCATCTTGCTGATTCTACTATCAAGAAACCCATGGGAACGATCAATGATGTTCTTATTATTGCAAATAGGAACTATGTACCCGTGGATTTCATTGTGCTTGACATTGATTGCAATCCTACATGCCCTAATATTCTTGGTAGACCTTTCCTAAGGACTATCGGTGCTATCATCGGTATGAAGGAAGGGAATATTAGATTTCAATTTCCTTTAAGGAAGGGCGTGGAACACTTTCCTATAAAGAAAATAAGATTGCCTTATGAATCCATGATGAGGGCTACTTATGGTTTGAGCACCGAAGACGACGATACGTGATTCTATCGCTACTATGCCTAGCTAAGGGCGTTAAACAATAGCGCTTGTTGGGAGGCAACCCAATGAATTTATCGTTTTCTTTATGTTTTGTTGCGTCCACACTTTCACAATTCTGTTGTGATTGTGTTTTTTGTGTTTCTTTTTGTGTTTGAGCCAAGCAAGACCTTTATGATTGGTCTTCGTAATGGTTGTTTGATCTTGCTGGAAAAAGACAGAAACTTTTCGCTCACGAGATGATTTTTTATTTTTATTCAGAAAGAGATTTTGAGTTGATTCTTTTTGCTGATGATTGATATGATTTTCCCTAGACCGTCGTAATTGTTCAGAGTTTTTGAGGTACCAGAAGTATACGAAGTAAACAGATTGCTACAGACTCGTCTGTTTTTGACAGATTCTGTTTTTATTGAGTTGGTTGCTTGTTTTGATGAAACTATGGTTAGTATCGGGGGGTACTAGCCATGGAAAAGTGAGAATACAGTAGCTCATCATCAATATGGATGGAATTCAAGTTTGGTACAGTACCAAAAGAAGTGGTAGTTTGCTTTCTTGTACTAATGTTATCACAAGTTTCTGTTTAAGTTTTGTGTTGTGAAGTTTTCAAGTTTTGCGTGACGTTCTCATGGACAAAGAGATAAGGAGTGGAATGAGCTCAAGCTTGGGGATGCCCAAGGCATCCCAAGCCACATTCAAGGACACAAAAAAGCCTAAGCTTGGGGATGCCTCGGGAAGGCATCCCCTCTTTCGTCTTCAATCCATCGGTAACATTACTTGGAGCTATATTTTTATTCACCACATGATATGTGTTTTGCTTGTAGCGTCTTGTATCATAGCAGTCTTTTCTTTTTGTTGTTTCACAATCATCCTTGCTGCACACCTTTTTGAGAGAGAGAGACACGCACTCATCCTGATTTTACTTGAATGGTCATAGTGCTTCACTTATATTTTTTGAGCTAGATACTTTTGCTCTAGTGATTCACTTATATCTTTTGAGCTAGATACTTTTGCTCATAGTGCTTCACTTATATCTTTTGAGATAGATACTTTTGCTCTAGTGCTTCACTTATATCCTTTGAGCTAGATACCTTTTGCTCTTGTGCTTCACTTATATCTTTAGAGCACACGGCGGTGCGTGATTTGGTAGTTGGCTTATGCTATGAAAGTAGTCACATGTGCTAGGTACCCAAAGAGGATGCAAAAACTTCCATCCTTATGTACATTGAGTAGAAACAAAAGTTTTGATTCCTCTCAATTAGTTTTGAGACATGGATTCGGGAATATTCAAAGCTATGTTAGTAGGGTGTTGTGAATCTAGAAATACTTGTGTTGAAGTTAGTGATTCCCGTAGCATGCATGTATGGTGAACCGCTATGTTAGGAAGTCAGAGCATAATTGATCTATTGATTGTCATCCTTTGTGTTGAGGTCGGGATCACGCGATGGTTTACACCTACCAACCCTTCCTCTCGGAGTATGCGTTTAGCACTTTGTTTCGATTACTAATAAAAACTTTTGCAACAAGTATGTGAGTTCTTTATGACTAATGTTGAGTCCATGGATTAGAAGCACTTTCACCTTCCACCATTGCTAGCCTCTCTAGTGCCGCGCAATTCTTGTCGGTGCACAAACCCACCAAATTCCTTCCTCAAAACAGCCACCATACCTACCTACTATGGCATTTTCATAGCCATTCCGAGATCTATTGCCATGCAACTACCACCGTTCCGTCTCATGACTTGTGCCGTCACTCTCATATTGCCATTGCATGATCATACTTGATCGTTGCACATCCCGGTACACTGCCGGAGGCATTTCCTATGGAGTCATCATCATTGTGATTTTTGAGCTTTGAGTAACTAAAAGTGTGATGATCATCATTATTAGAGCATTGTCCCATGTGAGGAAATAAAAAAAGAGGCCAAAGAGCCCAAAAAAAAAGAGAAAAGAGAAAAAAAAGAGGCCTAAGAGCCCAAATAAAAAAATGAGAGAAAAAGAGAGAAGGGACAATGCTACTATCTTTTTCCACACTTGTGCTTCATATTAGCACCATGTTCTTCATGATTGAGAGCTTCTTGCTTTGTCACTACCATATGCTAGTGGGAACCTTTTATATAACTTGGCTTGTATATTCCAATGATGGGCTTCCTCAAAATTGCCCTAGGTCTTCATGAGCAAGAAAGTAGGATGCACACCCACTAGTTTTCCTTTTGAGCTTTCACATACTTATAGATCTAGTGCATCTCTTGTATGGCAATCCCTACTCATTCACGTTGATATCTATTAATTGGCATCTCCATAGCCAATTGACATGCCGAGTCAATGTGACAATCTCCTCATTTTTGTCTCACAACCACCACCACACTCTATTCCACATATAGCGCTTTATCCATGGCTCGCGCTCATGTATTGCGTGATAGTTATAAAAAGTTTGAGAAAGTAAGAGTGCGAAAACAATTACTTGGCCAATTCCGGGGTTTTGCATGATTTACATTAGTTGTGTGAGGATGATGGAGCATAGCCAGACTATATGATTTTGTAGGGATAACTTTCTTTGGCCTTGTTATTTTGAAAGTTCATGACTACTTTGCTAGTTTGCTTGAAGTATTATTGTTTTCATGTCAATAGATAACTATTGTTGTGAATCTTACGGATCCGAACGTTCATGCCATGTGAAAGAAGTTGCAAAGGACAACTATGCTAGGTAGTATTCCACATCAAAAATTCATTCTTTATCACTTCCCTACTCGAGGACGAGCAGGAGTTAATCTTGGGGATGCTTGATACGTCTCCAACGTATCTATAATTTATGATGGTTTCATGGTATTATCTTGTCAAACTTTGGATGTTTTGCATGCCTTTAATTTATTTTGTGGGACTAACTTATTAATTCAGTGCCAAGTGCCAGTTCCTCTTTTTTCCATGATTTTGACCCCTTTCAGAGGAGGATTTTGAATGGAGTCCAAACGGAATAGAACTTCTAAAAAGATTTTTCCGGAATGGAAGAAGATCGAGAGACTTGAGAACCAAGGCAGGGGGTCCTTGGGGACCCCACAAGACCTCATGGCGCGGCGAGGGGGGCCCGCGCCGTCCAGGCTTGTGGGCTCCCTGGGCCACGTCTACCCTAAGGCTTGCGCCTATATATCCCCAAAAATTCCACAAAAAATCAGGGGAGCATCGTAATCACTTTTCTGACGCCGCAAGCTTCTGTCTCCGCAAGATCCCATCTGGGCATGTCCTGGTGCCCTGCCGGAGGGGGGATTCGGACACGGAAGGCTTCTCCATCAACACCATGACCTCTCCGATGATGCATGAGTAGTTCACCATAGACCTACGGGTCCATAGCTAGTAACTAGATGGCTTCTTCTCTCTCTTGGATCTTCAATACAAAGTTCTCCATGATCTTCATGGAGATCTATCCGATGTAATCTTCTTTTGCGGTGTGTTTGTCGAGATCCGATGAAGTGTGGATTTATGATCAGATTATCTATGAATCTTATTTGAGTTTCTTCTAATCTCTCTTATGCATGATTTCATATCCTTGTAATTCTCTTCGAGTTGTGGGTTTTGTTGGGCCAACTAGATCTATGATTCTTGCAACGGGAGAAGTGCTTGGTTTTGGATTCATACCGTGCGGTGACCTCACCCAGTGACAGAAGGGGTAGCGAGGCACGTATCGTGTTGTTGCCATCAAGGGTAAAAAGATGGGGTTTTCATCATTGGTTTGGGATTATCCCTCTACATCATGTCATCTTGCTTAAAGCGTTAATCTGTTCGTCATGAACTCAATACACTTGATGCATGCTGCATAGCGGTCCATGTGTGGAGTAATAGTAGTAGATGCAGAAAGTATCGGTCTAGTTGTCTCAGACGTGATGCCTATATGCTAGGTCATTTCCTTAGATATCATCATGACTTTGCGCGGTTCTATCAATTGCTCGACAGTAATTTGTTCACCCACCGTGATATTTGCTATTATGAGTGTAGCCTCTAGTGAACACTATGGCCCCCTGGGTCTACTCCACACCATATTTTCAGCCTTAAACTTTTTACTTCGTTGCACTTTCCGCCTTCAGATCTCACTTTTGCAAACAATCTTGAAGGGATTGACAACAACTTTGAAGCGTTGGGTGCAAGTTGTTTGTTTTTGCGCAGGTACTTTGGACTTGACGAGGCCCTCCTTTTGGTTCGATACCTTGGTTCTCAAACTGAGGGAAATACTTACTGCTCCTGTGCTGCATCACCCTCTCCTCTTCAAGGGAAAAACTGACGCAAACCAGAGAAGTAACAAGAAGAATTCCTACACACCAGGGAAGGACTTTTGTTGCTGCAGCAAGCACCCTGACCTCACAGGGTGTGAAGTGACGTCGAAAGCAGGCTCGGGGATGGCCTGAGGAGGGAGAATGGCGGTGCTGAACGTTGGTGATCCGAGGAAGAAGACGACGGTGATCTGGCGATGTAGGGCTTGCGGGCTCTTCTCCTTTGGCAGGGACGACCACCTCGATGAGGCGGAGCGAACGGCTTGCTCAGGGAGACTTCCAGTGGCCAGAGATGACGGCTAGCTCGAGCTCGAGCTCGAGCTCTAATGGCGGCCGAGAGGGGAGATGCACACGGGGCGAATGAGGAGAGGGAGAGAGGTGGAATGGTTCGCGGGGCGGCTTATCCTCCTTGCCGATGCGTGGCTGCGCCGGAGCGAGCGGCGGCCACCTCCTGCTGCTCGCTGGCACGAGGAAGACGACAGGAGGGAGAGCTAGGCTGGGCCTCAGTGTTAGATAGGATTTTTCTTATTTCTTTCTATCCAGTTTCTGTTTATTCTACTGACCTTTGTTTCTATTTTAATTTTGACTCAGAACTATTTCAAAAATAGTTTGAAAAATACTAGAGTGTTAGTTGGAATATTTCCAATCACACATAAAGTTTTCAACATTTTTGGAAACTTTGAATTATTTGAAATCAAATATATAATTGATTTCAGTGACTTTCAAATTTAAAATAAAATGCCAAAAGCATTTTGAAAATATGTTTCACCCGTGATATCTTGTTTTAAACATTTATCAAAAAAGATGAACTTTTCTAATGGCCATTTTGGGTTCATTGATTTAGCACTCGTTGAATTGTTTTTTTGAATAAGGAGTGGCTAGGGTTTTGCTTTGATTTCTCCACTTCTTTTGAGTTCATTTCCATTTGTTGAATGCAAAGAAAGAAAACATGACCACAACTTGCTAAACTCTAATAGGGATCAGGGATGTGACAACTCACCCCACTCAAAAGAATCGTGTCCCCAGATTTAGAAGTCGTCGAGAATAGCGCGGGATACTCAAATCGAAGACGATCCTATCTTTCCCATGTTCCCTCTTTTTCAGAATGATTTGACCATTGAACTTGAAGAAACTTGAGGTTTCGACGTCGAGTGGTACGCTCAGCTTGATTAAGAATACACACAGGGTATTCTCAGTATGAAAGGTTATCTTGGAGATCAAGCGTTTCGTGATCCACTTCACGGATAGGATCCGAAAAGCAATGCCTGCGTTGCGAGACGTGGAATACATCATGAACCTTGGAAAGATGCGGAGGAGGTTCCAATTGGTATGCAACTTCTCCTTGTTTGGCAAGAATGCGAAAAGGACCGATATAACGAGGAGCCAACTTGCCCTTGATACCGAAACGATGGGTACCCTTCAAATGTGTAACCCGAAGGTAAGCCTTCTCATCAACTTCAAAGGTCACAGTTTTATGATGCGATCATATAGGCTCTTTTGACGAGACTGGGCTGTTTTCAACTTTTCACGAATAATATCAACTTGCTCTTCTGCATCCTGGATCATATCCGGACCGAAGAGTTGCCTCTCTCCGGTTTTTGACCAATTAAGAGGTGTTCGACATCTTCGTCCATAGAGAACTTCAAAAGGAGCTTTGCCCAAGCTTGATTGATAACTATTGTTATAAGCAAATTTAGCGAATGGAAGGCACTTCTCCCAATTCATACCGAACGATATAACACAAGCTCAGAGCATATCTTCTAGGATTTGATTCACTCTTTCTACTTGACCACTTGACTGAGTCCCCATGGCATTCTGAAAACTCTCCCAGAAGCGAGAAGTAAAGAACTTCCACGGTCTGAGTTAATCTCTAGAGGAACACCATGAAGAGACACTATTCGAGAGAGATATAACTCTGTTAGCTGGCTAATTGTTATATTCTCACGAACTGGAAGAAAATGAGCTACTATGGAAAGACGGTCAATGACCACAAAGATAGCATTATTTCCTTTCTTGGTTTTGGGAAATCCAGTGATGAAATCCATACTGACTTTATCCCATTTCCATTCAGGAATAGCTAAAGGTTGAAGGGTGCCAGCAGGCCTTTGATGTTCTACATTAACTCGACGACAAACGTCGCAGTTAGCAACGAACTCAGCAATTTCTCTTTTCATCCCAGTCCACCAAAACCTCTGGCGTAGGTCCTGATACATCTTAGTACTACCAGGATGAATGGTGAGAGGAGAATCATGAGCCTCCTTAAGGATCAACTGTCGCAAACGTTTGCTCCTAGGAACCGCTAGACGGTTCTGAAAGAACACAACACCTTGCTCATTAATAGAGAAATCCCTAGCGTTTCCGCTAGCAATATTCTCCTTGATTCGGGATATACCCTTATCATATGCCTCCACGGCTATGATTTGATCCCTAAGAGTAGGCTTCACCACCAGGTTAGAAAGGAATCCTTGAGGAACAATGTGAAGATTTAACTTTTGAAATTCCTCATAGAGATGTGGTTGACCTTGTTGTAGCATCAGGTTGTTACAATAAGATTTACGACTTAGTGCATCAGCCATAACATTGGCCTTCCCCGGGGTGTAAGTTATCCCTAAATCGTAATCCGTGGTGAACTCAACCCACCGTCTTTGCCTGAGATTCAAATCCGGCTGGGTGAAGATATATTTCAGACTTTGGTGATCAGTGAATATTTCGCAATGATTACAAAGAAGGTAATGTCGCCAGGTTTTAAGTGCATGGACTACAGTTGCAAGCTCAAGATCATGTGTGGGATAATTATCCTCATGTGGACGCAACTGTCGAGATGCGTATGCAATCACATGAAGATCCTGCATGAGAATGCAACCTAATCCTTGTCGTGAGGCGTCGCAATAGATAACAAAGTCCTTAGAGAAATCTGGTGGTAGCAACACAGGTGCACAAGTCAGGCGTCTTTTCAGTTCCTGAAAACTATGCTCACACTATGGTGTTCACTCGAACTTGTTATCTTTCTTGAGGAGTTCAGTTAGAGGCTTTGCAACCGTGGAGAAATTCTCGACAAAGCGGCGAAAATAGCTCGCTAGACCAAGAAAACTCCTAACTTGCTTAACCGATTCAGGTTGAGTACAATCAAGGATGGCTTGAACTCTCTCGGGATTGATAGCAATACCCTTACCAGAGATTACGTGGCCTAGATAGGTCACTTCTGGTAACCAAAATTCACATTTCGAAAACTTGGCATAAAGGCGGTGCTCTTGAAGTTTCATCAACACCAGCTTTAGATGCTCGACATGTTCTTGTTCGTTCTTCGAGTAGATGAGAATATCGTCAAGGTATACTACGACGAATTTATCCAAATACTTCATGAATATTGAATTTATCAAGTGAGAGAAGGTGGTTAGGCATTGGTTAAACCGAAGGACATGACAGTGTACTCGTATTGGCCATAACAAGTGACAAAAGCCGTTTTTGGAATGTCCCCGTTCTTGATCTTGATTTGATGGTGACCCAACCTCAAATTCATTTTGGATAAGACTGAGGATCCAGCAAGCTGATCATACAGGTCATTGATCCTAGGTAGCGGATACTTGTTCTTTATGGTGACCAGGTTATCTGGTCGATAATCTACAACCATCCGATCCGTTCCGTCTTTCTTCTTGACGAAGAGGACGGGACAAGCCCGAGGAGAAGAGCTAGGACGAATGAAACCTTTATTCAAGGCCTCATCTAGTTGCTTCTTATAAGGTCTTCTGGCTATTGGGATAGTTCCCGGAACAAAGTCTATCACAAACTCTACATCCCTGTCAGGTGGAATTCCTGGCAGTTCTTCTGGAAAAACATCCGGAAAGTCACGAACTACCGGAATGTCTTCAAGTTCTAGAAGAGGATTGGCATTGAGGGAATAGAGTTGGCATTTGGCAACTCGAGTAGAGACATTGACTATCTCACCCGAGGGAAGGTAAGCTGAACATTTCTAGAATGAGTATAAATCTTGGCATAATGGGCCGACATCCAGTCCATACCCAAGATGATATTTATATCCAAAGATTTCAAGGCTACCAAAGATGCTAGAAAAACTAGCCTGTCTACTAGAATTTCATTGGCATAGGTTATCCTGGAGGTTTGCCACTTAATACCAGGGGTTTGGACAACCAAAGGAATTGGCATATCACAAAAGGACATGTTACGCAACTGTGCATAACTTTCTGAAATGAAGGAATGAGATGACCCAGTGTCAAAAAGAACAAACGCTCGGTGATGATTGACAAGGAGCGTACCCAATATGACGTCGGGATCCTCTGCAGCTTCTTCTTCTGAAACATAGTTCACGCGGCCACGTGCAGGAGTTGGCTTCACATAGTAAGCTTTGCCCGACTTGCCTTGCCCAACGGACTTTCCAGGTTGCTTAGCACCCATACTCTAAGGACACTCTCGTGAGTAGTGCCCTGGTTCTCCACACTTGTAACAGATCACCTGATTGGGACGTGGTGCAGCATTGCCAGCTGGACCACCATAGGTTTTTGCTGGAGGGTTGGTCTGATTCGCCTGAGGTGCCACATAGGATGGCCTCGGGGTATATCTTGGCGGCACAGAGCTATTTGGAACCCATAGCCTGTGTTTTGGAAACGCGGAACCAGATGATGAGCCAGAGTCACGGGAGTGCTTCTTTGTGGCTTCATAGTCGGTATGACTAGTCTCGGCACTGATTGCCTTGTTGACAAGAGCTTGAAACCTTGTACATTCGTGGAGGCGCAGATCACGACGAAGTTCAGGGCTCATACCCTTGCGGAATCTTGTTTGCTTCTTGGCATCAGTTGACACCTCTTCAGTTGCATAGCGGGCGAGGTTACCAAACTCGTGTCTATAGGCATCCACGGTCAATTTTCCCTAGGTGAATGCACAAAACTCCTCTCTCTTTCTGCCCATCAGACCCTCTGGAATATGCTGCAGACGGAAGGCTGCACGAAAGTCTGCCCATGTGGCTGCAGGCCCAGCAGGACGCATAGCTTCAAAGTTCTCCCACCAAAGATTGGCAGGTCCTTCCAGAAAGTATGCCGCAAAGGTCACCTTGTCGGCCTCAGAAACATTTGCAGAGCGAATCTGGCGAGCTATACTGCACAACCAGTCGTCAGCGTCGAGGGGGTCGACAGAGTGATGGAACTTCGGAGGATTCAGCTTCACAAAGTCATTGAGGGACACTGCATCATTCCTCGGCTGACGAGCCGTATTTTCCTCAATACGCTCTAGCAGACGGCTCGTCTCCCTTTTGTTTCTTTCCGCCTCAAGCATAACTTCCGCCAAGGAGGGCGGGTGAGGCAGTTCCTCCTGCGATGCTTGACTACCCTCTCCCTGCTCATGAGCAGGGACACGTTTCAACCTGGTGTACACCATCCTGACAAACAAACTCACAGCTTAGACCAATATCAACATCAATACTAACTATGGATTAAGAATGCACTGAACACATGGAATGCGGAAATGAACATCCGAACAACATGGTAACAAGCAACTGCTATATATACACCATGGTTCATACACACCATTACATAGTTCAGTACAACCTTAACCGAAGAGCAAACTACTGAAAAGATGATACTACTCATCGGATGCTTTCCAGGCTTCCTATACATTATTTATCTATGCCTTCGGAACTCATCTCACAACATAAGCATACTCCACAAGACACAGAGGACTGTGGAAGTACAGCTACTACCATACTACTCCTCCACTCACGGATTCAGGCATCCGCATAGAACATCTCATAAAGGTTGCCTCCATGCCCTGGGAACTCAACCTGTGGATCAGGAAATACTCGAGCCTGAGACCCCTGGGAATCGTAAGGGCACGGGTGTGGCCTTGGTCCCCTGAATGGTGGTAGTAGAGGTCCCCGAAGAGGGGTGACTCCTCCTATAGTAGGCCAGTCAACATGAGACGGAAGATGGGTCTTAACAGGGTTCAGCATCTCCATATCTCCATACCCTGTCTGGACTACAGGTGCCAGCTTTGTCAAAGCCGTCCACAGACGGGCACGTGTAGCATAAAGCTCCATACGAAGGTCACAAGCATCCCTATCTCTATTCTCTAACATCTCAGCAGTGTAATGCAGCAGCGGATCCTCCATAGAGGAATCAAAGTAGACCCCACTCAGGTATCCTTCTTCTCCTGGCTCAGAGGCAGGAACATAGCAGAACTCTGAATTCTGTAGCAATGCATGTCTGGCCCTCATAATGGTCAACATTGAATAGGCAGCATCTTGTACTGCCATGTCAATAGTAACCCCCAATCCATAAGACCAATGGATCGGCTCCTCGGCTCCAGGGTAATCTGGGAATACCCTAACATTGCACAAATAGTGACTCTGATTAAAATCCCGGTACTACTCCTCCACTGTATACTCTGGGTACCAGCGGTAAACGGATACTGACATCATCCTAACTAGCATGGCCGTGTGACCCGGCACATCAATGCACCTAGTCATACGGACCACCTGACCAGAAAGACGGCCAGGCATCTGAAAATAGAGAGTAATGCAAAGGCATTAGAGCTCTGGGGACAAAATTGGGCAGCATAACGGCTGTAAATGCTCAAAAACAATTTTGAGACAACCCTCAACAGACAAGATAGCATAACCACTCAACTATCAAGTTCAATTCCATGGTCATCAAAATTTACTTTCTTTTCCTTGGAATAAAAGAAACCCGGAGTAACTCTTGACACGTTGTCCTATAATCTACCGATCAGTAATACACGATCTTGAGAGAAAGATAAGTAACCTAGTTCTTAATCCCCGTAGAAAAGACGAGGATGACCAGAATAGAATGACTTGAGAAGAGAAGCAAGAATCTTACGTTCCCTTCCACAAACAATTCCCTTATATATAACTAAAGCACTTCTATACTCAACTTAGACTAGTTTGGCTTGGTAATCCTATAGTCAGTTAGGCTTTGATACCAACGCTGTCGGGACCCCGATCCTAAGCCATAGGAATCCAGCCTGTAACACATCACATCTCTTTGCGGTCTCATGCACGGTTATCCCCACGGCTGCAGCCTTGCCTTAGCCGGGACCGTTTGCGCCTTTTGACTCGCGTATGCAATTGTGTCGCTAGCATTCCGATGTTAAAGAACCCGGATCGACATGTCTAGTTATAAACCCAAGTGGCAGTTCCGTACAGGGACAGTCATACATGACCCAGCAAAGCAGGTGTCGGTCCACAACAAGTGTAGACGAGTCGTAGAAAGATACAAGGACACCATTACATCGCGTGACATTTCCCCAAAGGGACAGACACATCAACTAAGAGGGACACATGCCGGTCAACCAATGTGTCCGGAGCAGTAGCGAACTACCATGGCTTGGTGGAATCATAAAGGGGCATTTCCCCGTAAGGAGTGCTACTAAGGCATACGACTAGGTATTCGAACCCCATACATATCAAGTACAACACACATGCGCATGGCATACCGATATGCATAGATACATCGATGGCATCACAACATAACCATAATCATACAACTTTATTTAGAGGGCTCGGAAGAGCCTCACACATAATATTACACAGATAGGGGTCTCACGACCCATCATCACAACTCATTCAAACAACTCTTACAAGCCAGCAGAAGATTAAAATTGTTTGGGTACAGACAGATGGAAAGATAAAGGCACATGGCCTGACTATCTACAGACCCAACCAAGGGCTAGATCGTAGCTGGGACACCAGCTACTCGTCGTGGTCAATGTCTAGAAAGAACCCACCATTAGGGTCATTTACAACCTCTACAACAAGTTATTAAGCAAACATGAGTACAAAGGTACCCAGCAAGACTTTAGGATAATCTATCTACTCATGCAATGTATCAACAAGGAGTTGTGGGGTTTAATGCAGAAAGCCAACATTTCACTCTTGGCTAGACAAACTTACATTTTCAAATAGCTTTGACCACTTTGTTTTCTCGCACACGAGTCCACTAACACCACAACAATACTCCATCATGGAATAATTCCGTCTCCCTACGGAAATGCCATCCACGACACTCACACTTATCTTGACAATTTTATGAGTAGCCATTATAGTTTCCTATAAACAACATATGTTTCCAAGTAGTCCATATCCGCGGACGCGGCTATTCGAATAGATCATAACTCTACAGGGGTTTACTTCTTCACACATGCTCTCGCCACTTACCGCCATGTGCACGTCATGCACCTCGGCAACCTTCAAGCGGAAACCCAGCAAGGGAGTCGGCCACGACCGTTAACCACGCTAATACCTAGTCCAGGTTTATCGCCTATCTGAGGGTAACCCGCACGGAAGTCCGGTCGAAGTTTCCGCCACGGCCCCAAATGATGTGCACAGGGTTCCCAAGCCCACCATCCGGGTGCCACTTGGTACACCGTGCCACTACCTACCGCATCATAGTCCACCTCTAAGGTCAGCACTATGCACGGCCTCCAGCATGACTACAAACACCAGAAACTACTTGCAACTCCTGGACCGAGTACTGGGGGATTAATAAGTCGAGAGGGTCAATTAAGTATCCCAACGTGTGGTAGTATCTAGTCTTGGATTACATACACGGAACTCGGTTCCTAAGGATGGTTCCAATGAAACAACCCACCATGTACTCCTACATAGCCTCTCACCGGTACCTTTACCAAATCAGGTTCAACACACAACCTTTATTAACTGAACACATTCTCACGACCCTGTTCATCACCCAGATGAGAGACCTTACACAACTCTAAGCATAGCATGCATAGCAGGATAAGACACATCATGGCTCAAGCATCTACCATGTATGCTATGTTGCAAGGTTTAGCTATTTACAGTGACAAAGACAGTTCATGCAAAGGAATGGGTTCAACTAACGTGGTAAAAGCATTGAAAGCATTTTGACCTAATGCAATGAGTAAGAGCAGGAGCGAGAACATGGGATTTATCGGGATGATCAAAATGGTTGCTTGCCTTGTTACTCAACAGAGGGGTGATATCCGTCAGTCGGATAATCAGTCGTATCCGAAGGGGCGGGGCCTATCGAATAACAACATACAATCAATAACAATCATATGCAACAGTCATGATGCATGGCATGAAATGAAGGGTGATATGTTTCAATGTGGTTGGTGAAACCTTAGTTTGCATCTGGTTTGAAATCCAAATTAAAATATTATTTGAAATGGCATATTTATCGTAATCATTTAATTGATTTGACATGATGTTGTTTTATAACTTTATTTTTCATGCATGAAAGTAGCACCATTGTCTTCATTGAAGTTTTCTGATCAATTTGCATATATTATTTGTCTCATTTGGAGTTATATTCAATTTTCTATGAATTTCCAAAGTATTGCAATTATTCTGGAATTATATTAAATCCAGAATTAGATTTATTGCATGAGCATGACATCAGCAGGTCAGCTGGCCGTTGAAAGTCAAACCTGACCAGTGGGACCCACTAGTCAGTGACTCTGGCCAGTTTTTAGTTAAGTTTTAATTTAATTAGCTAATTAGCAGGGTAGGACCCACCTGTCAGTGTCTGATTAAGTTTATTGATTATTTTATTTATTTTTATTTTTATTACACTTAATTAGTTTGAAGGTGGCCCCACATGTCAGTGACTCTGAGGGGCTCAGATCCACCGGCGGTGAGGTGGAACTCGTCGGCGGTGAGCTCCGGCGACCACAAAGACTGCGGAGGGGCACGGGTTTCCTATTCCCGCGACCAAACGCACGGCAGAAGGGCTCATTCGATCGGCCACTCGATCGCGGGGAGAAAGGAACAAGCCACAGGGGCTGAGATGACCAGAATCGACGCCGGCGACGAGCTCGGCGGCTGCCGGAGCTCGGCCATCCTTGAGGTCATTGATACATCTTAAACGTATCTATAATTTTTGATGGTTTCATGTTGTTATCTGGTCAACTTTGGATGTTTTATATACCTTTTATATCTTTTTTGGGACTAACTTATTAATTCAGTGCCAAGTGCCAGTTCCTGTTTTTTATGTGTTTTTGACTCTTTTCAGATCTAATTTTGGAACGGAGTCCAAACGGAATAAAATCCCCGAAATGAATTTTTCCCGAACGGAAGAAGATCGGGGGACTTGAGGGCCAAGGCAGGAGGCCCACAGGGAGCCCACAAGCCCTGTTGCCGCGGCCAGGGGGCTCGCGGACACCAGGCTTGTGGCCTCCCTGGAGCTCCCCTGCCCTAGCTCTTTGGCCTATATATTCCCTAAAATCCCAGAAACCACTTTTCCGCCGCCGCAAGCTTCCGTTTCCACGAGATCTCATCTGGAGACCCTTCCCGGTGCCGTGCCGGAGGGGACTTTGGAGCTGGAGGGCTTCTACATCAACATCATTGCCTCTCCAATGACTCGTGAGTAGTCCACTTCAGACCTACGGGTCCGTAGTTAGTAGCTAGATGTCTTCTTCTCTCTCTTGAATCTTCAATACAAAGTTCTCCATGATCTTCATGGAGATCTATCCGATGTAATCCTCTTGGCAGTGTGTTGGTCGAGATCCGATGAATTGTGGATTTGTGATCAGATTATCTATGAATTATATTTGAGTCTTTGCTGATTTCTTATATGCATGATTTGATATCCTTGTAAGTCTCTCCGAGTCTTGGGTTTTGTTTGGCCAACTAGATCTATGATTCTTGCAATGGGAGAAGTGCTTGGTTTTGGGTTCATACCGTGCGGTGACCTTTCCCAGTGACAGAAGGGGCAGCAAGGCATGCATCGAGTTGTTGCCATCAAGGGTAACAAGATGGGCTTTCATCATAGATTTGAGATTGTCCATTTACATCATGTCATCTTGCTTAAGGCGTTACTCTGTTCTTATGAACTCAATACACTAGATGCATGCTGGATAGCGGTCGACGTGTGGAGTAATAGTAGTAGATGCAGAAAGTATCGGTCTACTTGTTTTGGACGTGATGCCTATATGTATGATCATTGCCATAGATAACGTCATGACTTTGTGCGGTTCTATCAATTTCTCGACAGTAATTCGTTCACCCACTGTCTACTTGCTTTCATCAGAGAAGCCACTAGTGAACACTACGGCCCCCGGGTCTATTCACAATTATCATCTCAGCTTTCACTTTTACTTTGCTTTGTTTACTTTTTGCTTTCAGTTCTCACTTTGCGAACAATCTATAAGGGATTGACAACCCCTTCATAACGTTGGGTGCAAGCTCTTCGTGTTTGTGTAGGTACTTGTGACTTGACGCGATCCTCCTACTGGATTGATACCTTGGTTCTCAAACTGAGGGAAGTACTTACCGCCGCTGTGCTACATCACCCTTTCCTCTTCAAGGGAACACCAACGCAAGGCTCCAAGGCCGCGGGGGAATCCTTTGCATATTTGCCAAGGAAATACCTATAGGCCTAGCCAGCAGCAGAAGGATTTCGGGCACCGTTGCCGGGGAAAGTCTGTTGTTTCCGTAGCAGTCATCGAAACAAAGGGCATTTCGCATGGGGCTGGGCTCCTAGGGCATCTACGCGACGAGCTGGAGCCATTGCAGGCCTCGGGTGGACCAACCGGTCACCGTAGGGTCACTGGCGACGAGCTACCGCGGTGGTCCTCGTCGGGCTCCGGTGAAATTAGGCCAAGAGCTCAGAATCAAGAGGGGAAACAAGGGGGAAAGCACCCTGAGCTCACAGGGAGTGCAGTAGTGTCGAAAGCGGGCTCGGGGATGGCCTGAGGAGGGAGAACGGCGGTGGTGAACATCGGCGATCCGAGGAACAAGACGACGGTGATGTGGCGATGTAGGGCTCGGGGACTCTTCTCCTTTGGCAGGGACGACCAGCTCGATGAGGCGGAGCGAACGGCATGCTCAGGGAGACTTCCGGTGCCTAGAGATGACGGCTAGCTCGAGCTCGAGCTCTAATAGCGGCCGAGAGGGGAGAGGCACAGGGGGCGCATGAGGAGAAGGAGAGAGGTGGAATGGTTCACGGGGAGGCTTATCGTCCTTGCCAGCGTGACGGGGAGGTCCAGGCAAGCACGGAGGTGCGTGGCCGCACATGAGCGAGCAGGGCCACGTCCTGCTGCTCGCTCGCACGAGGAAGACGAGAGGAGGGGGAGTTGGGCTGGGCCTGAGCCTTAGATAGGATTTTTCTAATTTCTTTCTTTCCAGTTTCTGTTTATTCTTCTGACATTTGTTTCTATTTTAATTTTGACTCAGAACTATTTCGAAAATAGTTTGAAAAATACTAGAGTGTTAGTTGGAATATTTATAACCACACATAAAGTTTTCAACATTTTTGGAAACTTTGAATTATTTGAAATCAAATATATAATTGATTTGAGTGACTTTCAAATTTAAAATAAAATACCAAAAGCATTGTGAAAATATGTTTCACCCCTGATATCTTGTTTTCAACATTTACTTGAAAAGATGAACTTTTCTAATATCCATTTTGGGTTAATTGATTTAGCACTAGTTGAATTGTTTTTTTTAATAAGGAGTGGCTAGTGTTTTGCTTTGATTTCACCACTTCCTTTGAGTTCATTTCCATTTGTTGAATGCAAAGAAAGAAAACATGAGCACAACTTGCTAAACTCTAATAGGGATCAGGGATGTGACAACTCACCCCCACTCAAAAGAATCATGTCCCGAGATTTAGAAGTCGTCGAGAATAGCGCGGGATACTCAAATCGAAGACGATCCTCTCTTTCCCATGTTCCCTCTTTTTCAGAATGATTTGACCACTGAAGTTGAAGAAACTTTTGCTATAGTATTTGAATTATGGGATTTTTTTCTAACATGGAAAGTTTTTGAAATTTTTACATAGTATTTTCATACCAATTTTGTATCATTTAACAAATTTCATAGTTTTTGGAGTTACATAAGTTAACTTTTGAAATGAATTGCTAAAAATTGTTATGTTTGGATAGATTGGTGTCATAGTTTTGTTATCTACTTACCCTATTATTTTCATGGCTTATATTGGTAGATATAAATTGTGGAAATGATAGCATAAAATACCTAAGTTTATAAAATTATTATGCAACTTTTCTTGGCAGTACATGAAGTGTTGATTCATTCTTATATGTACTAACCTATCTCACGAGTTCTTTTCAATTTTTGTGTGGATTAAGTTTTTTAGACGTATTTGAAATCGGGGTGTGATAGTAATTAACAAGACACAAATATCAAGCTTGGGGATGACCAAGGATACCCTAGTAAATATTACAAGAAGTCTCAAGCATCTAATCTTGGGGATGCAATGCATCCCACCTCTCTTCATCGACAACTATCGATTAGCCTATGTTGATCCTAAGTTTCTATTTGTTCTGATGATATGTGCTATTCTTGGAGTGTTTTTGTGTTATCTGATGTTGGAAAATAATCTCGGATCTGAAAATGTTCATTTAGATAGAGTACTCACATAGCTAATTAATTGCTTGACTACTCCTTGATCTTCACTTATATCTTTCGAGAGCAGTTTGATGTTCACTCTTGTGCTTCACCTATATCCTAAGAGTAAATTGTGAATGAATTGAATATCACAAATCTAAAATTATGAGTGTGTTTTATGCTTAGTAGTAGTATCACATTTGGTTTATAAAGTAAAATCTATTTAAGTTTGACGATAACAATATTGGTCATACAAGCAATTCATGAATGATCAGTATAGGAAAGAGAACTTTCACATACAAATATATTATCTTGGACATATTTTATGATTTTGAAAGTCCATTAATTATTTAAACCTTGATCAAACTTTTGAAGTTGGACAAGGAATACAAAGTAATGGTTATGTTTGGGTATATTTGCATAGAAGTTATATTGTTATGCATGCTCCGACATGTGGTGCTTGTATAAAACATTTTGCTAGCCAAAACTTTGTACTAAGTAGAGATACTACTTGTGTGTCCAAATCCTTGAGCCAAGTTTATTCCATGAGAGTCCGCCATACCTACCTATATATGGTATTTGGTAGCAATTCCAAGTAAATTTGCATGTGCCACCACTAAAACTTTCAAATAAACATCCATTTTATGTGCTTGTACCGCTCATGGAGCAGTTAGGGCAGTTGGTATTGAAAGCACAATTGCTCCCTAGGGTGGTTTTGATAATTGATCACAACATATGCATCATTGGACTAATATTTTTTCCAAGTATATTTCAGAAAAGTTCAAAAGATGCTATGGCTTAAGGTTTATGTGGAGATACCCCTGGATGCAAGAAAGGATTAATATTGACTCAAGCTTCAAGATAGAAGACTCCTCATTTAATATTTGTGAGAAATCACTTTTGAGTCCATAGGAAAGCCAATACTATTAAAACGGGGTGAGGTAGTAAAATGAACTGACTGCTCAAATGCTCAAAGTTAGCCACCGAAACACACATTCATTTTTCCCACATTTCCACTCTGTCAAGTTCCAGATTCACATATTCGGTGTCACAAACATTGCCACATCGGGCCCATCGAGTTTGAACCTCATAGATAACCCTAGCCATTCCCACCAAATCGATGCTACCAAGTTTGGGTGACCAACATTCTGTTGCCAAGATACAGAAAATCGGAATTTCCGAGTTTGAGTATCAGTGCCACCAAGTTTGATCATCTGACTGTTAGTCACTTTTTCAGTGCCACCGAGTTCTATATATCGGTATCACTGATTTTCAAAAGTTCACACCTTTAGTGCTAATCAGTACCACCGAGTTGTCCACTTTGATGTCCCCGAGTTTTCTCTTTTGTGTGTAACGGTTGGATTTTGGCTGCTGCCTATATATACCCCTTCACCCACCTCTCATTCATGGCAGAAGCAGTCAGGACACACACTTCATTTCCAGATCCTTTTTATAAGAGAGAACCACCTACTCATGTGTTGATACCAAGATATTCCAATCCAATCATTTGAAACTTGATCTCTACCCTCCCCAAACTTCTTTCCACCAAATTAACCTCTCCTAGCCATTCATACTATATGAGAGAGTGATTTGTGTTGAGGATAATATATTTAGAAGCACCAGAGCAAGGAGTTCATTGATCTACCCCATCTATTACCTTTTGGAGGGTGGTGCCTCCTAGATTGGTTAGGTGTCGCTTGGGAGCCTCCTACTTCGTGTTATGGAGTTGAACCAAGGTTTTTGTAAGGGCAAGGAGATCGCCTATTTCGTGAAGATCTGTCGATGAATACTCACAAAATATGCCATAGGTAGGCTAAAGTCGGTGAGAATCGAAGGGTCAAAGGTGGGCGCTGGGAACGAGGTTGGTACACGCATGGGACACACGATGTACCCAGGTTCAGGGCTCTCCGTAGAGATAATACCCCTAATGCTGCTTGTGTGTTTGATGTATGGGAACAGAGTACAATGTTGCTCCTGGAGCTGTGTTGGGAGGAGGAAGAGGGGAGCAGCCGGCTCTTCTCTACCTTGGTCTCTGTTGGTTGGTGAGTGAGTAGTGTTGAATGACTGGAAAGTGATCGGCCCCTCTGCATGGGGGGCGACCGGGGGGTTTTATAGACGAACTCGCCGGCCTACAATATGGATAAAGGGTACAAGCATGGGACCCGGCTGGCTGCTTCACCGGCTGGCCAGGGGCCCACAAGGGTCTTGTCTTGTCGATGAGGGGTCCGCCGGCTGCATGGTCTCGTTTACCTGTGGGACCCGCCGGCTGGCCAATGGGGCTCCCGCGTAAGGTTGACGCTGAGCATGCGTTGTACGTCAAGCGTCGCCCCGCGAGATTCTTCATGGGCAGGTAGTACGAGCGCCTCCACTGTTCCCCATGCCGAGTGCAGTAATGGAGTGGGAGTGTAATGGTCCGACAACAGGCTAGGTGATGGATCAGAGCCGGGGTAGGTCAGCGGCTTGGCTGCCGATGCTCGTACCTGCCGGGCGCCCCGATCCAGTACCTTTGCTGACGCGTAGCTACCTTTAATCGTGAGGTCTTTTCCTACCCTACGATCTGATGTGACTGGTGATCCTTGGCTGGCTAGTCTTCTTGGTTAGCCGGCTCGTGGGTGGCCGCCTCCTCCCCAACCTGGCTGGCGGGACCAGGCCGACTCTGAAGGGGAGGCCGCGTGCATTCTAGCCGGCAGGGGATGCCTGGCCGGCCAGAAAGGTGGCCGCCTCGTCTTCCAGCCGGAGGCGATGCCTTGCCGGTTAGAAGAATTGGGCCTTGGGAATCCCCATATCTTCATGTCCATTGGGCCAGAAATGAAGGAGCATGCTTGATGAGCCTACCCCGGGGTTATCCCCCCGACAGTAGTCCCCGAAGCTGGCGAGGTCTGCCGCCTGCGGGTGGGCGGCCTCACCGGCTTATTGTCTTGTCTTGATATTTTGGCTGTTGTTTGCGGCGAAGGGCGCCGGCTCCGGAGCCAGGCAGCTTCGAAGCGACGCTTCGGTCTGGTCGTAACTGGCCCGGAGAACGCCACGTGTCGGGCCCCGACTGGCGTAATGATGGCGATTACTGCTTGACTGGACCGGGCCTGGGCCCTGGGTCCCGCCACGATGCCCCCTCGGCCTCTGCGCGGGAGATCTTCTACGGATTTACTCCATGACGGTTGGGCTTAGGGAGGCGTTACCGCCCGTAATACACGGAATTAATGGGGCCCGGCACGCACCAGATCCCCTCCCCACGACGCTTCGTGGGGTTTAAATGGGATGAGAGGGTTTCGAGGAGGCCATTCGCCCCCTCTTCTCGCCCTGCTCTGTGCCTTCTTCCTCCTTGCGTCATGAGAAGAAGAGCTCGCGGCCTTCGTCTCCTTCTTCTTCGCGGCCGAGACCTCCGCCGCCCGAGTCGAGCTCTTGCCACCCGTAGCCATGGCCGGGGGATCTTCTTCGAAGAGGTCGTCAGCGCAGCAGGTGTCCTTGCAGGGGGCCTGGCTGGGCAGCGATGTCGAAGCGGAGCTCATCGACGCGCTCCGTCATCATCGGTTGCTGCCCCCGGCCTCCCAAGTGTCGGTGCACCTCCCTGGCTCCGAGGCCTCTCCCGCACCTGTCGCGGGAGAGGTTGTGGTCTTCGCCGAGCACTTCTACCGGGGTTTCGGGCTCCCGGTTAGCTCTTTCTTCGCCGAGTGGCTCTAGTTCTTCGGCCTGCAGCTGCATCATCTGGCGTCGAACGCCATACTGGAGCTGGCCGCCTTCGTGGTCCTGTGCGAGGGCTTCGTGGGGATCGAGCCTCGCATCGATCTATGGCGCAGCTTGTTCTTCTTCCAGCAGCAATCCATCGCCAAGGAGAAATCCGAGGTGGAGAAGCTCAAGGGGCCGGGCCCCATGACACCGTGTGGGGCCGCGTTGGTGCATCACCGCCCGAAGTCTGGCTTCCCCCAGATGCCTTTGCAAGACTCCGTCAAGCATTGGCAGAAGGGGTTCTTCTATGTGAGGAGCACCGACCCGGCCCAGGACGCCCTCAACATGCCCCCGTTCACCATCGCTCCTCCGACGCGGCAGAACTGGGACGCGAAGACCCCTAAGCCGCATCCTAAGGTAGTGCCCATTCGCGCCCACCTCGATATCTTGAGGGAGAGCGGCCTCCTCGGCCGCGACCTTCTCGCCACCATGATGGTCCGCCTGATTCTGCTCCTGCAGAGGCGGCCGCATCTGGTCTGCCAGATGAGTGGCCGGCTTGATCCGTGCCAGCTGTCCATCAAGAGGTTCACCCCGGGCGCCGTGGCGCAGAGGGTGAACCTGTTCTCCACCGCCCATATGGGTGAGGGCGGGGAATGGACGTGGGGGATGGCCCCGTTCAACCGGGCTCATCCACCTCCCATGGTAGCCTTTCTCCCTTCTTTTCTGTCGTTTTGTTTTGAAGCCGGTGGCGTTTGCTGAGCATGTTGAGTTCCTTTCTTGCAGATGTTCAAGACCCTGCAGGGGTCCCTCCGTCGGCCTGGTCCTGACGTGGAGGCATCCGGCGCCTCCGAGATGGAGGACGAGGATGCGATGGAGCCCCGCTCAGACTCCTCCGCCGGCACAAGAGATCCCCTGGAGTCCGAAGGGACCGAGCCTTCTCGTGAGTACCCGCGGCACGCCCTAGCAGACTGGACTGACGACGATGAGGAAGCCTCATTCTGCTCTGATGCAGCCTTCGATGGAGACTCCGACGAGGTGGAGGAGGTCACCAGCCCACTACCGTCGCGCGGCCGGCGTCAAGATCGCCGAGCGACCGCTGCTGACGAGGCAGCCGGGAAGAAGGGCAAGGGTGCCACAGCTTCTCGACCAGCCTCTAAGCGACCGGCGCCGGGTCCTCCAGCCGGGCAGCGGGCAGACGGCGCCAAGAGGCGCCGTGGCGGTGGCCGGAAGCGGGTCCTGGTAGTTGTCGGGTATGGTTTACTCCTTTTCTCTCTTCCATATTTTGAGATGAACCTTGTTCCTGAGAAGCCTGGCTTGACAGGGAGGCGGAGGACGCGGATGAAGACGCCGCCTCCGCAGCCGAGCGGGCCAGCTGGATAGCAGCTGATGCTACCGACAGGGAGCTCGAGATAGAATCCCAGCGCTGGTGGGACACAGCCGCAGGGAAGACCGCCGTGGGCCAGCCCTGCCCCAGCCGGGTAGAGAGGCCGGCGGAGCCGCGTGCGAAGGCTAGACAGGACCCCTCCACACATTCTCATGTGGAGGAGCCAGCTAGCGAGGCCGCCTCTAGGCCGGACCGAAGGACCGAAGGGGCCCAACCGTCTGAACCGGTAGCCCCGGAGCAGGTGGTCCTGGAGACGATCCCGGTTTTTCCCAGGGCCGAAGCGGCTCCTGACGCGCGGGCGCTGGATCTGACCACGCCGGACGCATCCCCTGATGCTCCAGGGGCCACCATGGATGCGCCGGACGCGGCTCATCCACCTCCTGCGGAGGAGGCCGTGCCGGCTGGGACGGCGCCCGAGCCGGCCGTCGAGCCGGCACCAGGAGCCGACGCCATCGTCGTCCCCCAGCGGGGCCCTGTTGCGCCAAGGGCAGGGGGCCGGCGTTGGAGCCGGCCCATGAAGTCATGGCGGGCGGCGAACGCGGCCCACCTACGAATGCCCGCCGACACCGTTCTTTCCGGCGTGCCGGAGCTAGTGACGCTGTTTGACAGCGGCCGGACGAAGGTGGAGCAGGCGGCCCGCGTGGTACGTGGCGACATGGAGCGCCTGGAAGCCCGCACCCAGGTAGGCCTTGCCTGTTTTTCTTTGCGCTTTTTTCTCTTCTCTTGACGTCAGTGGGGACGCGACAGCGCACCCACTGGGTGTAGCCCCCGAGAATCGGGCGGGTTTATTGCCAACCGGTCCGAATATCTTGCGGGCCTTTTTCTTCTGCATATTTTTTTCAGTGGGGGCGCGCAAGCGCACCCACTGGGTGTAGCCCCCGAGAATCGGGCTGATTATGCTTTTAACCAGGTCGAATCTTAATCATGTTCCCTTTCTCTCCCCTTTGGCACGCGCTATACAATGCTCAGGTACAGGCGTACAACGAGCTTCTGGACGAGCACCTGGGGGCTGATAGCCGGATCGCCGAGCTTGAAGTATGGCTGGGCAAGGCTGCCGCGGAGCGTGATGCCCTTCGTGAATCCGGCGGCCGGCTCCAAGAGCAGTTGTACCTTCTTTAGGCGGAGAAGAAGGATCTCGAAGCGGTCGGCCGGGTCGAGCTGGAGCGGCTGTAGGCCATGTTGCAGGAGAAGGAGGCCTCCTACTCTACTGACATGGACCGCCTCGCGTCGCTCCATCTTGAGGAGGCGAACCTCAAGGACGCCGCCTTGAGGACGAAGGATGAAGCCCTTACCCAGAAACAAGCGCAGCTGGGTAAGGTGCTGGAGTCCGCCGCGACCCTCTAGGAGAAAATCGCCCGCCTCACTCATGCGAGTGAGGTGCGGGAGTGCGAGGTCCTTGAGGTCTTTCATGAGACCGACGGCGCCTTCCAGCATATGTTTCCTTTCCTTGTTTTGCGTTTGGTTTTTTGGCCGTCTCCTCCTCTTGCTGTGTTCTTACTTCCCGGCTATCTTTACCCAGATCTCTTCTCCGAGACCCAGGTCACAGCCGACACCGCCGTTGAGGTGAGCCGTGAGGAGCGCTGCACGGCCGGGCAGGAGGTGGATACTACCTCCGGCTGGAGCGTAGAGGAGATTGACGTGGGCCTTCGGGCCCGCCTGCACGTCCTGAGCGAGTCTCTGACTCAGCTCTAGGTTGCAGGTTCGTCGATGGTGACGGCCCAGTGGCCGGAGGGCATGGATCCGACGACCATGAGCCGGCTTGCCCGCTGGCTCGCAGCGGGTGGAGAGGGCCTGGACGCCTAGCGAGCCTCCGCAGCGCGGTCTGGGGCTTATATGGCCCTGCGCTTGGCCAAGTCATGGTATCGCAACCTAAACTTGGGCAAGCTGGTTGCCCAGCGCGACGGCTCAGAGGCGGAGCTGCAAGGCATGGAGGAGGAGCTCCGGGTGAGAGCCAGCGCCATCGCCGAGTACGCCGCCTGGGATGACTTCGTCTTGGAGCGGGGCGAGAACGGCGGCGTGATCACTGAGGATCTGCACGGCCTTCAGCCCTACGACGTCGATGGTAGCGCCGACGAGACGGCCTAGGCTACGGAATCTGCAGCCGCCTCCAGCGGTGGGGCGTATGCCGACTCCGGGGGCTGCAACGGGGGAGACGGCGCATCCACCTCGGGAGGAGCCGGAGGCGGTGATGCTACCACATCAGGAGCGGCAGCCAAGACGACCCATGAGGCCGTTGTCCCATAACTGGCGTCCTTTTCTGTTTTTTGTTCTACCCCCGGAGGGATGTAACGAACGTGGGCCGTGGGCCAATGCTTTTTATGAATGTATATATTCAACATTATATTCGTCACCAAGCGTGTTGTCTTATGATCCCGTATTTTGATTCCTGGTTGACTTCTCTTATCCGAAGCCATCAAGACGTAAAGAACAAGACATAAGACAATCAGAGGCCAGCTTGAATGAACCAACTCGAGCCAGTCCTCACTAGTATAGCCGGATTCTGCATGTCTTCGACCTGACCCGGCGTCACATCGCGAACCGAGCCACCTGAGCCAGCCCGCAAGTTCAAGCGATGGACCGGGATTCAGCTGGTACACTATGTGCCCGACTACAAGGATTGACCGTCCGAGCGGCTGGCGAGCCCCCGAGCTTGTTTAAAGCTAGCAAGGGGCCGCGCTGCTTAGCCTCTGGGCTTAAGCAAGCCAGCAAGAGGTTTTACGTTGTGTAGCCCGTACACTGAGTGAAAACTCTTTTAGCAAGAGAAAGCATGGAGCCTAATTTTTTCTGGCGTAGCCTATGAGTTTAAGCAAGCCAGCAAGAGGTGGTACACGGTGTAGCCCGTACACTGAGTGAAAACTCTTTTAGGAAGAGAAAGCATGGAGCCTGCTTTTTTCACCATGTTTGTTGTTTCCGGCAGTTAGAGGCCGTCTTGAGTCTTGAATGAGATCGTATGCACGATCGAGCCAGCCCGAGCCAGTCGTCACTAGTATAGCCGGACTTTGCATGTATTCGACCTGACCCGGCGTCATATCGCGAACCGAGCGACCGGAGCCAGCCCGCAGGTTCAAGCGACGGACCGGGAGTCAGCCGGTACACTATGTGCCCGACTACAAGGATTGACCGTTCAGGCGGCTGGCGAGCCCCCGAGCTTGTTTAAAGCTAGCAAGGGGCCGCGCTGCGTAGCCTCCAAGCTTAAGCAAGCCAGCCAGAGGTGGTATGCTGTGTAGCCCGTACACGTGAGTGAGAACTCTTGACAAAAAGAAACATGGAGCATGTCCTTTTTATTGCCTTCTTTGTTCCCTGGAGAGGGAGGAAGATACATGTGTATGCTCTTTCCTTTGCTTGTCTTCTGCCTTTTAGCAATAGAACGGGCGAAGCAACGCCGCGTTCCATGGGCGCTCCGTTTCTTGGCCGGAGTCGTCCCTCTTGCGCTTCCTTTGCTTCTGGGCATCAATCAGGTAGTAAGCGTTGTTGTGTAACGCCCTACTGATGATGAAGGGTCCCTCCCAGGGGGGTGAGAGCTTGTGTTGGCCGGTAGTGCGCTGGATTCTTCTGGGAACCAAGTCTCCCTCCCTGAAAGAGAGGGGCCTGATCCTTTTGCTGTGTAAGTATCTCAGCTTCTGTTGGTAGATGGCCGTCCGGCGCAAAGCCAAGTCCCTTGCTTCCTCGAGGAGATCCACATTGTCTTCTCTGGCCTCCTTCGCCTCCGCTTCTGTGTATAGGGTGATCCAAGACGAGTCGAATTCGACATCCGTGGGGATGATAGCCACAGACCCGTATACCAGAAAGAATGGAGTGAAGCCGGTCGACCGGTTGGGCATGGTGCGGAGGCTCCATAGTACAGCCGACAGTTCTTTGATCCAGCAGCCGGCTGACCTGACTAGTGGTGCCACCAGCCTTGGCTTGATGCCGGCTAGAATCAGGCTGTTGGCCCTCTCCGCTTGGCCGTTTGACTAGGGGTGTGCCACTGAGGCCAGGTCGAGCCGGATGCCTACCTTGGAACAGTAGAGCGCCACGGCGCCCTTGACGAAGTTGGTGCCATTGTCGGTGATGATGCTGTGGGGAACGCCATATCGGATAGAGATGTCTGTGATAAACCAGATAGCAGTGGGGCCGTCAAGCTTCTTGATAGGCCTGGCTTCGATCCATTTGGTGAACTTGTCAACGGCTACCAGAAGATGTGTCATCCCTCCGCGAGCCGTCTTGAAGGGCCCAACCATGTCCAGTCCGCAGACGGTGAATGGCCATGATAAGGGAATGGTTTTCAGTGCTAAAGGCGTCATATGGCTTTGTGCACTGAAGCGTTGGCAGCCTTCACATTTGTCCACCAGATTCACAGCCTCCTCGAGGGTCGTGGTCCAGTAGAATCCATGGCGGAATGCTTTGGCCACCAGGGTTTTGGAGGCGGCATGATGCCCACACTCCCCCTGGTGGATGTCTCTAAGGATCTCCTGCCCTTATTATGATTCGACGCAGCGTTGGAACACGCCGGTCGTGCTGCGTCGCACCAGCTCGCGATTGATGATGGCGTAGGCGGCGGACCTGCGCTGGGTCTGTCTCGCCTCCGCCTCGTTCTGAGGAAGTTTGCCGCGAAGAAGGAAGGCAAGAATGGCCTGAGCCCATGATGGAGCCGACACAAGGGTCGCCTCCGCTTTGTTTTGACTATTGGGGGCTTCCGAAGCCCCCGAGGTTGATGGCGTCTCCGGTGCTATTGCCACAGCCGGCTCATTGTCTATCTCCATGACGTCCACCCACTGGGAGGATTCGAGCCCGGGCACAGCCGGGGTTGTCGGGTGGACCAATGGAGCCGGATTAGGATCCGAAGCCGGCGTAGTTGGTGGAGCCGACAGTGCTTGCACCGTAGACTCAGTCGGTGCCGTATTTGGAGTTGGTGCCGTTAGCGCAGCCGGCGTGGGGTCCACAGCCGGCACAGCTGGCGGAGCCGGCGGCGCTTGTATCGTGGAGTCGACCGGTACGAAGATTGATGCCGACTCCGGAGATGGCTTGATAGATGGCTTGTGGAGTTGCTCGAGGGAGACGCCGGCTGGGATGGCCTGCCTCGTGGAGCCGATCTTTGCCAGCGTATCTGCCGCCTCATTTTCCGCCCTGGGAACATGGTGGAACTCACAACCCTCGAAGGGGCCACCGAGTTGCTGTATGAGGAAGCGGTAGCTTGCCATGTTGGTGTCCCTAGCGTCCCATTCGCCAGAGACCTGCTGTACCACCAAGCCCGAATCGCTTAAGCATATCAGCCGCTGGATGCCAATCTCCTTGGCAAGCCGGAGGCCGTGAGCCAGTGCCTCATACTCGGCGACGTTGTTGGAGGTGGCGAAATGGATCTGGAGAGCGTACTTGAGCAGGTCCCCTTTCGAGGACGTCAAGATGATGCCGGCTCCCAGTCCTGTCCGCATCTTCGAGCCATCGAAGTGCATCCGCCAATGCGGGGAGTCCGGAGGCGGTGGCTCAAACTGGGTCTCGGCCCAGTCGACTAAGAAGTCGGCCACCACCTATGATTTGATGGCGGTGCGAGGCTCGTACCGAATATTGTGGTCCGCCATGGCGATGGACCATTTGGCAATTCTGCCCGTGGCATCACGGTTGCCCATGATCTCTGAGAGCGTAGCAGTGCTCACCACAGTGATGGCATGCTCTTGGAAGTATTGTTTCAATTTCTTTGCAGCAAGGTAAACACCATAACACATTTTTTGATAATGAGGGTAGTTCTGCTTAGTGGCGGACAAGACCTCACTAAGGTAGTAGACAGGGCGCTGCACTGGCACGGCCTTGCCTTCCTCTTTGCGGTGAACTACCAACACTACGCTGACCACGCGAGTGGTCGTCGCGATGTATATGAGTATGGGTTCCCTTTCAGATGGGGCTGCCATGATTGGCAGGCTCGAGATTACCCGCTTGAGGTCGCGGAAGGCTTCGTCCGCCTGGTCGTTCCACTCGAACTTCATCGTCTTCTTCATGAGCTGGTAGAGTGGAAGGGCCTTCTCGCCAAGCCGGCTGACAAACCGGCCGAGGGACGCCAAGCAGCCGGCGAACTTCTGGACGTCGAGGATCCGAGCCGGCCGCACCATCCGCTCGATGGTGCTGATCTTCTCAGGGTACGCTTCGATGCCGCGGGCGGATACGAAGAACCCCAAGAGTTTGCCTCCTGGGACACCGAAGACACACTTCTCCGCATTGAGCCGGATCTTGTATTCGCGCAGATTCGCGAATGTCTCTCGCAGGTCATCGAGGAGGCTGAAGTGTTGCTTCGTCTTGACGAAGATGTCTTCCACATAGACATGGATGTTTCTGCCAATCTGTGGCAGTAGGCACTGCTGCTTGCAGCGTTGGAATGTCGCACCTGCGTTCTTCAGACCGAACGTCATGGTGGTATAGCAGTAGCCCCCGAAGGGCGTGATGAAGGAGGTCTTTAGGCGATCAGCTGGATCCAGCTTGATTTGATGGTAGCCTGAATAAGCATCCAGAAATGACAGCAGTTCGCAGCCTGCAGTGGAGTCGATCACTTGATCTATCCTAGGCAACGTGAAAGGGTCTTTCGGACAGGCCTTATTCAGGCTAGTGTAGTCGATGCACATTCGCCATGTGTTGTTCTTCTTCAGCACCAGGACTGGGTTCGCCAGCCAGTCGGGGTGGAAAACCTCCATTATGATGTCGGCTGCAAGGAGCCGGGTGATCTCTTCTCCGATTGTGCGTCGCTTCCCCTCGACGAAGCAGCGCAAAGGTTGTTTCACCGGCTTTGCATCCGGTCGCACGTGAAGTTTGTGCTCGGCGTACTTCCTTGGAACACCCGGCATGTCCTTGGGGGACGATGCAAAGATGTCCCGATTCTCACGGAGGAAGTCGATGAGCTCGCCTTCCTCTTTGGGGCTGAGGCCAGCCCCGATGGTGATGCACTGCTTTGGGTTGGCAGGGTCGAGTGGGACCTGCTTGGTCTCTTTAGCCAGCTTGAAAGAGCCCTCGTCGGCCGATTGGGACAGAGGAGAAGGAATCGCCGGCTGCTCGGTAGCCTGGGCCACGAGCCGGTTGATCTGCCGCTTCTCCTCAGCAATCACCAAGGCGTCGGCGAGGCGGCTGCTATCTTGGGCGCACTCGAGCGACTTCTTGTAGTCACCAACAACAGTGATGATGCCCTTGGGACCCGGCATTTTCATCTTCAGGTAGGCGTAATGCGGAATAGCCATGAATTTGGCCAGAGCCGATCTCCCCAGCAGCGCATGATACGGGCTACTGAGGTCCACCACCTCGAACCATATGGACTCATGGCGGAAGTGGGCCTTGTTGCCGAAGAGGACGTCCAGCTGGATCTTGCCGATGGGCGAGCATGACTGCCCAGGGATGATGCCATGGAAGACAGTGCTGGTTGGCAGGACGTCCGTCTCCTTGAGCCCGAGCTTGCGGAGAGTGTCGAGGTAGAGGATGTTGATGCTGCTGCCGTCATTGACCAGCACCCAGGAGAATCGGCAGGTGAGCCTCTTGGAGGCGAAGGTGGGGTTGAGGACGAGTGCGTATGACCCCGGGTTGGGCATCACCGCAGGGTGGTCCACCCGGCTCCATGTGATCGGTCTGTCCGACCAATGTATGTACTGGGGAACCGGGGGAACAGTGGCGTTCACCTCGCGCCGCCTTTGGCGCAGGCTGTGCTTGTCGTCGCCTTCGCTGGTGAAGACAATGAACGCTCCGTCTTGATGCGGATAGTCGTCAGGGTGTGCGCCGTCGTCGCGAGGCGGCGGCGGAAGCGGAGCGTGATGGGGAGCCGGTGCATGGGGCGCTGCCTGCGCACCCGGGGGAGCCGGCATTCCCTCCACTTGCGACAGCCGGCGTGCGATGATGCACTGTCAAAGGGTATGGGTAGACAGCGTCGCCCCCGAATGTATCTTGCACAGGGCGTCGAGCAGCTTCTCGAGAGACTGCCTGGGCTGCCAGTTGGGGTAGCCCTGATTGCGACACTTTCGTGGGGGGCCGGCTTGGGAAGCCGACACCTCGCCCTCCACGTTGGCCACTAGCTTATTGTTGGCCATCTGATCCACTTTGCGCTTGTAGTTGTTCTGGCCGCCTCGGTTGTCCCCAGCCGGCTTGGGAGTAGCCGACGCAGGCACAACCTTGTCCAAGGCGGTCACCTTGATGCGCATTGCGGAGTCAGCTGTGGCGTACTTGTCCGCCTTGGCCATGAGCACCGCCAAAGAGGTGGGCTCGGCGCACATGAGCTTGTGCTTGAGGAGGGTGCCATCTCGGCATCCGTCGATGAAGTACTGTATGGCTTGTACCTCATGCACCCCCTCACAGGAGTTGCGGAGCTCAGTCCACCGGGTGACGTAGTCGCAGAGGGGTTCGTTGGCCTTCTGGACGCACATGGCCAGCTCGCGAGGCCAACCAGGGCGCTTGTAGGTGCCGGTGAAGTTGCGGATGAACGCCTCCTCGAAGTCCACCCAGGAGTTGACGCTGCCGGCCGGGAGGCTGTTAAGCCACGTCTGGGCCGAGCCGGCCAGCATGAGTGGTATGTAGCGAACTGCTACGCGCTTGTTGCCCCTGACGATGCCCACGGCCGTGGTGTAGTCAATCAGCCAGTCTTCGGGCTTGGCCGTGCCGTTATATTTTTGCATATCCCGAGGCAAGGTGAAGCCTCGGGGGAACGGCTCCCCTTGGATCCGGGGAACGAAGCACGCCGGACCGACGGGTCCTTCTTCCTCTAGGAGGGCGGCATGGGCCAGGGCGATGATGCGTCGGCGAGCGTCCCGCTCATCCTGGGAGGCGGGGGTGCCAGCCCCGATGACGAGAGGGGAGGCGCCTCGGGAGCCGGAGGCATGAGTCCTTCGCGGGGGAAGATCCCCATACTCCGAATCACCCTCGTCGCCTCCGCGACGTAAGCCGGAGGTGTGCTCTCTCTGGTGCCGCGAGCACCGGTCTTGGCTTCCCTCGCCCCTCCAGCCGGACGGGCGATGCGAGGAAGATCCTTCGTCGTGGTGCTGGCCGCTAGGGTTGCGGCGAGCCCCCGAGTTCGGTCCCGGGGACGCTGATTGAGCCTGACCAGGGTCAATCCGAGCGTGTTGCTGGTTAGCGGCGTCAAGGAGATCCTTGACACGCTTCTCCTGGAAGGCGCGCTCCTCGGCTTCCAGGCTCGCCATCTCCTCCATGGCCGCCTGCGCCGCCCGCATGTTGGCCGCAGGAGTCTCGTAGGTGGGCAGATCACCGCCTAGAACTTCGGCGACGAACCGGCCGCGGCTGCGGACCGATCCAAGCCGACTAGGGACCTCGGAAATCGGAGTGAGGCCATACGCGGAGTTGTACTCGTGGTGCGTAGCCTCCAACCGACGTTTCGCCAAGGCGACGGGGATGCCCTCCTCCAAGATACGCCTGCGAGCCTCCTCCAGCGAGGCCCGAGCATCTGCAGGGTCGGCGGAAGCGGCGACCGGTGTCTTAAGGCGGCGATGGTGTCTCGAAGGGTCTCAGCGGCGGCCGCAGCGGGCTCGCCGGCGCCTGCGGAGGCTTTGCCGAGAGCCGCCCTGGTGTCGGCGCCGATAACCATCACCTCCACGGTGTTGGAGACGGCAGCAACGTGGTATGGGGTGAAGAACCCCACCGACAGTAGAGGGCCGTCGAAGATGAGGACGTTACTGGATTAAACGTCGTGGGTAGGCGTCTCAGCGATAGAGAGCCTGCTGAAGCTGGCGCAGAGCGCCTCAACGTCATAGTCCTCGCAGAAGTAGTGCGGGCCGTCGTTGAGGCGAAGGTCGCTGAAGAGAACGCTGAGGTTCTCCATAGCTGCGACGACGACGCTAGGGAGCGCCTCGTTATCAGAATCTTCGTCCGAATCCGCATGGAGGACGGGGACGTCGATCATCATGGGCGTCGCCTCGTCGAAAGTGAGCTCCACGGGCATGCAGACTGATCCGAACGCGATGCATCCGGTGGTGTAGGTCCGGGGCCCCGCCCAGCGCGTGAAGCCAGCCGATGCCGCAATCGGCCCCACGGTGGGCGCCAAATGTCGGTGAATACTCGCAACATATGCCATAGGTAGGCTAAAGTCGATGAGAACCGAAGGGGCAAAGGTGGGCGCTGGGAACGAGGTTGGTACACGCATGGGACGCACGATGTACCCAGGTTTAGGGCTCTCCGTAGAGATAATACCCCTAATCCTGCTTGTGTGTTTGATGTATGGGAACAGAGTACAATGTTGCTCCTGGAGCTGTGTTGGGAAGAGGAAGAGGGGAGCAGCCGGCTCGTCTCTACCTCGCTCTCTGTTGGTTGGTGAGTGAGTAGTGTTGAATGACTGGCAAGTGATCGGCCCCATTGCATGGGGGCGACCGGGGGGTTTTATAGACGAACCCGCCGGCCTACAATATGGATAAAGGGTACAAGCGTGGGACCCGGCTGGCTGCTTCGCCGGCTGGCCAGGGGCCCACAAGGGGCTTGCCTTGTCGATGAGGGGCCCGCCGGCTCCATGGTCTCGTTTACCTGTGGGACCCGCCGGCTGGCCAATGGGGCTCCCGCGTAAGGCTCACGCTGAGCACGCGCTGTACGTCAAACGTCGCCCCGCGAGCTTCTTCATGGGCAGGCAGTTCGACCACCTCCATTGTTCCCCATGCCGAGTGCAGTAATGGAGTGGGAGTGTGACGGTCCGACATCAGGCTAGGTGATGGATCAGAGCCAGGGTAGGTCAGCGGCGTGGCCGCCGACGCTCGTACCTGCCGGGCACCCCGATCCAGTACCTTTGCTGACGCGTAGCTACCTTTAATCATGAGGTCTTCTCCGGACCTACGATCTGATGTGACTGGTGATCCTAGGCCGGCTAGCCTGCTTGGTTAGCCGGCTCGCGGGTGGCCGCCTCCTCCCCAGCCCGGCTGGCGGGACCAGGCCGGCTCTGAAGGGGAGGCCGCGTGCATTCTAGCCGGCAGGGGATGCCTGGCTGATCAGAAAGGTGGCCGCCTCGTCTTCCAGCCGGTAGGCGATGCCTTGCCGGTCAAAAGACTTGGGCCTTGGGAATCCCCATATCTTCATGTCCATTGGGCCGGAAATGAAGGAGCAGGCTTGATGAGCCTACCCCGGGGTTATCCCCCCGACAAGATCTGACATGAGTAAGACTAGTCCTCCGTGGAGGGAAGCCGTGGTAGAATAGACAAGGCCGCTTCTTTGTCGACCCTCCGTGGGTGGATCACTGCATGGACTCTCGTTGTCGTTACCCTCCATGGGTTGAAGTCTCCACTAACATGGACGTACTATAGCGCACCTATCAGAACCATGCCAAAAACCATCGTGTCAACCTCATGCATTTGATCTCCCTTCCTTACTCTTCTACTTACACTTGCATGTTTACTTTCCGCTGCTATACTATTAAAACTGCATGTGTAGGGTGTACTCGACTTGTTATAACTACAGTAGTTGCCTCTCAAGTAAAATTGGGAAAACGCAAAAAAATTATCTTCTCAAGTAGTCTAATCACCCCCCCCCTTCTAGACATACTTTCGATCCTACAAGTGGTATCAAAGCTTTGGTCTCCATTTCATTGGTTTAGCAACCTAGGAGAATATGGCATCTAGTGAGGGAAATTATCATCATAGAGGTCCTTACTTCAATGGCACTAATTTTGCTAGTTGGAAGCATAAAATGAAAATGCACATACCTTGCTTTAATCCTTATGTTTGGGATGTTATTCGTGTTGGTGTGCAAGGTAACTTGTTTGGAGAAGGGCATGAACTAGATCGTGATGCGACAGCTAATGAACTGAAGATGTTGCAACTTAATGCTCAAGCTTGCGACATCATCTTCAACTGCCTTTGCCCCGAAGAATTCAGCAAAATCAGTCGTCTTGAGAATGCAAAAGAGATTTGGGATACTTTGGTTGATATGCACGAAGGTACTGATTCTGTAAGAGAATCTAAGTTGGATGTTCTTCAAAGTCAACTTGACAAGTTCAAGATGAAGGATGGTGAAGGAGTCGATGAAATGTACTCTAGGCTGCCTCTCATCACCAATGAGATTGTCGGCTTAGGAAGGGAAGAGATGACCGACAAATTCATCATCAAGAAGATACTTAGAGCTCTTGATGTCTAGTATGACACACTATGCACATTGATCCAAATGATGCCAAATTACAAAGATCTCAAGCCAACTGAAGTCATTGGTAGGATTGTTGCTCATGAGATGTCACTCAAGGACAAAGAAGAGTTGCACAACAAGTCAAGTGGTGCTTATAAAGCTTCATGTGATGCTCCCGCTACTACCAAATAAAATCTTGTCACTGATGAAGAGATAAGCCTCATGGTCAGAAAATTCAACAAGTTCTACAACAGTAGAGGCAAAGATAGAAGCACAAGTTCAAGACATGATGAGAAACGTTCGTCCAGTCGTGACCAAAATTGCTACAATTATGGGAAGCATGAACACTACTCAAAGAGTGCTCTCGGCTCCCTACAAAATAAGATAAGAGTCACCCCAAAGACAAAGCTCAAGATATGAGTCACCTCGTAGAGAGAGGGGTAGAGAAGATCACTATGAACAAAGACACTCACGGAGAGGCAAGGAATTGGAGAAGAAGGACAAATACACCAAGAGCAGTTCAAGAAGAATACATCAAGCTCATGTTTGTGAATGGGTTTCTGGCTCAAATTATGATCACCACTCCGAGAGGAGTTATCACTCTAACTCCGACTATAGTCAAGATGAAGGTGTTGCCGGGATTGCGCTTGTTTCAACCAACTCCTATGACTTATTTGATTCACCAAATGAGGGAGTTGTTAACTGCTTTATGGCTAAAGGCCCCACGGTATCACATCCTGAGTATCTTGATTTCAATAGTGATGAGGATGAATTGTTAGGAGAAGATGACTTGCTTCTAGATAAAACTAGTGAATGCACTGAAAATGAACATGCTATTTATCATGCTAGTCAAGAGAAATCGAATGATGATGATAAGAAACAAATTGAACGACTAACTAAAGAATTAAAAACTCTTAAGTTATCTCATGAGACTACTATAGAAGATCATAGAGAGCTTGCAAGAACCCATAAGAAGCTCTGCTTCGAGAAGCTCAACTTGGAGCAAGAGCATGAGTTCTTAAAATCAATCAATGATGATCTTCGGAAGAAGAGTTCTTCTTATCTAGCCAAACGATTGCTCTTGTCTAGCTTTGTTCCACAAGTTAAGCTTAGGAACACTAGTAACGAAGGCAAGAAGGTTTTTCATCTAGTAACAACAATGCTAAAGCTAAATCCAATAATGTTGTTGCTAGTAACTCTATTGATTCCACTAACGATTCTCTTAGCCAAGTTACACTTGAGAAAGAAAATGATCTATTGAAAGGGATTATAGAGAGACGTGTTTTCAAGAGTCTTGCCGGAAGTAAACAATTTGAGAAAATTGTGCGCAAGCAAGGAGGACATCATAAGAAACAAGGTGTTGACTACTTCAACATCAACGGAGATGTTTGGGAAGAAGGTCCATATCCAACTCCCAAGTTTGTTCCCCAAGAAGTGAAGTGTGATTCCAGTCCTTCTGAAGGAACAATCTCACAAGATGGCCTTCTACCACAAGACCACAAAGTCAAGGGAAAGCTTCAAGATGACATTGACCTATTTGAATAAGAACCTCAAGACAAAGTCAAGTGGGTTCCCAAGGATACTACTAGCTCTACCTAAACAAGTGCTACAACAACTCCAAGGATTCCTATCAACCTGGTGTGGATTCCCAAGAGGAAGAACTATAAGTTCTTGAGGGGTGACTCTGCCAATGAAATTCACTCTCATTCATTTTGGCAAGAACTATATGCAATCAACCTCAACCTTATGCATAAGTTCAAGGAGTCACACATTCCCTCAAAGGTAAGCAAGGAACAAGGTAATCAATGCATCTTTGCACATAATCCCATGTGTTCTTCACTCCATGTCCATAGATTTTCTTGCATATGTTCCTTTTGCTTTGGGACAAACCCATGTAGGTGAGAAGAGTATGCAAAGAACAAGGATGTCTCCAAACTCAAGATGATCTTCATCAATATTGAGCATCCAGCACTACTTCTATTGGAATTATGCCCTAGAGGCAATAATAAATATAGTTATTATTATAATTCTTGTATCAAGATAATCGTTTATTATCCATGCTATAATTGTATTGAATGAAGACTTATATACATGTGTGGATACATAGACAAAACACTGTCCCTAGCAAGCCTCTAGTTGGCTAGCCAGTTGATCAAAGATAGTCAGAGTCTTCCGATTATGAACAAGGTGTTGTTGCTTGATAATTAGATCACATCATTAGGAGAATCACGTGATGGACTAGACCCAAACTAATAGACATAACATGTTGATCGTGTCGTTTTGTTGCTACTGTTTTCTGCGTGTCAAGTCTTTGTTCCTATGACCATGAGATCATATAAATCACTGACACCGGACGAATACTTTGTGTGTATCAAACGTCGCAACGTAACTGGGTGACTATAAAGATGCTCTACAGGTATCTCCGAAGGTGTTCGTTGAGTTAGTATGGATCGAGACTATGATTTGTCACTCCGTGTGATGGAGAGGTATCTCGGGGCCCACTCGGTAATACAACATCACACACAAGCTTTGCAAGCAATGTGACTTAGTGTAAGTTGCGGGATCTTGTATTACGGAACGAGTAAAGAGACTTGCCGGTAAATGAGATTGAAATAGGTATACGGATACTGATGATCGAATCTCGGGCAACTAACATACCGAAGGACAAAGGGAATGACATACGGGATTATATGAATCCTTGGCACTGAAGTTCAAACGATAAGATCTTCTTAGAATATGTGGGATCCAATATGGGCATCCAGGTCCCGCTATTGGATATTGACCGAGGATTCACTCAGGTCATGTCTACATAGTTCTCGAACCCGCAGGGTCTGCACACTTAAGGTTCGACGTTGTTTTATGCGTATTTGAGTTATATGGTTGGTTACCGAATGTTTTTCGGAGTCCCGGATGAAATCACGGACGTCACGAGGGTTTCTGGAATGGTCCGGAAACAAAGATTGATATATAGGATGACCTCATTTGATTACCGGAAGGTTTTTGGAGTTACCGGGAATGACGAATGGGTTCCGGGAGTTCACCGGAGGGGGGCAACCCACCCAGGGGAAGCCCATAGGCCTTGGGGGTGGCGCACCAGCCCTTAGTTGGCTGGTGGGACAGCCCAAGAAGGCCCTATGCTCCATAGGAAGAAAATCAAAGAGAAAAAAAAAGAGGAGGTGGGAAAAGGGGGAAGGACTCCTCCTTCCAAACCTAGTTGGACTCGGTTTGGAAGGGGAGGGTTCCCCCCTTACGCTCGGCCGACCCCCTTGGGAGTCCTTGGACCCCAAGGCAAGGCTCCCCCTCCTCCCCCTATATATACGGAGGTTTTAGGGTTGATTTTGACACAACTTTGCCACGGCAGCCCGACCACATATCTCCACGGTTTTACCTCTAGATCGCGTTTGTGCGCAGCTCGGGAAGAGCCCTGCCGAGACAAGATCATCACCAACCTCCGGAGCGCCGTCATGCTGCCAGAGAACTCTTCTACCTCTCTGTCTCTCTTGCTGGATCAAGAAGGCTGAGATCATCGTCGAGCTGTACGTGTGCGGAACGTGGAGGTGCCGTCCGTTCGGCACTAGATCGTGGGACTGATCGCGGGACGGTTCGCGGGGCGGATCGAGGGACGTGAGGACGTTCCACTACATCAATCGCGTTCACTAACGCTTCTGTTGTACGGTCTATAAGGGTACGTAGATCACACATCCCCTCTCGTAGATGGACATCACCATGATAGGTCTTCGTGCGCGTAGGAAAATTTTTGTTTCCCATGCGACGTTCCCCAACAGTGGTATCAAAGCTAGGTTCATGCGTCGATGTCTTCTCGAGTAGAACACAAAAGTTTATGTGGGCGGTGATGTGCGTTTTGCTGCCCTCCTTAGTCTTTTCTTGATTCCGCGGTATTGTTGGATTGAAGCGGCTTGGACCGACATTACTCGTACGCTTACGAGAGACTGGTTTCATCGCTACGAGTAACCCCGTTGCTCAAAGATGACTGGCAAGTGTCAGTTTCTCCAACTTTAGTTGAATCGGATTTGACCGAGGAGGTACTTGGATGAGGTTAAATAGAAACTCATATATCTCCGTTGTGGTGTTTGCGTAAGTAAGATGCGATCCTACTAGATACCCATGGTCACCACGTAAAACATGCAACAACAAAATTAGAGGACGTCTAACTTGTTTTTGCAGGGTATGCTTGTGATGTGATATGGCCAACGATGTGATGTGATATATTGGACGTATGAGATGATCATGTTGTAATAGAAAATATCGACTTGCACGTCGATGATACGGCAACCGACAGGAGCCATAGGGTTGTCTTTATACTAACGTTTGTGCTTGCAGATGCTTTTACTATTTTGCTAGGATGTAGCTTTAGTAGTAATAGCATGAGTAGCACGACAACCCCGATGGCGACACGTTGATGGAGATCATGGTGTGGCGCCGGTGACAAGAAGATCGTGCCAGTGCTTGGTGATGGAGATCAAGGAGCACGTGATGATGGCCATATCATGTCACTTATGATTTGCATGTGATGTTAATCATTTTATGCACCTTATTTTGCTTAGAACGACGGTAGCATTATGAGGTGATCTTTCACTAAAATTTCGAGACGAAATTGTGTTCTCCCCGACTGTGCACCGTTGCTATAGTTCGTCGTTTCGAGACACCACGTGATGATCGGGTGTGATAGACTCAACGTTCACAAACAACGGGTGCAAAACATTTGCGCACGCGGAACACTCGGGTTAAGCTTGACGAGCCTAGCATGTGCAGACATGGCCACGGAACACATGAGACCGAAAGGTCGATCATGAATCATATAGATGATATGATTAGCATGGGGATGCTTACCACTGAAACTATGCTCAACTCACGTGATGATCGGACTTGAGCTAGTGTAAGTGGATCATGAACCACTCAAATGACTAGAGAGATGTACTTTTTGAGTGGGAGTTTAGCGAGTAATTTGATTAAGTTAAACTCTAATTATCTTGAACATAGTCTAAGTCCACTTTGAATATATTTGTGTTGTAGATCATGGCTCACGCGACAATCACCCTGAATTTTAATACGTTCCTAGAGAAAGCTAAGTTGAAAGATGATGGAAGCAACTTTGTAGACTGGGCTCGTAATCTTAAGCTAATCTTACAAGCTGGGAAGAAGGATTATGTCCTCAATGCTGCGCTAGGAGATCAACCACCCGCTACGGCTGATCAGGATGTTAAGAACGCTTGGTTAGCACGTAAGGAGGACTACTCAGTAGTTCAATGTGCAGTCTTGTATGGCCTAGAACCGGGACATCGACGTCGCTTTGGGCGTCATGGAGCATTTGAGATGTTCTAGGAGTTGAAGTTTATCTTTCAGAAGAATGCCCGGATCGAGAGGTATGAGACCTCCGATAAATTCTATGCTTGCAAGATGGAGGAGAACTCGTTTGTCAGTGAACATGTGCTCAAAATGTCTGGGTACTCAAACCATCTAGCTGAGCTGGGGATTGAACTCCCGCAAGAAGCTATCACTGACAGAATCCTTAAATCACTGCCGCCAAGCTATAAAGGCTTTGTGTTGAACTAGAACATGCAAGGGATGAACAAGTCTCCCGGCGAATTGTTTGCGATGCTGAAAGTCGCAGAGTCTAAACTCCGTAAAGAGCATCAAGTGTTGATGGTGCATAATACCACTAGTTTCAAGAGAAACGGCAAAGGCAAGTAGGGTAATTCAAAGAAGAGCGGCAAGCCTATTGCTAATCCGATGAAGAAACCCAAAGCTGGACCTAAGCCTGAAACAGAGTGTTACTATTGCAAGGGTATGGGTCACTGGAAGTGCAATTGCCCCAAGTATCTGGCAGATAAGAAGGCGGCCAAAGAAAAATCAGGTATATTTGATATACATGTTATTGATGTGTACTTAACCGGCTCTCGTAGTAGTGCCTGGGTATTCGATACCGGTTCTGTTGCTCATATTTGCAACTCGAAACAGGAACTGCGGAATAGACGAAGGCTGGCGAAAGATGAAGTGACGATGCGTGTAGGAAATGGTTCCAAGGTTGATGCAACCGCCGTCGGCATAGTTTCACTTCAGTTACCATCAGGATTAGTTATGAACTTGAATCATTGTTATTTAGTGCCTGCGTTGAGCATGAACATTATATCTGGATCTTGTTTATTGCGAGACGGTTACTCTTTTAAGTCGGAGAATAATGTTTGTTCTATTTCTATGAGTAACATCTTTTATGGTCATGCACCCATTGTGAGAGGATTGTTCATATTGAATCTTGATAGCGATACACACATACATAACACTGAGACCAAAAGAGTTAGAGTTGACAATGATAGCGCCATATTTTTGTGGCACTGCCGCTTAGGTCATATTGGTGTAAAGCGCATGAAGAAACTCCATGCCGATGGACTTTTGGAGTCACTTGACTTTGATTCATTTGACACCTGCGAACCATGCCTCATGAGCAAGATGACTAAAACTCCGTTCTCCGGAACAATGGAGCGTGCAAGTGACTTGTTGGAAATCATACATACCGATGTGTGTGGTCCGATGAGCGTAGAGGCACGCGGCGGATATCGTTATTTTCTCACCTTCACTGACGATTTGAGTAGATATGGTTATGTCTACTTAATGAAGCACAAGTCTGAAACATTTGAAAAGTTCAAGCAATTGCAGAGTGAAGTTGAAAATTATCGTAACAAGAAGATCAAGTTCCTACGGTCTGATCGTGGGGGTGAATATCTAAGTTTCGAGTTTGGTACTCACTTAAGACAATGTGAAATTGTTTCACATTTGACACCGCCTGGAACACCACAGTGTAATGGTGTGTCCGAACGTCGTAATCGTACTTTATTAGAGATGGTGCGATCTATGATGTCTCTTACCGATTTGCCGTTATCGTTTTGGGGTTATGCATTAGAAACAGCTGCATTCACTTTAAACAGGGTACCATCAAAATGCGTTGAGACGACACCATACGAACTGTGGTATGGCAAAAGGCCAAAGTTGTCGTTTCTTAAAGTTTGGGGATGTGATGCTTATGTCAAAAAAGCTTCAGCCTAAAAAGCTGGAACCCAAAGCGGAAAAGTGCATCTTCATAGGTTACCCAAAAGAGACAGTTGGGTACACCTTCTATCTCAAATCCGAGGGCAAAGTGTTTGTTGCTAAAAACGGAGCTTTTCTCGAGAAGGAGTTTCTCTCGAGAGAATTGAGTGGGAGGAAGATAGAACTTGATGAGGTTGTCAAACCTCTCATCCCTCTGGATGGTGGTGCAGGGCAAGGGGAAACCTCTGTCGTTGCGACGCCGGTTGAGGAGGAAGTTAATGATGATGATCATGAAACTCCGGTTCAAGTTTCTGTCGAACCACGCAGGTCGACGAGACCACGTGCTGCTCCAGAGTGGTACGGTAATCCCGTCTTGTCAATCATGTTGTTAGACAACAATGAACCTGCAAATTATGAAGAAGTAATGGTGGGCCCAGATTCCAACAAATGGCTAGAAGCCATGAAGTCCGAGATAGGATCCATGTATGACAACAAAGTGTGGACTTTGGAAGTACTACCTGAGGGCCGCAAGGCTATTCAGAACAAATGGATCTTTAAAAGGAAGACGGACGCTGACGGCAATGTGACCGTTCATAAAGCTCGACTTGTGGCAAAGGGTTTTTCACAAGTTCAAGGAGTTGACTACGATGAGACATTCTGACCCGTAGCGATGCTTAAGTCCGTCAGAATCATGTTAGCAATAGCTGCATTTTTCGATTATGAAATCTGGCAGATGGATGTCAAAACGGCGTTCCTTAACGGTTTCCTTAAGGAAGAGTTGTATATGATGCAACCCGAAGGTTTTGTCGATCCTAAGAATGCTAACAAGGTGTGCAAGCTCCAGCGATCCATTTATGGACTGGTGCAAGCATCTCAGAGTTGGAACAAACGCTTTGATGAGGTGATCAAAGCATTTGTGTTTATACAAGTGGTTGTAGAATCTTGTATTTACAAGAAAGTGAGTGGGAGCTCTGTGGCGTTTCTAATATTATATGTGGATGACATATTGCTGATTCGAAACAACGTAGAGTTTTTGGAGAGCATAAAGGATTACTTGAATAAAAGTTTCTCTATGAAGGACCTAGGAGAAGCTGCTTACATTCTAGGCATTAAGATCTAAAGGGATAGATCAAAACGCCTGATAGGACTTTCACAAAGCACATACCTTGATAAAGTTTTCAAGAGGTTCAAAATGGAATAGTCCAAGAAAGGGTTCTTGCCAGTTTTACAAGGTACGAGATTGAGTAAGACTCAGTGCCCAGCAACTGATGAGGATAGAGAGCATATGAGCACCATCCCCTATGCTTCAGCCCTAGGTTCTATCATGTATGCAGTGTTGTGCACTAGACCGGACGTTAGCCTGGCCATAAGTATGGCAGGAAGGTTCCAGAGTAATCTAGGAGTGGATCACTGGACGGCGGTCAAGAATATCCTGAAGTACCTGAAAAGGACTAAGGAGATGTTTCTCGTGTATGCAGGTGACGAAGAGCTCGCCGTAAAAGGTTACGTCGATGCAAGCTTCAACACAGATCCGGACGATTCTATGTCGCAGACCGGATACGTATTTATTCTTAATGGGGGTGCGGTAACCTGGTGCAGTTCCAAGAAGAGCGTCATAGCAGATTCTACATGTGAAGCAGAGTATATGGCTGCCTCGGAGGCGGCTAAAGAGGGTGTCTAGATGAAGCAGTTCATGACGGATCTTGGAGTGGTGCCAAGTGCACTGAATCCAATAACCTTGTTCTATGACAACACGGGTGCTATTGGCCTAGCAAAGGAACAACGGTTTCACAAGAAGTCCAGACACATCAAACGACGCTTCAACCTCATCCGCGACTACGTCGAAGGGGAGGACGTAAATATATGCAAACTGCACACGGATCTGAATGTAACAGACCCGCTGACTAAACCTCTTCCACGGGCAAACCATGATCAACACCAGAACTGTATGGGTGTTAGATTTATTACAATGTAATTCGGATGATGATGTGAGGGCTAGATTATTGACTCTAGTGCAAGTGGGAGACTGTTGGAATTATGCCCTAGAGGCAATAATAAATATAGTTGTTATTATAATTCCTGTATCAAGATAATCGTTTATTATCCATGCTATAATTGTATTGAATGAAGACTTATATACATGTGTGGATACATAGACAAAACACTGTCCCTAGCAAGCCTCTAGTTGGCTAGCCAGTTGATCAAAGATAGTCAGAGTCTTCTGATTATGAACAAGGTGTTGTTGCTTGATAACTGGATCACGTCATTAGGAGAATCACGTGATGGACTAGCCCCAAACTAATAGACATAGCATGTTGATCGTGTCATTTTGTTGCTACTGTTTTGTGCGTGTCAAGTATTTGTTCCTATGACCATGAGATCCTATAACTCACTGACACCGGAGGAATATTTTGTGTGTATCAAACATCGCAACGTAACTAGGTGACTATAAAGATGCTCTATAGGTATCTCCGAAGGTGTTCGTTGAGTTAGTATGGATCGAGACTGGGATTTGTCACTCCGTGTGACGGAGAGGTATCTCGGGGCCCACTCGGTAATACAACATCACACACAAGCCTTGCAAGCAATGTGACTTAGTGTAAGTTGCGGGATCTTGTATTACGGAACAAGTAAAGAGACTTGCCGGTAAACGAGATTGAAATAGGTATACGGATACTGATGATCGAATCTCGGGCAAGTAACATACCGAAGGACAAAGGGAATGACATACGGGATTATATGAATCCTTGGCACTGAGGTTCAAACGGTAATATCTTCGTAGAATATGTAGGATCCAATATGGGCATCCAGGTCCCGCTATTGGATATTGACCGAGGAGTCTCTCGGGTCATGTCTACATAGTTCTCGAACCCCAGGGTCTGCACACTTAAGGTTCAATGTTGTTTTATGCGTATTTGAGTTATACGGTTGGTTACCGAATGTTGTTCGGAGTCCCGGATGAGATCACGGACGTCACGAGGGTTTCCGGAATGGTCCGGCAACGAAGATTGATATATAGGATGACCTCATTTGATTGCCGGAAGGTTTTCGGAGTTACCGGGAATGTACCGGGAATGACGAATGGGTTCCGGGAGTTCACCGGGGGGGCAACCCACCCAGGGGAAGCCCATAGGCCTTGGGGGTGGCGCACCAGCCCTTAGTGGGCTGGTGGGACAGCCCAAGAAGGCCCTATGAGCCATAGGAAGAAAATCAAAGAAAAAAGAAAAAAAAAAGAGGAGGTGGGAAAAGGGGGAAGGACTCCTCCTTCCAAACCTAGTTGGACTCGGTTTGGAAGGGGAGGGTTCCCCCCTTAGGCTCGGCCGACCCCCTTGGGAGTCCTTGGACCCCAAGGCAAGGCTCCCCCTCCTCCCCCTATATATACGGAGGTTTTAGGGCTGATTTGACACAACTTTGACACGGCAGCCCGACCACATATCTCCACGGTTTTACCTCTAGATCGCGTTTCTGCGGAGCTCGGGCGGAGCCCTGCCGAGACAAGATCATCACCAACCTCCGGAGCGCCGTCACGCTGCCGGAGAACTCTTCTACCTCTCCGTCTCTCTTGCTGGATCAAGAAGGCCGAGATCATCGTCGAGCTGTACGTGTGCTGAACGCGGAGGTGCCGTCCGTTCGGCACTAGATCGTGGGACTGATCGCGGGACGGTTCGCGGGGCGGATCGAGGGACGTGAGGACGTTCCACTACATCAACCGCGTTCAATAACGCTTCTGCTATACGGTCTACAAGGGTACGTAGATCACACATCCCCTCTCGTAGATGGACATCACCATGATAGGTCTTCGTGCGCGTAGGAAATTTTTTGTTTCCCATGCGACGTTCCCCAACAACTTCACCTACTTGAAGTCTTCTATGACAAAACCCAAGGTTAGTTGATCCCTCTTAGTGGGGATATCATATCAAGGGGGAGCTTTACTCTAAGACTTGAGTATAAGCATCTCCTAAGAATATGAACACATTAATGCTTATGTAAAAGTGGTAATGCCACTTGTGCTTAACGATAAGTATGAACTATGATCAAGTATTATTACTTGGCTCCTATGTCAATATACTCATATATAGATGAATTTGTCATTGCCAAAGTGCTTGATAGCTGCTAGGATGTTTGTGCATGTTCACGATGTTTGTATCATCATTCTTATTGTGTGAGCATGTTGGTCTGATTGTGTTTGATCATTCGAGGACATCCAATTGTTGTTATTAGGCTTTTCTTTTATCTTTTGCCAATTGAATGGACAAGAATGCCTAGGACCCTTCTCTAGCTATCTATGCTATCTCATCTCAAGTTATATTCATGCTTCATCACAAAACTTGAACAAGCACTTGTCGATACCTATGTGTGAAGGTGCACTCGGAGTTCTGTATCTTCAAAGGCTGCCTTGCAAAACTTCTTTGAAAAACTCGGTGTGACCAACTCCACAAACTCGGAGCCACCGATTTTGCAAAGTTGATCAGGTTTTCTTATCTCAGGTACCACCGAAATCACCAACTCGATTACACCGAGTTTCCCTGTCTGGTGAAAGTTGAGGAACTCGGTGACACCAACTTTGCCATCTCGGTGACACCGAAAGCGCACGGGTATATATAATCGCGGACCGAATCCTTTGATTTCACTTTGTCAAAACGGTTCGTTCGCCAAACCCTACGCTGCCCCCAAGACCTCAAGTCATCGCCTTTGTCTCCCCGAGCATCGCTGCCGCTGGGATTCGCCGTCGTCGACGCAATCAGCTCCGCCATCATCGTCGTAGTCGAACCGCCACTGAGCTAGGTTATGGTTTGATCTCCTTTGCGTTTCCCCGTCTAATTCTCACGCATTGGAATCTTTATTCTTCACTCCACCGTGTGCAAATCTCCTGTCCACCAGATAAACTCAATAGAATAGAGGAAGTAGGAAATTTTGGATCTGATCTGCCGCAGTATGCAACTCGATGAGACCGAGTTTGTAAAATCGGTTCCATCGATTCTTGTTTTAGGGTTCCTAAGAAGCAACTCGGTGAGACCGAGCAGCTCTATTCAGTGCCAACGAAAATAACTGCCAAGTTTCTGTTAAGCGAGTCAGCTTTCACAGTGACTCCAAAAATGCCAATTCGGCGTCACCGGTTTACATCCTGTAGAAGATCATTCCCTAAGTTTCAGACTTCAATTTTTTCAAAAATATCTGAGTTTTGTGATGCTCATTCATTATGTCTTTCCTATATCCACTTCACAGGTTTTTCTGTTTGCTATTGCACTTGTTTGTGAGTATCTCAGGATCAGATGACAGTCAGAATGATTTCAGGGAACCAAGCGTTGAGTTGGAAGCTGGCACTAGTCCGGAGAGGACAAACTCTGACCCTGGATCCTATAGCTCCCATGGCTTGCCCAAAGCAGCCACCAGGCACAGAAGGAAGGTTAATTTTGATGAGGAGGATTCAGAGTTTGTGCCTGAAGAGACTTCAGCTCCTTCAAAGGTCCCTCCCAAAAAGGTTGTGAGGAAATTCACTGCTACTCTGATGTCTACTACACAACCTTCTTCTTGTAGACTCGTGTTGGGCCTCCAAGCGCGGAGTTTTGTAGGACAGTAGAAAATTTCCCTCAAGTGGGAGACCTAAGGTTTATAAACCCGTGGGAGTCAGGGGATGAAGATGGTCTCTCTCAAGCAATCCTGAAATCAAATAACAAAGAGCTTCTTGTGTCCCCAACACACCCAATACAACGGTAGACTGTATAGGTGCACTAGTTCGGCGAAGAGATGGTGATACAAGTGTAATATGGATGGTAGATATAGGTTTTTGTAATCTAAAACTATAAAAACAGCAAGGTAGAAAATAGTAAACAACAAGAAAAACGTTCAATAAATGCTTGGAAACAAGGCCTAGGGTCCATACTTTCACTAGTGTAAGTTCTCTCAACAACAGTAACATAGTTGAATCATATATAAATCCCTCACGTGCGACAAATAGTTCACTCCAAAGTCACAAATAGCGGAGAACAAACAAATAAATTATTTTATGGTACGAAACCACCTCACAATTATCTTTTCTGATCAATCTTTTGAGCTATCCCTATAAGTGTCACGAACAGCCCTAGAGTTCGTACTAAATAACACCTTAAGATACACATCAACCACAACCCTAACGTCACCTAGATACCCCAATGTCACCTCGAGTACCCTTGGGCTTGATTATACGATATGCATCACATAATTTCAGATTCATCATGTTCAATACAACACAAAGAACTTGAAAGAGTGCCACAAAGTTTCTACTGGAAAGTCAAGACGAAAACATGTACCAACCCCTATGCATAGATTCCCAAGGTCACGGAACCCGCAAGTTGATCACCAAAACATACATCAAGTAAATCAATAGAACATACCATTGTCACCATATATATCCCATCTCAAGACATACATCAAGTGTTCTTAAATCCTTAAAGACTCAATCCGATAAGTAAACTTCAAAGGGAAAACTCAATTCATCACAAGAAGATAGAGAGGGGGAAATTCCATATGATTCATTTATATTAATAAAGCTTGTGATACATCATGATCGTGCCATCTCAAGAACATGAGAGAGAGATCAAACACATAGCTACTGGTACATACCCTCAGCCCTAAGGGTGAAACACTCCCTCCTCGTCATGGAGATCGTCGGGATGATGAAGATGGCCTCCGATGATGGTTTCCCCCTCTCGCAGGGTGCCGGAACGGGCTCCCGATTGGTTTTTCGTGGCTCTGGTGGCTTGCGGCGGTGGAACTCCCGATCGAGGTTTCTTTCTGAGGGTTTTAGTATTTATAGGAATTTTTGGCGTCGGAATCACGTCAAGGCGGTGCTCGAGGGACCCACAAGCCACAGGGGTGTGGCCTAGGGGGGCACGACCTGCACGCTTGTGGCCTCCTCGTCCACTTCTTCACTCAGCTCTTTGCTCCAGTATTTTTCATATTTTCCAAAAATATTCTCAGTAGATTTTCAGTCCATTCCGAGAACTTTTATTTGTGCACAATAACAACACCGCGGTAGTTCTGTTGAACACAGCGTCAATCCGGGTTAGTTCTGATAAAATCATACCAAAATCATATAGAATTATTGTTAACATGGCATTAATACTTCATAAATTATAGATACGTTGGAGACGTATTATACTCCAGCTGATCTGAGAGCACCTGAGTATGCGAGGAAGAGCAATGAGCTTTCCAAGGATGCACCTGCAAAGAAAGCTGGTGTGAAGAGGCCAAGGAAGAGAACTGTCCATCTTTTTGGTAGAAAGACTTCCATGTATGAAGATCCGGAAGTTGATGAGGAAGACCCTCCCGAGGAGATCCCAGTTCCTCCAAAGAAGAAGAAGTTGATGGGTGACGCCATGAAGTCTGCTCCAAAGCCTGTTGCTAAAGCAAAGAAGGCTCCTGCTTGCAGGAAGACCACTAAGGATATACCTCCAGCTGCTAAAGCAAAAGGCCCTGCATCCAGTGCCCCTGTTGAAGAGGATAAAGGAGATGAGAATGCTCCAGTTCTCAAGAAGCTTAGACCATTCATTCCACTCAACAATGCTGCTCATCCTGTTGTAGAGGATATGAAGAAGAGGAAGGATGTTGGACTGAGAAAGTGGAGATCCCTTGATCCATATGCTGTCAGAAGAAGAATTGTTGTTGATCCAGGGTTTCACACCAAGGAACAACAAGACTTTTATGAGACTGTCTTATTTAACAAGAGTCCTTCTGTCAGTGATATGAGGTATGTCGAATGTCATACATTAAGGATAATGAAGATTTCTTTCCACATGTCGAGAGAACTTCAAGGCAGTGGACATTGATAAATTTGTTGGGAAAGAGATGACTCCATGGAATGACGAGCTAATCATGCAATTCTATGCAACTGTGCACTTTTATGAAGATTCCTTAGTCTGGATGACCGATGTACACAGATATGAGGCCACAATTGTTGAATGGGCTGCTATCATTGGTGCCCCCGAGCAAGAAGAATCACATGTAGATGTGTATGTAGAAGCTAGGAAGAATCACAACTCCATGGCCAACATGTAAAAGACCATTCCACATAAGTACGTGGCCAGTCACAAGCTTGGTTAAGTATATTTTCTTCAAGTTGGCATTCTCATGACGAACACTATACTGTGATACACCCTCATGCCTAAGTCAAGTGATGAGAAGATTATCAGAGGATATGCTGTCAACCTGTTGCACCAGATAGACACACATACCAGATTTCGAGTGATGGACTTGATAGTAGAGACTATCCGGAGAACTTCTGCGGATCAGAAGAGATCTTGTGGATATGCACCTTACATTCAGATGCTCATCAATGCCAATCTAGGAAACCATGCATATCTACTTGATCGTCCCCATCTACCTCTTCAGCCTGAATTTGAAGATAATGAGGTTGTGACGGATGACAATGATCCCAACTCAGCTGCAGCAAGAATGGCAGCAGGGGCAGCAGAGGTTGAAGCTGCTAGAAATAGGCCACCTCCATTTCCACAACTCATAACTCAAGCTGATAAAATGGCATTTCTAGTGAGAATTGTCCAATGCATGGAGAAGAACATCCAAGAGATCATGCAAATCAGAAGAGTCTTGAGAGGGTTGTGGAGACAAAATTCCCCAACATGGATGTGAAGGTAACTGAGTTGACCACCATTGTGAGACAACTTCAACATGAAGTTGACTCTGTGGAGATTCCATGCTCACAGGATGAATATGAAGATGATGATGATAACAAGGATGAGTCTCCTCCTCCCGATACTACTAGGTTCAGCACCAGGCCTTGGTTAGCTGTTGTTCCTACTTAGGAGACAAGTCAGACATCTTCAACACAGGCTTCAGCACCTTCAGCACCAGCTGCAGCTCAAGCACCTCCTGTATCAACTCCTCCAGCTCCAAGGACATTAGCAGACGCCTTCGCAGACGTTATTCTATCGACTCCATCATCAGCTGCCCAGAGAGACGCTTAGTTCTATACTTTTGAACTTTTTGGTAACTTGTTGCCAAAGGGGGAGAAATGTATCGATCATAGACTTTGTGTGTGATAGATTTTGACTTTATTTGCTCTCGTTTGGTTTTAAAAACTTTGGTTGTTGGATGACTTTATCATATCTGTGTGATTGATCATATGATTTATCCTGTTTGATTCTACGATATTATCTCTTAGCTATCGATGTGATGATCATTCACTTATATATCTTGTTGGTGTCATGTGCATTTTCATTATTTTGCGCACCACCAAGATGTATGTGACATGGAAGAGTAACCCATGATCCTAATCGATTGTGCATTTTAATTCAAACGCAAATTTTAAATAATGCACAAATTTAGGGGGAGCTCTTGCTTTTCACATACTTCTCAAAGCATCGATGCTAATCATTGATTATATCTTTTGACAAAGCTTTGATATATATGTTGTCATCAATTACCGAAAAGGGGGAGATTGAAAGCACAATTGCTCCCTAGGGTTGTTTTGATAATTGATTGCAACATATGCATAATTTCTTAAGTAAAACTGGGAAAAGGCCAAAAAACATCTTGTCAAGTAGTCTAATCAATCCCCCCTTCTAGACATACTTTCGATCCTACACGTATCTTCCATGCTAAGCAGGTTATTCTCATGATGAACATTTATTCACTTGTCATTGCACGAGAAAGGCTGGTAAAAAGGATGCTCGATCCTGCATAATACAAAAATAAATAAACAAGAACTCCCCCTATAAAGTCGATTGTTTGGAGGGCACCCATGGATACGGTTAGCCATGGAATGTGTTTGAATGGTTGAGGGGAAGTCAAATTTCAATTCTGTTTGGGAACTGCCAATAATGTGATTAGCATGGAAGATATTGAAATCCCTTGTCGTAACATTCACACGAAAGGTACACCACACAAAATATATTCATCTGTGTTTTAAGCAATGAGCTTTGGCACCTTTGCAAATCCCTACTTCCCTCTCCGAAGGGACAATATATTTACTTTTCTGTTATTTACTTTTCATGTTGAGTCAACTTCTTATTAAAACCTTAATCTATTAATTCGCAAGCATCATGTGGTGGGGGAAGATCTAGGCATATATATCCATTCAAATATATTTGATCATGATTCATTAATGTTGGCAAATTATCTTTACGATAAGAGTGTTGGGAGGAAAAGCATTAAGACCCTATCTTTCTCTGTGTTCGATGAATTTTGTTTGTTCCAAAAATTATTTTTGAGTTTTATTAGTCATATAAGACTATATGATAGTTGATTATGTGGAGACCTTACTTAGGCTTTGCTACAAATAAGATGCATTGAAATTGTTTTATGACTAAGAACATAAGTTGTTTAGTTTCAAGAGAACGCATTGTTTAGACCATAACATTTGAATTGATTGCTACTTTATCATGATGAGTTTTATGAGAAAAGGTTGCTGGTTATGATGCTAGAAAAGTGACTGAAATTATCATTGATCAAAATTATGCACTATGCTAGCATTCACACTTCATAAATTATTTCTTTTATCATTCACCTACTCAAGAACGAGTAGGAATTAAGCTTGGGGATGCTGATACGTCTCCAATGTATCAGTAATTTATGAAGTATCCATGCCATATTTACATATGGTTTTGATGCACTTTATGTGATTTAGTGGAACTAACCCAAACAGACGTTGATTTGAGGAGAATTACCATGGTGTTGTTTTAGTGCAGAAAATAGAAGTTCTCGAAATCTCACCCAAAAACATTTGATGATTCTTTGTGTAACATACAAGAAATACCGGAGCGAAGAACCATTAGAGTGGGATCACCAGTTGCCCCCAAGGTAACAGGGTGCTCCCCCCCTAGGGGCGCCCTGTTGCCTTGGGACCATCCCGTGGCTTCGTTTCACATGATTCCAACGCTGAAAAATCCTATAAATAGAGAAACCCTCTATAAATTAACCTAGAACGACGTCAAGGCATGCACTTCATTGAAAGTTCTGTTAAGCGTTTTGATCTATCTCTATAGATCTTGAATCGCAATGTTCAAGTAGCTCTATCCAGGTTTTCCTTTGAAAAACTCCTTTGAAACAACCTTTTATGCTTTCCTGAAATTCATCATTATTTCCGATCAACAATATGTCAATCACATATTCTGATCAGAAATTCTATAGTGCTCCCACTCACTTCTTTGGAAATACAAGTTTCTCATAAACTTTGTATAAAACCAAAAACTTTGATCATCTCATCAAAGCATATATTGAAGCTCCGAGATGCTTCATCCAGTCCATAGAAGGGTTGTTGGAGCTTGCATACTTGTTAGCATCCTTAGGATCGACAAAACCTTCTGATTTTATCACATACAACCTTTCCTCAAGGAAACCGTCGAGGAAACATTATTTTGACATCCTATTTGCAAGATTTAATAGGATGTCAAAACAATGTTATTAATGGTGACTTTTATTAAATCACCATGTCAAAACAGTCTTACGACCATTAATGATGATGGTGCAAGATTTAATAGGATGTCAAAACCATTAAGAAAGCTCGACTTGTTTGACCTTCTGTTTTGACGTCAAGGCAGTTGCAAATAGGATGTCAAAACAATGTTTCCTCGACGTCAAAACAATGTTTCCTCGACTTGTTGCAAGATTTCCAATAGAGTTTTAGCATCGCTATGACTGAGAAAGTCTCGTCATAGTCAAGTCTTTGAACTTGTCGGAAACATCTTTGCAACAAGTCGAGCTTTCTTAATGGTGACTTTTCACCATCATCATCTGTCTTCCTTTTGAAGATCCATCTGTATTTAACAGTATTACGACCATCAAGTAGTTCTTCCAAATTCTAAACTTTGTTTTCATACATGGATCCTCTCTCGGATTTCTTGGCCTCCAGCCATTTGTCAGAATCCGGGCCCACCATCACTTCTCCATAGCTCATAGGTTCATTTTTTTCCAGCAACATGACCTCCAAGACAGGATTACCGTGCCACTCAGGAGCAGCGCGTATCCTTGTTGACCTACGAGGTTTGGTAGTAACTTGATCCAAAGCTTCATGATCACCATCATAGGCTTCCACTTCAACTGGTGTAGGCGCCATAGGAACAACTTCCTACGCCCTTCTACTCTCTGGTTGAAGTGTTGGTTCAATAACCTCATCAAGTTCCACCATCCTCCCACTCAATTCTTTGGAGGGAAACTCTTTCTCAAGAAAGGACCCGTTTTCTGAAACAAACACTTTGCTTTCGGATCTGGGATAGGAGGTATACCCAACTATTTTGGGTGTCCTACGAAGATGCATTTGTCCGCTTTGGGTACGATCTTATCAGGCCGAAGCTTTAGGACATAATCATTGTAGCCCCAAACTTTTAAGAAACGACATCTTAGGTTTCTCCAAACCACAGTTCTTACGGTGTCATCTCAACGGAACTATGTGGTGCCCTATTCAAAGTGAATGTTGTTGTCTCCAATGCATAACCCCAAAATGATAGTGGTAATTCGATAAGATACATCATAATATGCACCATATCTAATAGGGTGCGGCTACGATGTTCGGAAAAACAATCACACTATGGTGTTCTAGGTGGCATTAGTTGTGAAACAACTTCCACATTGTCTTAAATTGTGTACCAAACTCGCAACTCAAATAATCATCTTTATGATCATATCGTATACATTTCATCCAGTTGTTACGACGATCTTCAACTTCACTCTGAAATTACTTGAACCTTCCAATAATTCATACTTGTGTTTCATCAAGTAAATATACTAATATCTACTCAAATCGTTTGTGAAGTAAGAACATAACGATATCCACTGCGTGCCTCAGCACTCATTCGACTGCATACATCAAAATGTATTAGTTCCAATAAGTTACTTTCTTGTTCCATCTCATTGGAAAACAAGGCCTTCGGTCATCTTGCCCATGTGGTATGATTTGCATGTCTCAAGTGATTCAAAATCAAGTGAGTCCAAACGATCCATCTGCATGGAGTTTCTTCATGCGTTTTACACAAATAGGCAGGGTTCGCATGTCTCAATCGATTCAAAAACGAGTGAGTCCAAAGATCCAACAGTATGGAGCTTCTTCATGTGTTCTACACCAATATGACTAAAGTGTCAGTGCCACAAGTAAGTTGTACTATCATTACTACTTTGCATCTTTTCGCATCAATGCTATAACATGTGTATTACTACGATCGAGGTTTAATAAACCATTCACATTGGTGCATGACAATTGAAGGTATTATTCATGTAAACAAAATAAATTTTTATTCTCTAACTTAAATTAATAACTGTATTGCAATAAACACGATCCAATCATGTTCATGATTAACGCAAACACCAAATAACTTTTATTTAGGTTCAACACTAATCCCGATGGTAGAGGGAGCGTGCGATGTTGATGACATCAACCTTGGAGACACTTCCAACACATCGTCACCTTGCCTTTAGCTAGTATCCATTTATTCCATAGCTTTTATTTCCAGTTACTAACACTTAGCAACCTGAACCGGTATCTAATACCCCAGTGCTACTAGGAGGACTAGTACACATCAAAATCATGTATATCCAATATACTTTTGTCGACTTTGCCAGCCTTCTCATCTACCAAGTAACTAGGGTAGTTCCGCTTCAGTGACCATTCCCCTCATACTAGAAGCACTTACTCTCGGGTTTCGGTTCAACCTTGGGTTTCTTTACTAGAGTGGCAACTGGTTTGCCATTTCATAAAATCATCCGTTTTAACACTTACCCTTCTTGAAACTGGTGGTTCTACTAACCATCAACACTTGATGCTCCTATTTGATTTCTACCTTCGCGGTGTCAAACATCGCAAATAGCTCAAGGATCATCAACTCTATCCCTGATATGTTATATTTCATTAGAAAGCTTTGTAGCTTGGTGGCAGTGACTTTGGAGAACTATGTCAATCACTATCTTATCTGGAAGATCAACTCCCACTCGATTCAAGCGATTGTAGCACACGGACAATCTGATCACATGCTCAACGATTGAGATTTTCTCCCTTACTTTGTAGCCAAAGAATCATGTCAAAGGTCTCATACCTCTCAACACGGGCACGAGCCTGAAATTTCAGTTTCATCTCTTGGAACATCTCGTATGTCCCGTGACGTTCATAACGTCTTTGGCGCCTTACTTCTAAGCCGTTTAAGCATTATGCACTGAACTATCATGTAGTCATCAAAATGTATATGTCAGATGTTCTCAACATCTACAGACGACGCTCGGGGTTTAGCACAGTGAGCGGTGCATTAAGGACATATGCCTTCTGTGCAGCAATGAGGACAATCCTCACTTCATGGACCCAGTTCGCATAATTGCTACTATCATCTTTTGACTAAATTTTCTCTAGGAACATATCAAAATAGTAGAGCTACAATGCAAGCTACAACATAATTTGCAAAGATATTTTTACTATGTTCATGATAATGAGTTCAATTAATCATATTACTTAAGAAGTCCCATTCAAATAGACATCCCTCTAGTCATTCGAGTGGTGCATGATCCAAATCCACTAACTCAAGTCCGATCATCACGTGAGTCGAGATTAGTTTCAATGGTGAACATCTCCATGTTTATCATAACAACTATATGATTCATGCTCGACCTTTCGGTCTCTTGTGTTCAGAGGCCATGTTTGTACATGCTAGGCTCGTCAAGTCTAACCCGGGTGATCCGCGTGTGCAACTTTTTTGCACCCGTTGTATGTGAATATTGAGTCTATCAGACCCGATCATCATGTGGTGTCTCAGAATAACAAACTGTCGCAACGGTGCATAATCGGGGAGAACACAATTTTATCTTTCAATTTTAGTGAGGGATCACCTTATAATTCTATCGTCATCCTAATCAAAATAAGGTGCATAAAAGGATTAACATCACATGCAAATCATAAGTGACATGATATGGCCATTAACTTGTGCTTCTTGATCTCCATCACCAAAGCACCGGCATGATCTCCATCGCCACCGGTGCGGCACCATCATCTCCATCTTTGTGCTGCCATCGAGGTTGTCGCGCTATCTATGCTGTTACTACTAAAGCTACAGCCTAGCGATATAGCAAGAGCATCTGCAAGCGCAAAATAAATTTAAATACAACCCTATGGATCCTGTCGGTTCTCGTAGCATCGACGTGCAAGTCGATATTTAACTATTACAACATGATCATCTCATACATCCAATATATCATATCATATCTTTGGCCATATCACATCACATGCATACCCTACAAAACCAAGTTAGACGTCCTCTAATTTGTTGTTGCAAATTTTATGTGGCTGCTATGGGTATCTAGTATGATCGCATCTTACTTACGCAATGCCACAACGATGATATGCAAATTGCTATTTGACCTTCTCCAAGGATCTCCTCGGTCAAATCCAATTCAACTGAAGTTGAAGAAACACACACCCGCCAGTCATGTTTATGCAACAAGTTGCATGTCAGTCGATGAAGCCGGTCTCGTAAGCATACGAGTAAAGTTGGTCCGGGCCCCTTCAATCCAACAATACCGCTGAATTAAGAAAAGACTAAGGAGGGCAGCAAATTGAACATTAACACCCACAAACTCTTTTGTGTTCTACTCGAGATGTCATCTACGCATGAACCTAACTTATGATGCCATTGTTGGGGAACGTAGCATGGGAAACAAAAAAATTCCTACGCTCACCAGAAACCTATCATGGTGATGATCATCTACGAGACGGGAGACTGCATCTACATACCCTTTGTTGGAATTATGCCCTAGAGGCAATAATAAATATAGTTATTATTATAATTCCTGTATCAAGATAATCGTTTATTATCCATGCTATAATTGTATTGAATGAAGACTCATTTACATGTGTGGATACATAGACAAAACACTGTCCCTAGCAAGCCTCTAGTTGGCTAGCCAGTTGATCAAAGATAGTCAGTGTCTTCTAATTATGAACAAGGTGTTGTTGCTTGATAACTGGATCACGTCATTAGGAGAACCACGTGATGGACTAGACCCAAACTAATATACGTAGCATGTTGATCGTGTCATTTTGTTGCTACTGTTTTTCAGCGTGTCAAGAATTTGTTCCTATGACCATGAGATCATATATCTCACTAACACCGGAGGAATAATTTGTGTGTATCAAACGTCGCAACGTAACTGGGTGACTATAAAGATGCTCTACAGGTATCTCCGAAGGTGTTCGTTGAGTTACTATGGATCAAGACTGGGATTTGTCACTCCGTGTGACGGAGAGGTATCTCGGGGCCCACTCGGTAATACAACATCACACACAAGCCTTGCAAGCAATGTGACTTAGTGTAAGTTGCGGGATCTTGTATTACGGAACGAGTAAAGAGACATGCCGGTAAACGAGATTGAAATAGGTATGCGGATACTGACGATCGAATCTCGGGCAAGTAACATACCGAAGGACAAAGGGAATGACATACGGGATTATATGAATCCTTGGCACTGAGGTTCAAACGATAAGATCATCGTAGAATATGTAGGATCCAATATGGGCATCCAGGTCCCTCTATTGGATATTGACCGAGGAGTCTCTCGGGTCATGTCTACATAGTTCTCGAACCCGCAAGTTCTGCACACTTACGGTTGGACGTTGTTTTATGCGTATTTGAGTTATATGGTTGGTTACCGAATGTTTTTCGGAGTCCCGGATGAGATCACGGACGTCACGGGGGTTTCCGAAATGGTCCGGAAACAAAGATTGATATATAGGATGACCTCATTTGATTACCGGAAGGTTTTCGGAGTTACCGGGAATGTACCGGGAATGACGAATGGATTCCGGGAGTTCACCGGGGGGGCAACCCACCCCGGGGAAGCCCATAGGCCTTGGGGGTGGCACACCAGCCCTTAGTGGGCTGGTGGGACAGCCCAAGAAGGCCCTAAGCGCCATAGGAAGAAAATCAAAGAGAAAAGAAAAAAAAGGAGGAGGTGGGAAAGGGAAGAAGGACTCCACCCACCAAACCAAGTTGGACTCGGTTTGGGGGGGAGACCTTCCCCCCTTGGCTCGGCCGACCCCCTTGGGGCTCCTTGAGGCTCCTCCTCTTCCCCCTATATATAGGATGACCTTCCCCCAAGGCAAGGCTCCCCCTCTTCCCCCTATATATACGGAGGTTTTAGGGCTGATTTGAGACGACTTTTCCACGGCAGCCCGACCACATACCTCCACGGTTTTTCCTCTAGATCGCGTTTCTGCGTAGCTCGGGCGGAGCCCTGCTGAGACAAGATCATCACCAACCTCCGGAGCGCCGTCACGCTGCCGGAGAACTCTTCTACCTCTCCGTCTCTCTTGCTGGATCAAGAAGGCCGAGATCATCGTCGAGTTGTATGTGTGCTGAACGCGGAGGTGCTGTCCGTTCGGCACTAGATCGTGGGACTGATCGCAGGACGGTTCGCGGGGCGGATCGAGGGACGTGAGGACGTTCCACTACATCAACCGCGTTCACTAACGCTTCTGCTGTACGGTCTACAAGGGTACGTAGATCACACATCCCCTCTCGTAGATGGACATCACCATGATAGGTCTTCGTGCGCGTAGGAAAATTTTTGTTTCCCATGCGACGTTCCCCAACAGTGGCATCATGAGCTAGGTTCATGCGTAGATGTCTTCTCGAGTAGAACACAAAAGTTTGTGTGGGCGGTGATGTGCGTTTTGCTGCCCTCCTTAGTCTTTTATTGATTCCGCGGTATTGTTGGATTGAAGCGGCTTGGACCGACATTACTCGTACGCTTACGAGAGACTGGTTTCATCGCTATGAGTAACCCCGTTGCTCAAAGATGACTGGCAAGTGTCAGTTTCTCCAACTTTAGTTGAATCAGATATGAGCTTGGAGGTCCTTGGATGAGGTTAAATAGCAACTCATATATCTCCGTTGTGGTGTTTGCGTAAGTAAGATGCGATCCTACTAGATACCCATGGTCACCACGTAAAACATGCAACAACAAAATTAGAGGACGTCTAACTTGTTTTTGCAGGGTATGCTTGTGATGTGATATGGCCAACGATGTGATGTGATATATTGGATGTATGAGATGATCATGTTGTAATAGATAATATCGACTTGCACGTCGATGGTACGGCAACCGGCAGGAGCCATAGGGTTGTCTTTATACTAACGTTTGTGCTTGCAGATGCGTTTACTATTTTGCTAGGATGTAGCTTTAGTAGTAATAGCATGAGTAGCACGACAACCCCGATGGCGACACGTTGATGGAAATCATGGTGCGGCGCCGGTGACAAGAAGATCGTGCCGGTGCTTTGATGATGGAGATCAAGGAGCACGTGAGGATGGCCATATCATGTCACTTATGAATTGCATGTGATGTTAATCCTTTTATGCACCTTATTTTTCTTAGAACGACGGTAGCATTACAAGGTGATCTCTCACTAAAATTTCAATACGAAATTGTGTTCTCCCCGACTGTGCACCGTTGCTACAGTTCGTCGTTTCGAGACACCACGTGATGATCGGGTGTGATAGACTCAACGTTCACGTACAATAGGTGCAAAACAGTTGCGCACGCGGAACACTCGGGTTAAGCTTGACGAGCCTAGCATGTGGAGACATGGCCTCGGAACACATGAGACCGAAAGGTCGATCATGAATCATATAGATGATATGATTAGCATAGGGATGCTTACCACTGAAACTATGCTCAACTCACGTGATGATCGGACTTGAGCTAGTGTAAGTGGATCATGAACCACTCAAATGATTAGAGAGATGTACTTTTTGAGTGGGAGTTTAGCGAATAATTTGATTAAGTTAAACTCTAATTATCTTGAACATAGTCTAAGTCCACTTTGAATATATTTGTGTTGTAGATCATGGCTCACGCGACAGTCACCCTGAATTTTAATACGTTCCTAGAGAAAGCTAAGTTGAAAGATGAAGGAAGCAACTTTGTAGACTGGGCTCGTAATCTTAAGCTAATCTTACAAGCTGGGAAGAAGGATTATGTCCTTAATGCTGCGCTAGGAGATGAACCACCCGCTACGGCTGATCAGGATGTTAAGAACGCTTGGTTAGCACGTAAGGAGGACTACTCAGTAGTTCAATGTGCAGTCTTGTATGGCTCAGAACCGGGACTTCAACGTTGCTTTGAGCGTCATGGAGCATTTGAGATGTTCCAGGAGTTGAAGTTTATCTTTTAGAAGAACGCCCGGATCGAGAGGTATGAGACCTCCGATAAATTATATGCTTGCAAGATGGAGGAGAACTCGTCTGTCAGTGAACATGTGCTCAAAATGTCTGGGTACTCAAACCGTCTAGCTGAGCTGGGGATTGAACTCCCGCAAGAGGCTATCAGTGACAGAATCCTTCAATCACTGCCGCCAAGCTATAAAGGCATTGTGTTGAACTACAACATGCAAGGGATGAACAAGTCTCCCGGCGATTTGTTTGCGATGCTGAAAGTCGCAGAGTCTGAACTCCGTAAAGAGCATCAAGTGTTGATGGTGAATAAGACCACTAGTTTCAAGAGAAACGGCAAAGGCAAGAAGGGTAATTCAAAGAAGAGCGGCAAGCCTGTTGCCAGTCCGAAGAAGAAACCCAAAGCTGGACCTAAGCCTGAAACAGAGTGTTACTATTGCAAGGGTATGGGTCACTGGAAGCGCAATTGCCCCAAGTATATGGCAGATAAGAAGGCGGCCAAAGAAAAATCAGGTATATTTGATATACATGTTATTGATGTGTACTTAACCGGCTCTCGTAGTAGTGCCTGGGTATTCGATACCGGTTCTGTTGCTCATATTTGCAACTCGAAACAGGAACTGCGGAATAGACGAAGGCTGGCGAAAGATGAAGTGACGATGCGTGTAGGAAATGGTTCCAAGGTTGATGCAATCGCTGTCAGCACAGTTTCACTTCAGTTACCATCAGGATTAGTTATGAACTTGAGTCATTGTTATTTAGTGCCTGCGTTGAGCATGAACATTATATCTGGATCTTGTTTATTGCGAGACGGTTACTCTTTTAAGTCAGAGAATAATGGTTGTTCTATTTCTATGAGTAACATCTTTTATGGTCATGCACCCAATGTGAGAGGATTGTTCATATTGAATCTTGATAGCGATACACACATACATAACATTGAGACCAAAAGAGTTAGAGTTAACAATGATAGCGCCATATTTTTGTGGCACTGCCGCTTAGGTCATATTGGTGTAAAGCGCATGAAGAAACTCCATGCCGATGGACTTTTGGAGTCACTTGACTTTGATTCACTTGACACGTGCGAACTATGCCTCATGGGCAAGATGACTAAAACTCCGTTCTCCAGAACAATGAAGCGTGCAAGTGACTTGTTGGAAATCATACATACCGATGTGTGTGGTCCGATGAGCATAGAGGCACGCGGCGGATATCGTTATTTTCTCACCTTCACTGACGATTTGAGTAGATATCGTTATGTCTACTTAATGAAGCACAAGTCTGAAACATTTGAAAAGTTCAAGCAATTTTAGAGTGAAGTTGAAAATCATCGTAACAAGAAGATCAAATTCCTACGGTCTGATCGTGGGGGTGAATATCTGAGTTTCGAGTTTGGTACTCACTTAAGACAATGTGGAATTGTTTCACAGTTGACACCGCCTGGAACACCACAGCGTAATGGTGTGTCTGAACGTCGTAATCATACTTTATTAGAGATGATGCGATCTATGATGTCTCTTACCGATTTGCCGTTATTGTTTTGGGGTTATGCATTAGAAACAGCTGCATTCACTTTAAATAGGGCACCATCAAAATCCGTTGAGACGACACCATACGAACTGTGGTATGGCAAAAGGCCAAAGTTGTCGTTTCTTAAAGTTTGGGGATGTGATGCTTATGTCAAAAAGCTTCAGCCTGAAAAGCTGGAACCCATAGCGGAAAAGTGCGTCTTCATAGGTTACCCAAAAGAGACAGTTGGGTACACTTCTATCTCAAATCCGAGGGCAAAGTGTTTGTTGCTAAAAACGGAGCCTTTCTCGAGAAGGAGTTTCTCTCGAGAGAATTGAGTGGGAGGAAGATAGAACTTGACGAGGTTGTCGAACCTCTCATCCCTCTGGATGGTGGCGCAGGGCAAGGGGAAACCTCTGTCGTTGCGACGCCGGTTGAGGAGGAAGTTAATGATAATGATCATGAAACTCCGGTTCAAGTTTCTGTCGAACCACGCAGGTCGACAAGACCACGTGTTGCTCCAGAGTGGTACAGTAATCCCGTCTTATCAATCATGTTGTTGGACAACAATGAACCTGCAAATTATGAAGAAGCAATGGTGGGCCCAGATTCCAACTTCACGGCTAGAAGCCATGAAGTCCGAGATAGGATCCATGTATGAGAACAAAGTGTGGACTTTGGAAGTACTGCCTGAGGGCTGCAAGGCTATTCAGAACAAATGGATCTTTAAGAGGAAGACGGACGCTGACGGCAATGTGATCGTTTATAAAGCTCGACTTGTGGCAAAGGGTTTTACACAAGTTCAAGGAGTTGACTACGATGAGACATTCTCACCCGTAGTGATGCTTAAGTCCGTCAGAATCATGTTAGCAATAGCTGCATTTTTCGATTATGAAATCTGGGAGATGGATGTCAAAACGGCATTCCTTAACGGTTTCCTTAAGGAAGAATTGTATATGATGCAACCCGAAGGTTTTGTTGATCCTAAGAATGCTAACAAGGTGTGCAAGCTCCAGCGATCCATTTATGGACTGGTGCAAGCATCTCGGAGTTGGAACAAACGCTTTGATGAGGTGATCAAAGCATTTGGGTTTATACAAGTGGTTGGAGAATCTTGTATTTACAAGAAAGTGAGTGGGAGCTCTGTGGCATTTCTAATATTATATGTGGATGACATATTGCTGATTCGAAACAACGTAGAGTTTTTGGAGAGCATAAAGGATTACTTGAATAAAAGTTTCTCTATGAAGGACCTAGGAGAAGCTGCTTACATTCTAGGCATTAAGATCTACAGGGATAGATCAAAACGCCTGATAGGACTTTCACAAAGCACATACCTTGATAAAGTTTTGAAGAGGTTCAAAATGGAACAGTCCAAGAAAGGGTTCTTGCCAGTTTTACAAGGTACGAGATTGAGTAAGACTCAGTGCCCAGCAACTGATGAGGATAGAGAGCATATGCGCACCGTCCCCTATGCTTCAGCCATAGGTTCTATCATGTATGCAATATTGTGCACTAGACCGGACGTTAGCCTGGCCATAAGTATGGCAGGTAGGTTCCAGAGTAATCCAGGAGTGGATCACTGGACGGCGGTCAAGAATATCCTGAAGTACCTGAAAAGGACTAAGGAGATGTTCTCGTGTATGGAGGTGACGAAGAGCTCGCCGTAAATGGTTACGTCGATGCAAGCTTTGACACAGATCCGGACGACTCTAAGTCGCAAACCGGATACGTATTTATTCTTAATGGGGGTGCGGTAAGCTGGTGCAGTTCCAAGCAAAGCGTCGTAGCAGATTCTACATGTGAAGCGGAGTACATGGCTGCCTCGGAGGCGGCTAAGGAGGGTGTCTGGATGAAGCAATTCATGACGGATCTTGGAGTGGTGCCAAGCGCACTGAATCCAATAACCTTGTTCTGTGACAACACGGGTGCCATTGCCTTAGCAAAGGAACCACGGTTTCACAAGAAGTCCAGACACATCAAACGACGCTTCAACCTCATCCGCGACTACGTCGAAGGGGAGGACGTAAATATATGCAAAGTGCACACGGATCTGAATGTAGCAGACCCGCTGACTAAACCTCTTCCACGGGCAAAGCATGATCAACACCAGAACTGTATGGGTGTTAGATTTATTACAATGTAATTCGCATGATGATGTGAGGGCTAGATTATTGACTCTAGTGCAAGTGGGAGACTGTTGGAATTATGCCCTAGAGGCAATAATAAATATAGTTATTATTATAATTCCTGTATCAAGATAATCATTTATTATCCATGCTATTATTGTATTGAATGAAGACTCATTTACATGTGTGGATACATAGACAAAACACTGTCCCTAGCAAGCCTCTAGTTGGCTAGCCAGTTGATCAAAGATAGTCAGTGTCTTCTGATTATGAACAAGGTGTTGTTGCTTGATAACTGGATCACGTCATTAGGAGAATCACGTGATGGACTAGACCCAAACTAATAGACGTAGCATGTTGATCGTCTCATTTTGTTGCTACTGTTTTTCTGCGTGTCAAGTATTTGTTCCTATGACCATGAGATCATATAACTCACTAACACCGGAGGAATACTTTGTGTGTATCAAACGTCGCAACGTAACTGGGTGACTATAAAGATGCTCTACAGGTATCTCCGAAGGTGTTCGTTGAGTTAGTATGGATCAAGACTGGGATTTGTCACTCCGTGTGACGGAGAGGTATCTCGGGGCCCACTCGGTAATACAACATCACACACAAGCCTTGCAAGCAATGTGACTTAGTGTAAGTTGCGGGATCTTGTATTACGGAACGAGTAAAGAGACTTGCCGGTAAACGAGATTGAAATAGGTATGCGGATACTGACGATCGAATCTCGGGCAAGTAACATACCGAAGGACAAAGGGAATGACATACGGGATTATATGAATCCTTGGCACTGAGGTTCAAACGATAAGATCTTCGTAGAATATGTAGGATCCAATATGGGGATCCAGGTCCCGCTATTGGATATTGACCTAGGGGTCTCTCGGGTCATGTGTACATAGTTATTGAACCCGCAGGGTCTGCACACTTAAGGTTCGACGTTGTTTTATGCGTATTTGAGTTATATGGTTGGTTACCGAATGTTGTTCGGAGTCCCGGATGAGATCAAGGACGTCACGAGGGTTTTCGGAATGGTCCGGAAACGAACATTGATATATAGGATGACCTCATTTGATTACCGGAAGGTTTTCGGAGTTACCGGGAATGTACCGGGAATGACGAATGGGTACCGGGAGTTCACCGGGGGGGCAACCCACCCCGGGGAAGCCCATAGGCCTTGGGGGTGGCACACCAGCCTTTAGTGGGCTGGTGGGACAGCCCAAGAAGGCCCTATGCGCCATAGGAAGAAAATCAAAGAGAAAATAAAAAAAAGGAGGAGGTGGGAAAGGGAACAAGGACTCCACCCACCAAACCAAGTTGGACTCGGTTTGGGGGGGGAGACCTTCCCCCCTTGGCTCGGCCGACCCCCTTGGGGCTCCTTGAGCCCCAAGGCAAGGCTCCCCCTCTTCCCCCTATATATACGGAGGTTTTAGGGCTGATTTGAGACGACTTTTCCACGGCAGCCCAACCACATACCTCCACGGTTTTTCCACTAGATCGCGTTTCTGCCGAGCTCGGGCGGAGCCCTGCTGAGACAAGATCATCACCAACCTCCAGAGCTCCGTCACGCTGCCGGAGAACTCTTCTACCTCTCCGTCTCTCTTGCTGGATCAAGAAGGCCGAGATCATCGTCGAGCTGTACGTGTGTTGAACGCGGAGGTGCTGTCCGTTCGGCACTAGATCGTGGGACTGATCGCGAGACGGTTCGCGGGGTGGATCGAGGGACTTGAGGACGTTCCACTACATCAACCGCGTTCACTAACGCTTCTGTTGTACGGTCTACAAGGGTACGTAGATCACACATCCCCTCTCGTAGATGGACATCACCATGATAGGTCTTCGTGCGCGTAGGAAAATTTTTGTTTCCCATGCGACGTTCCCCAACACCCTTTTAGATCGCTAAGCGGAAGTGTATATAACGCGGTTGGTGTAGTGGAACATCTTCGCGATCCAAATTGCAGCCCGTCCCGCGTTCTCATCACGATCCGTCCCGCGATCCATCACGATCCATCCTGATCTAGTGCCAAACGGACGGCGCCTCCGCGTTTAGCACCCGTACAGTTCGATGACGATCTCCACCTTCTTGATCCAGCAAGAGTGGTGGAGAGGTAGATGAGTTCTCCAGCACGACGGCGTGGTGGTGGTGGTGGTGGAACTACTCCAGCAGGGCTTCGCCCAAGCACCGCTGAAACTAGACTAAAGGAGAAACATACCTAGAGAGAAGTAGAGGGAGCACGTGGCAATTAGGGTTAGCCCTCACCTCTAAAACCTCTAGTATATATAGGAGGAGAGGCGAGGAGGCAGCCTTGGCCCCTACTCCAAGGAGAAGGGGTTGGCCGAGCTAACAAGGGAGGAATCCACCTCCCACAAGGGAGGTGGAATCCTATTAGGACTCCTTCCTAATTTAGAAACCCTTTCCACCTGTTGGCTCTTTGACTTATTCCTCCACTCCAACTGCATGGGCCCTTAGGGGAGGCTTTGGACAGCCCACTAGGGGCTGGTCTACCTCCTCTCACAGCCCATGAAGCCTTTGGGTCGTCACACCCCTCCCTGTGGTCCCCCGGTACCCTCCCGGCACTCCCAGTACACTACCGATGAGCCCGAAAACTTTCCGGTGACCAAAGCAGGACTTACTATATATCAATCTTTACCTCCATATCATTCGGATCTCCTCGTGACGTCTTGGATCTCATCTGGGACATCGAACCATATTCAGTTACTAGCACCTATAACTCAACTATACCGAAACGTCACTAAACCTGAAGTGTGCAGACCCTTCGGGTTCGAGAACTATGTAGACATCACCTGAGACACTCTACAGTCAATATCCAATAGCGGGAACTGGATGACCATATTGGATCCTACATATTCTACGAAGATCTTTATCGGTTGAACCTCTATGTCGAGGATTCAGTTAATCCCGTATGTTGTTCCCTTTGTCCTTCGGTATGTCACTTGCCCGAGATTCGATCGTCGGTATCTCCATACCTAGTTCAATCTCGTTACCGGCAAGTCTATTTACTCGTTTCGTTATACAAGATCCCGCAGCTAACTCCTTAGTCACATTGCTTGCAAGGCTTATTATGATGTTGTATTACCGAGTGGGCCCCGAGATACCTCTCCGTCACACGGAGTGACAAATCCCAGTCTTGATCTATGCCAACCCAACAGACACCTTCGCAGATACCTGTAGAGCACCTTTATAGTCACCCAGTTATGTTGTGATGTTTGATACATACAAGGTATTCCTTCGATGTACGGGAGTTGCATGATCTCATGGTCATAGGAACACATACATTGACATGTAGAAAACAGTAGCTATAAACTGACACGATCACATGCCACGTTTATAGTTTGGGTCTAGTCCATCACATCATTCTCCTAATGATGTGATCCTGTTATCAAGTGACAACACTTCTCTATGCCCAGGAAACCTTGACCACCTTTGATCAACGAGCTAGTCAACTAGAGGCTCACTAGGGACAGTGCGTTGTCTATGTATCCACACATGTATTTGAGTTACCAATCAATACAATTATAGCATGGATAATAAAAAATTATCATGAACAAGGAAATATAATAATAACCAATTTATTATTTCCTCAAGGGCATATTTCCAACAGCATCACCGTGTCGTTGAAGTACTAGGGCCGTCGTCGCAACATGTATCTTAGCATCACCGAAGTCATCAAAGCAGTGGGGTCGCCGTCGCAGAGACCGTCGTCCTGCGTTGCAATATTGTTCACAACCAAACACTGACGCCCGCAGCAACGAGAGCACCGTCATAACATCGTCATCTTGGCTTGTAGTGTGCCTGCCCTCGTACACTCTATCACAACATCATTGGAGTAGTCAGGCCACCATGGATGTATCGCTAGGGCCGTTGAAGTACACAATCGCACCGTAATCGAAGCAACTATGGTCGTCGTCACAAGCTGCCACATCCGTGAAACACGTCATTGCAGCATCGTCGAAGCAACTAAGCTTCCATCGTAGCATCCCCATGATTTTGGAAGTATGATGTCGCGAAATTTCCATGACTGTTTGAAGCACGTCGGCACAGCATCAGCATGGTTGTTGAAGCATGTCATCACAACATCATCGCGACTGTTGAAGCACACCACGATCGTTTGAAGCATCTCGTCGCACCATCGCCGTGGTCACAGCATGCCTCGTAGTGTCACTGCAGCCATCTACGCATGTCGCCGCGACATTGTTGCAGCCGTCGAAGCCCACCACATGTGTTCGAAGCATATCGTTGTGCCACCATCACGGCCATCACAGCACACCTCGTAGCATCACCATGGTCGTCGAAGCTTGTTGTCGCAACATCCTCGAAGTAACCAGGATGCCATCGCGGCATGCCTCGTAGCATTGCCGCAGCCGTCGAAGCATGTCGTCGTGGCATCGTTGCAGCCATTGAAGCAAACCACATGTGTTTGAAGCATGTCGCTATGCCAACATCACGGTCATCACATAACACCTCGTAGCATCACCGCGACCGTCGAAGCATGTCGTCGCAACATGCTCAAAGTAACCGGGATGCCGTCATGGAACGGCTAGTAGCATCGTCGTGGTCGTCGAAGCATGTCGACACGACATCCGCGAGCCAACCAGGATGTCGTTGCAGCCTCACTGTGGTCGTCAAAGCATACCACAAGCATTCGAATCATTTTGTTTCACCATCGTCGGGGTTGTCGCAGCACGCCTTGTGTAAAATTTAGGGTTTGGGAAACTGCACCTTACCTCATAAAATGTGGGCTATCTCATATATATAAAGGGGTACACAAAGGCGTGTATAATACAATATACAAGATCTATACAGGACCTACGTATAATACAGTCTAACACCCTCCCCCGTAGATCGCCTGTCATCTGGTTTACCAGCCCAGTGTGTATCAAAGAAGGCCGAAATCTCAGCGAACGGTGTCGGCTCAAGAAGCAAACCATAGGAGTGAGTAAGGCACACATAGCGTAGAATGCGTCTGACCGTCGTCCAATGAGAAGTACGAGGAGCATGAAGGAACTGACACACACGATTGACTGTATAAGACATGTCTGGCCGAGTGATAGTGAGATACCGCAGGCCACTAACAACACTATGATACTCATTTGCATTATCGAAAGTAAGAGGATCTCCATCAAACGCAGACAAATGATCAGTGGCAGGCATCAGAGTTGTAGCATGTTTGCACTTCAGCATACCTTCCCATCGCAACAAGTCCAAAGAGTACTTGTGCTGTGAGAGCATCAAGCCAGCGAAGGAGCGAGAAACTTCTAGCCCAAGGAAGTAATGCAAAGTTCCTAAATCTTTCACCGCAAAGTCACCACTCAACACAAAGATGAGACGATCAGCAGCAGCATCGGGGGAGCTAATGAGGATAATGTCATTAACGTAGACCGGTAGATACATAGTCACCTCAGGCCGACGCGGAAGAAAGAGTGGTGTGTCAGCGGTGGAAGGAACAAAACCAAGCCCCCGAAGAATGGAGCCAAGCCTGGCATGCACGAGGAGCCTGCTTCAGCCCATAGAGCACCTAAACCAGGCGGCATAGGTGATGAGGACGAGCAGGATCCACAAATCCCGGGGGCTGACGCATATACACGTCCTCATCCAGAACACCATGTAGGAAAGCATTCTAAACATCCAGCTGGCGAAGAAACCAGCCTCGAGTAACCGCCAAAGAGAGCAGAAGCCGGATAGTAGTAGGCTTGACAACCGGGCTAAAAGTATCCTCATAGTCAAGACCATACCATTGTTTGAACCCTTTCACCACTAATCGCGCCTTGTAGCGCTCAATAGAACCATCAGCATGCTTCGTAACTTTGAAGACCCACTTTGAATCAATAATGTTAATACCAGAGACGGAGGGACTAACTTCCAAGTACCATTCATCAATAATGCATGATACTCTTGTTCCATGGCTTGGCGCCAGTGAGGAACCCCAAGAGCAGCCTGGAAATGTCGTGGTTCATCAGAGGGATCTTCTTGTAACTGTGCCACACAGGCTGCAAGCCAAGAAACTGTCCCATCTGTGCGCTCCTTGGGACAAGCAATGCCGGACCGGCTGCGTGTATGAGGGCGATGAGCCGTCGCAGCCGGTGGTGCAGCAGCTTCTAACTCCACCGCTAGTGAAGGGTAGACCGGCGAAGCCATTGGTGACGAGGCAACCGCTCCGACCAAGTCAGGTGATGCATCAGGTGTAGCCAACCCAGGCGATACGGTAGGAGACACCAGCCGAGGCGATGGTGCAGGCGGCATCCTAGGACGAACCAGCTTAGGCGCGTCCGATGCTGGGGAGACCGACGTAACGCCCAAGATGCGATAATATCCTTATTTTTGCATGAGGGCCTCGATAGGGATAGAAGCGCATCTTGTCGTTTCACAAGAATGGATATCGTTACAAGTACATGTACTGAAGAGAAGAGTATATGGAATTGGCTTACACTCGCCACAAGCTACATCAGAGTCACATTAGTACAATACCTAAATATCACGAAGAAGAGCAGGGTCCAACTACGGACGAAAACAAATGAGAAAAGAACGACGTCCATCCTTGCTATCCCAGGCTGTCGGCCTGAAACCCATCCTAGATCGACGAAGAAGAAGAAGAAACTCCAAATGAATAATCATCGCACTCATGTCAAGTAACCTTTACCTGTACCTGCAACTGGTGTTGTTGTAATCTGTGAGCCACAGGGGACTCAGCAATCTCATTTCCAAAGGTATCAAGACTAGCAAAGCTTAATGGGTGAGGTAAGGTTAAGTGGTGATGCTGCAACAAGCGACTAAGCTTTTATTTGGTGGCTAAATTACGATTACAAGAATAAAGAGGGGGAAGATCTACGAATAGCGGACGTGAACTACTGATGATCAAATGAATGATCCTGAACACCTACTTACGTCAAACATAACCCCAGCATGTCCTCAATCGGAGAAGGAACTCACGAAAGAGACAGTCACGGTTACGCACTCAGTTGGCATATTTTAATTAAGTTAACTCCAAGTTGTCTAGAACCAGTGTTAAACAAAGTTTCGACGTTGCCACATAACCGCGGGCACGGCTTTCCGATAGATTTAACCCTGCAGGGGTGCTCCAACTAGTCCATCACAAACTACCACACGCTGCGACGGAATGACCTCGATCAGGGAAACCCGTGATCTCCTCGGATCCCTATTGGAAAACCTCAACCTCGAGTTTAGGTCAAAGCATCCTCGGAATCCCTCGCACGAGACGCTCGATAAAGGTAAAACAAATCCAGCAAGGCCGCCCGGCGTGTCGATGATCCCGATAGGAGCCGTGTATCTCGTTCTCAGGACACGACGGATGAGCGATGGTTACCACGCCAAACACCGAGTTACCCCGGGTAGCGTTAATAAGCTGCTCTGTTTTGGACCAGCACCATCAGCACTGGCCCTCCCTGTATTAAGTAGAATTACTCCTCGGGATCATGACACCCTATGCTTTTCAGTATTAATAGTATTATTATGTTGGATAAATATAGTACCAACGTTGGGCCTTACCAGACGAGCTTTATCCTAAAACGAGAACCTATGGGGTAACCGAAACTAAGGCGACAAAGGTGGAACAAAACACCAGGCTAGAAAGGCCGAGCCTTCCACCTTTTACCAAGTATATAGGTGCATTAAATTAAGTAGCAATTAATCTGTTGATATAACAAGAAACCCATGTTATCACATGGAAGCAACAGCACCTGCAACTAGTAGCACTAACACATGGTTAAGCGAGCGGTAACATAGCCAATCACTGGTTTGCTAGGTTGTGAACAGGTTGAAGGTATTCATGGCAATGTTGAGAGGTTGACATTTAACAGCTGGTAGGCAGCAGGAGATAACGATAGAAACGATAAAACTAGCATGGCAATGATAGTAATGATATCTGGGGAAATGGTCATCTTGCCTGAGATCCCGCTTGGAAGAAGAGTGACTCCGTGAAGCAGACGGACCGACGTAGTCGAACGGGTCCTCACATTCCGACACGCTTGCGGAACTCTATCGAGACGGAGAAAATCGGAAACAAGCATCAACACAAATATTCACCACGGCACATCCATGACATTATGCACACCCTAATATGATGCATGATCAGTTTCAAATATGCAAGACATGGCAATTCACATCACGCAAACTCTACACCTTAAGTGAAGTTCAATATGCAACGAGTTGCATATTGACGAAACTCCGCGTTAAATTACTTAGTTCACTCCCGTTTATTAACACAGCAAAATTAAAATGTTGCTAACATGGCAAGGGGTGAAGCACAAATTAAACTACCTATCTAGGCATTTTAAATGAGGCCGCAAACGACATATAGCATCTGTGAAATGACCACATGTGTTAAGTTTTAAATCTGTCCAGAGCTGTCCTAATCACATTTTATGTTTTTTAAATGGCAAAACAAAGTGGTTCACGTGATTCTACTCGTCGTTCTGGTCCATTTACATATATGACACATCTCCAACTGAGCTATGGTTCAAAAATTACGGGTAAAACGGTATTAGCACGGCACGACTCACAATCTGATACAAACATCAAGCTTAGCAGTTTTTATCATGCATGAGAGATGAAAACTATTATTCTACACGAAGTTCTAGCCAAGTTACATATTGAACTTATTTCGATTCGATGCACGGTTTGAAAAATATTGACATTTTAAAAACCTGCATCTTTCTACTCAACTAGTAAATTTGTCCTGAGGTAAGCACTAAAAAAACACAACAATGGCCGAATTACTGCAAGCTGTAGTGGCCCAGGACTGAAATCAGTCTAAGGAGCTGAGTGTGTATGTGCCCGACAAAAGGGAAAAGATGACAAAAATCGGCATACGTGGGAATCGAACCCAATACCTCCTAGTTGCAGTCAAACAGATGGACAAGCTGGACTACAATTAGTACCTGATGATCAATGGGATTTGGACCTAAATGAGGTATGCATGCGAGGATATTTATATACCAGATAAAATAGAAAAAACAACCAGAATTACTGGGGCGCTCTGGAATCGAATCCAGGACCCTTTGGGTGGACTCTGAATGCACTAACCAGCTCGGCTGGGGCCCTGCTCGTGGTGCAATCTATTGGCTAATCTAATTAACCCGGACAGGCAGAACGGATCAAAATCAAAGTATCACATCAGGAGGCTTGCTCACAACAGGGAACTAGGGGTCAGCGGCGCGATGCTCCGGCGAAGACGGCGGGCTCGGAGGCCGGGAATGGAAAGATCTGCTAGGGCCGACCGGATCCGGCTGAGGGACTCGGGATCCGGCTGCAGATCGCCGGATCGGGAGCGGGGCGACGGGGAGCTCCGACGAACGGGGGCTTCACGGGCTCGTCCATGGCGTTGCAGATGTGTGAAAAAAGAACAGGAGAAGAGAGAATTCAGAGAGAGGGAAAATAGTAGAAGGGGAGAAGAAAGAGAGAGAGAGAGGACAGGGGCCTGGCGTCGCACTTGCTGCCCCGGACATCGGTGGCACGGAGTTCCTCCCGTGCTGCTGCCTGCCGGCGGCTTGCCAGCCAGCGGTAGGTCAGAGAGGCAGGCGCGCAGGTGCCGGGTGCTTGGGAATGGGGTAGATGGTGGAGCTCCGATGCGGCGGCTTGGCAGCAGGGTAGAGCCGGCGCTGCTGCTGCACTTGTAGAAGAGGACGGCGATGGGATCCCAAGCCAAGCTAGAGCCATGGCGTGGTGCTCCTAGAGACAGAAAGAGAGACTAGAGAGAGAGAGGAAATGAAGAAGGAAGGAGAGAAGGGGGAGGGATCACGGTAAGGAGAAGGTCCTTGGGCGTAGGGGCTTCGCGCGGAGCTGCTGCTACTGGTGCTCGCTCGCCTGCGAGCGCTGCCGAGGGCGTCGGTTGGAGATGCACGGCGAGGAGGTTCAATGGGATTGGGAAGGAGGGGAAATCGAGGAGGAGACCAGAGGCTTGTGGCGGCGGCTGGGAGGACTGGGACAAGCTTCCTAGAATTTAGGGTTTGCATCTACTTATAACATGTGGAGTAAGGGTAGGTCTACATTCGCATATAAATTACAGGTTCTAATAGGTCCAGACCCTCCGATCTAAATCGAGCGGTCTCCGTTAAATAGGTTAGGGGTCCCATGAACAAACCGATGATGGTTTGCGGTAGAACGGGGTTCATTCGGACCCAACGGTCACGGGCATCCGGTTCGGGTTTCGGAAGGTTTTTGGACTACGGTGCGCGCAGGTCGGTGAAGTGTGCAGAGGGGCTAGGCGGGGATGAGAGGGAAAACGGCAACCCGGCGACAGAGTTTAACGATGTCACAGGCGCGTGCGTGTGTGGTTGGTCTCAAATGGTCAACAATAAAACGGAGAGAACCGGCAACTAATAACGGATGCAGATTTTAAAAAATGGCGGTAACGGAGTAACGATCCAATGCAGATGATGCGAATGATGCGATGATGAGTGCAACTATCAAATAAATCGGACGACGACAACGGGACAAAAGGGGAATATTTTGGAGCGTCGATCTCGGGTTGTCACAACTCTTCTACACTACAAGAGGATCTCGACCCAATATCCTATAATGAAAGGGAAGAGGAAGAGAAAGCACGTGGTAAAACTTAGTTGCTTCTTTGACAAACGAGGGAAACCAACAATCCTTGAAGGTTGCAAAGAGATGGAGAATGATATGAGGAACAATCAAGAATTTGAACAAAATTTCGGCAGCACTTCGGTAGTAAAAGGGGACAAAATTCAATAAGATGGAAAGATCTTGAGAAGATTCACAACAAACTAACTAAATTGAATAAGAAAGGAGAGAACCGATCTTGATAGAACAACATGATTGACCCAAAAGAGCAACATCACAACAACTCCGGAACTAGAGAATGGGAACTAGAACATTGGAAGGAAAAGAATGAAGAATAAAAATGACAACTACTATCACAATTGAATTTGACAAGCAGCCTCCAGACAAGAAGAATTGAACGTAGTTGTTGGAAAAACAACAACGAAAAGAAAAAGCTTATTGTGGGCTTATGGAAACCATTTCAAAATAATGAGGTGACAACCAACCACTAACAGAAACAAGGATTGTTTGGATCTGACAAGAAAGGCAAAACTTCTTACACCCAGACGAAACATTGAAAACTTGGATCAATGGCAACACCATAATAGCAACAATCCTTAGAAAAAGCTTTAGGTGATGTCTAAACCAAGATAGCTCAATGAAGAAATCATGGGTTGAAATATCTCATGATCAAAGAATTGGTGGGTTTACATATCTAATTCTTGAAACAACTTCTCTTCGTGACTCCTCCACTTACAAGAACGTATATCACCACCTCAAAGGATAAAGGAGAAGAAGAGGTGGAGCAGTTGGGAAAAGAATTGACATCCTGAACCACTCCGGAAGAAAGATTGAAATCACTATGAAACAGGAATAAGAATTATGTTATGCTTATCCTTCATCAAGTTAAATTGATGACAATCAACGGATTTAGCATACCATTTATTCTTCTTGAAAATATTGCGGAGAGATATGAGCACAAACTTGAAGAAGTCTTGAAGGAGACACCAGTAAGAATTGGAATGAATGGGGATAACAAGAATGAATGGAGATATATGACAATGAAGAGATCATGAGCCACCTGAGAGAAAAAACTTGAACAAGCACCGGAAAGAATTGAGAGACGAACAAACAGACAACAATTGAGAAGAATTTGAGAACGAAAGCTGAAAGCTGAGAACGAAGAAATCTTCTTGAATGATGTCCTTCGGAGGATCAAGAAATGAAAACAACACTAAAATGCACCGGATAGATATGGAAGGAATACTCATGATTGGAACAAATGAGAGGATAACACGAAGCTGAGATGACAATCTTCACAAGAATGGAGCAAGACTTGAGAGAAACACTCCCTCGGTCTTCCAAGATGCAAATGATGAGGAGAACATCACCAAGAATAACTGAGACACTCCGGAATAATGAAGAATGAAAGGTTGAGCCAAATATGAGAATTAATTCAAATTGATCTTGAAGAAGGAACGTGACTGATGGAATCCATACTTACGTCATAGTTGAAAAGAGTTAGAGATCTTCGAAAAAGATTACAAGAGCTAGGTAAGATCCTAGGAAAGAACATGTGGGTTATGGGACCACTAAAAGAACCCACCGTTGAAACAACTGATTAGAAAAGAGAGATTGTGCCAATATAAGGAAAACCTTGACGAGGTTAGCACCTCGAAATAATTGAAAGGATTGAAAACAAGAAACTTCTGAGATATCTTCAACACTCCGGATAGAAAAGAGAGGAATGAATAAACAAGATAGGCTGATAAGAATTTTCTACACAGGAAAGAATTTAAAGGATGAAAAGGACATGATGACACGGATAACTGAATTGAATTCATCGGAAAGGATAACAAGATTGAATAAAGATGAACACGAAGCTCCTGAGAATCTTCACAATGAATCACCGGATAAGAGAGAAAGAACAAATAGCGGAAGCAACAATGAAATGAAATGCACTTGGATGAAATCCAATCACTGAAGAAGAAGGGCGGGAGGGCGGGGAAAACAAAGAAAACTTGGGACATATGAGACAACTCCGGAAAGAAAAGAGAGATTGATCTTGCAAAAATGGAGAGGATTGAATTCACTGAAGAGAAGCACACCGGTTGGAAAAGAATTGACATGATAACTCCGGTTGAAAAGAATTGGCAAGACAACTGATTAAGCAAAAGGATTTGTATTCACATAAAAATATGAGAACACTTCTTGGAAATGATATGAATTCACCACTAGACATCGAAGCAACTCAAATTACCATATTCCAACAAAATCAAGGGTTGCGGCTTATGAAACAAGCTAGAACAAATTCATGAGAGAGATTCCGTCCGATATTTTTGTGGACAGGATCGCACGGGCTTGATCCTTACAGTATCCATCCTGTGCAAGGCACATACGAAGCATCCCTGAGTCGTAGCAAGCTACAAGGACTCTTTAAGACACAACGAGAACCGATGTAAGTCGACCGTGAACAAACGAATCCACTAGATGTCGAACCCCAACCTAAGATCATGCATTTGTTGGAAGATTGTCCTATAAGTAACTACTTGAATTCCCACCTAAGAACTCCTGAAATTTCTGGTCATGCAATCTAGTCCACGGATACAAGGAGTAATATATCACTCAACTCCTATACTAACCCGTATAGTGTATCACATCCGTCAACACATAACCAGAATCTCGGAACCTCATCTATCTGAGACACTCGTAATCACAATGATACTAAGTATGGCGATACATCCGGAACTCTCTGCACCAGTACTGGGGAAGCCGGACTCCTCTCGCCACTACTAGTATTGAAGCAATTTCGAACACCCTTCGTTCTGAGATACTAAGAAATCTGAATGATAGCGATGTGCTCGAGAATCCCCTGGAGCTCAACTCCCCGGAATAAATCAAGTCAGACAGGAGGCACCAAGACAGAATTCCATCACATCGACATCATATAGATTCCAAAAATATCCGCGTGATCCTTAAAAAATGAGCGAGAAGAGGGGTAGAATTAAAATTTTCTAAGTCGTGAACCTCACCAGAGCATAGAAGAGGAGAAAAAAGAAACCTACTTGATACGTCTCCAATGTATCTATAAATTTTGATGGTTTCATGCTATTATCTTGTCAAACTTTGGATGTTTTGCATGCCTTTTATATATTTTTTGGGCCTAACTTATCAACTTAGTGCCAAGTGCCAGTTCCTGTTTTTTCCATGTTTTTGACCCCTTTCAGAGGAGAATTTGAAACGGAGTCCAAACAGAATAAAATCCCCGAAAAGATTTTTTCCGTAACAGAAGAAGATCAGGAGACTTGAGAGCCAAGGCAGGGGGTCCCCAGGGGCCCCACAAGCCCCCTCCCTACGGCCAGGAGGAGGCCACGGCCCCCAAGCTTGTGGGCCCCCTAGACCTCCTTTGCCCTAGGTTTTGCGCCTATATATCCCCAAAAATTCCACAAAAAATCAGGAGATCATCGAAAGTACTTTTCCGCCGCCGCAAGCTTGTGTCTCCGCAAGATCCCATCCGGGGCACATTCTGGTGCCCTGCTGGAGGGGGATACGGATATGGAGGGCTTATTCATCAACACCATGACCTCTCCGATGATGCGTGAGTAGTTCACCATGGACCTACGGGTCCATAGCTAGTAACTAGATGGCTTCTTCTCTCTCTTGGATCTTCAATACAAAGTTCTCCATGATCTTCATGGACATCTATCTGCTGTAATCTTCTTTTCCGGTGTGTTTGTCGAGATCCGATGAATTGTGGATTTATGATCATATTATCTATGAATCTTATTTGAGTTTCTTCTGATCTCTCTTAATTATGATTTCATATCCTTGTAATTCTCTTCGAGTTGTGGGTTTTGTTTGGCCAACTAGATCTATGATTCTTGCAATGGGAGAAGTGCTTGATTTTGGTTTCATACCGTGCGGTGACCTCACCCAGTGACAGAAGGGGTAGCGAGGCACGCATCATGTTGTTGCCATAAGGGTAAAAAGATGGGGTTTTCATCATTGGTTTGAGATTATCCCTCTACATCATGTCATCTTGCTTAAGGCGTTACTCTGTTCGTCATGAACTCAATACACTAGATGCATGCTGGATAGCGATCGATGTGTGGAGTAATAGTAGTAGATGCAGAAAGTATCGGTCTACTTGTCTTGGACATGATGCCTATATGTATGATCATTGCCTTAGATATCGTCATGACTTTGCGCGGTTCCATCAATTGCTCGACAGCATTTTGTTTACCCACCGTGATATTTGCAATTTTGAGAGAAGCCTCTAGTGAACACTATGGCCCCCGGGTCTACTCCATACCATATTTTCAGCCTTACACTTTTTACTTCGTTGCACTTTTCGCCTTCAGATCTCACTTTGCAAACAATCTTGAAGGGATTGACAACCCCTTTTAAGCGTTGGGTGCAAACTCTTTTGTGTTTGCGTAGGTACTCTGGACTTGACGAGATTCTCCTACTGGATTGATACCTTGGTTCTCAAACTGAGGGAAATACTTACTGCTCCTGTGTTGCATCACCCTTTCCTCTTCAAGGGAAAAACCAACGCAAGCTCAAGAGACGATAGAAGGATCTCTGGCACCACTGTCGGGGAAGGACTTTTGTTGACGTAGCAGAAGGATTTCTGGTGCCGTTGCCGGGGAGGATCAAGTCAAGAACTCATCCAAGTAGGTGTCGCAAACTCATCTCTTGCATTTACTTTGTTTGCCAGTTGCCTCTCATTTTCCTCTCCCGCACTTCACCAATTTGCCTTTTTCGTTTGCCTTTTCGTTCGCCCTTTTTCTCGCTTGCTCTTTGTTCGCTCGTGTGCTTGCTTGCTTGCCGAAGTCACCATGAATGAAAACACCAAACTTTGTGACTTCTCGAATACTAATAATAATGATTTATTAGTACTCCGATTGCTCCCGCCACTAGTGCGGAGTCATACGAAATCAATGTCGCTTTGCTGAATCTTGTTATGAAAGAGCAATTCTCCGGCCTTCCTAGTGAAGATGCCGCATCCCATCTCAATACCTTCATTGAGCTTTGCAATATGCAAAATAAGCAAGATGTGGATAATGATGTGATTAAATTGAAGCTTTTTCCTTTCTTGTTGCGAGATCGCGCAAAAACTTGGTTTTCTTCTTTGCCCAAAAATAGTATCGATTCTTGGGATAAGTGCAAAGATGCTTATATATCCAAGTATTTTACGCCCGCTAAGATTACCTCTCTCCGTAATGATATCATGAATTTCAAGCAACTTGATCATGAACATGTTGCACAATCTTGGGAGAGAATGAAATTAATGATTACAAATTGTCCCGCTCATGACTTGAGTCTTTGGATGATTATTCAAATCTTTTACGTTGGCTTGAATTTCGCTTCTAGAAATATCTTGGACTCCGCCTCAGGTGGAACGTTCATGGAAATCACATTAGGGGAAGCCACAAAGCTCTTAGACAACATCATGACGAACTACTCTCAGTGGCACACTGAAAGGTCACCTACTAGTAAGAAGGTACACGCTCTAGAAGAAATTAACTCGTTGAGTGCTAAGATGGACCAGTTAATGAATTTGGTTGCTAGTAGAAGTGCTCCTTTGGATCCTAATGATATGCCCTTGTCTTCTTTGATTGAGAGTAGCAACGCTAGCTTCGACGTTACATTTTTTGGTAGGAATAACTTTGGCAACAACAATGCTTTTAGAGGAAACTATGTTCCTAGGCCTTTTCCTAGTAACTCCTCTAATAATTTTGGCAACTCCTACAACAATACTCATGGAAATTACAATAGATTACCCTCTGATCTAGAGAGTAATATCAAAGAGTTCATCACCTCTCAAAAGATTTTCATTACGTCCATAGAGGAAAAGCTACTCAAAATAGACGATTTGGCTAAGAGCGTTGATAGAATGTGCTCCTCCCAAAATCAACATGGATGAAACTTTGAAAGCTATGCATGTTTCCATGATTGAGAGCCAATAAAGAACCGCCCAAATTCGTGCTAGACGTGAATGGCTTAAAAAGGCGTGTTCTTGTGATAAGAATCACGAAGATCTTAAAGTGCTTGGTGTGACTCCCATTGAATCTTTGTTTTCTTGTGTCAAACCTAATGATTATGGGGATGGATATGAAACAACTTTGGTTGAAAAGTGCCCCAATAATTTGGAGTCCATCTATCTTGATGCTAAAAGCATTGAAAGTGGAGTAGAAGATGTTAAAACTTGGAGTAGTAAGGAAATTACTACCGTGGATTTCAAGGAATTCAATTAAGATAGTTGCTCCTTGATTGAATGCATTTCCTTGATGCAATCCATATTAAACTCTCCACACGCTTATAGCCAAAACAAGGCCTTTACGAATCATATCGTCGAAGCTATGATAAAATCTCTTGAAGAGAAACTTGAATTGGAAGTCTCTATCCCTAGAAAGCTTCATGATGAGTGGGAACCTACCATCAAAATCAAAATCAAAAACTATGAATGCAATGCTTTGTGTGATTTGGGTGCTAGTGTTTCTGCGATTCCAAAGTCTTTATGTGATGTCCTGGGTTTTAATGAGATTGAAGAGTGTTCTCTTAATTTGCATCTTGTTGATTCTACTGTCAAGAAACCCATGGGAAGTGTTGGGGATATTACCTGTGGGTAACCCGCCCTTAATGGGCCGGGTGACCAAAGGGGCGACTCACCTTTGATTATGTGTCCGGTGGCCCAAGAGTCGTAGGGCGGTTCCAAAGACCATGTGGATGATGGACCGTCAAGGAATGTCCTGGTCATGGGGAACACGGCGACTTAGAGATAAGGAAAACTACCAAGAGTAGGATGGCAGGACTTTCTAAACCCTAGGGCCTCGACATGTATATAAAGGCGAGTCCCGGGAAAAGGTCGGGCGAGTTAGAGAGAATCGAGAGCTAGGTCAGGCGAGTTACGCCCTCCTTGTAATCGAAACCACCATTAATCTACACAAAGCAAGACATAGGCTTTTACCTCCTCACGAGGGGCCGAACCTGGGTAAATCCGAGTCTCTCTTTCGCTCACCCCCTTTGAGTGGCCACCAAGGTGCGATAGCTCCATCTTTAAGTCCTTTCACGAGGACATCTGCCGTGACAAAACCACGACAGTTGGCGCCCACCGTGGGGCTGGCGCACGGTGGAGTTGAGTTCACAAAGGGAGCCATGTCAGGGTTAGAAAGCTATGCGGTCGGCATCATGACTAAGAGCCGCCGCGGGAAGTACTACATCGACAACTCGCTATGGGAATCGGAGGATGATTCCGTCGAATCTGGGTACCGAGTCCCCTTCGACAAGATCAACATCTTCATCGGCATGATCGGGACGCATGTTCCTGAGACGGACACCTCCACCAACATCGTCGAGCCGGCCAGGTATGTCCACCCCGTTACACGGCGGATCAAGAGCCGCCAGGTTTTCATCGGCTTTACGCAGGGAGGCGACGCACAAGACGAAGAGGCAGGCCAGGAGATCACCCCTGTCAATTCCAACGGCGAGTCATCCATGGGCTAGACGGCGTCGATCCACCCTCTTGAGGAACGATAGCTTGGGGGGCTATCACTGGCGATGGATCCCGAAGTCCTCAAGAGATCTCGCAGGCACATCGCCATCTACATGGCGGGGTCAGCCCAGCCTCCTCAGAATCCGACTGGCAACAACGAGACCGGAGGGACGTCCAAGCCTCCAGCACAAACCATGACAGAGCTAGCAGCGGAGATAGCCAGCCTTATGGCAACCCCGGTTACATCTGAAAATCAGGAGTCGGTCAATGCCGAGCTAACCAAATTGCAGGAGGCAATGGCCAAAGCACAGCGTGACATGGAAGCAGAAGCCATGATACGTCTCAAACGTATCTATAATTTTTGATGGTTTCATGTTGTTATCTTGTCATCTTTGGATGTTTTATGTACCTTTTATATCTTTTTTGGGACTAACTTATTAATTCAGTGACAAGTGCGAGTTCCTGTTTTTCTGTGTTTTTGGCTCTTTTCAGATCTGATTTTGGAACGGAGTACAAACGGAATAAAATCCCCGAAATAATTCTTTCCCGAACGGAAGAAGATCAGGGGGCTTGAGGGCCAAGCCAGGAGGGCTACAGGGGGCCCACAAGCCCACTATCCGCCACCAGGGGACGGCGGCCAGTAGGCTTGTGGCCTCCCTGGCGCCCCCCTAACCTAACTCCTTCGCCTATATATTCCCTAAAATACAGAAACAAATCAAGGGATCCACGAAAATACTTTTCCGCCGCCGCAAGCTTCCGTTTCCGCGATATCTCATCTGGAGACCCTTCCCGGTGCCCTGCCGGAGGGGACTTTGGAGTTGGAGGGCTTCTACATCAACATCATCGCCCCTCCAATGACTCGTGAGTGGTTCACTTCAGACTTACAGGTCCGTAGTTAGTAGCTAGATGGCTTCTTCTCTCTCTTGGATCTTCAATACAAAGTTCTCCATGATCTTCATGGATATCTATCCAATGTAATCCTCTTTGGCGGTGTGTTTGTCGAGATCCGATGAATTGTGGATTTGTGATCAGATTATCTATGATATATATTTGAGTCTTTGCTGATTTCTTATATGCATGATTTGATATCCTTGAAAGTCTCTCCGAGTCTTGGGTTTTGTTTGGCCAACTAGATCTATGATTCTTGCAATGGGAGAAGTGCCTGGTTTTGGGTTCTTACCGTGTGGTGACCTTTCCCAGTGACAGTAGGGGCAGTAGGGCACACATCGTGTAGTTGCCATCAAGGGTAACAAGGTGGGCTTTGTCGTAGATATGAGATTGTCCATCTACATCATGTCATCTTGCTTAAGGCGTTACTCTGTTCTTTTGCACTTAATACACTAGATGCATGCTGGATATCGGTCGACGTGTGGAGTAATAGTAGTAGATGCAGAAAGTATCGGTCTACTTGTTTTGGACGTGATGCCTATAGATATAATCATTGCCATAGATGACGTCACGACTTTGCGCGGTTCTATCAATTGCTCGATAGTAATTTATTCACCCACCGTCTACTTGCTTTCATGGGAGAAGCCACTAGTAAACACTATGGCCCCGGGGTCTATTCACACCTATCGTTTCCACTTTCGCTTTCACTTTGCTTTGTTACTTTGTTGCTTTCAGTTCTCACTTAGCGAACAATCTATAAGGGATTGACAACCCCTTCATAGTGTTGGGAGCAGGCTTTTTGTGTTTGTGCGCGCACTTGTGATACTCCTTCACTAGATCGATACCTTGGTTCTCAAACTGAGGGAAATACTTACCACCGTTGTGCTACATCACCCTTTCCGCTTCGAGGGAACACCAACGCAAGGCTCCAAGGCCACGGGGGAAATCGTTTGCATATTTTCCTAGGAAGTCCCTTAAGGCGTAGCCGTAGCAGAAGGATTCCAGGTGATGTAGCACGTTTCTGGCGCCATTGGAAGGTCTTTTGTTGCAGTAACAGAAGTATTTATGGCGCCGTTGCCGGGGAAGGAGAGATCTATCCAAGTAGGTCTCACAAACTCATCTCCTGCATTTACTTTTTTGCCAGTTGCCTCTCGTTTTCCTCCCCCCCACTTCACATTTGCAGTTTTCATTTGCCTTTCTCCTTTGCCGTTTTCTTTTGCCTTTTGCCTTTTTGCCATTTTCCTTTGCTGGTTTTCTTGCTTGCTTGTGTGCTTGTTTGTTTCTTGAAGTCATCATGGCTGAAAACACCAAACTTTGCGACTTCTTGAGCACTAATAATAATGATTTTATTAGTACTCCGATTGCTCCCGCCACTAGTGCGGAATCGTATGAAATCAACGCAGCTTTGCTGAATCTTGTTATGAAAGAGCAATTCTCTGGCCTTCCTAGTGAAGATGCCGCGTCCCATCTCAATACCTTCATTGAGCTTTGCGATATGCAAAATAAAAGATATGTGGATAATGACGTGATTAATTTGAAACTTTTTCCTTTCTCGTTGCGAGATAGCGCAAAAACTTGGTTTTCTTCTTTGCCTAAAAATAGTATCGATTCTTGGGATAAGTGTTGGAAATATGCCCTAGAGGCAATAATAATTAGTTATTATTATATTTCTTTGTTCATGATTGATTGGAAACACAATACTTGTGTGGATACATAGACAAAACACTGTCCCTAGTAAGCCTCTAGTTGACTAGCTCATTGATCAAAGATGGTCAAGGTTTCCTGGCCATAGGCAAGTGTTGTTACTTGATAATGGGATCACATCATTAGGAGAATCATGTGATGGACTAGACCCAAACTAATAGACGTAGCATGTTGATCGTGTCATTTTGTTGCTACTTTTTTCTGCGTGTCAAGTATTTGTTCCTATGGCCATGAGATCATATAACTCACTGACATCGGAGGAATGCTTTGTGTGTATCAAACGTCGCAACGTAACTGGGTGACTATAAAGATGCTCTACAGGTATCTCCGAAGGTGTTCGTTGAGTTAGTATGGATCGAGACTGGGATTTGTCACTCCGTGTGACGGAGAGGTATCTCGGGGCCCACTCGGTAATACAACATCACACACAAGCCTTGCAAGCAATGTGACTTAGTGTAAGTTGCGGGATCTTGTATTACGGAACGAGTAAAGAGACTTCCGGTAAACGAGATTGAAATAGGTATGCGGATACTGACGATCGAATCTCGGGCAAGTAACATACCGAAGGACAAAGGGAATGACATACGGGATTATATGAATCCTTGGCACAGAGGTTCAACCGATAAAGATCTTCGGAATATGTAGGATCCAATATGGGCATCCAGGTCCCGCTATTGGATATTGACCGAGGAGTCCCTCGGGTCATGTCTACATAGTTCTCGAACCCGCAGGGTTTGCACACTTAAGGTTCGACGTTGTTTTATGCGTATTTGAGTTATATGGTTGGTTACCGAATGTTGTTCGGAGTCCCGGATGAGATCACAGACGTCACGAGGGTTTCCGGAATGGTCCGGAAACGAAGATTGATATATAGGTTGACCTCATTTGATTACCGGAAGGTTTTCGGAGTTACCACGAATGTACCGGGAATGACGAATGGGTTCCGGGTGTTCACCGGGGGGGCAACCCACCCCGGGGAAGCCCATAGGCCTTGGGGGTGGCGCACCAGACCTTAGTGGGCTGGTGGGACAGCCCAAGAAGGCCCTATGCGCCATAGGAAGAAAATCAAAGAGAAAAGAAAAAAAGAGGAGGTGGGAAAAGGGGGAAGGCCTCCTCCTTCCAAACCTAGTTGGATTCGGTTTGGAAGGGGAGGGTTGCCCCCCTTGGCTCGGCCGACCCCCTTGGGGGTTCTTGGACCCCAAGGCAAGGCTCCCCCTCTTCCCCCTATATATACGGAGGTTTTCGGGCTGATTTGAGACAACTTTGCCACGGCAGCCCGACCACATATCTCCACGGTTTTACCTCTAGATCGCGTTTCTGCGGAGCTCGGGCGGAGCCCTGCTGAGATAAGATCATCACCAACCTCCGAAGCGCCGTCACGCTGCCGGAGAACTCATCTACCTCTCCATCTCTCTTGCTGGATCAAGAAGGCCGAGATCATCGTCGAGTTGTACGTGTGCTGAACGCGGAGGTGCCGTCCGTTCGGCACTAGATCGTGGGACTGATCGCGGGACGGTTCGCGGGGCGGATCGAGGGACGTGAGGACGTTCCACTACATCAACCGCGTTCACTAACGCTTCTGCTGTGCGATCTACAAGGGTACATAGATCGAATATCCCCTCTCGTAGATGGACATCACCATGATAGGTCTTCGTGCGCGTAGGAAATTTTGTGTTTCCCATGCGACGTTCCCCAACAGTGGCATCATGAGCTAGGTTCATGCGTAGATGTCTTCTCGAGTAGAACACAAAAGTTTTTGTGGGCGGTGATGTGCGTTTTGCTGCCCTCCTTAGTCTTTTCTTGATTCCGCGGTATTGTTGGATTGAAGCGGCTTGGACCGACATTACTCGTACGCTTACGAGAGACTGGTTTCATCGGTACGAGTAACCCCGTTGCTCAAAGATGACTGGCAAGTGTCAGTTTCTCCAACTTTAGTTGAATCGGATTTGACCGATGAGGTCCTTTTATAAGGTTAAATAGCAATTCATATATCTCCGTTGTGGTGTTTGCGTATGTAAGATGCGATCCTACTAGATACCCATGGTCACCACGTAAAACATACAACAACAAAATTAGAGGACGTCTAACTTGTTTTTGCAGGGTATGCTTGTGATGTGATATGGCCAACAATGTGATGTGATATATTGGATGTATGAGATGATCATGTTGTAATAGTTAAATATCGACTTGCACGTTGATGGTACAGCAACTGGCAGGAGCCATAGGGTTGTCTTTAAACTAACATTTGTGCTTGCAGATGCGTTTACTATATTGCTAGGACGTAGCTTTAGTAGTAATAGCATGAGTAGCACGACAACCCCGATGGAGACACGTTGATAGAGATCATGATGATGGAGATCTTGGTGTGACGCCGATGACAAGAAGATCGTGCCGGTGCTTTAGTGATGGAGATCAAGAAGCACATGATGATGGCCATATCATGTCACTTATGAATTGCATGTGATGTTAATCCTTTATGCACCTTATCTTGCTTAGAACGACGGTAGCATTATGAGGTGATCTCTCACTAAAATTTCAAGACGAAATTGTGTTCTCCCCGACTGTGCACCATTGCGACAGTTCTTCGTTTCGAGGCACCACGTGATGATCGGGTGTGATAGACTCAACGTTCACATACAACGGGTGCAAAACAGTTGCACACGCGGAACACTCGGGTTAAGCTTGACGAGCCTAGCATGTGCAGACATGGCCTCGGAACACATGAGACCGAAAGGTCGAGCATGAATCATATAGTTGATATGATTAGCATAGAGATGCTTACAACTGAAACTATTCTCGACTCACGTGATGATCGGCCTTGAGATAGTGGATTTGGATCATGTACCAATCAAATGACTAGAGAGATGTACTTTTTGAGTGGGAGTTCTTAAGTAATATGATTAATTGAACTAATTGTCATGAACATAGTCTAATGGTCTTTGCGAATTACGATGTAGCTTGCGCTATAGCTCTACTATTTTTATATGTTCCTAGAGAAAATTTAGTTGAAAGTTGATAGTAGCAAACTTTACAGAGGATTGTCCTCGTTGCTGCGCAGAAGGCTTATGTCCTTAATGCACCACTCGGTGTGCTGCACCTCGAGCGTCGTCTGTGGATGCTGTGAACATCTGACATGCACGTTTCTGATGACTACACGATAGTTCAGTACAAAATACTTAATGGCTTAGAAGCAAGGCGCCGAAGACGTTTTCAAACATCACGGAACATAAGAGATGTTCTAAAGAGATGAAATTGTGATTTCATGCTTGTGCCCTTGTTAAGAGGTACGAGACCTCTGACAAGATTCTTTGTCCACAAAGTAAGGGAGAAAAGCTCAATCGTTGAGCGTGTGCTTAGATTATCTGAGTACGACAATCGCTTGAATCAAGTGGGAGTTAATCTTCCAGATGAGATAGAGATGGTTCTCCAAAGTCACTGCCACCAAGCTGTGAGAGCTTCGTGATGAACTATAACATATCAAGGACAGATACAATGATCCTTGAGCAATTCGTGATGTTTGACACTGCGAAAGTAGAAATCAAGAAGGAGCATCAATAGTTGATGGTTAGTAAAACCACTAAGTTTCAAGAAAGGCAAGGGCTAGAAGGGATACTTCGTGAAACGGCAAAACAATTGCTGCACTAATGAAGAGACCCAAGATTAAACCCACACCCGAGACTAAGTGCTTCCGTAATGAGGGGAACAGTCACTGAGGCGGAGCAACTCTAGATACTTGGTAGATAAGAAGGCTGGCAAAAGTCAAAAGAAGTATATTTGATATACATGATGTTGATGTGTACTTTACTAGTACTCCTAGTAGCACGAGGGTATTGGTACCGGTTCGGTTGCTAAGTGATTAGTAACACGAAATGAAAGCTACGGCATAAACGGAGACTAGCTAAAGGCGAGGTGACGATACGTGTTGGAAGTGTTTCCAAGGTTGATATGATCAAACGTCGCACACTCCCTCTACCATCGGGATTGGTGTTAAACCTAAATAATTGTTATTTGGTGCTTGCGTTAAGCATGAACATGATTGGATTGTGTTTATTGCAATACGATTATTCATTTAAAGAGAATAATGGTTACTCTATTTGCTTGAATAATCACCTTCAATGGTTTATTGAATCTCGATTGTAGTGTTACACATGTTCATGATATTGGTGCCAAAAGATACGAGGTAATGATGATAGTACCACTTACTTGTGGCACTGCCGCTTGAGTCATATTGGTATAAATTGCATGAAGAGGCTCCATGTTGATGGATGTTTATACTCACTTGATTTTGAATCACTAGTGACATGCAAATCATACCACATGAGCAAAGCCTTGTTTTCATTGAGATGAAACAAGATAGTAACTTGTTGGAAGTGATACATTTTGATGTATGCAGTCCAATGGGTGCTGAGGCACGCAGTGGATATCATTATGTTCTTACTTCAATGACGATTTGAGTAGATACAAGAGTATTTACTTAATGAATCACAAGTCTGAAATATTGAAAAGTTCAATTCTGTTTCAGAGTGAAGTTCGTCGTAACAAGAGGATAAACGATCTACGATATGATCATAGAAATGAATATCTGAGTTACGTGTTTTGGTACGCAGTTAAGACAATGTGGAAATTGTTTCGCAGTTCATGCCACCGGCAACATCATAGTGTGATGATGTGTCTGAACGTCATAGCCACGCACTATTTGGTATGGTGCATGCTATGATGTCTCTTATCGAATTACCACTATTTTTTATGGGTTATGCATTAGAGACAACCGCATTCACTTTAAATAGGGCACCACGTATTTCCGTTGAGATGACACAGCATAGACTGAGGTTTAGAGAAATCTAAACTGTCGTTTCTTGAAAGTTTGGGGCTTCGACACTTATGTGAAATAGTTTCAGTCTGATAAGCTCGAACCAAAAGCGGATAAATGCATCTTCATAGGATATCCAAAACAGTTGGGTACATCTCCTATCTCACATCCGAAAGCAAAGTGTTTGTTTCTAGAAACGGATCCTTTCTCGAGGAAAGGTTTCTCTCGAAAGAATTGAGTGGGAGGGTGGTAGAACTTGATGAGGTTATTGAACCATCACTTCAACCAGTGTGTAGCAGGGCGCAAGAAATTGTTCCTGTGGCGCCTACACCAATTGAACTGAAAGCTGATGATGGTGATCATCGAGCATCGGATCAAGTTACTACAAGCCTCGTAGGTTGACAAGGTCGCGTACTACTGCAGAGTGGTACGGTAACCCTGTCTTGGAGGTCATGTTGTTGAGCAACAGTGAACCTACGAGTTATGGAGAAAGCAATGGTGGGCCCGGATTCCGACAAATGGCTAGAGGCCATGAAATCCGAGAGAGGATCCATGTATGAAAACAAAGTGTAGATGGACATCACCTTGATAGGTCTTCGTGCGCGTAGGAAAACTTTTGTTTCCCATGCGACGTTCCCCAACAATAAGTGCAAAGATGCTTACATATCCAAGCATTTTCCGCCGGCTAAGATCATCTGCTTACGTAACGATATCATGAATTTCAAGCAACTTGATCATGAACATGTTGGACAATCTTGGGAGAGGATGAAGCTTATGATTAGAAATTGTCCCGCTCATGGCTTGAGTTCGTGGATGATTATACAAATCTTTTACGCTGGCTTGAGTTTCGCTTCTCGCAATATCTTGGACTCCGCCTCAGGTGGAACGTTCATGGAAATCACGTTAGGAGACGCTACAAAACTCCTAGACAATATCATGACCAACTACTCTCAGTGGCACACTAAAAGGTCACCTGCTAGCAAAAAGGTACACGCTATAGAAGAAATTAACTCGCTTAGTGCTAAGATGGACGAGTTGATGAATTTGGTTTCTAGTAGGAACGCTACTGTAGATCCTAATGACATGCCACTATCTTCCTTGATTGAGAGTAGCAACGCTAGTTTGGACGTGAATTTTGTTGGTAGGAACAATTTCGGCAACAACAATGCTTTTAGAGGAAACTATGTTCCTAGGCCTTTTCCTAGTAACTCCTCTAACAATTATGGCAATTCCTACAACAACACTTATGGAAATCACAACAAATTACCCTATGATTTAGAGAGTAATATCAAAGACTTCATCAACTCTCAAAAGATTTTCAATGCGTCCATAGAGGAAAAACTACTCAAAATAGACGATTTGGCTAAGAGCGTTGATAGGATGTCTTGTGATATTGATGCTTTGAAAGTTAGATGTGCTCCTCCCAAGGTCAAATTGGATGAAACTTTGAAAGCTATGTGTGTCTCCATGAATGAGAGCAAATAAAGAACCGCCCAAATTCGCGCTAGGCATGAATGGTTTAAAAGGGTGCGTTCTAGTGATGCAAATCACGAAGATCTTAAAGTGCTTGGTGTGTCTCCTCTTGAATCTTTGTTTTCGCGTGTCAAACCTATTGATGAAGGGGCTGGATATGAATCCACTTTGGTTGAAAAATGCCCCAATGATTCGGAGTCCACCCATCTTGATGATAAAGGTGTGGAGAGTGGAGTAGAAGAAATCGAAATTTTGGGTAGTAATGAAATTCCCACTTTGGATTTCAAGGAATTCAATTATGATAATTGCTCCTTGTTTGAATGCATTTCTTTGATGCAATTCATTGCAAACTCTCCACATTCTTATAGCCAAAGCAAAGCCTTTACCGCGCATATCGTAGATGCAATGATGAAATATCTTGAAGAGAAGCTCGAATTAGAAGTCTCTATACCTAGAAAACTTCATGATGAGTGGGAACCTACTATCAAGATCAAGATCAAAAACTATGAGTGCAATGCTTTGTGTGATTTGGGTGCTAGTGTTTCCGCGATTCCAAAGTCTTTATGTGATATTCTTGGTTTTCATGAGATTGAAGAGTGTTCTCTTAATTTCAATCTTGCAGATTCTACTATCAAGAAACCCATGGTAAGGATCGATGATGTTCTTATTGTTGCAAATAAGAACTATGTACCCGTGGATTTCATTGTACTTGACATAGATTGCAATCCTTCATGACCCATTATTTTTGGTAGATCTTTCCTAGAAAGGAAATAAGATTGCCTTATGAATCTATGATGAGGGCTACTTACGGTTTGATCACCAAAGATGACTATACGTGATTCCATCACCTTTTGCCTAGCTAAGGGCGTTAAACAAAAGCGCTTGTTGGGAGGCAACTGAATGAATTTATCCTTTTTCTTTCTGTTTTGTGTTTTCCACACTTTCATAATTCTGTTATGATTGTGTTTTTTGTGTTTCTTTTTTCGTTTGTACCAAGAAAAACCGTTATGATTAGTCTTGGGGATGATCGTTTGGTCATGCTGGAAAAGACAGAAACTTTCTGCTCACGAAAAGAATTTTCATTTTTTTCTGTAAGAGCTTTTGAGTTGATCCTTTTTTATGCTGATTTCTACGCAAATTCTTCATACTGTTGTAATTGTTCAGAATTTTTGAAGTAACAGAACTATATGAAATATACAAATTGCTACAGACTGGTGTGCTGTTAACAGATTTTGTTTTTGTTGTGTTGGTTGCTTATTTTGATGAAACTATGGATAGTATCGGGGGGTATTAGCCATGGAAGATTGAAAATACAGTAACCCAACATCATCATAAGTAGAATCTAAGTTTGCTACAGTACCTAAGGAAGTGGTGGTTTGCTTTCTTATACTAATGTTATCACGAGTTTCTGTTTAAGTTTCGTGTTGTGAAGTTTTCAAGTTTTGGGTGAAGTTCTTATGGACAAAGAGATAAAGAGTGGCAAGAGATCAAGCTTGGGGATTCCCAAGGCACCCCCAGAGATTCAATGATGTCGTAAAAGCCTAAGCTTGGGGATGCCCCACGAAGACATCCCCTCTCTCGTCTTCAATCCATCGATAACGTTACTTGGGGCTATATTTTTATTCACCACATGTTATGTGTTTTTGCTTGGAGCATCTTGTATCGTAGGAGTCTTTTATATTTGTTGTGTCACAATCATCCTTGCTTCACACCTAGAGAGATAGACATGCACTCGTCGTGATTTTGTCGAGCTTCACTTATATCTTTTGGTAGACAATTCAGCTCACATGTGCTTCACTTATATCTTTTGAGCTAGATACTTTTGCTCTTTGTGCTTCTCTTATATCTTTTATAGCACAGCGGTGCGTGGCTTGGTAGTTGATCTATGCTTTGAAAGTAGTCTCAAAAGGGGTAGTTATCCAAAGGGATACGAAAACTTCCACCTTCATGTGCATTGCATAGTTAGAGAAGTTTGATTCATCTCAATTAGTTTTGAGTTGTGGTCTTGGTAATATTGAAGTTATGCTAGTAAGGTGTTGTGGATCTAGAAATACTTGTGTTGAAGTTAGTGATTCCCGTAGCATGCACGTATGGTGAACCGCTATGTGATGAAGTCTGAGCATGATTAGTCTTTTGATTGTCATCCTTTGTGTGGCGGTCGGGATCGCGCGATGGTTTATACCTACCAACCCTTCCCCTATGAGTATGCGTTGAATGCTTTTCGATTACTAATAGAACTTTTGCAACAAGTATATGAGTTCTTCATGACTAATGTTGAGTCCATGGTTTAGATGCACTTTCACCTTCCACGATCACTATCTTCTTAGTGTCGTGCAACTTGCGCCGGTGCACAAAACCCACCATTAGCCTCCCTCAAAACAGCCACCATACCTACCTACTATGGCTTTTTCAAAGTCATTCCGAGATATACTTCCATGCAAGTACCACCATGACATGTGCCACCACGTCTACCTTGCCATTGCATGATCGTAAGATAGCTAGCATGATGTCTCCATTAATGTCTATGCCATGCTAGATCATTGTCACGGTACACTACCGAAGGCATTCCATATCGAGTCATCGTTGCTCTAAGTTTTGAGTTGAAAGTGTGATGATCATCATTGATGGAGCATTGCCCCATGTGAGGAAATAAAAGAGGCCAAAGATGCCCACCAAAATAAAAATAATATAAAAAAGAGGCCAAAGAGCCCAGCAAAAAAATGAGAGAAAAAGAGAGAAGGGACAATGCTACCACCTTTCCACACTTGTGCATATTAAACACCATGATCTTCATGATTGAGAGTCTCTCGTTTTGTCACCACCATATAGCTAGTGGGAAATTTTCATTATATAACTTGGCTTGTATATGCCAATGATAGGCTTCCTCAAAATTGCCTTAGGTCTTCGTGAGCAAGCAAGTTGGATGCACACCCACTAGTTTTCTTTAAGAGCTTTCACATACTCTTAGCTCTAGTGCATCATTTGTATGGCAATCCCTACTCATTCACATTGATATCTATTGATGAGCATCTCTATAGCTCATTGATATGCCTAGTTAATGTGATCATCTTCTCCTTATTTTGTCTTGCAACCTCCACCACACTCCACACCACTTATAGTGCTAAAACCATGGCTCACGCTCATGTATTGCGTGAGAGTTGAAAAGGTTTGAGAAAGTAAAGGTGTGAAAAAATTACTTGGACAATACCGGGGTTGTGCATGATTTAAATTCGTTGTGCAATGATGATAGAGCATAGCCAGACTATATGCTTTTGTAGGGATAACTTTCTTTTGGCCTTGTTATTTTGAAAGTTCATGATTACCTTGCTAGTTTGCTTGAATTATTATTGTTTCCACGTCAATAACAAACTATTGTTTTGAATCTAATGGATCTGAACATTCACATCATGTAAGAGGAGTTACAAAGGACATCTATGCTAGGTAGCATGAAAGCATCAAAAATTCATTCTTTATCACTTCCCTACTCGAGGACGAGCAGGAGTTAAGCTTGGGGATGCTTGATATGTCTCAAACGTATCTATAATTTTTGATGGTTTCTTGATGTTATCTTGTCATCTTTGGATGTTTTATGTACCTTTTATATCTTTTTTGGGACTAACTTATTAATTCAATGCCAAGTGCCAGTTCCTGTTTTTTCTGTGTTTTTGGCTCTTTTCAGATCTGATTTTGGAACGGAGTCCAAACGGAATAAAATCCCCGAAATAAATTTTTCCCGAATGGAAGAAGATCAGGGGGCTTGAGGGCCAAGCCAGGAGGGCTACAGGGGGCCCACAAGCCCCCTATCCGCCACCAGGGGCGGCGGCCAGCAGGATTGTGGCCTCCCTGGCACCCCCCCTCACCTAAATCCTTCGCCTATATATTCCCTAAAATACAGAAAAAATCAAGGGATCCGCGAAATACTTTTCCGCCGCCGCAAGCTTCCGTTTCCGCGAGATCTCATCTGGAGACCCTTCTCGGTGCCCTGCCGGAGGGGACTTTGGAGTTGGAGGGCTTCTACATCAACATCATCGCCCCTCCAATGACTCGTGAGTAGTTCACTTCAGACCTACGGGTCCGTAGTTAGTAGCTAGATGGCTTCTTCTCTCTCTTGGATCTTCAATACAAAGTTCTCCATGATCTTCATGGAAATCTATCGGATGTAATCCTCTTTGGCGGTGTGTTTGTTGAGATCCGATGAATTGTGGATTTGTGATCAGATTCTCTAAGATATATATTTGAGTCTTTGCTGATTTCTTATATGCATGATTTGATATCCTTGTAAGTCTCTCCGAGTCTTGGGTTTTGTTTGGCCAACTAGATCTATGATTCTTGCAATGGGAGAAGTGCTTGGTTTTGGGTTCTTACCGTGTGGTGACCTTTCCAAGTGACAGTAGGGGCAGCAAGGCACACATCGTGTAGTTCCATCAAGGGTAACAAGGTGGGCTTTGTCGTAGATATGAGATTGTCCATCTACATCATGTCATCTTGCTTAAGGCGTTACTCTGTTCTTTTGGACTTAATACACTAGATGCATGCTGGATAGCGGTCGACGTGTGGAGTAATAGTAGTAGATGCAGAAAGTATCGGTCTACTTGTTTTGGACGTGATACCTATAGATATAATCATTGCCATAGATGATGTCACGACTTTGCGTGGTTCTATCAATTGCTCGACAGTAATTTGTTCACCCAGCGTCTACTTGCTTTCATGAGAGAAGCCACTAGTAAACACTACGGCCCCCGGGTCTATTCACACCTATCATTTCCACTTTCGCTTTCACTTTGCTTTGTTACTTTGTTGCTTTCAGTTCTCACTTGGCGAACAATCTATAAGAGATTGACAACCCCTTCATAGCGTTGGGAGCAGGCTTTTTGTGTTTGTGCAGGCACTTGTGATACTCCTTCACTCGATCGATACCTTGGTTCTCAAACTTAGGGAAATACTTACCACCGCTGCGCTACATCACCCTTTCCGCTTCGAGGGAACACCAACGCAAGGCTCCAAGGCCACGGGGGAAATCCTTTGCATATTTGCCTAGGAAGTCCCTTAAGGCGTAGCCGTACCAGAAGGATTCCCGGTGCCGTAGCATGTTTTTGGCGCCATTGGAAGGTATTTTGTTGCAGTAACAAGCCGCTAGGATCGAGACACAGCGAGCTGCGATCGCCGCAGAGACCGATCGGCTGAACACAGAAGGCTGGCGGCTCGGGATACAGCAGTGCGTTTCTGACGCCGTCCATCAAAGGAGACACGGTGGGCGCGTCCCGGCCGACTTACACCCAACTCGCCTCTTTGACACTCCGCGCACCCCTGGGTCGGGTCCTGATCGGCCTCTGCAAGCCGCCCCGAGGGGAGGAACGATTCCACCACCCAATCCGCCGCCGGTTCAGCCCATGGACGCTCATGCAACTCGATTCCAGACACCACAGGGTCACTTCTCAAACCCCGTTGACAACGTGTTGGTTGCAACCCACCACCTGGAGTCTCTTCCGATTTACGGAAACACCCTGGCCGAGATAGAAGTTAGGAACGCCATTGAGATGTTGAAGACGGCCGTAGTTCAGCACACGCAGTATTCCCATAGCCTTGATCGGCTCCACTCTACGCCCCAGGCGAGTCACAACAGAAGTCGCCATGAGGATTTTTCTCGCAGTGACCAGCGGGCCGTGGCAGCTCCCCCAACACGAGTTGCTTGGGATGCCTGACACACGCGCCCAGGATATTGTGGACGCAGCGCGGACCGTGCGGCACATGGAGCCAACGGCCCTGGCGGGTCTAGCCTACCCGGCCTACATGGCACCGTCGCCCGCGCCCCTGGACGGAGGAGGCAAACACATTGGAGTATCATGTCTCGCACCGGCTTTGCACAACGAGCGCATGCCGAAGGACTTCAAAGGGCCTAGGAAGGTTCCCAACTACTCGCCGGATCTCGAGCCCGGGTCATGGATCGAGAGCTGTGAACTCGCGATGGATATGCTGGACGTTAGTGAGGCGGTCTGCGCGAAATACTTCACCATGATGCTTGAAGGGACGACATGCACTTCGTTGAAAAACCTGCCACCCAACTACATCAACACTTGGGCGGAACTGAAGGAGCGTTTTATCAAGAACTTCAGAGGGACCTGCAAGCGCCCGATGACGATCGTTGACTTACAGCACTGCGTTCAGCGACTGGATGAGTTGGCCCACCACTGGACCTGGCGAGTTGTGGAAGTCATTCATTTGTCGGAAGGCATTTCGGCGGCTCAGGCGGTGTTGATCCTGGAGAAAAATTGCCATTACGAGCCTCCGGTGCTGAAACTAGGGAGACTTCAGTGAAAGGTACAAGACATGGGCGAGCTGATGGACGCCCTTACCAGATACGCTGAGTCGGATGACACCAAGGATCCCAGTGAGGGCGACGACAAAACCACTGGAGTTACCCGCAAGGGCGAGTTACAAAAGGGCCAATCCCAGTTTCAGAACCGGGGCCATAACCACCATGGCTGGCATGGCAAGAAGCGGCAACAGGAGGGTCCTATGGAATTTATTGCTAATACTAATACTCGCAACGCAAACCCGCGTCAGAAGAAACGGGGCTTCAGTGGGAAGAAACCACGTAACTACCATGAAATTCTTAAAGGCCCGTGCCCGCAGCACGCCAGAGCTGATGGACCGGCGACTCACTCATGGGAGGATTGCTATGTGATGCAAGAGTTCCGGGCAGAGGCGCTCAAAAGGAGTCAAGGCGGTGAGCAGGGCCAGCGGTAGGAGCAACCCGGCCCGCCCGGATCGCGACAAGTCGCATTCGGGGGTTTCCCCAACCAAGGACCGCAGGGCGCGTCGCAGCACAATGACGGTCAATACCAAGTTCATAACCAGCAATACCACCCACCGGGAATATTCCAACAACCCCCCCCCCCTGCAAGGAGACCCCCAGCGGCAGGAGGACCGCGGCGGGTTCCAAAACAACCCCAAACAGTTAAACAACGGGCAGTACCACGCTTTCACCACTAACACCTGTAAACGGGACCGCAAGGTAAAGCACAGAACTTTCGTAGCTGAGCCGACGCTCCCTCGGTACCTTCACTGGTCAGACCAACCCAAACATGGAGCCGAGAAGACCATCCACCCCGAATCGACAACCCCGACGATTTAGCCCTGGTCATGGCTCCCCATGTCGGGGGCTACACCCTCCCGAAGGTCCTTATGGACGGGGCAGCAGCATCAACATCCTATACTTCGACACTTTTCGGCGGATGAATCTCCTCGAGAAGGACCTGATGCCATCATCCACGGTTTTCCACGGTATTGTGCCTGGTAAGTCGGCATACCCCATTGGGCGGGTCAAGCTTAATGTGGCTTTTGGCACGGAATCAAACTACAGGAGCGAGTCTCTCTTGTTCGTGCTAGTCAAGATCAAGAGCCCCTACCATGCGCTGTTTGGACGACCAGCTTACGCCAAGTTCATGGCCCGCCCGTGTTATGTTTATCTCAAGCTCAAGATGCCTGGACCCAAGGGTCCCATCACTGTCCATGGCGACAGGAAAATAGCCCAAGAGTGCGAAGAAGGAGATGCGACTTATGCTGAGTCAGCTTGTGCGGCCGAGGAACTTAAGTTTCACCAATCCCACGTCGACCCGGCAGACATGATGCCGCTCAAAAGGCCAACTATTGATTCTGAGCCACCCCTCATGTTCAAACCAGCGGACGACATCAAAGTCATTGACTTTACATCGGGTGACTCCACCAAGCAGTTCACTATTGGGGCGGGTCTTGACCCCAAATAGGAAAGCGCGCTCATCGAATTCATCCGTGAGAATCGGGACATCTTTGCATGGAAACCTTCTGACATGCCGGTGTCCCGAGAGAATTTGCTGAGCACCATCTCAATACTGACCCCAAAGTTAAGCCGGTACGGCAGTACCTCTGCAGGTTTAACGAAGAGCGTCGTAAGGCGATTGGAGAAGAAGTAGCCTGGCTCCTTGCCGCCGGGTTCATCATCGAGGTTTTTCATCCAGAATGGCTGGCTAACCCGGTCTTGGTACTCAATAAGAATGGCACTTTCCGCATGTGCATTGATTACACGGACCTTAACAGAGCCTGCCCGAAGGATCCGTTTGCCCTTCCCCGCATTGATCATATTATAGGTTCGACGGCGGGTTGCGAACGTCTGTGTTTCTTGTACGCTTATTCTGGATACCACTAGATAAAAATGGCGGTGGCGGATCAGGAAAAGACATCCTTCATAACCCCGTTCGGAGCTTTGTGTTATGTGTCCATGCCGTTTGGGCTTAAGAGCGCGGGGGCGACTTACCAGCGCTGCATCCAAAACTTCTTACAGAGCCAGATAGTCCGTAACATCCACGCTTACATGGACGACATCGTGGTCAGGTCTCACCGCAAGGACTCGCTGTTGGAGGATCTCAAAGAAACATTCGACAATCTTCGTGTTTACCAGATGAGGCTTAACCCCACCAAGTGCATATTTGGTGTCCCCGCGGGGAGGCTATTGGGTTTCTTGGTGTCAGAACGAGGAATCGAGGCCAACCCAGAGAAGATTGAAGCAATTATTTCGCTTGGAAAACCGGCCAACGTTAACCAAGTACAGCGCATGGCGGGTCGAATCGCGGCCTTGAGCCGTTTCATAAGTCGCCTTGGGGAGAAGGCCATCCCTCTCTATTAGTTGCTCAAGAAGACCGATCGTTTCGTGTGGACATATGAGGCCAACGACGCCTTCGAAACCTTGAAGCAGCAATTAGCTAACCCTACGGTGCTGGCGGCTCCGGCAGACAAAGAACCTATGCTCCTGTACATTGCGGCCAATTCCAAAGCAGTCAGCGTGGCAGTAGTTGTCGAGCGAAAGGGGGAAGGGAAGGAATACCCTGTCCAAAGACCGGTGTATTTCATCAGCGAGGTCCTTACCCTCTCCAAGCAAGATTACCCGCATTGGCAAAAAATGGTTTTTGGGGTATTCATGGCGAGTCAAAAGCTGAAGCATTACTTTCAGGAACACCCGATCACGATCGTCAGCTCCGCTCCCCTCGGTGATATCATACATAACCGAGAGGCCACTGGACGGATTGCTAAATGGGCCATCGAGCTGGGTCCTCATCAGGTTCGGTACACGCCTCGGACAGCTATCAAGTCTCAAGCACTCGTGGACTTCATCAATGATTGGACCGAGTTACAAATCCCTAAGGAAAGACCAGATCTTACATATTGGATCATCTATTTTGACGGGTCCAGACAGTTGGAAGGCTCGGGGGCTGGCGTGGTGATAACTTCGCCTCACGGTGACAGTTTTGCTATGTCCTCCGACTCATGCTCCCATGTACTAACAATGCAGTAGAATACGAAGCTCTGCTTCATGGTTTGCGACTCGCCAAGGAGATGAACCTCACGAGAGTGAGATGCTTGGGCGATTCCGATCTCGTGGCGCAGCAGGTTTCTGGCACCTGGGATTCACGAGATCCTTTGATGGCGGCTTACAGATGGGCTGTGTCAGATGTGGAGGGTCATTTCAGTGGCTATTAAGTGGATCACATCGATCGACGGCTTAACAAAGCAGCGGACGCTCTTTCCCGCCTTGGTTCGCAGCGTAAGCCGGTTCCTCCCAATGTCTTTTTGGATATATTGTATAACCCTTCAGTAAAACTGCCTTCGGAAGAAGACCTGGCGGTACCAAACCCCGAATCTCAACTCGTGGCGGCTCTTCACGCTACTCCGGACTGGCCGATTCCCTACATGGCGTATCTCACCAGAGGCGAGTTACCTGCCGACGAGCTGCTAGCTCGCCAAGTTGTCCGCCGGTGCAAACCTATGGTCATACACAATGGCAAGTTACATAAGCGAAGCACCTCAGGGGTATTTCAAAGATGTGCTCAATGAGATTCATGCGAGCGACTGTGGTCATCATGCTGGATCCCGATCCTTGGTTTCTAAAGCCTTCAGGCATGGGTTTTATTGGTTGACGGCTCACGCAGGCGCGGATGAGATCGTTCGCCGATGTGATGGCTGTCAAAAGTTTGCACGTCAGATGCATGTACCGGCTCAGGAATTGCGGATGATACCAATCACTTGGTTGTTTGCAGTCTGGGGGCTCGATATGGTCGGCCCTTTCAAAATGTCTTCTAATAAAAAGACTCATTTGTTGGTGGCGGTTGACAAACTTACCAAATGGGTGGAAGCAGAACCTGTTAGCAGCTGTGATGCTGATACGACCGTTAAATTCTTGAAGAAGCTAATTTTCCGGTTCGGATATCCACATAGTATCATTACAAACAATGGTACTAACCTATCCAAAGGTGCAATGCAAGAATTCTGCTCACCAAAGCATATCCGACTTGACGTTTCCGTGGTGGTGCATCCCTAGTCTAATGGACAGGCAGAGAGGGCGAATCAGGAAAAATTACGAGGGATTAAGCCTCGACTCATGGTACATTTGGAACGCACGCCAGGATGTTGGGTCGAGGAGTTGCCGTCAGTTCTGTGGAGTATCAGGACGACTCCAAACCGCTCCACGGGTTTTACTCCTTTCTTTTTGGTCTATGGGCTGGAGGCAGTGTTACCAAGTGACATCAAACATGATTCCCCGCAAGTCGCCGCTTACGTGGAGCAGGACAACGAGTCCGCACGACAAGACTCGCTGGACGTCTTGGAGGAGGAATGTGACTTGGCCGCGTCACAGTCGGTGATTTACTAACAGGATTTACGCCGTTATCATAGTCGCCGGGTCAAGAGCTGAGCTTTCTAGGAAAGCGACTTAGTGCTCCGTTTGATTCGAGACCATACCGGTATGCACAAGCTGTCACCTCCATGGGAGGGACTGTTTGTCGTCAGCAAGAATCTTCGAAACGGCTCATATTATTTGATGGATCTTCGTCCAGATCGGCCAACTATGGAGGTTGAGACAACTCACCCCTGGAACATAGCCCATCTGCGGCCTTACTATACATAGAGCCATGAGCTCCCTTTCTTTCTTTTATCAAGTTTTTGTAATCCATAGATTATGAAAGCAATAAAGCCGGCACCCACGAATTTTGGGGTCCTTTGTCGTTTCAGCTTTTGAAAGCATGAGTCTTTATTGTTCTATAAGTCACCCAAACATGGACGTTATCAGTATCAAAGAGCATAAGTCGCCATGCTGCACTTATTTCAAAACTGGATACTGGTAAGCCAAAGAGGACCAAAGTTGCCACGTCGCACGGTTCAAACATAGGCGCCTTATATGGTTTTTGAGAAGTAAACCGGCTTACTTGGGGGATACTAGTCCCCAAGTTGTTTTGCAGTAAGAGCGTATACGCTTCTGTCATCATATGCCTGGTTTCTTCCTAAACCGTAGGTCACTTGGGGGCTTCCACTCATTGAGTTCAGCCTGAATACCCTCTTGACTAGCGAAAAATTACCGCATTACAAATGGTTATACTGGACTATGTGTTGAACAAGTCACCAAATGGACCTATGTACTCAAGGCGAGTCAATCCGTTATTTGGACCCTAAAGTCGTCTTGGCTAAAACATAAAGGGTACCGGCTAGAGTCACACATGGAAAATAGAGAAACCATCGGTTCATTGAACCTGCTTCATAGAAGCTTGACTCGCGCCTGATCAGCCGGTCTAAAACAACGAGGCTTTTTTGCAAAAAGTTTCCTAAGGGTAACGCTAGAGTTTTGCACACTCGTCTTATCCTATTGAAACTCATTGAGTCGATAAATTTTTCCTTTGAACTGGTTTTGATTATAAGTCCCCCTTGTTCATATTTTTCCCTAACCCAGGGGCCGATTTTATATCTTGCCATGATTCAGGGGCTGGTTTATGTTGGAATTATGCCCTAGAGGCAATAATAAATGTATAGTTATTATTATAATTCCTGTATCAAGATAATAGTTTATTATCCATGCTATAATTGTATTGAATGAAGACTCATTTACATGTGTGGATACATAGACAAAACACCGTCCCTAGCATGCCTCTAGTTGGCTAGCCAGTTGATCGATGATAGTCAGTGTCTTCTGATTATGAACAAGGTGTTCTTGCTTGATAACTGGATCACGTCATTGGGAGAATCACGTGATGGACTAGACCCAAACTAATAGACGTAGCATGTTGATCGTGTCATTTTGTTGCTACTGTTTTCTGCGTGTCAAGTATTTATTCCTATGACCATGAGATCATATAACTCACTGACACCGGAGGAATGCTTTGTGTGTATCAAACGTCGCAACGTAACTGGGTGACTATAAAGATGCTCTACAGGTATCTCCGAAGGTGTTAGTTGAGTTAGTATGGATCAAGACTGGGATTTGTCACTTCGTATGACGTAGAGGTATCTCGGGGCCCACTCGGTAATACAACATCACACATAAGCCTTGCAAGCAATGTAACTTAGTGTAAGTTGCGGGATCTTGTATTACCGAACGAGTAAAGAGACTTGTCGGTAAACGAGATTGAAATAGGTATGCGGATACTGACGATCGAATCTCGGGCAAGTAACATACCGAAGGACAAAGGGAATGACATACGGGATTATACGAATCCTTGGCACTGAGGTTCAAACGATAAGATCTTCATAGAATATGTAGGATCCAATATGGGCATCCAGGTCCCGCTATTGGATATTGACCGAGGAGTCTCTCGGGTCATGTCTACATAGTTCTCGAACCCGCAGGGTCTGCACACTTAAGGTTCGACGTTGTTTTATGCGTATTTGAGTTATATGGTTGGTTACCGAACGTTGTTCGGAGTCCCGGATGAGATCATGGACGTCACGAGGGTTTCCGGAATGGTCCGGAAACGAATATTGATATATAGGATGACCTCATTTGATTACCGGAAGGTTTTCGGAGTTACCGGGAATGTACCGGGAATGACGAATGGGTTCCGGGAGTTCACCGGGGGGGGCAACCCACCCCGGGGAAGCCCATAGGCTTTGGGGAGACACACCAGCCCTTAGTGGGCTGGTGGGACAGCCCCAAGGGGGCCTATGCGCCAAGAAAAAGAAATCAAAGGAAAAGAAAAAAAAAGAGGGAGGAGGTGGGAAGGGAGGGGGACTCCTCCCACCAAACCAAGTCCAACTCGGTTTGGGGGGGGAGTCCTCCCCCCCTTGGCTCGGCCGACCCCTTGAGGGTCCCTTGGACCTCAAGGCAAGGTCCCCCTCCCTCCTCCTATATATATGGAGCAATTAGGGCTGATTTGAGACGACTTTCTCACGGCTGCCCGACCACATACCTCCATAGTTTTTCCTCTAGATCGCGTTTCTGCGGAGCTCGGGCGGAGCCCTGCTGAGACAAGATCATCACCAACCTCCGGAGCGTCGTCACGCTGTCGGAGAACTCTTCTACCTCTCCGTCTCTCTTGCTGGATCAAGAAGGCCGAGATCATCGTCGAGCTGTACGTGTGCTGAACGCGGAGGTGTCGTCCGTTCGGTACTAGATCGTGGGACTGATCGCGGGATTGTTCGCGGGGCGGATCGAGGGACGTGAGGACGTTCCACTACATCAACCGCGTTCTCTAACGCTTCTTCTGTACGATCTACAAGGGTACGTAGATCACTCATCCCCTCTCGTAGATGGACATCACCATGATAGGTCTTCGTGCGCGTAGGAAAATTTTTGTTTCCCATGCGACGTTCCCCAACAGTGGTATCAGAGCTAGGTTCATGCGTAGATGTCTTCTCGAGTAGAACACAAAAGTTTTTGTGGGTGGTGATGTGCGTTTTGCTGCCCTCCTTAGTCTTTTCTTGATTCCGCGGTATTGTTGGATTGAAGCGGCTTGGACCGACATTACTCGTACGCTTACGAGAGACTGGTTTCATCGCTATGAGTAACCACGTTGCTCAAAGATGACTGGCAAGTGTCAGTTTCTCCAACTTTAGTTGAATCGAATTTGACCGAGGAGGTCCTTGGATGAGGTTAAATAGCAACTCATATATCTCCGTTGTGGTGTTTGCGTAAGTAAGATGCGATCCTACTAGATACCCTTGGTCACCACGTAAAACATGCAACAACAAAATTAGAGGACGTCTAACTTGTTTTTGCAGGGTATGATTGTGATGTGATATGGCCAACAATGTGACGTGATATATTGGATGTATGAGATGATCATGTTGTAATAGAAATATCGACTTGCACGTCGATGGTACGGCAACCGGCAGGAGCCATAGGGTTGTCTTTATACTAACATATGTGCTTGCAGATGCGTTTACTATTTTGCTAGGATGTAGCTTTAGTAGTAATAGCATAAGTAGCACGACAACCCCTATGGCAACACGTTGATGGATGATCATGGTGTGGCGCCGGTGACAAGAAGATCGTGCCGGTGCTTTGGTGATGGAGATCAAGAAGCACGAGATGATGGCCATATCATGTCACTTATGAATTGCATGTGATGTTAATCCTTTTATGCACCTTATTTTGCTTAGAACGACGGTAGCGTTATGAGGTGATCTCTCACTAAAATTTCAAGACGAAATTGTGTTCTCCCCGACTATGCACCGTTGCTACAGTTCGTCGTTTCGAGACACCACGTGATGATCGGGTGTGATAGACTCAACGTTCACATACAACGGGTGCAAAACAGTTGCGCACGCAGAACACTCGGGTTAAGCTTGACGAGCCTAGCATGTGCAAACATGGCCTCGGAACACATGAGACCGAAAGGTCGATCATGAATCATATAGATGATATGATTAGCATAGGGATGCTTACCACTGAAACTATACTCAACTCACGTGATGATCGGACTTGAGCTAGTGTAAGTGGATCATGAACCACTCAAATGACTAGAGAGATGTACTTTTTGAGTGGGAGTTTAGCAAATAATTTGATTAAGTTAAACTCTAATTATCTTGAACATAGTCTAAGTCCACTTTGAATATATTTGTGTTGTAGATCATGGCTCACGCGAGTGTCATCCTGAATTTTAATACGTTCCTAGAGAAAGCTAAGTTGAAAGATGATGGAAGCAACTTTGTAGACTGGGCTCGTAATCTTAAGCTAATCTTACAAGCTGGGAAGAAGGATTATGTCCTTAATGCTGCGCTAGGAGATGAACCACCCGCTATGGCTGATCAGGATGTTAAGAACGCTTGGTTAGCACGTAAGGAGGACTACTCAGTAGTTCAATGTGCAGTCTTGTATGGCTTAGAACCGGGACTTCAACGTCGCTTTGAGCGTCATGGAGCATTTGAGATGTTCCAGGAGTTGAAGTTTATCTTTCAGAAGAACACCCGGATCGAGAGGTATGAGACCTCCGATAAATTCTATGCTTGCAAGATGGAGGAAAACTTGTCTGTCAGTGAACATGTGCTCAAAATGTCTGGGTACTCAAACCGTCTAGCTGAACTGGGGATTGAACTCCCGCAAGAGGCTATCACTGACAGAATCCTTCAATCACTGCCGCCAAGCTATAAAGGCTTTGTGTTGAACTACAACATGCAAGGGATGAACAAGTCTCCCGGCGAGTTGTTTGCGATGCTGAAAGTCGCAGAGTCTGAACTCCGTAAAGAGCATCAAGTGTTAATGGTGAGCAAGACCACTAGTTTCAAGAGAAACGGCAAAGGCAAGAAGGGAAATTCTAAGAAGAGCGGCAAGCCTGTTGCCAATCCGCCGAAGAAACCCAAGGCTAGACCTAAGCCTGAAACAGAGTGCTTCTATTGCAAGGGTATGGGTCAATGGAAGCGCAATTGCCCCAAGTATCTGGCAGATAAGAAGGCAGGCAAAGAAAAATCAGGTATATTTGATATACATGTTATTGATGTGTACTTAACCGGCTCTCGTAGTAGTGCCTGGGTATTCGATACCGGTTCTGTTGCTCACATTTGCAACTCGAAACAGGAACTGCGGAATAGACGAAGGCTGGCGAAAGACGAAGTGACGATGCGCGTAGGAAATGGTTCCAAGGTTGATGCAATCGCCGTCGGCACAGTGTCACTTCAGCTACCATCGGGATTAGTGATGAACTTAAATCATTGTTATTTAGTGCCTGCGTTGAGCATGAACATTATATCTGGATCTTGTTTATTGCGAGACGGTTACTCTTTTAAGTCTGAGAATAATGGTTGTTCTATTTCTATGAGTAACATCTTTTATGGTCATGCACCGAATGTGAGAGGATTGTTCATATTGAATCTTGATAGCGATACACATATACATAACATTGAGACCAAAAGAGTTAGAGTAAACAATGATAGCACCATATTTTTGTGGCACTGCCGCTTGGGTCATATTGGTGTAAAGCGCATGAAGAAACTCCATGCTGATGGACTTTTGGAGTCACTTGATTTTGATTCACTTGACACGTGCGAACCATGCCTCATGGGCAAGATGACTAAGACTCCGTTCTCCGGAACAATGGAGCGTGCAAGTGACTTGTTGGAAATCATACATACCGATGTGCGTGGTCCAATGAGCGTAGAGGCACGTGGCAGATATCGTTATTTCCTCACCTTCACTGACGATTTAAGTAGATATGGTTATGTCTACTTGATGAAACACAAGTCTGAAACATTTGAAAAGTTCAAGCAATTTCAGAGTGAAGTGGAAAATCATCGGAACAAGAAGATCAAGTTCCTACGGTCTGATCGTGGGGGTGAATATCTGAGTTTCGAGTTTGGTACTCACTTAAGACAATGTGGAATTGTTTCGCAGTTAACACCGCCTGGAACACCACAGCGTAATGGTGTGTCCGAACGTCGTAATCGTACTTTGTTAGAGATGGTGCGATCTATGATGTCTCTTACTGATTTGCCGTTATCATTTTGGGGTTATGCATTAGAAACAGCTGCATTCACTTTAAATAGGGCACCATCAAAATCCGTTGAGACGACACCATACGAACTGTGGTATGGCAAAAGGCCAAAGTTGTCGTTTCTTAAAGTTTGGGGATGTGATGCTTATGTCAAAAAGCTTCAGCCTGAAAAGCTGGAACCCAAAGCGGAAAAATGCGTCTTCATAAGTTACCCAAAAGAGACAGTTGGGTACACCTTCTATCTCAAATCCGAGGGCAAAGTGTTTGTTGCTAAGAACGGAAATTTTCTCGAGAAGGAGTTTCTCTCGAGAGAATTGAGTGGGAGGAAGATAGAACTTGACGAGGTTGTCGAACCTCTCATCCCTCTGGATGGTGGCGCAGGGCAAGGGGAAACCTCCGTCGTTGCGGCGCTGGTTGAGGAGGAAGTTAATGATGATGATCATGAAACTCCAGTTCAAGTTTCTGTTGAACCCCGCAAGTCGACGAGATCATGCGCTGCTCCAGAGTGGTACGGTAATCCCGTCTTATCAATCATGTTGTTAGACAACAATGAACCTGCAAATTATGAAGAAGCAATGGTGGGCCCAGATTCCAACAAATGGCTAGAAGCCATGAAATCCGAGATAGGATACATGTATGAGAACAAAGTGTGGACTTTGGAGATACTACCTGAGGGCCGCAAGGCTATTCAGAACAAATGGATCTTTAAGAAGAAGACGGACGCAGACGGTAATGTGACCGTTTATAAAGCTCGACTTGTGGCAAAGGGTTTTTCACAAGTTCCAGGAATTGACTACGATGAGACTTTCTCTCCCGTGGCAATGCTTAAGTCCGTCAGAATCATGTTAGCAATGGCTGCATTTTTCGATTATGAAATCTGGCAGATGGATGTCAAAACGGCGTTCCTTAACGGTTTCCTTAAGGAAGAGTTGTATATGATGCAACCCGAAGGTTTTGTCGATCCTAAAAATGCTGACAAGGTGTGCAAGCTCCAGCGATCCATTTATGGACTGGTGCAAGCATCTCGGAGTTGGAACAAAAGCTTTGATGAGGTGATCAAAGCATTTGGGTTTATACAAGTGGTTGGAGAATCTTGTATTTACAAGAAAGTGAGTGGGAGCTCTGTGGCGTTTCTAATATTATATGTGGATGACATATTACTGATTGGAAACAACGTAGAGCTTTTGGAGAGCATAAAAGGTTACTTGAATAAAAGTTTCTCTATGAAGGACCTAGGAGAAGCTGCTTACATTCTAGGCATTAAGATCTATAGGGATAGATCAAAACGCGTGATAGGACTTTCACAAAGCACATACCTTGATAAAGTTTTGAAGAGGTTCAAAATGGAACAGTCCAAGAAAGGGTTCTTGCCAGTTTTACAAGGTACGAGATTGAGTAAGACTCAGTGCCCAGCAACTGATGAAGATAGAGAGCATATGCGCTCCGTCCCCTATGCTTCAGCCATAGGTTCTATCATGTATGCGATGCTGTGCACTAGACCAGATGTTAGCCTGGCCATAAGTATGGCAGGTAGGTTCCAGAGTAATCCAGGAGTGGATCACTGGACAGCGGTCAAGAATATCCTGAAGTACCTGAAAAGGACTAAGGAGATGTTTCTCGTGTATGGAGGTGACGAAGAGCTCGCCGTAAAAGGTTACGTCGATGCAAGCTTTGACACAGATCCGGACGACTCTAAGTCGCAAACCGGATACGTATTTATTCTTAATGGGGGTGCAGTAAGCTGGTGCAGTTCCAAGCAAAGCGTCGTAGCAGATTCTACATGTGAAGCAGAGTACATGGCTGCCTCGGAGACGGCTAAGGAGGGTGTCTGGATGAAGCAGTTCATGACGGATCTTGGAGTGGTGCCAAGTGCACTGGATCCAATAACCTTGTTCTGTGACAACACTGGTGCCATTGCCCTGGCAAAGGAACCAAGGTTTCACAAGAAGACCAGACACATCAAACGACGCTTCAACCTCATCCACGACTACGTCGAGGAGGAGGACGTAAATATATGCAAAGTGCACACGGATCAGAATGTAGCAAACCCGCTGACTAAACCTCTTCCACGGCCAAAACATGATCGACACCAGAACTGTATGGGTGTTAGATTTATTACAATGTAATTCACATGGTGATGTGAGGACAAGATTATTGACTCTAGTGCAAGTGGGAGACTGTTGGAATTATGCCCTAGAGGCAATAATAAATGTATAGTTATTATTATAATTCCTGTATCAAGATAATAGTTTATTATCCATGCTATAATTGTATTGAATGAAGACTCATTTACATGTGTGGATACATAGACAAAACACCATCCCTAGCATGCCTCTAGTTGGCTAGCCAGTTGATCGATGATAGTCAGTGTATTCTGATTATGAACAAGGTGTTGTTGCTTGATAACTGGATCACGTCATTGGGAGAATCACGTGATGGACTAGACCCAAACTAATAGACGTAGCATGTTGATCGTGTCATTTTGTTGCTACTGTTTTCTGCGTGTCAAGTATTTATTCCTATGACCATGAGATCATATAACTCACTGACACCGGAGGAATGCTTTGTGTGTATCAAACGTCGCAACGTAACTGGGTGACTATAAAGATGCTCTACATGTATCTCCGAAGGTGTTAGTTGAGTTAGTATGGATCAAGACTGGGATTTGTCACTTCGTTTGACGGAGAGGTATCTCGGGGCCCACTCGGTAATACAACATCACACATAAGCCTTGCAAGCAATGTAACTTAGTGTAAGTTGCGGGATCTTGTATTACGGAATGAGTAAAGAGACTTGTCGGTAAACGAGATTGAAATAGGTATGCGGATACTGACGATCGAATCTCGGGCAAGTAACATACCGAAGGACAAAGGGAATGACATACGGGATGATACGAATCCTTGGCACTGAGGTTCAAACGATAAGATCTTCGTAGAATATGTAGGATCCAATATGGGCATCCAGGTCCCGCTATTGGATATTGACCGAGGAGTCTCTCGGGTCATGTCTACATAGTTCTCGAACCCGCAGGGTCTGCACACTTAAGGTTCGACGTTGTTTTATGCGTATTTGAGTTATATGGTTGGTTACCGAACGTTGTTCGGAGTCCCGGATGAGATCACGGACGTCACGAGGGTTTCCGGAATGGTCCGGAAACGAATATTGATATATAGGATGACCTCATTTGATTACCGGAAGGTTTTCGGAGTTACCGGGAATGTACCGGGAATGACGAATGGGTTCCGGGAGTTCACCGGGGGGGGCAACCCACCCCGGGGAAGCCCATTGGCTTTGGGGAGACACACCAGCCCTTAGTGGGCTGGTGGGACAGCCCCAAGGGGGCCTATGCGCCAAGAAAAAGAAATCAAAGGAAAAGAAAAAAAAGAGGGAGGAAGTGGGAAGGGAGGGGGACTCCTCCCACCAAACCAAGTCCAACTCGGTTTGGGGGGGGAGTCCTCCCCCCCTTGGCTCGGCCGACCCCTTGAGGGTCCCTTGGACCCCAAGGCAAGGTCCCCCTCCCTCCTCCTATATATATGGCGCAATTAGGGCTGATTTGAGACGACTTTCTCACGGCTGCCCGACCACATACCTCCATAGTTTTTCCTCTAGATCGCGTTTCTGCGGAGCTCGGGCGGAGCCCTGCTGAGACAAGATCATCACCAACCTCCGGAGCGCCGTCACGCTGCCGGAGAACTCTTCTACCTCTCCGTCTCTCTTGCTGGATCAAGAAGGCCGAGATCATCGTCGAGCTGTACGTGTGCTGAACGCGGAGGTGCCGTCCGTTCGGTACTAGATCGTGGGACTGATCGCGGGATTGTTCGCGGGGCGGATCGAGGGACGTGAGGACGTTCCACTACATCAACCGCGTTCTCTAATGCTTCTGCTGTACGATCTACAAGGGTACGTAGATCACTCATCCCCTCTCGTAGATGGACATCACCATGATAGGTCTTCGTGCGCGTAGGAAAATTTTTGTTTCCCATGCGACGTTCCCCAACAGTTTATTCCTGGACATGCACTTGCTGAAATAAGCTACTGTTTTCCTAACATCCCAGGACAAATTTGCAGCCATTTCTTGGTTTATGAAAAAGTTGCAGGCGAGTCATGCATAGGATTCAAGGACTACAAATGGTTCTATCTAAAAGACAATACGACATGTTTGGTGTTTCATAGACACTGGCAAGATAATTACATGCCTCGCATGGCTTGAATGGGTATCATTCCCGAGCAAAGGAAGGATCCATGGGAGTGTTAGGCCGCCACCGAGTCGCCTTGCCTTGAGCTTTCTCCGCTTTCAATTCATAAGTCGCCCAGCTTCCAGTTACACTTGGACAAGGCGATGAACTCGTCTTCCTCAGCCAGGAAGTGAGACAGGTCCAAGTCAAGATTAAAAGGATTCCTGGGGCGGCTGGGAACTAGACTAGCAATTTGATATGAAGGAGGCGTCACCTTCTTTTTGTTTTTGTCATAGGCAGCTTGATACTTCTTCAGATCCAAACTGGCCGCCAGTTGAGTTGCTGCCTGGCAAGATTCTACGATGGTCCGTTGATAATCCACCTCGGTGAATTCTGACCCATCGACCTTCAGCTCTGGATAGCCGGCGACTATTTCCTCGGTTTTGAGCTGTGGAGCGTACGCTAGGCACCGACTCAGGGTGTTCAACACTCCGGTTCGGGCGGCTGATCTCTTTAATTTTTCTATTTGAGGAGGCAGCGTGGACAAGAAGCCGAGCATTTGCTTGATGGTGATTGTTGGTCCCTTACTGCCCATCACTCCCCTGATTGATAACAAAGGTGTATATAGCTCTCAATTTAAGCATGCAGTCATCTCGTATCTTGACAGCTCGAGCACTTGCAAAAGGGACATAAGTATTTGGTGATTTTTTATCCCAACCTGGTTAGTTAAAAGAGTTCAACGATCAAGCTTACCAAACATGGCGACTGTCATATTGGACACATGCTTTTATAAGCTAGTCAGCTCCTGTTGGGCGGCTTCCAGTTTCTCTTCCGCTTGCTCAACGCGCTTCAAGATGGCGGTTTGGTCGGCATTGGCTTTCTTCTCAAAAAAATATGGTCAGCCTTCATTTTTTCGAAATTGGCCCACAGTAAGCGGAATTTTTCCTCCAACTCGGAGTAAGCATCCTGTTGACCAGCCAAGTTTTTCTTTAAGTCGGCTACTGCCGCCTCACTCTGGGCCATAGACTCCAGCACATAATAATTGGGGAGACAAGTCTCATAATTTTTGCAAGCAATACTCCTGACACTTGGGGGCTAATGTATGATTTTTTATCAAAAGTCATACCACATACAAGACCCGGATCATCTTCTGAAAAGATGACCCGACCCTTGGGGGCTACAGGTTGAAGTTTTCTAATTCAAGACCCGGCTCATCTTCTGAAAATATGACCCGGCCCTTGGGGGCTACAGGTTGAAGTTTTCTAATTCAAGACCCGACTCATCTTCTAAAAAGATGACCCTGCCTTGGGGGCTACAGGTTGAAGTTTTCTAATGCAAGACCCGGCTCATCTTTTAAAAAGATGACCCAGCCCTTGGGGGCTACAGGTTGAAGTTTCTTAAAAGATCCGGCTCATCTTCTGAAAAGATGACCTGGCCCTTGGAAGGCTAATGAGTATAGGAAAATGCATCCACATACCTTGTGTTTGGTCCTCATAAGGCGGAGCAGGCTTTTGTTCAGCTCAAAATCCTTCTCCAGGTGACTTGTGAAGCCGGAGCAAAGCTGGACGACTTCCAGCTTCTCGTATTCGGGGAGTTTGAGGGGTTCTGCGTTACCATCAGGGGAAAGGCGACTTACCTTCAAAGTATGTTTGGAAAGCATGGCCCTTGGGGGAGTAGAGAAGCCAACGCCGGTAACCATGATGTCTGGATCGTCGGCCGCCTTGAGAGGGCTTGGCGGGTTACTATGGCCAGCGGTCTCCTTCAAAATGACGGGCGAGTCATCCTGGGTGTCGGGAATATTGCCTGCAGGAATGTCGCAAGCCGCCTTTTGCTCTTCTTCAGCCTCAGGAACAGAGGTGCCCGTGCCTAAGGCATCAGATGGTTGGTGTGCAGAAGGAGAGTCGCCGGTTATTCTCTTCTTCGCTTGTGCCCTACGATGAAAGCACCAAGGTTAAAAGCACATGTCTTTGTTTAGAAAAATTGGGTTAACAAAGCAGACTTACCCTTGTACATGAATCATCGGCGGGAGAGCAGAGATGGCCGAGTCGCCGGATGTGGGAGGAGAAGTCTGACATGACAAAGACTTGAAATTTCACAAAACATGGCGGGTTACATTTCACATGGCAAAAGATATAACAAAACAAAGATTTACCTGGCTGGTCCGTTTCCGACCAGTTGTCGTCTCGGGCAGTCCAGTGATTAAGTCGCCAGAGCGACTACGGGTCTTGCGAGAGGGGGTGAATCTTGCTTTTTTCAAAAGGAAATCAGGGTCCATATAAGCATGAGGATGAGACATGGGCACTTTTCCGCAGATCCGCCTGGCTGGTCTAGGGGAAGAAGAAGGTGAGTCAGAAGAAATGGAAATTACCTCGACTGCATCATTCTTGCTCTCATCATCATCGCCCTACATGTAAGGATATATGGCATAAGCTTAAGTCGGAACATATAGAGAAGGGACAAGGAAAAAGCCTTACCTCAGAATGTGCCTTGTCTGCATGAGAGTCGCCAACAAAAGATGAATCTTTTGTGGCGGTTTTCTTCTTGCTCACCGTTTTCTTCTTCTTGGTTGGCACCTTGGTGGACTTTGGGGCGACAGGTTTTGGGCCCCTCCGCCAAAACACATCGGTTTTCTAATAGACAGAGGCAGGTCTTTAACCACAATGGTTGTTAAGTGTAAACAAGACAAGTGGCGGCGTAGATTCTTACTGGTGGCACCGGGTTGGCACGACAGAAGCCTTTAAGGCCGATCTTGGCGCATTCTTCCACAGACTCGTCGGTCAGCTTCTTAATGACTCCGACGATCTCGCTCTCTGAGAGTTGGCGGCGACTGGCGCGCTGTGGATGGTCTAAAGTACCATCATACTCGTACATCAACCCGTCGTGGCGGCTTAAGGGAAGGATATTCCATTCTATCCAGCAGCGGAACAGGTCGATCCCGATGAGCCCATTGTTGTTCAGGAATTTCAGATCTGAAAAGAGCGGGATGAACTCCGACTCTTCTTCTTGAGTGAGCTTGTCAGGGAATTTGAAATCCATAGGCAAGCGGTCTGCTCTGAAACCCGGAAGAGGGTTCTCGCCTGGTGGAGAAGTATTTTGGCAATAGAACCATGACTCGGCCCATCCTTTGGGATGGCTGGGCAAAAGAACTACCGGGAATCCACGCTCGCGGCGTCTCTGGACGTTGACTCCTCCAAGCTCATTGTTGGGACCATTGGGGAACTCGGTTTGGCGGTTTAGGTGGAAGAAGTTCCAGAACAAGGGGATCATGGGTTCTTTCTGCAAATACACTTAACAGAAGACCTGGAACTGGCACAAATTGCTGATGGAATTGGGTCCTAGGTCTTGGGGATGGAGGTTGAGGAAGTGCAGGACGTCTCGGAAAAACTTTGACCCAGGCGGCTTGAATTCACGCTCAAGGTAATCGGTGAAGATCACCACTTCTCCTGGAGCAGGGTTGGGAATCAACTCGCCCGGGGCGGTTCTCCAACCAATAGTCTCCTTACTATCGAGGAGACCCGCCTTAAGGTATTTCTCGGGCGTGGCATCGTCGGCTTTGGTTGGCAACCAATCACACCTCGTGATGGCCATAAATACAAAAAAATGGAGTACGAGGCGACTCAGCAAAAAACTAGAGTGTATTATAACCCGCTGGTACGGACCCATGATGTTCACAAAAGGTTTGTTGACCCGCCAAAATATTCTAACCTGCTGGTACGGGCCTATGGAGCTCACAAAGGGTTTGATAACTCGCCAAACAGTTGACGTGCATCGTAGCCCGTTCTCTGGGTGATCTACAAGTATATCTTCGGGGGTTGTTCTAACTCGCACTCCGGACTGGAAGAAAAGGGCATCTTAGCAATAGTAATGAAACTGAGTCGCTATGAAGGTTGAAGTTAAAAGGCGACTCTCAGAAGTGTTCTTTTCCTTAGAGATATCCACAATAGGTGAATAAACATGTTTCTACAAGACATGTGGTAAATTATGGATCTACGGACAGAGTAAAATAAGAAGATATCGCGTGAAGTATGGCGATGAACTACTCATATAGTACAAACTACGGTGTTGGACAACAGAACATGGGTTTGAACCAACTGGAGGACGTGATTAAAATGGCCGATGCATGTTGCTATCTAAAGCTAATCGTTGGAGCGGGGAGCAGATCTAAAACAGTTCGAAGTGTTCATCCTGTTATGGAGCTGGTTCGCAAAGGAGCTACGGTCATGGCGTTCTCGGTCTAGACCTAAGAGGGGAAGGTGTGTGCATGTCAGTAGAAGATCGCCGCCGGGAGCGAAGGCTCGGAGCATCGTGTTCCTTGCTGCCCGGAGAGTCGCGGTCGATGGAGAAAGACTCTGGGAGCCGGGGACGACGCCGGGGTGCTGGAGCTGGAAGACGGTGCCGGGATGTCGATGCGCGTCGATGAAGATCACGGGGAAGACGAAGACGAAGATGAGATGGGAGTTGGTGACGAGGTTTCTCTCCCCCCATTTCTCTCACTATTTAAAGGGCAGGAACAGAAAACGAGGCTGTCAAGGCGGATATCGAGGCGACAAGTCAGTAAACGCAATGATGGCGCCTAGATTTTCGGGATAAGCAATTATGGGCGAAAGATTCGCTGACAGTTATAGTGCTTTGGGACTGGAGCCGAGGAGATGAGGCGACAGTCTTTAATACTATATGGCGACTCAGGTTAAGTACCACGGATGACGGCTCAACGTTTGCCGGAAGCCGGAAATGAGGAGAGTAGCCCCAAATTTGATGGGAGTTTATTGACACGAATGAATTCACGACAATCTGGGGCCTAATGTTGGGGATATTACCTATGGGTAACCCACCCTTAATGGGTCGGGTCACCAAAGGGGCGACTCACCTTTAATTATGCGTCCGGTGGCCCAGGAGTCGTAGGGCGGTTCAAAAGACCATGTGGATGATGGAACGTCAAGGAAGCTCCTGGTCGTGGGGAACACGGCGACTTAGAGATAAGGAAAACTACCAAGAGTAGGATGGCAGGACTTTGTAAACCCTAGGGCCTCAACCTGTATATAAAGGCGAGTCCTAGGAAAAGGTCACGCGAGTTAGAGAGAATCGAGAGCTAGGTCAGGCAAGTTACGCCCTATTTGTAATCGAAACCACCATTAATCTACACAAAGCAGGACGTAGGCTTTTACCTCCTCACGAGGGGCCGAACCTGGGTAAATCTGAGTCTCGCTTTCGCTCACCCCCTTTGAGTCGCCACCAAGGTGCGATGGCTCCATGTTTAAGTCCTTTCACGAGGACATCTGCCGTGACAAAACCACAACAGGAAGGATCAATGATGTTGTTATTATTTCAAATAGGAACTATGTACCCGTGGATTTCATTGTGCTCGACATTGATTGCAATCCTACATGCCCTATTATTCTTGGTAGACCTTTCCTAAGGACTATCGATGCTATCATCGATATGAAGGAAGGGAATATTAGATTTCAGTTTCCTTTAAGGAAGGGCATGGAAAACTTTCCTAGAAAGAAAATAAGATTGCCTTATGAATCCATGATGAGGGCCACTTATGGTTTGAGCACCAAAGACGACGATACGTGATTCTATCGCTTTTATGCCTAGCTAAGGGCGTTAACCAATAGCGCTTGTTGCGAGGCAACTCAATGAATTTATCTTTTTCTTTCTGTTTTGTTGTGTCCACACCATCACAATACTGTTGTGATTGTGTTTTTTGTGTTTGAGCCAAGCAAAACCTTTATGACTAGTCTTGGTGATGGTTGTTTGATCCTGCTGGAAAAAGACAGAAACTTTTCGCTCACGAGATGATTTTTCATTTTTATTCAGAAAGAGCTTTTGAGTTGATTCTTTCTGCTTCTGGTTTATATGCCTTTTGCCCAGGCAGTCGTAATTGTTCAGATTTTTTTAGGTGCATAAGTATACGAAGTATACAGATTGCTACAGACTGATCTGTTTTTGACAGATTCTGTTTTTGTTGAGTTGGTTGCTTGTTTTGATGAAACTATGGTTAGTATCGGGGGGTACTAGCCATGGAAAAGTGAGAATACAGTAGCCCAACACCAATATAGATGGAATTCAAGGTTGCTACAGTACCAAAAGAGGTGGTAGTTTGTTTTCTTGTGCTAATGATATCACGAGTTTCTGTTTTAGTTTTGTGTTGTGAAGTTTTCAAGTTTTGGGTGATGTTCTCATGGACGATGAGATAAGGAGTGGAAAGAGCTCAAGCTTGGGTATCCCAAGCCAAATTCAAGGACACCAAAAATCCTAAGCTTGGGGATGCCCCGGGAACGCATCCCCTCTTTCGTCATCAATCCATCGGTAACATTACTTGGAGCTATATTTTTATTCACCACATGATATGTGTTTTGCTTGGAGCGTCTTGTATCGTAGGAGTCTTTTCTTTTTGTTGTGTCCAAATCATCCTTGATGCACACCTTTTTGAGAGAGAGAGACATGCACTCATCGTGATTTTGCGCGAATGCTCATAGTGCTTCACTTATATCTTTTGAGCTAGATACTTTTGCTCTATTTGCTTCACTTATATCTTTTAGAGCACAGCGGTGTGTGACTTGGTAGTTGGCTTATGCTATGAAAGTAGTCCCAAAGGTGATAGGTACCCAAAGAGGATGCAAAAACCGTCATCTTCATGTGCATTGAGTAGAAAGAGAAGTCTTGATTCCTCTCAATTAGTTTTGAGACGTGGATTCGGTAATATTAAGAGCTATGTTAGTTGGGTGTTGTGAATCTAGAGATACTTGTGTTGAAGTTAGTGATTCCCGTAGCACGCACGTATGGTGAACCGCTATGTTAGGAAGTTGGAACATAATTGATCTATTGATTGTCATCCTTTGTGTTGAGGTCGGGATCGCGCGATGGTTAACACCTACCAACCATTCCCCTAGGAGTATGCGTTTAGCACTTTGTTTCGATTGCTAATAAAAACTTTCGCAACAAGTATGAGAGTTCTTCATGACTAATGTGAGTCCATGGTATAGATGCACTTTTACCTTCCACCATTGCTAGCCTCTCTAGTGCCGCGCAATTCTTGCCGGTACACAAACCCACCATATGCCTTCCTCAAAACAGCCACCATACCTACCTACTATGGCATTTTCATAGCCATTCCGAGAAATATTGCCATGCAACTCCCATTGTTCCGTCTCATGACTTGTGTCGTCACTCTCATATTGCCATTGCATGATCGTAAGATAGCTAGCGAGATGTTTCAACGTCATACGCCATGCTATATTGTTGCACATCCCGGTACACTGCCGGAGGCATTTCCTATAGAGTCATCATCATTTTGAGCTTTGAGCTGTGAGTAAATAAAAGTGTGATCATCATCATTATTAGAGCATTGTCCCATGTGAGGAAATAAAAAAAAAGAGGCCAAAGAGCCCAAATAAAAAAAATGAGAAAAGAAAAAAACAGGCCTAAGAGCCCAAATGAAAAAAAGAGAAAAAGAGAGAAGGGACAATGCTACAATCTTTTTCCACACTTGTGCTTCATAATAGCACCAAGTTCTTCATGATTGAGAGCTTCTTGTTTTGTCAGTACCATATGCTTGTGGGAATCTTCATTATATAACTTGGCTTGTATATTCCAATGATGGGCTTCCTCAAAATTTCCCTAGGTCTTCGTGAGCAAGCAAGTTGGATGCACACCCACTAGTTCTCCTTTTGAGTTTTCACATACTTATAGCTCTAGTGCATCTCTTGTATGGCAATCCCTACTCATTCACATTGATATCTATTAATGGGCATCTCCATAGCCCTATGATACACCGAGTCAATGTGGCCATCTCCTCCTTTTTGTCTCACAACCACCACCACACTCTATTCCACTTATAGTGTTATATCCATGGCTCACGCTCATGTATTGCGTGATAGTTATAAACAGTTTGAGAAAGTAAGAGTGTGAAAACAATTACTTGGCCAATACCGGGGTTGTGCATGATTTACATTAGTTGTGTGAGGATGATGGAGCATAGCCAGACTATATGATTTTGTAGGGATAACTTTCCTTGGCCTTGTTATTTTGAAAGTTCATGTTTACCTTGCTAATTTACTTGAAGTATTATTGTTTTCATGTCAATAGCAAACTATTGTTTCGAATCTCACGGATCTGAACATTCATGTCACGTGAAAGAAGTTGCAAAGGACAACTATGCTAGGTAGCATTCCACATCAAAAATTCATTCTTTATCACTTCCCTACTGGAGGACGAGCAAGAGTTAAGCTTGGGGATGCTTGATACGTCTCCAACGTATCTATAATTTTTTATGGTTTATGCTATTATCTTGTCAAACTTTGGATGTTCTGCATGCCTTTTATATATTTTTCGGGACTAACTTATTAACTCAGTGCCAAGTGCGAGTTCCTGTTTTTTCCATGTTTTTGACCCCTTTCAGAGGAGAATTTGAAACGGAGTCCAAACGGAATAAATTCCCCAAAAAGATTTTTTCCGTAACAGAAGAAGATCAAGAGACTTGAGAGCCAAGGCACGGGGTCCCCAGGGGCCCCACAAGCCCCCTCGGCGCGGCTAGGGGGGAGGTCATGGCCCCCAGGCTTGTGGGCCCCCTGGACCTCCTTTGCCCTAGGTTTTGCGCCTATATATCCCCAAAAATTCCATAAAATATCAGGAGATCATCGAAAGTACTTTTCCGCTGTCGCAAGCTTCTGTCTCCGCAAGATCCCATCTGGGGCACGTTCTGGTGCCCTACCGGAGGGGGGATTCGGATACGTAGGGCTTCTTCATCAACACCATGACCTCTCCGATGATGCGTGAGTAGTTCACCATAGACCTACGGGTCCATAGCTAGTAACTAGATGGCTTCTTCTCTCTCTTGGATCTTCAATACAAAGTTCTCCATGATCTTCATGGAGATCTATCCGATGTAATCTTCTTTTGCCGTGTGTTTGTCGAGATCCGATGAATTGTGGATTTATGATCAGATTATCTATGAATCTTATTTGAGTTTCTTCTGATCTCTCTTATGCATGATTTCATATCCTTGTAATTCTCTTCGAGTTGTGGGTTTTGTTTGGCCAACTAGATCTATGATTCATGCAATGGGAGAAGTGCTTGGTTTTGCGTTCATACCGTGCGGTGACCTCACCCAGTGACAGAAGGGGTAGCGAGGCACGCATCATGTTGTTTCCATCAAGGGTAAAAAGATGGGGTTTTCATCATTGGTTTGAGATTATCCCTCTACATCATGTCATCTTGCTTAAGGCGTTACTCTGTTCGTCATGAACTCAATACACTAGATGCATGCTGGATAGCAGTCGATGTGTGGAGTAATAGTAGTAGATGCAGAAAGTATCGGTCTACTTGTCTCGGACATGATGCCTATATGTATGATCATTGCCTTAGATATCGTCATGACTTTGTGCGGTTCTATAAATTGCTCGACACTAATTTGTTTACCCACCGTGATATTTGCTATTTTGAGAGAAGCCTCTAGTGAACACTATGGCCCCCGGGTCTACTCCACACCATATTTTCAGCCTTACACTTTTTACTTTGTTGCACTTTCCGCCTTCTGATCTCACTTTGCAAACAATCTTGAAGGGATTGACAACCCCTTTTAAGCGTTGGGTGCAAGCCCTTTTTTGTTTGCGCAGGTACTCTAGACTTGATGAGATTCTCCTACTGGATTGATACCTTAGTTCTCAAACAGAGAGAAATAATTATTGCTCCTGTGTTGCATCACCCTTTCCTCTTCAAGGGAAAAACCAACGCAGGCTTAAGAGACGACAGAAGGATCTCTGGCACCACTTCCGGGGAAGGACTTCTATTGACGTAGCACTACTCACCGATATAACTAAGACTCAAATCAGTTTTTCACTAGATATGACTCGGCCAAGTTCGATCAATCAAGGGGGCTCCTAGGTTGGTACTGCTCTGATACCAACTTGTAACGCCCAAGATGCGATCCTATCCTTATTTTGGCACGAGGGTCTCGACAGGGATAGAACCGCATCTCGTCGTTTCACAAGAATGGATATCGTTACAAGTACATGTACTAAAGAGAAGAGTATATGGAATTGGCTTACACTCGCCACAAGCTACATCAGAGTCACATCAGTACAATACCTAAATATCACAAAGAAGAGCAGGGCCCGACTACGGACGAAAACAAATGGGAAAAGAACGACGTCCATCCTTGCTATCCCAGTCTGCCGGCTTGGAATCCATCCTAGATCGAAGAAGAAGAAGAAGAAGAAACTCCAAATGAACAATCATCGCGCTCACGTCAAGTAACCTTTACATGTACCTGCAACTGGTGTTGTTGTAATCTGTGAGCCATAGGGGACTCAGTGATACGTCTCCAACGTATCTATAATTTTTTATGGTTCCATGTTATTATCTTGTCAAACTTTGGATGTTTTGTATGCCTTTTATATATTTTTTGGGACTAACTTATTAACTCAGTGCCAAGTGCCAGTTCCTATTTTTTCCGTGTTTTGGACCCTTTTCGGAAGAGAATATTAAATGGAGTCCAAACAGAATAAAACCTCCGAAAAGATTTTTTCCGGAACAGAAGATACGCGGGGAACTTGAGAACCAAGGCAAAGGACCCCGGGGGAGGTCACAAGACCCCTAGGCGCGGCCTGGGGGGCCGCACCTAGCAGGCTTGTGGGGCCCGTGTGGCTCCTGTGCGCTACTTCTTCCGCATATAAATCCCTGAAAAATCCAAAACCACGAGAGAGATCAACGAAAATACTTTTCCGCCGCCGCAAGCTTCCGTCTCCGCAAGATCCCATCTGGGGCACGTTCTGGTGCCCTGTCGGAGGGGGGACTCGGATATGGAGGGCTTCTTCATCAACACCATTGCCTCTCCGATGATGCGTGAGTAGTTCACCACAGACCTTCGGGTCCATAACTAGTAGCTAGATGGCTTCTTCTCTCTCTTGGATCTTCAATATTAAGTTCTCCATGATCTTCATGGAGATCTATCCGATGTAATCTTCTTTTGCGGTGTGTTTGTCTAGATCCGATGAATTGTGGATTTGTGATCAGATTATCTATGAATCTTATTTGAGTTTCTTCTGATCTCTTATATGCATGATTTCATATCCTTGTAATTCTCTTCGAGTTGTGGGTTTTGTTTGGCCAACTTGATCTATGATTCTTGCAATGGGAGAAGTGCTTGCTTTTGGTTCATACCGTGCGGTGACCTCACCCAGTGATAGAAGTGGTAGCAAGGCACGCATCATGTTGTTGCCATCAAGGGTAAAAATATGGGGTTTATATCTATTGCATGAATTTATCCATCTACATCATGTCATCTTGCTTAAGGCGTTACTCTATTTTTCATGAACTCAATACACTAGATGCATGCTGGATAGTGGTCGATGTGTGGACTAATAGTAGTAGATGCAGAAAGTATCAGTCTACTTGTCTCGGACATGATGCCTATATGTATGATCATTGCCTTAGATATCGTCATGACTTTGCGCGGTTCTATCAATTGCTCGACAGTAATTCATTCACCCACCATAATATTTTCTATCTTGAGAGAAGCCTCTAGTGAACACTATGGCCCCCGGGTCTACTTCACATCATATTTTTAGCACTACACTTTTACTTTGTTGCAATTTCCGCCTTCAGTTCTCACCTTGCAATCAATCGTGAAGGGATTGACAACCCCATTGTAGCGTTGGGTGCAAGTTTGCTGTTTTTGCGCAGGTACATTGGTGCTTCGTCTTGATACTCCTACTGGATTGATACCTTGGTTCTCAAACTAACGGAAATACTTACTGCTACTGTGCTGCATCACCCTTTCCTCTTCAAGGGAAAAAACCAACGCACGCTCAAGAGGTAGCACTCAGCAATCTCATTTCCAAAGGTATCAAGACTAGCAAAGCTTAATGGGTGAGGTAAGGTTAAGTGGTGCGGCTGCAACAAGCGACTAAGATTTTATTTGGTGGCTAAATTACGATTACAAGAATAAAGAGGGGGGAAGATCTACGCATAGCGGATGTGAACTACTGATGATCAAATGAAAGATCCTGAACACGTACTTACGTCAAACATAACCCCACCGTGTCCTCGATCAGAGAAGGAACTCGTGAAAGAGACAGTCATGGTTACGCACTCAGTTGGCATATTTTAATTAAGTTAACTTCAAGTTGTCTAGAACCAGTGTTAAACAAAGTTTCCACGTTGCCACATAACCGCGGGCACGGCTTCCCGAAAGATTTAACCCTGCAGGGGTGCTCCAACTAGTCCATCACAAACTACCACACACTGCGACGGAATGACCTCGATCAAGGAAACCCGTGATCTCCTCATATCCCTATTGGAAAACCTCAACCTCGAGTTTAGCTCAAAGCATCCTCGGAATCCCTCGCACGACACACTCGATAAAGGTAAAACAAGTCCAGCAAGGCCACCCGGCGTGTCGACGATCCCGATAGGAGTCGTGTATCTCGTTCTCAAGACACGACGGATGAGCGATGGTAACCACGCCAAATGCCGAGTTTCCCTGGGTAGCGTTAATAAGATGCTCTATTTTGGACCAGCACCATCAGCACTGGCCCTCCCTGTATTATGTAGAATTACTCCTCGGGTTCATGACGCCCTATGCTTTTCAGTATTAACAGTATTATTATGTTGGACAAATGTAGTACCAATGTTGGGCCTTGCCAAACGAGCTTTATCCTAAAACGAGAATCTAGGGGTCCTCATAACAACCCCAAGCATGTTAGGAGCGCTCATTTATGGAACATAACACCGGTAACCGAAACTAAGGTGGCAAAGGTGGAACAAAACACCAGGCTAGAAAGGACGAGCCTTCCACCTTTTACCAAGTATATAGGTGCATTAAATTAAGTAGCAATTAATATGGTGATATAACAAGGAACCCATGTTATCACATGGAAGCAACTGCACCTGCAACTAGCAGCACTAACACATGGTTAAGGAAGCGGAAACATAGCCAATCAGTGGTTTGCTAGGTTGTGAACAGGTTGAAGGTTTTCATGGCAATGTTGAGAGGCTGACATTTAATAGGTGGTAGGCAGCAAGACATAATGATAGAAACGATAAAACTACCATGGCAATGATAGTAATGATATCTGGGGAAATGGTCATCTTGCCTGAGATCCCGCTTGGAAGAAGAGTGACTCCGTGAAGCAGACGGACCGACATAGTCGAACGGGTCCTCACATTCCGACACGCTTGCGGAACTCTATCGAGACGGAGAAAACCGGAAACAAGCATCAACACAAATATTCACCACGGCACATCCATGACATTATGCACACCCTAATATGATGCATGATCAGTTTCAAATATGCAAGACATGGCAATTCACATCACGCAAACTCTACACCTTAAGTGAAGTTCAATATGCAACGAGTTGCATATTGACGAAACTCCGCGTTAAATTACTTAGTTCACTCCCGTTTATTAACACAGCAAAATTAAAATGTTGCTAACATGGCAAGGGGTGAAGCACAAATTAAACTACCTATCTAGGCATTTTAAATGAGGCCGCAAACGACATATAGCATCTGTGAAATGACCACATGTGTTAAGTTTTAAATCTGTCCAGAGCTGTCCTAATCACATTTTATGTTTTTTAAATGGCAAAACAAAGTGGTTCACATGATTCTACTCGTCATTCTGGTCCATTTACATATATGACACATCTCCAACTGAGCTATGGTTCAAAAGTTACGGGTAAAACGGTATTAGCACGGCACGACTCACAATCTGATACAAACATCAAGCTTAGCCGTTTTTATCATGCATGAGAGATGAAAACTATTATTCTACACGAAGTTCTAGCCAAGTTACATATTGAACTTATTTCGATTCGATGCACGGTTTGAAAAATATTGACATTTTAAAAACCTGCATCTTTCTACTCAACTAGTAAATTTGTCCTCAGGTAAGCACTAAAAAAACACAACAATGGCCGAATTACTGCAAGCTGTAGTGGCCCAGGACTGAAATCAGTCTAAGGAGCTGAGTGTGTATGTGCCCGACAAAAGGGAAAAGATGACAAAAATCGGCATACGTGGGAATCGAACCCAATACGTCCTAGTTGCAGTCAAACACATAGACGAGCTTGACTACAATTAGTACCTGATGATCAATGGGATTCGGATCTCAATGAGGTATGCACGTGAGGATATTTATATACCAGATAAAATAGAAAAAACAACCAAAATTACTGGGGCGCTCTGGAATCGAATCCAGGACCCTTTGGGTGGACTCTGAATGCACTAACCAGCTCGGCTAGGGACCTGCTCGTGGTGCAATCTAGTGGCTAATCTAATTAACCCGAACAGGCAGAACAGATCAAAATCAAAGTATCACATCGGGAGGGCTGCTTACAACGGGGAACTAGGGGTCGGCGGCGTGATGCTCCGGCGAAGACAGCGGGCTCGGAGGCCGAGAATGGAAGGTTCTGCTAGGGCCGGCCGGATCCAGCTGAGGGACTGGGGATCCGGCTGCAGATCGCCGGATCAGGAGCGGGGCGACGGGGAGCTCCGGCGAACGGGGGCTGCAGGGGCTCGTCCATGGCGTTGCAGATGTCTGAAAAAAGAACAGGAGAAGAGAGAATTCAGAGAGAGGGAAAAATAGTAGAAGGGGAGAAGAAAGAGAGAGAGAGGACAGGGGCTGGCGTCGTACTTGCTGCCTCGGACATTGGTGACACGGAGTTCCTCCCGTGCTACTATGTGCCGGCGGCTCGTCGGCCTGCGGCAGGTCAGAGAGGCATGCGCACAGGTGTCGGGTGCTTGGGACGGGGTAGATGGTGGAGCTCCGATGCGGCAGCTTGGCGGCAGGGCCGAGCCGACGCTGCTACTGCACTTCCAGAAGAGGACGATGATGGGACCCCAAGCCAAGCTAGAGCCATGGCGTGGTGCTCCTAGAGACAGAAAGAGAGACTAGAGAGAGAGACTGGAAACGAAGAAGGAAGGAGAGAAGGGAGAGGGAGCACGGTAAGGAGAAGGTCCCTAGGCGCAGGGGCTTCGCCCGGAGTTGCTGCTACTGGTGCTCGCTCGCCTGCGAGCGCTGCCGAGGGCGTCGGCTGGAGACGCATGGCGAGGAGGTTCAATGGGATTTGCGAGGAGGGGAAATCGAGGAGGAAACCAGAGGCTTATGGCGGCGGCTGGGAGGATTGGGACAAGCTTCCTATAATTTAGGGTTGGCATCTACTTATAACATGTGGGGTAAGGGTAGGTCTACATTCGCATATAAATAACAGGTTTTAATAGGTCCAGACCCTCTGATCTAAATCGGGCGGTCTCCATTAAATAGGTTAGGGGTCCCATGAACAAACCGATGACGGTTTGTGGTAAAACGGGGTTGATTCGGACCCAACGGTCACGGGCATCCGGTTCGGGTTTCGGAAGGTTTCTGGACTAGGGTGCGTGCAGGTCGGTGCAGTGTGCAGAGGAGCTAGGCGGGGATGAGAGGGAAAACGGCAACCCGGTGATAGAGTTTAACGATGTCGCGGGCGCGTGCGTGTGTGGTTGGTCTCAAACGGTCAACTATAAAACGGAGAGAACCAGCAACTAATAACGGATGCAGATTTTGAAAACAGGCGGTAACGGAGTAATGATGCAATGAAGATGATGCGAATGATGCGATGATGAGTGCAACTACCAAATAAATCGGACGACGACAATGGGACAAAAGGGGAATCTTCTGGAGCGTCGGTCTCGGGCTGTCTCAACCGGCCCAGGTGAGGTTGGCACGGACTCGTCCAACACAGAGGAGGCTGGTCGAGTGGCAGCCGACACAGGCGAGGGCGGCCGAAGCATGCATGGCGCATGCACAGGACTGCTACTCACATCGGGATCAGGTGACGGCTCCTGTTCCTCCAGCAGCTCAAGATGGGCTCCACGACATGTACCTGCAGTATGATTAGGAAACAACACAGGAGAGTATGCAATATCAACAAACTAAGCAAGCAGTGGAGAGGTGGAAGGTGATGCCGGAGGAGCGGAAGGTAGTAAAAGAGATCAAAATGGGAACACATTCTCATCAAATACAACATCACGCGAGATGTAAACACGGCTAGACGGAATATGAAGACACGTGTACCCTTTGTGAAGAGAGTTATACCCAAGAAAGACACAAAGTTTGGACCTATACTCAAGCTTATGCTTGTTATAAGGGCGAAGATGAGGCCAGCATGCACACCCAAAGACTTTGAGAAAGGTATAATCTGGAGATCCATTAAGCAAGAGTTAAAGTGGTGTTTTTGTCCCAAGGAGTCGTGTAGGAAGCCTATTTATGAGAAAACAGGCTGTCAAAACTACATCACTCCAAAAGCAGAAAGGTACCAATGCATGATCAAGTAGAGTGATGCTAGTTTCAATGATATGACGATGCTTACATTCGGTTGCGCCATTCGGATGATGTGTATGGGGACAAGACACACGGTGTCAAATCCCAAGATTATTAAAGAACGCACTAAGGTTGTGATACCCACCCACCCCCCCCCCCCCAATCGGACTGAACATGGATAATTTTATGCTTAAGAAGATGCTCAACATGAGCTTGCAATTGGAGGAAAACATCGAACACATCAGATTTGTGCTTGATAAGGTAAAGGCAAGTAAAACGACTATAAGCATCAATAAAAACTGACATAATAGTTATGACCACTAACAGAAGTTTGGGCATGGCCCCATACATCAGAAAACACAAGCTCAAGTGGAGTTTTAACGACACGACTCGACTCTAAAAACGAAAGTTAGTGACTCTTGTCTTGCTGGTAGGCATCACAAACTGTGGCAGCATCTTTGTTGGACACAACTGGAAGATCATGACAATGAAGAATACTATGAACTATGGGAGTAGCGGGATGACTAAGCCATGCATGCCAATGAGTGGGTCATAACCCACAAGTATAGGAGATCGCAACAATTTTCAAGGGTAGAGTATTCAACCCAAATTTATTGATTCGACTCAAGGGGAAGCTAAAGAATATTATCAAGTATTAGCAGTTGAGTTGTCAATTCAACCACACCTGAAAGATTTAATATCTGCAGCAAAGTATGAGTAGCAAAGTAGTATGATAGCAGCAATAGCAACAGTAACCAGTAGCAGCAAAGTGACAGCAGTAGCAACAAGGTAACGTAGCAAGGACCAGTAGGAAAAGACTCGTAGGCATTGGATCGGTGATGGATGATTATGCCGTATGCTATTCATCATGTAACAGTTATAACACGGAGAGATATGTAACTAGCTCCCGTTCGTTAATGTAATGTAGGCATGTATTCCGTATGTAGTCATACGTGCTTAGGGAAAAGAACTTGCATGCCATCTATTGTCCATCCCTCCCGTGGCAACGGGGTCCTAATGGAAACTACGGGATATTAAGGTTCTCCTTTTAATAAAGAACCCGACCAACGCATTAACACTTGGTGAATACATGAACTCCTCATACTATGGTCATCTCCGGGAGTGGTTCCGGCTATTGTCACTTCGGGGTTGCCGGGTCATAACACATAGTAGGTGACTACAACTTGCAAGATAGGATCTAAAATAGACAAATATTGGCGACAACATAATAGGTTCAGATCTGAAATCATGGCACTCGGGCCCTAGTGACAAGCACTAAGCATGGAAAAGTAGTAGAAACATTAATCTTAGAACATAGTGGATACTAGGGATCAATCCCCGTCAAAACTAACTTGATTACATGATAGATCTCATCCAACTCATCACCGTCCAGCAAGCCTACGATGTGATTACTCACGAACGGTGAAGAGCATCATGGAATTGGCGATGGAGGAAGGTTGATGATGACGATGGCGACGATTTCCCCTCTCCTGAACCCAGAACGGACTCCGGATCTGCCCTCCAGATGAAGAACAGGAGGTGGCGGCGCCTCCGTATCATAAAATGCGATGAATCCTTCTCCTTGATTTTTTTCCGGGCGAAATGGGATATATAGAGCTGAGATTGGAGGCGGTGGTGCTCTGTGGGCCCCACAAGCCTGCCAGGCGCGGCCGGGGGGGTGGCCGCGCCTCCTGGGCTTGTGGCCCATTGGCTCACCTCCTCCGATGGATCTTTACGCCGGTATTTTTCATTAATTCCAGGAAAATTCTCCGTAAATTTTTCAGGTCATTCCGGGAACTTTTATTTCTCCACAAAAACAACACCATGGCAATTCTGCTGAAAACAGCGTTAGTCCGGGTTAGTTCCATTCAAATCATGCAAGTTAGAGTCCAAAACAAGGGAAAAAGAGTTCGGAAAAGTAGATACGACGGAGACGTATCAACTCCCCTAAGCTTAAAGCCTTGCTTGTCCTCAAGCAATTGAGTTGACAAACTGAAACAGACAAAAGAGAAACTTTGACGAACTCTGTTTGATCTTGTTGTTGCAACTATGTCTAACTCATAACCAGAATTTCAGCAAGATCACAAGCAAACCACATAAGCAAATGACATCTAGGTCTCACGGTAAACTCATATCAATGGCATAATCAGCTAGCGAGCAAATAATAATAAATCTCAAACATCAACACTTTAATCAAAACAATCATGAAGAAGTACGAACAGATGGTATCTCGCTAGCTCTTTCTGAGACCGCAAAACATAAATGCAGAGCACCTTCGAAGACCAACGGCTGACTAAACATTGTAATTCATGGCAAAGAAAATCCAGTCACAGTCATACTCAACACAGTTAAAAGCAAAGCATAAAAACGACAGAGGTGCTCTCTAATTGGTGCTTTTATAAGAGGAGGATGACTCAACAGGAACATAAATAGACAGGCCCTTCGCAGAGGGAAACATTGATTTGCAGAGGTGCCAGAGCTCAAACTTTGAAAATAGAGATAATAATTTTGGGTGGCATGCCCTCATTGTCAACGCAATGACTAAGAGTTCTCATCATCTTCCACGCTACACATGCTATAGGCGGTTCCCAAACAGAAAAGTAAAGTTTTGACAACCCCACCACCAATCAATCACATTCCACGACTAGCCGAATCCTAGGGTGCCGTTGCTACTGCAACAAAAGACCTTCCAATGGCGCCAGAAACGTGCTACGGCACCAGGAATCCTTCTGCTACGGCTACGCCTTAAGGGACTTCCTAGGCAAATATGCAAAGGATTTCCCCCGTGGCCTTGGAGCCTTGCGTTGGTGTTCCCTTGAAGCGGAAAGGGTGATGTAGCGCAGCGGTGGTAAGTATTTCCCTCAGTTTGAGAACCTACGACACCAGGAATCCTTCTGCTATGGCTACGCCTTAAGGGACTTCCTAGGAAAATATGCAAAGGATTTCCCCCGTGGCCTTGGAGCCTTGCGTTGTTGTTCCCTCGAAGCGGAAAGGGTGATGTAGCGCAGCGGTGGTAAGTATTTCCCTCAGTTTGAGAACCAAGGTATTGATCCAGTGAAGGAGTATCACAAGTGCCTGCACAAACACAAAAGCTTGCTCCCAATGCTATGAAGGGGTTGTCAATCCCTTATAGATTGTTTGCCAAGTGAGAACTAAAAGAAACATAGTAACAAAGCAAAGTGAAAGCGAAAGTGGAAACGATAGATGTGAATAGAGCCGGGGGTCGTAGTGTTTACTAGTGGCTTCTCTCATGAAAGAAAGTAGACTGTGGGTGAACAAATTACTGTCGAGCAATTGATAGAACTGCGCAAAGTTGTGACGTCATTTATGGCAATGATTATATCTATAGGCATCACGTCCAAAACAAGTAGACCGATACTTTCTGCATCTACTACTATTACTCCACGCGTCGAGCGCTATCCACCATGCATCTAGTGTATTAAGTCCAAAAGAACAAAGTAACGCCTTAAGCAAGATGACATGATGTAGATGGACAATCTCATATCTACGACAAAGCCCACCTTGTTACCCTTGATGGAAACGACATGATGTGTGCCTTGCTGCCCCTACTGTCACTGGGAAAGGTCACCACACGGCAAGAACCCAAAACCGAGCACTTCTCCCATTGCAAAAACATAGATCTAGTTGGCCAAACAAAACCCAAGACTCGGAGAGACTTACAAGGATATCAAATCATGCATATAAGAAATCAGCAAAGACTCAAATACATATCATAGATAATCTGATCACAAATCCACAATTCATCGGATCTCGACAAACACACCGCCAAAGAAGATTACATCGGATAGATCTCCATGAAGATCATGGAGAACTTTGTATTGAAGATCCAAGAGAGAGAAGAAGCCATCTAGCTACTAACTACAGACCCGTAGGTCTGAAGTGAACTACTCACGAGTCATTGGAGGGGTGATGATGTTGATGTAGAAGCCCTCCACCTCCAAAGTCCCCTCCGGCAGGGCACCAGGAAGGGTCTCCAGATGAGATCTCACTGAAACGGAAGCTTGCGGCGGCGGAAAAGTATTTTCGTGGATCCCTTGATTTTTTTTCTGTATTTTAGGGACTATATAGGCGAAGGAACTAGGTCAGGGGGGCGGCAGGGAGGCCACAAGCCTGCTGGCCGCCCCCCTGGTGGTGGATAGGGGGCTTGTGGGCCCCCTGTAGCCCTCCTGGCTTGGCCCTCAAGCCCCCTGATCTTCTTCCGTTCGGGAAAAAATCATTTTGGGGATTTTATTCCGTTTGGACTGTGTTCCAAAATCAGATCTGAAAAGAGCCAAAAACACTGAAAAAACAGGAACTGGCACTTGGCACTGAATTAATAAGTTAGTCCCAAAAAAGATATAAAAGGTACATAAAACATCCAAAGATGACAAGATAACAGCATGAAACCATAAAAAATTATAGATACGTTTGAGACGTATCAGCCATCCATACCAACATCAATCCTGGGGGAGTTTTGTTTGCAATTATCTTTTCGATTTGAGCATGGAACTGGGAATTCCAATTACCGACCCCCTTTCTCATGAACGATAGTGAATAAACACATATCGAGGATAACACGCCTAGCATGGAAGATACTGATAGCCCCCTGTCACCACATGAGCGGTTCGGGCGTGCAAAACAGATTATTTCTTGAAGGTTTAGAGAGTGGCACATGCAAATTTACTTGGAACGGCAGGTAGATACCGCATATAGGTAGGTATGGTGGACTCATATGGAACAACTTTGGGTTTATGGAAGTGGATGCACAAGCAGTATTCCCGCTTAGTACAAGTGAAGGCTAGCAAAAGACTGGGAAGCGACCAACTAGAGAGCGACAACAGTCATCAAAATGCATTGAGATTAACTAACATTGAATGCAAGCATGCGTAGGACATAAATCACCATGAACATGAATATCATAGAGGCTATGTTGATTTTGTTTCAACTACATGCGTGAACATGCGCCAAGTCAAGCCACTTGAATCATTCAAAGGAGGATACCATCCTATCATACTACAACACAGTCATCTCAAAATTCATGTGGGCATCCAAGACAAACCATTATAAGCTCCTAGCTAAGTAAGCATGGCATAAGCAACTATGATCTCTAAGTTGTCATTGCAAACATGTTTCTCTCACAACAAAGCTGAATCAGGCACGATGAGCTAGTCATATTTACAAAAACAAAATAGATCGAGTTCATACCAGCTTTTCCAGGCTCAGTCACTTCATCATATATAGTCATTATTTCCTTTCACTTGCACGACCGAATGTTGTGAACAATGATAAGAGTGCTCGTGCATTGGACTACGCTGGAATCTGCAGGCAAACACAAAGGAGAAGACAAAGCAATATGGCTCTTTAACAGATAAACAAATATGCATGCGAGAGCCACTAAACATTGTAACCATGATCTTCTACCTTGACCCAAAGAAAAAGAAAACTATTTACACGGGAAAGCTCCCAACAAGCAAAAGAAGAAAAATAAAATCTTTTCGGGTTTTCTCAAACTAGACGGACACAAGAAAAGAAAACGAGAAAAAGAAATAAACTAGCATGGATGATACAGTGGGAAAGTGTGAACACCGACGAACAAAGTGAAAGCATAAGCAAGAATGTAAAGTCGGTGAGAAACACGTAATCCCCCAAGCTTAGGATTTTGGCCTGAGTTGGTCCACTCCCATGGATGGTCCTAGCGAGACCTAAAATCATAATGGGGGTTATACGGGAGCGCTGCAGCCACTGCCTGAATAGCTACCTCACGGAGACGAGCAGCCTTTGCCTCCCTCTCATACTCCTCTGCCTATCCTCTGGTTATGTAATATCTCTGTTTTACCTGAAAGTCAAAGAAGGCAGGAGCGGGAAGGGTAATATGGAAAACACGATGCCGGTTAAATATCAAACGGTATAGGAGGGATTAATCATCCCTCTCAAGGAACTTTTAGCGTGTCAAAGCGAGGCGGTCAAGGAAAGTTGTATGGGGCGGGGGATCTCCTTCGCGGATGGGTACTCCAAGAAAATTTTCTATGCGAGTGGCATAGATCCCACCAAAGAAATCCCCTTCATTAGCATTATTATTCAGCCTCCTTGCTATTATACCTCCCATGCTGAAACTCTTACCACCCGTTACTGCGCTCTTAAGGATACTAAGGTCGGGTGCGCAGAGGTGACAATGCTCAATCTTGCCATTAATGTGTCTGCCTATGAAGAGGGCAAAGTAATGCAAGGCAGGAAAATGAATGCTCCCCATGGTAGCCTGCGTAATATCTCTAGTTTCTCCAATAGTTATGCCAGAGAAAAAATCTCTAACCGAAGATTTAGGAGGATCATTGAGGCTACCCCAAATAGGTATCTTGCAAATTCTATTGAAATCCTCTAAATCCATGGTATACGATTTGTCATAGAGATCAAACAGTACCGATGTGTCACGACCAACTGAAAATTTGATCTACGAACAAAAGAGGCAGTGAGAGCAACATACTGTTCACATTTATCAGAGATGAATTCTTCGAGTCCGACATTGTGAACAAGTGCATCAAACTCGTCTTTGAAACCTGCCTCAATCATGAATTCATCAGAAGGCCATTCACATGGTTGTACCTGTGCGTCCCTTGGTTGGTAAGGATCGGGCTCCCGAATCGCAAGACAGGGACCTCTCTTGCTTGAGGAACCACCATGATAATTTCTCCTGAACATCTTCCTTTTCAAGGAGTAATTTCCCCAAAACAGTTCGAAGAATGGTGCTTTGAGCAAAGAGATCGAAAATCCCAGCAGGAGGAGCAAGAACATGGGTTTGAGCTACGAAACGATTTTTTCTAGAGGTAGGAGGACCAGATGAGAGCAAGAACGAGTGGAAGGGGTGCACGTGGGACCCATAAGCCTGGGTGGCGTGGCCAGGGGGTGCCCGCGCCTCAAGGGCTTGTGGCCCACTGGTGCAGCCCCCGGACAAGCTCTTTGTCTCAGAATTTTTCAAAAAATCCAGAAAAATCATACTTGATTTTCAGGATGTTCGGAGAACTTTTATTTCGGGGTACTTTTCTACCGGACGCTAAAACAGAAAACAGGGAAAACTAAACTAAACCTATCATTTTTCTTCTAAGCAACCGAAGATGAAAGCTTGGAACAGAGGTTCGTGACTCCTCGATTCATTCAACTCGTGGTCATCGAAAGAACAGTGAGGTTGATCAAGTCTCTTTGACAAACTTTTTCGAATCGCAAAAGAGAACAGAGAATTTTCGAATAGTCACTAGGTCACCTCAATGGGGATGTGTATCTCCCCAACAAGCAAATCATACTTCATCTTGACACAAGGAATAGGGCATTCAAAGCTCCCAATAAGAATCGATGAAGTTTTTTCGATAGCATTGATGCAATGTACTCGATATTGTTTCTTCCAAAAGTGCACTGTATGCTCATTACCGTTGACATGGAAAGTGGCATTGCCTTTGTTGCAATCTATAACAGCCCCTATGGTGTTTAAAAAGGGTCTTCCGAGGATGACCGCCATGGCATCGTCCTCGGGAATATCCAAGATAACAAAGTGTGTTAAGATAGTGACGTTAGCAACCACAACAGGCACATCCTCGCAAATGCCGATAGGGAAAGCAGTTGATTTGTCGGCCATTTGCAGAGAGATTTTAGGGGGTGTCAACTTATCCAGTTCAAGCCTACGATAAAGAGAGAGAGGCATAACACTAACACCCGCTCCAAGATCGCATAAAGCAGTTCTAACGTAGTTGCCTTTAATGGAGCAAGGTATAGTGGGCACACCGGGATCACCTAGTTTCTTAGGAGTTCCACCCTTGAAGGTATAATTAGCAAGCATGGCGGAAATCTCAACCTCAGGTATCCTCCTCTTATTAGTCACAATATCTTTCATGTACTTAGCATACGGAGACATTTTGAGCATATCTCTCAAACGCATTTGCAGAAAGACAGGTCTAATCATTTCAACAAATCGCTCAAAATCCTCATCATCCTTTTTCTTGGATGTTTTGAGAGGAAAGGGCATGGGTTTCTGAACCCATGGTTCCCTTTCTTTACCATGCTTCCTAGCAGCAAAGTCATTCTTATCGTATCTCTTAGCCTTAGGTTGTGGGTTATCATGATCAAGAGGTTCAATCTCCACATCCTTGTCATTGCTAGGTTGAGCATCATCATGAACATCACTATTGATATTATCATTAGAATCATGTTCATCACCAGATTGTGTTTCAGCATCAGAAACAGAGGCATCATTTGGACTCTCAGGGGTAACAGCATCTGGGTTGCTAGCGTGCAAATCCCTATCATCTTTCTTTTTCTTTCTAGGATGACTAGGTGCATCAGTGCTAATTCCTTGAGAATCTTGTTCAATTCTCTTAGGATGACCCTCAGGATACAAAGGTTCCTGGGTCATTCTACCGCCTCTAGTGACGACCCTGACAGAATTGTTGTTCAACTCATTGAGCAAGTCATTCTGAGCCTTAAGTACTTGTTCTACTTGAGTAGTAACCATAGAGGCATGTTTACTTAGGAGCTTAAGATCATTGACATTTCTGTCCACACAAGCACTTAAATGACTAATCATACGAGCATTCTGTTCCAATTGTCTGCTAACATAATCATTGAAACTCTCTTGTTTGGCAACAAAGTTATCACATTCATCCAGGCATAAGCTAGCAGGTTTATCAAAAGGAATATCACTCTCATCAAACCTACACAGAGAATTTACTTCTACTACCTGTATCGGATTATCAAGACCATGGATCTCTTCGATAGGCAGTAGATTTTTGACATCTTCAAATTTAATGCCTTTCTCTCGCATAGATTTCTTAGCTTCTTGCATATCTTCAGGACTGAGGAATAGAATACCTCTTTTCTTCGGAGTTGGCTTAGGAGGTAGTTCGGGAATAGTCCAAGCGTTCTCATTGCACAAGATGTTATTCAGTAGAATCTCAGCTTGTTCTACGGTTCGTTCCCTAAAACACAACTGGCACAACTATCTAGGTGGTCTTTGGAAGCATCGGCAAGTCCATTATAGAAGATATCAAGTATTTCATTCTGCTCAAGAGGGTGATCAAGCAAAGCATTCAGTAGTTGGACGAGCCTCCCCCAAGCTTGTGGGAGACTCTCTTCTTCAGCTTGAGCAAAGTTGTATATTTCCTGCAAGGCAGCTTGCTTCTTATGGGCAGGGAAATATTTTTCAGAGAAGTAGTAGACCATATCTTTAGCGACCCGACTCAAAACGAGTCAAGCCTCTGTGCATCTGTGCCATCCCTGGATCAGTATGTTGGCACACACAGTACATCAATGTATATATCAAAGTGCAATCACATGTAAATAACGTAAAACTGATATATACCTCAAAATCTCAGCGGAAACAGTCAAGGGAGTGGAGTCCCAATAAACACAAACGGCAAGTTGAGTGTAGACTGTAACCCTGAATCATACTCTTACTCGTCGAAGAAAGTATCTGCAACATAAGACGTTGCAGCCGTGTAGGTCAGCATATTGAATATGCCGGCAAGTCACAAAAGAGAGGGGTAAAATATCATCTATACTATATGCATATATGGCAGGTGTGGCTGTAAGTTTTTTAGCGGAAAGCAAAGTTTTCTCCTACAACAAGAGAGGGTCTAAAAGCAAAAATATTACTACGTTGTTGGTTGTTAATGAGATGGTTCCGCCAACCAGTTCTCATACCCAAGTTATCAATATTACCCACATCAAATATATATAATGGTGTTGAGAATTCCTGATAGTTTCAGTTCCTTTGGCTCAAGTTGTCCATGACCGTGGACACGGCTAATCGATTAGGTTTGAGTACTCTGCAGAGTTTTGCACACGTTCCCCACAAGATTTTATCGCCTCCGTGTATGTCCTTGCACTTCCGGGTATTTGAAGACCGGATGATCAAAACATGGTCTTTCAACGGGTTCCTCTGATCCTCTCTCGGTGCCCATCCAATCCTACCGTTCTTCTACATCTTGTAGCACCGCCTGTCCAGAGTCACCACGTTGTCCAACCAAGCCAGAGCCCATAATGACTTGTGGCTATGCAGGTAAGCCTTGGGTCTTGAAAATATCCGTCCGTCTCTTTGAGCCTGGGTGAAGCTTTCCGCAAGATGTCATGGCGCTTCCCCATGCATCCCGGGTCGTCCACTGGTTTCTCCAGGGAGCCCATCTAAACCGTCCTTCACCCAGAGGTATATTTTGTTCTGAGGTCTTGCAAGTCTTGGAGTCTTCAGGTCTTGATTATTAAGTTCTCACAACACTCATGGTAAACACTCAACCAACACCCCGTCTACTAGGAGCATAGCATAATAACGTCCCGGCCAAAGTAACAAGGGGGTGGGTGCCTACCACATGATACTACATCAAGATCTAAAATTTCCAAGTACCTACTTTGCATGCAATTGGGTGAAGAAAGGTAGAACTACAATGCATATAAAACATAGGTAATAATATGATCAACGTGACTTGCCTGGTGAGGTTGATGAAGAAGAATTATCGTTCTCGAGAAATAACTTGATAGAACTATTCGTCACTCTCCGATGAAATCTATATAATCAAACATAGTGTTCACATAAGCACTCACACTAGCAATCAAATAACAAACAACAATAAAAGTTGATGCAATCAAAATCAATAAGAGAGAGCGAATAAGAATCCAAAGGGAACTTCAAAGAAAGCTAGGGAGTCTTCTACTACAACATTCACAAAATAATTTTTGTCTAACAGAAAATAAAATACTAAAATAGTAAAATAATAGAGAATAAAATATATATTTAACTAAGATAAAGTAAAGTATTTTTCATAAAACTATTTGAGTATTTTCAAATGGGAGTTAAACTAGTAGGGAAATCAATTGCAAGTTATTAGAGAACTAGAATTGATTTCATGATAACAAATAAAAATGAAATTTTGTTTTTGTTGAAAACCTACTGTTCACTAACAGAAAACAAAATATAAACTTTCTCAAGTATAAAAGAAACTAATTTAAAAACAAATATAGAAAAAGAAATAGCCATAATCCTAAAAGAACTAAATCAGAATCTATTTCACATGAAATGATGAGTTAAAATACTCCAACAATTCTGAAACTTTACCCACTGATAAATAATGTCACCAGGGATCAGTAGCAAAAATAATTAATTAAAAAAGCTATTTTTAAACTCCCGGTATAAGCAAAACAAGTTTTTAATCAAATCTGTTCTAACTCAAATTTTATAAATCCAAACGTAGACAAAATATATATTTTCGGAAACTACAAGCAAATTGTGATCTAACGCAAAAAAAATCATCTTCATTGGACTTCTATATTAAAAGATATAAGGGAAACAAAATTGGAACTGGTTCTGTTTCGGAAACAAAAACTGAAAAAGATAAAAACGAAAAAGTGACGTGGTGGATCCTGATTGGTTGTCGGGTGCGCGTTTTTGGCTATCTAGAGGGCGGCCGCAATATAAGAAAAACCCTTTCGTTTTTTTTCTATAATCTAACTAACAGAAAACCGGTTTTCTAACTAAACCAAAGGGGTAGGTTGTATCTAATCTAAACCGTTAACATATGATCTAAGGGTGCAAAACGAAAAAAAAGGGATGGGGGATTTGCTCACCGTGGCTGATAGAGAGGGGGCTCCCTCCGGTGAGGTGGCTGCTCCGGTGAGGTGGGGAGGTCGCCAGCAGGGTGGGGCGACGGAGGAGGGGGCGGCGCTTGGGGCGAAGGGGGCGAGGGGAGGTCGACGGGGCTCCTAGCGAGAGGGGCGAGGGGGTTCAAGGGGCTCCTGCGAGAGGTCCTGGCAGGGGCTCGACGGGGGTTGGGGTGGCTGCAGGGGGCGAGGGGATTACGGGTGGGGAGTGCACGGGGGTGGGGCGCTGGGGGGAGTCCCTGGTGGCTCTGTGCCGATCCTGGCAGGGGAGCTGGCAAGGAGAGATGCTCCCGGCGAGCTTGACAGGGAGGGAAATGGTGGGTGGTAGCGTGGGGGCTGCGGGCAGGGAGGAGGGGTGTTTTCTAGGGGAATGGAACGAGGAGAGATAGGGGCTTCTTATAGAGGTGGTGGGAGGCGCCGGGAGGAAGGCAATCTCGCGAATTCCGGAAGGGAAGTTTCCAGGAAGGTGCTGCCATGGCCACAGAAGGAATGTGTCGTGAGGAGGAAGAAGGTGTCGGTTGGGCCTAAGTTGGAAAGGCTTTAATGGGCCAGAGCAATGTTTCCTATTAAACAAGATTTATTTCCTATTTTCAAAAACCGGAAAGTAAACGATAAAAGGGAAACCAAATAAATTCGGAATATAGAGTTTCTATACACTAAAATTATTAGAAAAATAAAATCTAAATGATGGACATTTTTCCACGGCCAAAATAAAAACTTTTAAAAAAATGTTTTTCAGAAAAATCCCCTAAATGCTTTATTTCTTTTTGAAAATATTTTCTCAATTGAATTTTGGGTTTCATGGCTCAAATATTTCAAAGAATATCCCCGGGTTTTGGAGGGTCGTGTTCCTCCTCTCTTTTTCTCTTGCTTGACAGAGTATTGTTCCCCGGCATTGAATTGCAAATCAAAATCGAAAGAAATTCAACTATCACCTTGATTAAAACTCTTTATAGTTGAAGAAGTCATGCTATCTCCTCTCGCTGATTTTAAAAAGATGAATTTGAATTCAGAGGAAAACGGGGAAAGTCATTTTATTCCCTCTCATTCAAAAGTTTTTTAAAAAAAGTTTCAAACTTCACTCAAGTTTCAATCACTCAAACAAACAAACAATCAATCTAATAATTATATTAACATTCCAAAATTTTGGGATGTTACAATATCCTGGGGGCTACGCACACTTCAAGGAGCAAGAGAAGTGAACCAAGTCTTAGCATCATCCTTTAGCGAGAAAGGAAACAGCTTGAGGATATAGTAGTGGCGGATCTTTTCATCACTAGTGAATAGGGTCGCTATATCGTGCAGTTTGGTAAGATGGGCTACAACCGTTTCAGACTCATAACCGTGAAAAGGATCATATTCGACCAGAGTGATTAACTCAGGGTCGACAGAGAATTCATAATCCTTATCGGTCACAAAGATAGGCGAAGTAGCAAACTTCGGGTCGTATTTCATCCTAGCGTTTAGAGATTTTTCTTTCCACTTGAGCAGTAGTTTCACAACATCATAGCTATCCTTACACGCAGGAAAATCCTCGGCTATCTCTCCCTCCATAGCATAATGCTCAGGCATAACAGGCAATATAGCAGGTTCTACTTCAATAGTATCAGCAGTTTCAGAAGTATCATCACATCTAGCAGCAACTCTAGCAATTTGTGCATCAAGGAATGCACCTAGTGGCAAAGCAGTATCAAGCATAGCATCATCAGGCAAAGCAGTATCAAGCATAGCATCATCAAGCACAGGCGACATATCAAGATTTCTAGCATGAGGTAAAGTCGCAAAACTTACTCATAACTGAAGATGAATCAAGTGCACAGCTAGATGGCAGTTCCTTACCTGTCCTCGTAGTTGAGGGCAAGATTTCAGTTCTTCGATCTTTCGGATTCCTCACAGCGACCAGCAGACGTCAATCCCAAGTGACTCGGAGAATATAGCTGTGCTTTCCCGGCAACAGCGCCAGAAAATTGCACATTGACGGGAGACTATTCTTGACTTGATCCTCCTTCCCCGGCAACGGCGCCAGAAAATTGTCTTGATAACCCACAAGTATAGGGGATCGCAACAGTTTTCGAGGGTAAAGTATTCAACCCAAATTTATTGATTCGACTCAAGGGGAAGCCAAAGAATATTCTCAAGTATTAGCAGTTGAGTTGTCAATTCAACCACACCTGAAAGATTTAGTATCTGTAGCAAAGTATCAGTAGAAAAGTAGTATGATAGCAGCAGTAGCAACAGTAACCAGTAGCAGCAAAGTGACAGCAGTAGCAGCAAGGTAACGTAGCAAGGACCAGTAGGAAAAGACTCGTAGGCATTGGATCGGTGATGGATGATTATGCCGGATGCTATTCATCATGTAACAGTTATAACACGGAGAGATATGTAACTAGCTCCCGTTCGTCAATGTAATGTAGGCATGTATTTCGTATGTAGTCATACGTGCTTAGGGAAAAGAACTTGCATGACATCTATTGTCCATCCCTCCCGTGGCAGCGGGGTCCTAATGGAAACTATGGGGTTCTCCTTTTAATAAAGAACCGGACCAACGCATTAACACTTGGTGAATACATGAACTCCTCATACTATGGTCATCTCCGGGAGTGGTTCCGGCTATTGTCACTCCGGGGTTGCCGGGTCATAACACATAGTAGGTGACTACAACTTGCAAGATAGGATCTAAAACACACACATATTGGCGACAACATAATAGGTTCAGATCTGAAATCATGGCACTCGGGCCCTATTGACAAGCATTAAGCATGGCAAAGTAGTAGAAACATCAATCTCAGAACATAGTGGATACTAGGGATCAATCCCCGTCAAAACTAACTCGATTACATGATAGATCTCATCCAACTCATCACCGTCCAGCAAGCCTACGATGAGATTACTCACGAACGGTGAAGAGTATCATGGAATTGGCGATGGAGGAAGGTTGATGATGACGATGGCGACGATTTCCCCTCTCCTGAGCCCAGAACGGACTCCAGATCTGGCCTCCAGATGAAGAATAGGAGGTGGAGGCGCCTCCGTATCGTAAAACGCGATGAATCCTTCTCCTTGATTTTTTCCGGGCGAAACGGAATATATAGAGCTAAGATTGGAGGCGGTGGAGCTCTGTGGGCCCCACAAGCCTGCCAAGCGCGGCCAGGGGGGTGCCCGCGCCTCCTGGGCTTGTGGCCCACTAGCTCACCTCCTCCTGTGGATCTTTGCGCAGGTATTTTTCATTAATTCCAGAAAAATTCTCCGTGAATTTTCAGGTCATTCCGAGAACTTTTATTTCTGCACAAAAACAACACCATGGCAATTTTGCTGAAAACAGCGTTAGTCCGGGTTAGTTCCATTCAAATCATGCAAATTAGAGTCCAAAACAAGGGCAAAAGAGTTCAGAAAAATAGATACGACGAAGACGTATCAGTGGGCGAAACACGGACACCACTGAACACTAGAGGAGTAGATGGCTTATCAAGTGCATATGGTCCATGGCGCAGGCGACCTCTAAGTAGAACGTCCCTCATGTCCTGATCCTTGATTAAAAAAAGTAAAAAGGATGAAACTCAGTGAAGACATTATTGTCACTAGTAAGTTGAGGAACAAACAATAAACTACGAGTAGTAGAGGGGACTCTAAGAACATTGCAAAGATGTAGAGATTTGTGTTTATGAGTTAGAACGGTTGCCTGACCAACATGTGATATCTGCATACCTGCTCCGTTGGCGGTGTGAACCTGATCATGACCACGATAAGGCTCCTTGGTGGAAAGCTTACCAATCTCTCCCGTCAGGTGATGAGTAGCACCCGTATCCATGTACCATGTCGGATCAATGGGATACGATGGAGTGTGTCCATGCTCATGGGTAGCCAAGGCAGCGTGTTTGTCGTTGCCTTTGCCATTGTTGCCGATGCCGAGGAAGTCCTGCTTGAAGCAACGATGACAACGGGATGCTATGTGGCCAGAAAGGTCACACAACTGACAAGGGAGCTGGATGCCGCATGATGGGCAGCAGGCACAGGGGCGGCCACCCCTAGTCGTGGGCATAGAGGCAGAGGCGGGAGGCCGCTGAGTCTATGGAGTCGGAGACCCCACCTTGCCTCCAGTCGGTGGCTTGTAAGGCTTCCCTTTTCCGTGAATGGCAGCGTTGACAGATGCGAAACTTGGGTTGGAGCGGCGGGACTTGACGCATTGTTCCTTGGTGAGGACGCATGAGTAAAGCTCATGAGGTTGAAGCGGAGTGTCACAACCATTGATGTTCTCGGCGAGGTTATCATAGTCAGTGTCCAATCCGTTCATAACAAAGGTGATGAAATCCTCAAGACGGACCGGCTGACCAATGGAAGCGAGAGTGTCGGCGAGGCGCATCATCTTGTTGAAGTAGTCGGTGATGCTGAGATCAAGGAGCTTGGTCTCCCCCAGCTCCGTGTGAATGGCATGAGCATGTGCCTGTTGTTGAGACATGAAGCTCGTGTGCAGCGCAGACCACGCCTCCTGAGAGGTTGCAGGAAACAGGACCAGCGAAGACACTCCCTCTGTGAGAGATGACTGGATCGTAGAGAGGATCGCATGATCTTGAGCCAACCACGCATGCTACACTGGATGATGGGGCAGAGGGCACGGCAGGGCGCCATCAACGTAACCCTCCAGGTAACGACTGCGAAGGAGCGGCAGCACCTGCGCACGCCACGACAGATAGTTATCTGTCGTGAGTTTCACTGGGATGAGGTGCGCGAAGTAGAACGGCGCAACACCAGTAGCATGATAGGGCGGAGGTGGTGTCGCAACATGGAGCGATGTATAGTACCCCGGGGGCAAGGCACCACCGAGTGTGGCACGAACTAGCTCCGAGAAGGGAGCCCTAGCTGGCATAGAAGCACCATATTACAGCAGAGCCGACGAAGGCGGGTCGTACCCGGCGTTGCCAGGTGGCATGGGAGCTCCATAGGGCGCAGTGCGTGCGGCGCTGTATGAAGCCGCGGGTGCAGCCGCGTAGGGCGACATCGACGATGGGGCATGGTAGGGAGCCCCAGGCACAACCGCATAGGGCACCGATGGGACGGCTGGATCGGCGGAGAGGACATCTAGTGACCGGCTAGGTGGCCGTAGTGGGTCGGGGCACCCGTCCCAGGCGGTGAAGGCACATGCGCAACGGACGGTGGTGCCCGATCTAAGGAGGCACCGGCCATAGACAACGGGCCGGTGTGGATCGAGACCAGCTGTCGCGAGGAGAGGAACGGCGAGGCAGGAGTCGTAGGAGCATGGGCCGGCGCTCCGGTGGCGGCGATGGCGATCGGCACGGCGGCGACGGTGACGATCGGGCTAGGTAGGGAAGCGGAAGTCATAGGGACCGATCCAAGTTTAGAGCAAGTCTAGTAGAACCCTCAAACCCTCAAATTCTGGAAAATAACCGCTTTTTTACAGTTTTCGTCGACAAAACAACGTAGACTAGAACCCTTAAACCCTTAAACCCGTAAAAAAAATTAGAGGTCGAACCCGCAAACGCCCTCGCAGCCTGTAGAAGTAAGGGTTGGGGGGAGAAACTGTCCCCGACCTGCACTCCACTTCCTCTCCAGCGCGGGAGGCAGTTGGTTCCCCCGCGCGGGAGGAATCCGAAGCGGCCGCCGCCAGCCCGCCGCCCTCCACGCTCCGGCCGCCGCCCCGCTGCCCCAGCTCCTCCGGCCATGGAGGCCTCCGCCGCCGTGCCTGCCTCGCCCGGCCCCGCCCCCGCCGGCCGTCGTGCCTGCCTCGCCCGGCCCCGCCTCCGCCGCCGCCGCGCCCCCGCCCGCCGCCGTGCCTGCCTCGCCCGGCCCCGCCCCCGCCCCCGCACCCGCACGGCAGCCCAGCTCCAGCTCCAGCTGCGCTCCAGCTGCACCCGCACGGCAGCCCGATCTGCCCGACGAGCAGCTGCAGCTCCAACGACCAGCTCCAGCAAGACGAGGTACCACCACTGCAAATCTTCAGTAAATATGCACGGGTGTACTCAAATTCTGAAAATTCCAAAACACATAACAAGAAGATCTTCAGTTTACACTGATTTACTCCATTTAAATTCAGCAAAGCACATAACAAGAATTTTAAGCTATTGGAAAATCCAAAACAGCAAAGTTCCATTTTAACTAAACAGTATTTATACTCCCCTTTCGTTTAAATACTCCAGAAAGTAACAGCAAAAGATTCATTTAAATACACAGCACTGAAAAAAATCATTTAGTTGTACAAATGATTTAACAAATGTTCAGTAATTTCTTTGACAGTAATTCAGTTTACACTGATTTACTCAGGAAAAGTTCACTATAATAAGCAAATCATCTGGCTTTGTATCTGCACTTTTGTGGTGATGCAGAGATCATCACAGTGCATCTACTGCAAACAAAATTCAGTGTATCAACCCCATGTACTCCTCGAGTACTCTTTTCTGTGAACAAAATTCAGTTCATATGACTTGCTCAGGAGCCTGGTGGAGGGTCATGCATGGTCTAGGAAATGGCGTCAAGTGCAATTTTTTGGTGATGGTGCCGATGAAAGGGGGAAGATGATGATTGTGTGATGTAAAAACTATTAAACCATGCATCAATGATCTTTATTTCCGTGTTTGTTTGAAGGTTTATTATGTTTGTCTAGTGAAAATTATGCAATGACAAATGACAGTTTTAAGGGTTGGGGTTGGGGCAAAGACTAGAACCCTCAAACCCAACCCTTATAACGGAATATTCCGTTATAAGGGTTGGGTTTGAGGGTCCTAGTCTTTGCCCCTGTTTTTCAACCCTTAAAAGTGTCAAAAGTGGGCAATTCTCAATCCTTAAAACTGATTTTAGATTTAAGGGTTTCAGGATTCTACTAGAGATGCTCCTATACCATGTAAAGTGTATGGTTTGAAAAACTGCACCTTACCTCATAGGAGGTGTACAATACAATATACAAGATATATACATAAGCTAGTATAATACAGTCTAACACCTTGTAGCATCATCGCAATAGTCGAAGCAATCGAGTGTCTCAAAGACTGCCGACCGGCATCACAATGCTGCCACGCGGCCTCACCGTGGCATGACGCACGTTGCAGCCGGACCATCCTCGGAGCATCGTCGTCCCAGACTGCAATGTGTCGGCCGTCGTATGCAGCACACACTCCGCCCTTGATTTTGAAGCAGTTCATGTCAATAAATCCACGGGCGTCATTTCACTTCCAGAGCTGCACGTTGCTTCCCCGCAAGAAAAAACCCTGCACGTTGCTACATCGCACTACAAGCCGAGACGCTAGCTAGTACGTGAGCATTGCACTAAAGAATACGAACCAGGGAGCAGCGTGGCAGCAATACGAACGTGCGAGGGGCTTTGGGGGCGTGCAAGGAAAAAAAAGAGAGTGCTAGGCCTCGGCACGCCGGTCCAACAGTTCCGACCGGTTGTGCCCCAACCGTCCGTTGCAACTATCCTCAACCGTCTGATTTCTCTCTCTCCTCTTCCATTTTTTCCCGCGTTGACTTCTTCGTCTTCTTCTTTCGCGCGCCCACCCCGACCGCCCTTGCAGTCGGCCACCCCCTTATCTGGACCTCCTCCCTTCTGCAGTCCCATACCGATGGGATATGCTCTTCGTCCCCGTCGTCGTCGGTCGCCGTCCTCCTCGCCGTCGGTCATCTTGCAGCTCCGTACTTGCCGCTCGGTGTGGTAAGAAGCCATCGCTCCTCGTAGCAAAAAAAACGACGCCGTCTGCGGGTAGTACCGTGGGATCCCGCGTGCTCGTCATCGTCGTTTCCATCGTCAGCCTGCTCACCGCGCCTGCCGCCGACGTCGTGGTTCGCAGCAACCCACCACCAACATCTCGCCTCCCGTGAAGTAAAAAAAAGTTATCGGTGGTAGCTAAAAGCAATACGCTGCAACAAAATAGAATGAGGGATGTAGCAGATTTTTATAATGGTTGTAGCATTTTTTCATCATGGTTGCAGCTTGACCATGTCAACGCTTGTAGCAAAAAAAATACGGTCGCAACAAAACAAAATGACGAATGTAGCAAATTTGTATAATGGTTGTAGCATTTTTTCATCATGGTTGCAGCTCAGCCATGCCAATGCTTGTAGAAAAAAAACAATACAGTTGCAACAAAACAGAATAACGGATGTAGCAAATTTGTATATTGGTTGTAGCATTTTTTCATCATGGTTGCAGCTCGGCCATGCCAACGCTTGTAGCAAAATTTCCATCAACGCTTATAGCTTTTTTTCATGCCGGTTGAAGCTTTTTTCATGCCGGTTGAAGCTTTTTCGCATACTGTTTGTAGTTTTTTTTCAATAGTTGCATAGGCACAAATCTATCATGGCATGAGGCAGCCATGGCATCTCCCGTGGCTCCGTCCCAGCACCGGCGATGGCCGAATTCATCCAGTAATGGTAGTTCGCAGCAGCGTCAGCGAAGGTGCGAGGGACGTGCGGCAATGCCTGCGCGGGGGAAGGAGACGAGGGGACGACCACAGTGCCTGCGCAAGGAGAACGCACGATCCACGGGAACCGGACACACGCGACGCGTCCGGCCAAAACATTTTAGCCGACGCGTTGACTTGAAACGTTTATCACAAAAAAAACAAGTTGATATTTTCATTGTAATCATGTCAATCGAGCGGCTGGGGAGGTGACTGATCCCCGCACAGGATCAGCTGGATGATTCCTATCACTCGCCATCCGCTAAATACAAAGTCGAGAAAATAAAAAGGCGCGAAGACTTGCCGAGGTCAATAACAAAGCTTTCCCGAACAAGGAGAGGAGAGGACGGAGGAGGACCATACCGGAAGAGAAAACCAGTGTCCAAAACTCCCAACGAGACAAAACAAGAACCAATCCAATCGTCCCGGGATCGATGGAGACCGATCCGTCCAAGTTGCCGACGGGGGGATCTTCGTCGCTCATCTTCCTGGGCACGGGCTGCTCCGGCGCGCTGCCCGACGCGCGGTGCCTCCTCAAGCCGTCAACGCCGCCCTGCGCCGTCTGCTCCATGGGCATCTCCCTCCCGCCGGAGGGGAACCCCAACTACAGGTGCGTGCAGTACGGCTGCAGGCAACGACTTTCAGATAACTTCATATTCACTACAGATAATTAGCATTTCACGTTTGCTGAAATGCATTTTCTCATGTTGTTCTAGATATATTAGAAAAGTCGAACATACTTTACATGAATGGTCTAGATATATTTACATAACTTTGTGAGTCACAACTGCCGAATGGTGGAGTAGCTGCAAACGGGTTGAACAGAACATCCTACTAGTTAGTGCTTATGTGACCGCTTCATACGCCTGTTTGCTTTCAGGCTCAACACTTCCCTCTTGGTGGACTATTGCCATGACGACGGAACACACAAGTACATCCTAATCAACATCGGCAAGACCTTCAGAGAGCAAGTTCTCCGGTGGTTTGTCCACCACAAAGTTCCTTACGTTGACTCAGTGAGATATTCGACACTGCATTCTTTTCTGAAAGAATAAAAATCCTGGGGACTAAGAGGATTCTCTGCAGTGCAGATCATTCTGACTCATGAGCATGCAGATGCTGTATTAGGCCTTGACGAAGTCTGGGTGGTACAACCAAGAAATGGCAGAAACGACGTCGAGCAAATTCCTATCTTCCTCACGCAATTCACGATGGACAGGTTCATCTCCGTCTTCTGTTTTCCAAGTGAACTGAAAATACGCCGGATTAGTCACCAGAACATATCCTGTAATAACAACAGCCGTGAATTTACAGTATCGCGAGAAGATTCCCCTACTTGGTGGAGCAGAAGCCAGAGGATGGCGATGAAGATGCCCAAGCCGCGAAAATTGACTGGAAGATAATTGAGGAGGATGTCGACAAACCATTTGTAGCATCAGGGCTAGAGTTTGTGCCGTTGCCGGTAACAACCAGCGCTGTTGAGCGTTACTTTGATCTTGTTACATGTTTGACTCCTGGAGTGCTTACTTACCTTGCTACTCTGTGTTCAGGTAATGCACGGAGAAGGGTATATTTGTTTAGGCTTCTTATTTGGGAGGAGAGCCAGAGTTGCGTATTTATCTGATGTCTCAAGATTTCTACCTGAAACCGAGCATGGTAAAAAACTAATCTTGGTCCATAATTCTTTGTTCATATAATTAGAATGCATGTTCGTGCGGATCACAGATGGGAGGGTACTCTTGTTAATCAATACAGGATGACGTTTTTCACTGACATATATTTAAGGGTAGTTTGTACCGAAACTGAAAGATGTTACTAATCTGTTAAACTGCATCCATAAGTCTCAACATTGTTTATGATGTCCTTGATAGCCTAGCATGTTACTTATCTATTGTTGTTGCTAAAACTGTATGTCAAATGATATATGTGGGTTACCGAAAATCATAAAAGTCTACACCCCAACTTTAGTGATTTCATCTGATCAAATTCAATGGTAACACTTTTCAGTATGTTTCTCGGAAACCAGAGTCTTAGTACATGTCAGTTATCAAATAGTAGTATTAACAAGGTTGCAAATCATAATTTCACACGGTAAAAGATCTACTCCCTCCATTCCAAAATACTTGTCGTGGCTTTAGTTCAAGGAGTAGCTATATTTTTGGTTGGACTTTCTTGTTTCCTGCATATTGTACTGCTCCCTGTTATTGAATGGAACATAATGCTGAATTGCTGATGCTGATTCTTCGCCTCTAGCTATTTTGAAGTCTGGTGCTGGACAAGTTGACCTACTTATACTAGAAGCAAACTCTTTGCATGGAGTCGTAAGCCCGCGCCTCATTGCATGTCATAGAAAATACAAATTTGATGATTATTTGATACTACTAAATTCCAAATGTTGTCAAATATGTTGATAGTCTGACAGAGACTTCATGTTCTGAACAGGGAGATTCGTTCAGCACCCATTTAACTCTGAGTGAGGTTATTTTTCAAGGACTTCCTAATATTTTGTCTTGAAGTTTCCTTTATCATATTTGCCTAGCAAAATTGTGAAGTGTTCCTTGTATGAGGAAATAATATTTTCCTCAGCATGAAAGCAATGTCCTATTTTTGTAGAGTCTTGATGCTATCAAGAGAATACATCCTAAAAGAGCTCTGTTGATTGGAATGAGGCATTTTTTTGAGCATCAGAGAGAAAACCAGATGTTGGCAGAATGGTCTACCAGGTACGTCCGTGTATAGCTTCTGAAATAGTTAAATTCTTCCTTTATTTTCTCTAAGCCTAAAGGCCCTGTCTCATGTGTAAGCTTGTATCATCATAGAGAAGGAATACCGACACAACTGGCTCATGACGGCCTGCGAGTCTTCATCGACTTGTAATAAGGTATGCAAGGTCGCTGCGCAATACTCGAGGACCGACTACTTGGTAACTTTGAACAATTTCAATCATGTCAGTGCAGATTGCAACAGTTATTTTGTGAGGTCTTTTATGTATCCAAAAGATTTTAAGTTTGCTCATGTAGATATTTCTGTACACTATGTCATTAACTGGAGGCCACATTGATGTCCTAAGTGACAAGTAAATAAAAAAGGGTGTATGTGGTAACAAGTCCCCCACGGCTGTCGGCAGCGAGAACCTGCTCCCCTTGTGTCGGTCTCCGAAGTCCTTTGTTCCACCAATAGGTGGCGACGAGCTACAGGGTCGGACTACTCCAGTGGTGGTGGCGATGCGTGATGAGCGGTACAACAAATTGCTTGGGATGATGCAGCGACAGCCCTGCGTGCAACATACCCAGCAGACGATGTGCAATGACTAGGAGTGGTACGACGAAAGGTGTGGGATGTTGTGGTGGTAGCGGCAATGGCTCTGCGCTTGACAGATTTGGTGATTGGCGACGATAAGGCCGTGTTCAGTAGGCGTCGACGAGCATATGGCTTCTGGCACAAGCATCCGACACTCACGGAGTCGGTTCACATGGGCAAACCCCCCGCGCGTGGGGTTAGCATCAAGCAAGACGACATCCGCTTCTCTCCATAAGTAGGACATCGGGGCAGCGCCCCCAAGGATGTGTTGGATGTCGTAGGCCGACTCATGTCGGTGTGGAATGGTTGTGGCCAACTCTGCGCTACAACATGGGAGGTTGTCGACGGGGAAGCGTTATATCGGAGATCACAGAGGTCCCCTTTTAGATGTTTGGTGAGAGGAGGCCTTGTTTATCCAGGTTGGGTCCATGGAGGAGGTGTAACACCCTACATCTTGCATGATGTTCTTGTTGTTTTTTGGATATATGGATATGTGTGTGTCTACAAATATGGTTTTTTTCTTGTAAGTTTTAGAGAGTAAGTATACTAGAACCCGCCAGTGTTGTAATGTTTTGCAGTGCAGCCCGATTCTTCAGAAAAGTAAGAAAAATTCAACCCCTTATCCTTGACGATTCTCTCAAGACAACAGCAAACCATAGATGGTTACTTCAACAATGCAATGGAGAAACAAAAAGTTTGAGCCAAATCTGAGGAAGAAATCTTTCAATAATTAATCAGAACTTTAAGAATTTGAAGACATGAAATTGAAGGTCTTGAAGATTAGAAAATCAAAACTTCCATCGCCGAGCTCTTCTTGTTTACTAATCATAAGGTACTCCAACATACATTGCATCCCCTTTTAGAATCTTGGCCGATACTCTTGGAAGAGCAACAAACAACTGATCGTGACTGGTCAACTTTGAGAATTCAAAGACATAATATAAATTGAAGGTCTTGAAGATTAGGAAACCAAAAACTTTGAGCGTCATGCACTTTGAGGTCAACTTGTTTGGCACTACAAACAAACAAATCATAATAAGGTACTCCTACATACATACTCCTATAGTTAATGGACATCAACTGAAGGAAGAAGCGCTATTCATTTGTTCGTCATGCTGGCTGGCTGGCTGGCCGGGTCGATGAGCGATGAGCGGATTCGGCTGTTGATGATTTAGGCGGCGGGTGTTGGTGTGCGTCGCCGCGGGCGGTGCGCATGGCGGCGCAGGCCGATGGCTGTCGTGGCCCTCATGAAGCGCAGGTTGGTGTCGAAGATATCGTTGAAGGAGCGGGAGATGTGCTCGTTCTGATAGACGCAACGATAGAAGTGGATGAGGCGCTGCTCCCTGTAGGCGGCATCGTCGGGGTAGTTGGTGTGGAGGGAGTGGCGGTCCAGCATGGCCCTGTTGCACTCGGCGCGCGCGGCGGCCTCGTCGGGGTGGCTGCTCATCAGCGGCCGGATGGCGCGGCGGAAGTAGCGCATGGCCCACGCCTCGTGGCCCCGCCTAAGCGCGCGGACGAAGCGCTCGAACCTGACGACGAACAGCGTGGCGGACGCGGAGGGCGTGGTGCTCTCCTTCCCGCTCATGAACGCCGTCACGTACTCGTCCGCCGCCCGCCAGCGGCCCTTGGCGAAGAGGTCGTGCAGGTGCGGCAGGTCCAGCTTCAGCCTCGCCTCCTTCTCCAGCGCGTACGCCGCCCGGTGGAGCTTCCTCGACTTGAGGAAGGCCAGCACGCGCCGCAGGACGATCCACTCCGACTGCCGGTCCATGGCCATCCGATCAGTCAAGACTAGCTTATCTCCTCACTGATTCTGCCTGCCCCCTTCTCGATCTTCTCTTTCAAATCCACAAAGCACCGACCGAGCGATCCCTTGGTTTGTGCATCATTCATCTCTTCTGGCGTGCTTTTATAGATTGCGGCTCTCCGATTCCGGCTGAGACTCCAAACCGCGTCGCCTGGGAACTAGCGAGAACTAGCGAGAAGTAGGAAATCCTCGCTCAACGCGAGAGCGACATGGGCCGGCCAAGATATTTGTAAATCATGCATGTTAATTTGTTAGTAGTGAGGTAATTTTATATTAGTAGTGAGGTAATTTTACATCATGCATGTTAAAAATTTATGCGTGCATGTGAGAATAAATGTGGCTCGATGAAATGGCTAGGACGAGGAATAAGTTATATATATACGGATTTATATATATTATCTTCCCTAATAATAAAACGCGGATAGCTTCTCTCGTCCTCGCTCACGGTTTTACAAAAAAAAACCTTTTATTTCAGAGAAATTAACCCGCAGTCCTTAGTTTAGTTAAAAAAAACGTTTCGTTTTTATAGAAGCACCCCTCCCCGTGATCAAGGGGTCGTCTTATCCACATCCCTCCTCGACCAACGCCCCCATCCAGGCCGGATCCCGCCGCCGGCGAGCTGCCAAAGCCGTCGCCCCCAGCTCTGCCTCCTCCGCAGCTCCGCCCAGATCCGGAGCACCGCACCCGCGAGAAGCCGCGCCGCCCTGCCTCCTGCGCCTCCCCGCGCTCCCTGCCTCTCGGCGCTCAAGAGCGCCGGCGCCGTGGGCATCATGGTGGACGTGTGGTGGGGCATCGCCAAGAGCGAAGGCCCCGGCCAGTACAACTTCGCCGGCTACATCGAGCTCATGGAGATGGCCAAGAAGGTCGGGCTCAAGGTGCAGGCCATCATGTATTTCCACCAGTGCGGCGGCAACGTCGGAGACTCAGTCACATACGTGCTCTGCGCCCTCTCCTCCATTACTTCCTCCTTCCTACTGTATGATCATATCCATTCAGTTTTGAGAGACTCTGGGAGTCTAATAACTCCTAAGATTCTCTACTGGTGTTCTCAACTGGAAGAACACCGGTCAGTTACAAGGGCCTCAGGAAAATAAATCCTTTGCTAAACTGGAACACTCGGTTCATGCTCATGAATTAAATTGCTTGCTGATTAATTTGCCCATGCTATTCACATGAAACAGGATCAGTTATTTTATAAAATTCATTTGATTTTGTTGTAGGGGGGAGGTCAATAGCAAGATTTATGATTTCCCAAGTAAGATGACATACAACTGAGTGTTGTTCTGACTTTATGATATAAGTGTTATGCACAAATATTTCTGATATTCAACTGATAATGATCATCTGCTCTGTTTTAATAGGCCGTACGTTTGTTCTAGCCTATATATACGCATGCCCCAGAAATTTAGAAATTTGTATAACATGATACTGAGGTTGTATCATGACTTATGAGTCTGCCACAAAATGATCTTATCACAAAAATAAAACCATTTTATGATTCATATACGATTTTACGAAACTTATTCTCCTATCAGATTCAGATTGTGTAACACTTATACAATGATTCTCTTGGATGTCATGTCTTCATGTTGTTTAAGGATTTTTATATCTGAAAGTTACGACAATATAGATAGGGGAGATAGCCATCTGCTCCGACTTTTTGAGGTAACCGCAAACGCCATATCCACCATCGATGGCAACTCTCTCTTTGCCCCCTTGAGCTGGACCATGAATTCCGCCCTTCTTTACTTCACACTATCATCAATTCCCCCATGGGCTGTCGAGCGGCATAGCATGGGTGCTTCTCCAGGTCTTAGAAACCTAGCTTATTTGGCCCTGTCAGCAATTTCCTCTTCTCTTGGCCTCTTTCTAGGTATCTCTTATGCACAGTACATATATTAGATTGACAAATTACGTTGGCGTGACACTTATGGTGGTGCTTGGCTGCTAGCAGTGTCAACTTTCCGGCCCTGTCAGCAATTTCCTCTTCTCTTGGCCTCTTTCTAGGTATCTCTTACGCACAGTACATATATTAGATTGAAAAATTACGTTGGCGTGACACTTATGGTGGTGCTTGGCTGCTAGCAGTGTCAACTTTCCATGTGATTATTAGGGTTATAATTCTACTTTGTGTGATATACTTTTCAGATTCAACACCATAAGTTCCTTCATTGATTATTTGTTGTAGCTCCCACTTCATATAGCTTTGATGAAGTAATTTTAAATAAGTAGGCTAAGCAAAACCCTACCAATAAGGAAAATAATCAGGATGGACAAAGTTAAAGGTTCCGACCACTTTGAGTCTATTGTACACAGTCTTTTCCTACGTTTCTGCAAACCTATACAAATTAAGATTGGGCTTGCTAATCTTTTCTGTATATATATAGTGTATATTTGCCTACATGGACAGTAACATCAAGTCAGCATATAACATAATTTCTCTTTTTTTTATTTATTATCTGTAATATTTTAATGTTGATTCTAATTTCAGTTGATATAGAAAACAATATTTTCAATTCCAGCGAGACCGAGCGACCTATATTATATATTATAAACATAGCATCCTGATTTAAAGTATTGAGCTACAACCACTATCTAGCTGCGATTTCAAAAACAAATGCTATTGAGAGTGACACTGTTTCAGCTACATTGCTCACTTGGACTACATCATAAACTGGACTGGGTAGCAGTCCCCATGCAGCTCCATTCTAAGTTTTTAGTTTCACGGTATACGATGCAACTACAACTTCTTTTATGAGAAGGTTTCTCTATACTTTTGCATGCCTAATTTGGCTATTTTTATGTGCAGTCTATCTGGAGTAGTACCGCTGTCACTGTTAGCAAGAGCGGAAAGGAGGACAAGCGACGACATGGGCCGGGTACCGTGTCAAAAAAGAGGACACATATATGTGGGTTTTTGAGTTATGCTTATTGGTTAAGGATGTGGGATATTATTGTTTTCTTCCGTTGCAACGCACGGGCTTTTTTACTAGTAATAATAAAATACGGATTGTTTCTGCGATACGCTATGCCAATTATTCCTAAAATTATAAAATGTTATCCATCAATACCACCTATAATAAGTGACTAAAACTGTTTCAAACAGGAAAATTCCATGACTCGGCCGGTCCATGTAGTAACCTCATATACTGTGTTCTAGGCAAAGGGAAAAAAAAGGCGCGACGTTTGGGCTAGCCCATGTTCGGCAGCCTCTTTTCTAAATATATATTTTAACTTACTTTTATATATGTTTTTCATTTTTTTAATTTGGGATTTTAAAATAGTTAAGACTTTGTTTAAATTTGCATTTCGAAATAAAAGTGTTAGTAAATCATAATTTTTTGTTGATTATAAAATAATCTTGATTTTATACTAAAATATTTGCTTATTAAAAAAATGTTCAAATTTTTGAAAACAGTTGTTCGGGAAATAAAAAAGTATTCATAATGTTCTTTAAAGTTCGTGTGTGAAATTTTCTCATAAAATTCAATCAATTTTGGCCAATTCAAATAATGTTCATGAATGGAAAACTATCTTGAAATTTTAAAACTCTTAATGACTTACAAAATAGTTTATCATTCATTAAATGTTACCTAATTCAAAATGATGATGCATTTCGAAAAATATTTTTTGAATCAAAATAAAATTTGCCAAATCATAAAATGGTTGCTAATTTCCAAAATACGTTCCAGAAATTTCAACAAAATGTTTGTCGATTCTACAAAATATTCGCCAAGTCAGGAAAAGTGTTCAAAAATATTGAAAAATTAGAGAAAAGTTTGCAAATAGAATTAAATGGTTGAAAAGATTGTAAGTATTCAGGAATTTTAAAAATTGTCAAGATTTCAAATATGTGCACGAGTTAAAAAAATGTTCATGATTACGCAAAATTGAAAGTGCTACTGTATCTCGATGATGCAGCAAAATGTGTTCATAGCCATTGGAGATTATGATTTATTTTTTGTTATAATGCACGGGCCTATTTCTAGTATTTTGAAAAACAAACTTTACATAAACCTTGAAAATTGGTGGACAAAGCATTTGTAAAATTTCAGATGTGTATAGAGAATTCTTTTATCATGTATATGAAAAATGTATACAAAAAATAGACTATGTGTGTGAAAAAAGTTGACCTTGCATTAAAAAAATACAATCAAGTAATTGAAAATGTTAAATGTGCATATACGTTTTTTGACCGTGTATTTAAGATATGTTAATGAAGCATTTAAAAAATAGTAACTATGCATAGAAAAATGTTGACCATATATCAAAAAATGTTAATCAATCATTTGACAAATAATTGAATATGTATAAGGAAAACATATACCCTGTATTCAAAAATATTAATCCTTTATTTGAATAATGTTAAACATGCATAAAATCTTTATTATATGTTTATAATAAATGTACAATGTGTATGTAAAAATTATCCATAAACAATATAAGTGCTTGAAAAAGTTAATAATGTATTAGAAAATAGCCATGTATATACAAAATGTTTCATACGTATACAAAAAAATGTTAAATGTATACTGAAAAATATATAAAATGTGTAGAACCAAAAAGATATTCATAAAAAAAATTAAAATCCCAATGAAAACCAAAGGGAAATACAAAGAAAATGAAAATCTAGAAGAAACCAATTCAAAAGAATGGAAACATGAAAATCCGAAGAGAAAACTACGAAGGCCGATAAAACCAAGGAAGAAATAAAAATCATTTAAATAGAGGAATAAACAAAGAAAAAAGGAATAATTATGAAAACCAAGAATGAAACACAATACATCATCTAAAGTACAGAGGAGTAATGTGCATCACATCATCTAAAGTACAGAGGAGTCATGAAATACACTACAATGTATTTCATGTTTCTTTCTCCCCTCGAAATGTGGCAAGAACTTTTCTGCCACAATTTCGAAACTCATTCATAGCTCTTGTGAAATGAGGAAACTTCGATTATCTAGCTCATTCATCTTATCACTTCATGTAAAATGAAGTTATAAGTTAACTAGTATGGGAGTACTTTTTCCTCATTTCATTTCAAAAACTCAAAAGAGTTCTTTATAATTGTCACTTTTGCAAGTCACACTTGCATATCATTCTTGTCTTTAGGTTCGTCTGTTACTTTTATCCTTTATGTATTTAGTGATTGCTTAATGACCGTTACACATAAGGTGTACGGTCGATATTAGGAAAGCTTAATAGTTACTCCATACTTTTCTCCCATAGTGGGACACATTAACCGCACATGAGTCATCATAACTTTCTCCTGTCATACAGGATAAGGCCTTTGCCAAAATTTCTCCCGCCATACACGGATTGTTGACATAATACAATGTCAACTTTACCCGGTTACGCAGGCATTTTTCCCAGACTTTTCCCGCCATGCGGGTAATTCCCTATAAGGGACATAAATGCCATAATTGACTCTTTTGACTGCATATTCAATCATCAAATTCAGAAATAAATCTGAATTATCTTTGACACACATACTTGATCTGACGTTGGTCAAATTAAGCATGCATGTATCTCAATCGTGTTGACTGAAAAGGGAGACTGCTTCATAGAGAGTACATGAAAGACATTCGTCAACCAAGACTCTCAATGATATATCTCTTTCTTTTCTTGAATTAATATCCAAGAGGTCTTTTCTTGTGAAGTCATTCTTTAGAGAGAATATATTTCCTCAAGTTATGACATTTCTTTTCCATCTTTCGGGTCACTAGTACCCAAACATTCGCTTTCATGAATGAAAGCATGAAAAGAAAACTTTTAGTCTGGGAGAGCTTAGCTAATAAACAAACAATAATGAGCATAAAAAATAACCCTACGTTGATCTGGTTAAAATTATGCACATTAAACCTTTTAAAACCTTTTTGTATATTTTAAATCACCATTGTGGCAGAATTAGAATAAAACATCATTCTTCCGCATTAATTCCTTATCACCGTTGGGGCGGAAATGAAAATAATGCATATAACTCATAAACAATGTGTTGATAGTATTCTTATTGAACAACTTTGCTAAGAAATAATCATCATCATTTCTCTATCTGTGCTCCGAAAATTGATCACTTTGATACAAAATTTATCAGAGATTTAAGCTTTAAACATAAGATGACTCATATAATTATAGTATTGTTATCATCAACGTTGGTCAGAAAATAGCAATACCATATTTAACTTTAAAACAAACATTTTTCTTTTGTCATAGCGGAAATTATTGGAATCTTATTTCACCCACAAGGGAAAAAGAACATTGCTAATAACAGTTCTTCCAATTAAATTTTCCCGTTGGTTCTAATTTAATTGGAGGATTAAACATTTACTTTGCAGCGGAAAAACGTGAATATGAAAATTCATGCACCTTTATAGAAAAATATTCTGTTAAAAATAAAAATTCATGAACTTTAATTTCCTTTTATAAAATCCACGGACTTTTCTCTTTCTGAAAATCTTTCTTTTATTTTCAGAACCTTTTATTTTTCTTTGAAGAAAAATCATGTTACTATTACAGAAAAATATTCTGTCATAATTAAAAATTCATGAACTTTATAATCCCTTTTATAAAATTCATGAACTTTTCTTTTTCTGAAAATCTTTCTTTTATTTTCAGAACCTTTTATTTTTCTTTTCAGAAAAATAATGTTGCAATTCTGTATAAAATTACAGAAACTTTGAACATTTTTAATTTCTATTTTTCTAAACATAGTTTCATAGAAAAACAATGCTTAGAAACAATTGTTGAATCTGCCTAAAAATAAAATGACAGAGTAAAACTTTCGGCCTACAGGGGCCTACTTGGGCCGCCCTGGGAGCCTACTTGCCGAGCGGCCGAAACTGATGGCTCTGGCCTTGGCCTCGGCCTCTTAGTGGGCCGGCCTTCCCTGGCGCAGCGCTCACAGCGGCCCAAAGGCCCGAGCCAGCCTAGGGTTACCTAGTGGATCGATGGGGGCCGTCGGATTGAATCCAACGGCTGCCTGTGCGCCTCGGAGCAACAGAACAGGAGACCGGTGGGGAGGGGCAACCCTAGCGCTCATTTCTCCCTCCCCAGCCCGCCGCTCTTCTCTCTCTCGCAACAGCGCTCCTGTCCCGAGCGGCTCTGCTCAGTTCGTCCCCTCGATCGAGGGGTTCCATGCCCCGTCGAGCGGCGGCTCCATGCCCCGTTCGTCCCCTCGACCGAGGGGTTGCCTGGGATGCCCCGACGCCGCGCCTCTCCCTCCCTTTGCGTTCCGTGGCGGCAATGGCCTCCCTCGCGTCGGTGGCATGCATGCCCCGCCGAGGAGGTCCCTGAGCCCCGCGTCGCAGCTCACGCGTGGAGGTTTGTGCCCCGCGGGAGGGTGTGGCGATAGGCGCCGGTCGTGGCGGCCTAAGGCCCCGCGCCGGCCTTGTCTTAGCTCTCGGGCCTTAGATCCTATGGCACTGCGGCCACCTTCTTCGCCGGTGGTGCGTTTCCCTTCGTGGAAGCGCACCGCCGTCGAATGGCGTGCCCGTGGTGCCGACAGGGAAAAACCGCGGCATCATTCCCGTTCCTTTGTCGGCGCGCGCGAGCACCTTCGAGGTGAACGCGCCACCGTCAAGCGAGCGGTGTTGATGCCCTTTGCCAGCTCGTTCTTGGCCATTGTCCCATCCCCCTTTGTTTTTTTTGGTTGCCTTTTTCGGATTGGATCCGATTCACTTCTTTGTTTTCATGCTGGATCTAGATCCATACTTTGCCTCCACAGAGGTAGGTTTTTCTTCCCCACACCTCGGCATGCCGATGCGTGTGGGGATCGAGAGGAACAAGCGCGGCCTTGCGGCGGCGCTTCTTTGCCGGAGAGAACTCCAGTGAAGCTTTCTTTTCTTTGATCTTTGCCCTTCTCGGGTTCATATCGGAGAGGGGGGAAATCTTTACTTGTACTTCTTCATCCGAAAACACATCAAAAAGCCTCGTGGCTCATGATACCATTGATAGATCCCGTGGATCTTAGGCTAGATGTGTTCGGTATGAGATAGTGATTTATTACCTTGTGGTGCACTCGCTGAGCTTCCTTCGGTCGATCGTCGTGAGGTGGTGACGACGGTGGGGAAGCAGAGAGAGATCCGGTAGCGGCGGTGATGGACTTCCCATCACTTCAGTGCTACCCTCTGGATCGGATTAGGGTTGAGAGTGGGGAACCAGTGGCGGCGGTGAACCTCGTATCTTGTGCCATGGTCCCCACCTCCTCTTTATAGCACTGCGCGACAGGGGCCCACCAGCCTTGCTTGGGCTGGACGCCCCTGATCAGGGCGTGGGTCAAGGTTCCAATGAGCCGTTGGGCCCATTGAACGAGAGATCAACCTAACAAGGGGTAGTTTGTAACGAAACTGAAAGATGTTACTAATCTGTTAAACTGCATCCAAAATTCTCAACATAGTTTATGATGTCCTTGATAGTCTAGCATGTTACTTATCTATTGTTGTTGCTAAAACTGTATGCCAAATGCTATATGTGGGTTACCGAAAATCATAAAAGTCTATACCCCAACTTTAGTGATTTCATCTGCTCAAATTCAATGGTAACACTTTTCAGTACGTTTCTCGGAGACCAGAATCTTAGTACATGTCAGTTATCAAATAGTAGTATTAACAAGGTTGCAAATCATAATTTCACACGGTAAAACATCTACTCCCTCCGTTCCAAAATACTTGTCGTGGTTTTAGTTCAAGGAGTAGCTATTTTTTTGGTTGGACTTTCTTGTTTCCTGCATATTGTACTGCTCCCTGTTATTGAATGGAACATAATGCTGAATTGTTGATGCTGATTCTTTGCCTCTAGCTATTTCGAAGTCTCGTGCTGGACAAGTTGACCTACTTATACTAGAAGCAAACTCTTTGCATGGAGTCGTAAGCCCGCGCCCCATTGCATGTCATAGAAAATACAAATTTGATGATTATTTGATACTACTAAATTCCAAATGCTGTCAAATATGTTGATAGTCTGACAGAGACTTCATGTTCTGAACAGGGAGATTCGTTCAGCACCCATTTAACTCTGAGTGTGGTTATTTTTCAAGGACTTCCTAATATTTTGTCTTGAAGTTTCCTTTATCATATTTGCCTAGCAAAATTGTGAAGTGTTCCCTGTATGAGGAAATAATATTTTCCTCAGCATGAAAGCAATGTCCTATTTTTGTAGAGTCTTGATGCTATCAAGAGAATACATCCTAAAAGAGCTCTGTTGATTGGAATGAGGCATTTTTTTGAGCATGAGAGAGAAACCAGATGTTGGCAGAATGGTCTACCAAGTACGTCCGTGTATAGCTTCTAAAATAGTTAAATTCTTCCTTTATTTTCTCTAAGCGTAAAGGCCCTGTCTCATGTGTAAGCTTGTATGATCATAGAGAAGGAATACCGACACAACTGGCTCATGATGGCTTGTGAGTCTTCATCGACTTGTAATAAGGTGTGCAAGGTCGCTGCACAATACTCGAGGACCGACTACTTGGTAACTTTGAACAATTTCAATCATGTCAGTGCAGATTGCAACAGTTGTTTTGTGAGATCTTTTATGTATCCAAAATTGTAAAATAATTCCAACCCCTTATCTTTGCCGATCCTCTCAAGACAATAGCAAACCATAGATCGTTACTTCAAAAGTGCAATGGTGAAACAAAAAATTTGAGAGTAAGTATTACATGATTTGTAAGATTCCCCGGCCAAATTTGAGGAAGAAATCTTTCAAGAATTAATCGAAACTTTAAGAATTCAAAGACATAAAATTGGAGGTCTTGAAGATTAGGAAATCAAAACTTCCATCGTCGAGCTCTACTTGTTTACTAATCATAAGGTACTCCAACATACGTTGCATCCCCTTTTAGAATCTTGGCCGATACTCTTGGAAGAGCAACAAACAACTGATCGTGACTGGTCAACTTTGAGAATTCAAAGGCATAATATAAATTGAAGGTCTTGAAGATTAGGAAACCAAAAACTTTGAGCGTCCTGCACTTTGAGGTCAACTTGTTTGGCACTACAAACAAACAAATCATAATAAGGTACTCCTACATACATACTCCTATAGTTAATGGACATCAACTGAAGGAAGAAGCGCTATTCATTTGTTCGTCATGCTGGCTGGCTGGCTGGCCGGGTCGATGAGCGATGAGCGGATTCGGCTGTTGATGATTTAGGCGGCGGGTGTTGGTGTGCGTCGCCGCGGGCGGTGCGCATGGCGGCGCAGGCCGATGGCTGTCGTGGCCCTCATGAAGCGCAGGTTGGTGTCGAAGATATCGTTGAAGGAGCGGGAGATGTGCTCGTTCTGATAGACGCAACGATAGAAGTGGATGAGGCGCTGCTCCCTGTAGGCGGCATCGTCGGGGTAGTTGGTGTGGAGGGAGTGGCGGTCCAGCATGGCCCTGTTGCACTCGGCGCGCGCGGCGGCCTCGTCGGGGTGGCTGCTCATCAGCGGCCGGATGGCGCGGCGGAAGTAGCGCATGGCCCACGCCTCGTGGCCCCGCCTAAGCGCGCGGACGAAGCGCTCGAACCTGACGACGAACAGCGTGGCGGACGCGGAGGGCGTGGTGCTCTCCTTCCCGCTCATGAACGCCGTCACGTACTCGTCCGCCGCCCGCCAGCGGCCCTTGGCGAAGAGGTCGTGCAGGTGCGGCAGGTCCAGCTTCAGCCTCGCCTCCTTCTCCAGCGCGTACGCCGCCCGGTGGAGCTTCCTCGACTTGAGGAAGGCCAGCACGCGCCGCAGGACGATCCACTCCGACTGCCGGTCCATGGCCATCCGATCAGTCAAGACTAGCTTATCTCCTCACTGATTCTGCCTGCCCCCTTCTCGATCTTCTCTTTCAAATCCACAAAGCACCGACCGAGCGATCCCTTGGTTTGTGCATCATTCATCTCTTCTGGCGTGCTTTTATAGATTGCGGCTCTCCGATTCCGGCTGAGACTCCAAACCGCGTCGCCTGGGAACTAGCGAGAACTAGCGAGAAGTAGGAAATCCTCGCTCAACGCGAGAGCGACATGGGCCGGCCAAGATATTTGTAAATCATGCATGTTAATTTGTTAGTAGTGAGGTAATTTTATATTAGTAGTGAGGTAATTTTACATCATGCATGTTAAAAATTTATGCGTGCATGTGAGAATAAATGTGGCTCGATGAAATGGCTAGGACGAGGAATAAGTTATATATATACGGATTTATATATATTATCTTCCCTAATAATAAAACGCGGATAGCTTCTCTCGTCCTCGCTCACGGTTTTACAAAAAAAACCCTTTTATTTCAGAGAAATTAACCCGCAGTCCTTAGTTTAGTTAAAAAAAACGTTTCGTTTTTATAGAAGCACCCCTCCCCGTGATCAAGGGGTCGTCTTATCCACATCCCTCCTCGACCAACGCCCCCATCCAGGCCGGATCCCGCCGCCGGCGAGCTGCCAAAGCCGTCGCCCCCAGCTCTGCCTCCTCCGCAGCTCCGCCCAGATCCGGAGCACCGCACCCGCGAGAAGCCGCGCCGCCCTGCCTCCTGCGCCTCCCCGCGCTCCCTGCCTCTCGGCGCTCAAGAGCGCCGGCGCCGTGGGCATCATGGTGGACGTGTGGTGGGGCATCGCCAAGAGCGAAGGCCCCGGCCAGTACAACTTCGCCGGCTACATCGAGCTCATGGAGATGGCCAAGAAGGTCGGGCTCAAGGTGCAGGCCATCATGTATTTCCACCAGTGCGGCGGCAACGTCGGAGACTCAGTCACATACGTGCTCTGCGCCCTCTCCTCCATTACTTCCTCCTTCCTACTGTATGATCATATCCATTCAGTTTTGAGAGACTCTGGGAGTCTAATAACTCCTAAGATTCTCTACTGGTGTTCTCAACTGGAAGAACACCGGTCAGTTACAAGGGCCTCAGGAAAATAAATCCTTTGCTAAACTGGAACACTCGGTTCATGCTCATGAATTAAATTGCTTGCTGATTAATTTGCCCATGCTATTCACATGAAACAGGATCAGTTATTTTATAAAATTCATTTGATTTTGTTGTAGGGGGGAGGTCAATAGCAAGATTTATGATTTCCCAAGTAAGATGACATACAACTGAGTGTTGTTCTGACTTTATGATATAAGTGTTATGCACAAATATTTCTGATATTCAACTGATAATGATCATCTGCTCTGTTTTAATAGGCCGTACGTTTGTTCTAGCCTATATATACGCATGCCCCAGAAATTTAGAAATTTGTATAACATGATACTGAGGTTGTATCATGACTTATGAGTCTGCCACAAAATGATCTTATCACAAAAATAAAACCATTTTATGATTCATATACGATTTTACGAAACTTATTCTCCTATCAGATTCAGATTGTGTAACACTTATACAATGATTCTCTTGGATGTCATGTCTTCATGTTGTTTAAGGATTTTTATATCTGAAAGTTACGACAATATAGATAGGGGAGATAGCCATCTGCTCCGACTTTTTGAGGTAACCGCAAACGCCATATCCACCATCGATGGCAACTCTCTCTTTGCCCCCTTGAGCTGGACCATGAATTCCGCCCTTCTTTACTTCACACTATCATCAATTCCCCCATGGGCTGTCGAGCGGCATAGCATGGGTGCTTCTCCAGGTCTTAGAAACCTAGCTTATTTGGCCCTGTCAGCAATTTCCTCTTCTCTTGGCCTCTTTCTAGGTATCTCTTATGCACAGTACATATATTAGATTGACAAATTACGTTGGCGTGACACTTATGGTGGTGCTTGGCTGCTAGCAGTGTCAACTTTCCGGCCCTGTCAGCAATTTCCTCTTCTCTTGGCCTCTTTCTAGGTATCTCTTATGCACAGTACATATATTAGATTGACAAATTACGTTGGCGTGACACTTATGGTGGTGCTTGGCTGCTAGCAGTGTCAACTTTCCATGTGATTATTAGGGTTATAATTCTACTTTGTGTGATATACTTTTCAGATTCAACACCATAAGTTCCTTCATTGATTATTTGTTGTAGCTCCCACTTCATATAGCTTTGATGAAGTAATTTTAAATAAGTAGGCTAAGCAAAACCCTACCAATAAGGAAAATAATCAGGATGGACAAAGTTAAAGGTTCCGACCACTTTGAGTCTATTGTACACAGTCTTTTCCTACGTTTCTGCAAACCTATACAAATTAAGATTGGGCTTGCTAATCTTTTCTGTATATATATAGTGTATATTTGCCTACATGGACAGTAACATCAAGTCAGCATATAACATAATTTCTCTTTTTTTTATTTATTATCTGTAATATTTTAATGTTGATTCTAATTTCAGTTGATATAGAAAACAATATTTTCAATTCCAGCGAGACCGAGCGACCTATATTATATATTATAAACATAGCATCCTGATTTAAAGTATTGAGCTACAACCACTATCTAGCTGCGATTTCAAAAACAAATGCTATTGAGAGTGACACTGTTTCAGCTACATTGCTCACTTGGACTACATCATAAACTGGACTGGGTAGCAGTCCCCATGCAGCTCCATTCTAAGTTTTTAGTTTCACGGTATACGATGCAACTACAACTTCTTTTATGAGAAGGTTTCTCTATACTTTTGCATGCCTAATTTGGCTATTTTTATGTGCAGTCTATCTGGAGTAGTACCGCTGTCACTGTTAGCAAGAGCGGAAAGGAGGACAAGCGACGACATGGGCCGGGTACCGTGTCAAAAAAGAGGACACATATATGTGGGTTTTTGAGTTATGCTTATTGGTTAAGGATGTGGGATATTATTGTTTTCTTCCGTTGCAACGCACGGGCTTTTTTACTAGTAATAATAAAATACGGATTGTTTCTGCGATACGCTATGCCAATTATTCCTAAAATTATAAAATGTTATCCATCAATACCACCTATAATAAGTGACTAAAACTGTTTCAAACAGGAAAATTCCATGACTGGGCCGGTCCATGTAGTAACCTCATATACTGTGTTCTAGGCAAAGGGAAAAAAAAGGCGCGACGTTTGGGCTAGCCCATGTTCGGCAGCCTCTTTTCTAAATATATATTTTAACTTACTTTTATATATGTTTTTCATTTTTTTAATTTGGGATTTTAAAATAGTTAAGACTTTGTTTAAATTTGCATTTCGAAATAAAAGTGTTAGTAAATCATAATTTTTTGTTGATTATAAAATAATCTTGATTTTATACTAAAATATTTGCTTATTAAAAAAATGTTCAAATTTTTGAAAACAGTTGTTCGGGAAATAAAAAAGTATTCATAATGTTCTTTAAAGTTCGTGTGTGAAATTTTCTCATAAAATTCAATCAATTTTGGCCAATTCAAATAATGTTCATGAATGGAAAACTATCTTGAAATTTTAAAACTCTTAATGACTTACAAAATAGTTTATCATTCATTAAATGTTACCTAATTCAAAATGATGATGCATTTCGAAAAATATTTTTTGAATCAAAATAAAATTTGCCAAATCATAAAATGGTTGCTAATTTCCAAAATACGTTCCAGAAATTTCAACAAAATGTTTGTCGATTCTACAAAATATTCGCCAAGTCAGGAAAAGTGTTCAAAAATATTGAAAAATTAGAGAAAAGTTTGCAAATAGAATTAAATGGTTGAAAAGATTGTAAGTATTCAGGAATTTTAAAAATTGTCAAGATTTCAAATATGTGCACGAGTTAAAAAAATGTTCATGATTACGCAAAATTGAAAGTGCTACTGTATCTCGATGATGCAGCAAAATGTGTTCATAGCCATTGGAGATTATGATTTATTTTTTGTTATAATGCACGGGCCTATTTCTAGTATTTTGAAAAACAAACTTTACATAAACCTTGAAAATTGGTGGACAAAGCATTTGTAAAATTTCAGATGTGTATAGAGAATTCTTTTATCATGTATATGAAAAATGTATACAAAAAATAGACTATGTGTGTGAAAAAAGTTGACCTTGCATTAAAAAAATACAATCAAGTAATTGAAAATGTTAAATGTGCATATACGTTTTTTGACCGTGTATTTAAGATATGTTAATGAAGCATTTAAAAAATAGTAACTATGCATAGAAAAATGTTGACCATATATCAAAAAATGTTAATCAATCATTTGACAAATAATTGAATATGTATAAGGAAAACATATACCCTGTATTCAAAAATATTAATCCTTTATTTGAATAATGTTAAACATGCATAAAATCTTTATTATATGTTTATAATAAATGTACAATGTGTATGTAAAAATTATCCATAAACAATATAAGTGCTTGAAAAAGTTAATAATGTATTAGAAAATAGCCATGTATATACAAAATGTTTCATACGTATACAAAAAAATGTTAAATGTATACTGAAAAATATTTAAAATGTGTAGAACAAAAAGATATTCATAAAAAAAATTAAAATCCCAATGAAAACCAAAGGGAAATACAAAGAAAATGAAAATCTAGAAGAAACCAATTCAAAAGAATGGAAACATGAAAATCCGAAGAGAAAACTACGAAGGCCGATAAAACCAAGGAAGAAATAAAAATCATTTAAATAGAGGAATAAACAAAGAAAAAAGGAATAATTATGAAAACCAAGAATGAAACACAATACATCATCTAAAGTACAGAGGAGTAATGTGCATCACATCATCTAAAGTACAGAGGAGTCATGAAATACACTACAATGTATTTCATGTTTCTTTCTCCCCTCGAAATGTGGCAAGAACTTTTCTGCCACAATTTCGAAACTCATTCATAGCTCTTGTGAAATGAGGAAACTTCGATTATCTAGCTCATTCATCTTATCACTTCATGTAAAATGAAGTTATAAGTTAACTAGTATGGGAGTACTTTTTCCTCATTTCATTTCAAAAACTCAAAAGAGTTCTTTATAATTGTCACTTTTGCAAGTCACACTTGCATATCATTCTTGTCTTTAGGTTCGTCTGTTACTTTTATCCTTTATGTATTTAGTGATTGCTTAATGACCGTTACACATAAGGTGTACGGTCGATATTAGGAAAGCTTAATAGTTACTCCATACTTTTCTCCCATAGTGGGACACATTAACCGCACATGAGTCATCATAACTTTCTCCTGTCATACAGGATAAGGCCTTTGCCAAAATTTCTCCCGCCATACACGGATTGTTGACATAATACAATGTCAACTTTACCCGGTTACGCAGGCATTTTTCCCAGACTTTTCCCGCCATGCGGGTAATTCCCTATAAGGGACATAAATGCCATAATTGACTCTTTTGACTGCATATTCAATCATCAAATTCAGAAATAAATCTGAATTATCTTTGACACACATACTTGATCTGACGTTGGTCAAATTAAGCATGCATGTATCTCAATCGTGTTGACTGAAAAGGGAGACTGCTTCATAGAGAGTACATGAAAGACATTCGTCAACCAAGACTCTCAATGATATATCTCTTTCTTTTCTTGAATTAATATCCAAGAGGTCTTTTCTTGTGAAGTCATTCTTTAGAGAGAATATATTTCCTCAAGTTATGACATTTCTTTTCCATCTTTCGGGTCACTAGTACCCAAACATTCGCTTTCATGAATGAAAGCATGAAAAGAAAACTTTTAGTCTGGGAGAGCTTAGCTAATAAACAAACAATAATGAGCATAAAAAATAACCCTACGTTGATCTGGTTAAAATTATGCACATTAAACCTTTTAAAACCTTTTTGTATATTTTAAATCACCATTGTGGCAGAATTAGAATAAAACATCATTCTTCCGCATTAATTCCTTATCACCGTTGGGGCGGAAATGAAAATAATGCATATAACTCATAAACAATGTGTTGATAGTATTCTTATTGAACAACTTTGCTAAGAAATAATCATCATCATTTCTCTATCTGTGCTCCGAAAATTGATCACTTTGATACAAAATTTATCAGAGATTTAAGCTTTAAACATAAGATGACTCATATAATTATAGTACTGTTATCATCAACGTTGGTCAGAAAATAGCAATACCATATTTAACTTTAAAACAAACATTTTTCTTTTGTCATAGCGGAAATTATTGGAATCTTATTTCACCCACAAGGGAAAAAGAACATTGCTAATAACAGTTCTTCCAATTAAATTTTCCCGTTGGTTCTAATTTAATTGGAGGATTAAACATTTACTTTGCAGCGGAAAAACGTGAATATGAAAATTCATGCACCTTTATAGAAAAATATTCTGTTAAAAATAAAAATTCATGAACTTTAATTTCCTTTTATAAAATCCACGGACTTTTCTCTTTCTGAAAATCTTTCTTTTATTTTCAGAACCTTTTATTTTTCTTTGAAGAAAAATCATGTTACTATTACAGAAAAATATTCTGTCATAATTAAAAATTCATGAACTTTATAATCCCTTTTATAAAATTCATGAACTTTTCTTTTTCTGAAAATCTTTCTTTTATTTTCAGAACCTTTTATTTTTCTTTTCAGAAAAATAATGTTGCAATTCTGTATAAAATTACAGAAACTTTGAACATTTTTAATTTCTATTTTTCTAAACATAGTTTCATAGAAAAACAATGCTTAGAAACAATTGTTGAATCTGCCTAAAAATAAAATGACAGAGTAAAACTTTCGGCCTACAGGGGCCTACTTGGGCCGCCCTGGGAGCCTACTTGCCGAGCGGCCGAAACTGATGGCTCTGGCCTTGGCCTCGGCCTCTTAGTGGGCCGGCCTTCCCTGGCGCAGCGCTCACAGCGGCCCAAAGGCCCGAGCCAGCCTAGGGTTACCTAGTGGATCGATGGGGGCCGTCGGATTGAATCCAACGGCTGCCTGTGCGCCTCGGAGCAACAGAACAGGAGACCGGTGGGGAGGGGCAACCCTAGCGCTCATTTCTCCCTCCCCAGCCCGCCGCTCTTCTCTCTCTCGCAACAGCGCTCCTGTCCCGAGCGGCTCTGCTCAGTTCGTCCCCTCGATCGAGGGGTTCCATGCCCCGTCGAGCGGCGGCTCCATGCCCCGTTCGTCCCCTCGACCGAGGGGTTGCCTGGGATGCCCCGACGCCGCGCCTCTCCCTCCCTTTGCGTTCCGTGGCGGCAATGGCCTCCCTCGCGTCGGTGGCATGCATGCCCCGCCGAGGAGGTCCCTGAGCCCCGCGTCGCAGCTCACGCGTGGAGGTTTGTGCCCCGCGGGAGGGTGTGGCGATAGGCGCCGGTCGTGGCGGCCTAAGGCCCCGCGCCGGCCTTGTCTTAGCTCTCGGGCCTTAGATCCTATGGCACTGCGGCCACCTTCTTCGCCGGTGGTGCGTTTCCCTTCGTGGAAGCGCACCGCCGTCGAATGGCGTGCCCGTGGTGCCGACAGGGAAAAACCGCGGCATCATTCCCGTTCCTTTGTCGGCGCGCGCGAGCACCTTCGAGGTGAACGCGCCACCGTCAAGCGAGCGGTGTTGATGCCCTTTGCCGGCTCGTTCTTGGCCATTGTCCCATCCCCCTTTGTTTTTTTTGGTTGCCTTTTTCGGATTGGATCCGATTCACTTCTTTGTTTTCATGCTGGATCTAGATCCATACTTTGCCTCCACAGAGGTAGGTTTTTCTTCCCCACACCTCGGCATGCCGATGCGTGTGGGGATCGAGAGGAACAGGCGCGGCCTTGCGGCGACGCTTCTTTGCCGGAGAGAACTCCAGTGAAGCTTTCTTTTCTTTGATCTTTGCCCTTCTCGGGTTCATATCGGAGAGGGGGGAAATCTTTACTTGTACTTCTTCATCCGAAAACACATCAAAAAGCCTCGTGGCTCATGATACCATTGATAGATCCCGTGGATCTTAGGCTAGATGTGTTCGGTATGAGATAGTGATTTATTACCTTGTGGTGCACTCGCTGAGCTTCCTTCGGTCGATCGTCGTGAGGTGGTGACGACGGTGGGGAAGCAGAGAGAGATCCGGTAGCGGCGGTGATGGACTTCCCATCACTTCAGTGCTACCCTCTGGATCGCATTAGGGTTGAGAGTGGGGAACCAGTGGCGGCGGTGAACCTCGTATCTTGTGCCATGGTCCCCACCTCCTCTTTATAGCACTGCGCGACAGGGGCCCACCAGCCTTGCTTGGGCTGGACGCCCCTGATCAAGGCGTGGGTCAAGGTTCCAATGAGCCGTTGGGCCCATTGAACGAGAGATCAACCTAACAAGGGGTAGTTTGTAACGAAACTGAAAGATGTTACTAATCTGTTAAACTGCATCCAAAATTCTCAACATAGTTTATGATGTCCTTGATAGTCTAGCATGTTACTTATCTATTGTTGTTGCTAAAACTGTATGCCAAATGCTATATGTGGGTTACCGAAAATCATAAAAATCTATACCCCAACTTTAGTGATTTCATCTGCTCAAATTCAATGGTAACACTTTTCAGTACGTTTCTCGGAGACCAGAATCTTAGTACATGTCAGTTATCAAATAGTAGTATTAACAAGGTTGCAAATCATAATTTCACACGGTAAAACATCTACTCCCTCCGTTCCAAAATACTTGTCGTGGTTTTAGTTCAAGGAGTAGCTATTTTTTTGGTTGGACTTTCTTGTTTCCTGCATATTGTACTGCTCCCTGTTATTGAATGGAACATAATGCTGAATTGTTGATGCTGATTCTTTGCCTCTAGCTATTTCGAAGTCTCGTGCTGGACAAGTTGACCTACTTATACTAGAAGCAAACTCTTTGCATGGAGTCGTAAGCCCGCGCCCCATTGCATGTCATAGAAAATACAAATTTGATGATTATTTGATACTACTAAATTCCAAATGCTGTCAAATATGTTGATAGTCTGACAGAGACTTCATGTTCTGAACAGGGAGATTCGTTCAGCACCCATTTAACTCTGAGTGTGGTTATTTTTCAAGGACTTCCTAATATTTTGTCTTGAAGTTTCCTTTATCATATTTGCCTAGCAAAATTGTGAAGTGTTCCCTGTATGAGGAAATAATATTTTCCTCAGCATGAAAGCAATGTCCTATTTTTGTAGAGTCTTGATGCTATCAAGAGAATACATCCTAAAAGAGCTCTGTTGATTGGAATGAGGCATTTTTTTGAGCATGAGAGAGAAACCAGATGTTGGCAGAATGGTCTACCAAGTACGTCCGTGTATAGCTTCTAAAATAGTTAAATTCTTCCTTTATTTTCTCTAAGCGTAAAGGCCCTGTCTCATGTGTAAGCTTGTATGATCATAGAGAAGGAATACCGACACAACTGGCTCATGATGGCTTGTGAGTCTTCATCGACTTGTAATAAGGTGTGCAAGGTCGCTGCACAATACTCGAGGACCGACTACTTGGTAACTTTGAACAATTTCAATCATGTCAGTGCAGATTGCAACAGTTGTTTTGTGAGATCTTTTATGTATCCAAAATTGTAAAATAATTCCAACCCCTTATCTTTGCCGATCCTCTCAAGACAATAGCAAACCATAGATCGTTACTTCAAAAGTGCAATGGTGAAACAAAAAATTTGAGAGTAAGTATTACATGATTTGTAAGATTCCCCGGCCAAATTTGAGGAAGAAATCTTTCAAGAATTAATCGAAACTTTAAGAATTCAAAGACATAAAATTGGAGGTCTTGAAGATTAGGAAATCAAAACTTCCATCGTCGAGCTCTACTTGTTTACTAATCATAAGGTACTCCAACATACGTTGCATCCCCTTTTAGAATCTTGGCCGATACTCTTGGAAGAGCAACAAACAACTGATCGTGACTGGTCAACTTTGAGAATTCAAAGGCATAATATAAATTGAAGGTCTTGAAGATTAGGAAACCAAAAACTTTGAGCGTCCTGCACTTTGAGGTCAACTTGTTTGGCACTACAAACAAACAAATCATAATAAGGTACTCCTACATACATACTCCTATAGTTAATGGACATCAACTGAAGGAAGAAGCGCTATTCATTTGTTCGTCATGCTGGCTGGCTGGCTGGCCGGGTCGATGAGCGATGAGCGGATTCGGCTGTTGATGATTTAGGCGGCGGGTGTTGGTGTGCGTCGCCGCGGGCGGTGCGCATGGCGGCGCAGGCCGATGGCTGTCGTGGCCCTCATGAAGCGCAGGTTGGTGTCGAAGATATCGTTGAAGGAGCGGGAGATGTGCTCGTTCTGATAGACGCAACGATAGAAGTGGATGAGGCGCTGCTCCCTGTAGGCGGCATCGTCGGGGTAGTTGGTGTGGAGGGAGTGGCGGTCCAGCATGGCCCTGTTGCACTCGGCGCGCGCGGCGGCCTCGTCGGGGTGGCTGCTCATCAGCGGCCGGATGGCGCGGCGGAAGTAGCGCATGGCCCACGCCTCGTGGCCCCGCCTAAGCGCGCGGACGAAGCGCTCGAACCTGACGACGAACAGCGTGGCGGACGCGGAGGGCGTGGTGCTCTCCTTCCCGCTCATGAACGCCGTCACGTACTCGTCCGCCGCCCGCCAGCGGCCCTTGGCGAAGAGGTCGTGCAGGTGCGGCAGGTCCAGCTTCAGCCTCGCCTCCTTCTCCAGCGCGTACGCCGCCCGGTGGAGCTTCCTCGACTTGAGGAAGGCCAGCACGCGCCGCAGGACGATCCACTCCGACTGCCGGTCCATGGCCATCCGATCAGTCAAGACTAGCTTATCTCCTCACTGATTCTGCCTGCCCCCTTCTCGATCTTCTCTTTCAAATCCACAAAGCACCGACCGAGCGATCCCTTGGTTTGTGCATCATTCATCTCTTCTGGCGTGCTTTTATAGATTGCGGCTCTCCGATTCCGGCTGAGACTCCAAACCGCGTCGCCTGGGAACTAGCGAGAACTAGCGAGAAGTAGGAAATCCTCGCTCAACGCGAGAGCGACATGGGCCGGCCAAGATATTTGTAAATCATGCATGTTAATTTGTTAGTAGTGAGGTAATTTTATATTAGTAGTGAGGTAATTTTACATCATGCATGTTAAAAATTTATGCGTGCATGTGAGAATAAATGTGGCTCGATGAAATGGCTAGGACGAGGAATAAGTTATATATATACGGATTTATATATATTATCTTCCCTAATAATAAAACGCGGATAGCTTCTCTCGTCCTCGCTCACGGTTTTACAAAAAAAAACCTTTTATTTCAGAGAAATTAACCCGCAGTCCTTAGTTTAGTTAAAAAAAACGTTTCGTTTTTATAGAAGCACCCCTCCCCGTGATCAAGGGGTCGTCTTATCCACATCCCTCCTCGACCAACGCCCCCATCCAGGCCGGATCCCGCCGCCGGCGAGCTGCCAAAGCCGTCGCCCCCAGCTCTGCCTCCTCCGCAGCTCCGCCCAGATCCGGAGCACCGCACCCGCGAGAAGCCGCGCCGCCCTGCCTCCTGCGCCTCCCCGCGCTCCCTGCCTCTCGGCGCTCAAGAGCGCCGGCGCCGTGGGCATCATGGTGGACGTGTGGTGGGGCATCGCCAAGAGCGAAGGCCCCGGCCAGTACAACTTCGCCGGCTACATCGAGCTCATGGAGATGGCCAAGAAGGTCGGGCTCAAGGTGCAGGCCATCATGTATTTCCACCAGTGCGGCGGCAACGTCGGAGACTCAGTCACATACGTGCTCTGCGCCCTCTCCTCCATTACTTCCTCCTTCCTACTGTATGATCATATCCATTCAGTTTTGAGAGACTCTGGGAGTCTAATAACTCCTAAGATTCTCTACTGGTGTTCTCAACTGGAAGAACACCGGTCAGTTACAAGGGCCTCAGGAAAATAAATCCTTTGCTAAACTGGAACACTCGGTTCATGCTCATGAATTAAATTGCTTGCTGATTAATTTGCCCATGCTATTCACATGAAACAGGATCAGTTATTTTATAAAATTCATTTGATTTTGTTGTAGGGGGGAGGTCAATAGCAAGATTTATGATTTCCCAAGTAAGATGACATACAACTGAGTGTTGTTCTGACTTTATGATATAAGTGTTATGCACAAATATTTCTGATATTCAACTGATAATGATCATCTGCTCTGTTTTAATAGGCCGTACGTTTGTTCTAGCCTATATATACGCATGCCCCAGAAATTTAGAAATTTGTATAACATGATACTGAGGTTGTATCATGACTTATGAGTCTGCCACAAAATGATCTTATCACAAAAATAAAACCATTTTATGATTCATATACGATTTTACGAAACTTATTCTCCTATCAGATTCAGATTGTGTAACACTTATACAATGATTCTCTTGGATGTCATGTCTTCATGTTGTTTAAGGATTTTTATATCTGAAAGTTACGACAATATAGATAGGGGAGATAGCCATCTGCTCCGACTTTTTGAGGTAACCGCAAACGCCATATCCACCATCGATGGCAACTCTCTCTTTGCCCCCTTGAGCTGGACCATGAATTCCGCCCTTCTTTACTTCACACTATCATCAATTCCCCCATGGGCTGTCGAGCGGCATAGCATGGGTGCTTCTCCAGGTCTTAGAAACCTAGCTTATTTGGCCCTGTCAGCAATTTCCTCTTCTCTTGGCCTCTTTCTAGGTATCTCTTATGCACAGTACATATATTAGATTGACAAATTACGTTGGCGTGACACTTATGGTGGTGCTTGGCTGCTAGCAGTGTCAACTTTCCGGCCCTGTCAGCAATTTCCTCTTCTCTTGGCCTCTTTCTAGGTATCTCTTATGCACAGTACATATATTAGATTGACAAATTACGTTGGCGTGACACTTATGGTGGTGCTTGGCTGCTAGCAGTGTCAACTTTCCATGTGATTATTAGGGTTATAATTCTACTTTGTGTGATATACTTTTCAGATTCAACACCATAAGTTCCTTCATTGATTATTTGTTGTAGCTCCCACTTCATATAGCTTTGATGAAGTAATTTTAAATAAGTAGGCTAAGCAAAACCCTACCAATAAGGAAAATAATCAGGATGGACAAAGTTAAAGGTTCCGACCACTTTGAGTCTATTGTACACAGTCTTTTCCTACGTTTCTGCAAACCTATACAAATTAAGATTGGGCTTGCTAATCTTTTCTGTATATATATAGTGTATATTTGCCTACATGGACAGTAACATCAAGTCAGCATATAACATAATTTCTCTTTTTTTTATTTATTATCTGTAATATTTTAATGTTGATTCTAATTTCAGTTGATATAGAAAACAATATTTTCAATTCCAGCGAGACCGAGCGACCTATATTATATATTATAAACATAGCATCCTGATTTAAAGTATTGAGCTACAACCACTATCTAGCTGCGATTTCAAAAACAAATGCTATTGAGAGTGACACTGTTTCAGCTACATTGCTCACTTGGACTACATCATAAACTGGACTGGGTAGCAGTCCCCATGCAGCTCCATTCTAAGTTTTTAGTTTCACGGTATACGATGCAACTACAACTTCTTTTATGAGAAGGTTTCTCTATACTTTTGCATGCCTAATTTGGCTATTTTTATGTGCAGTCTATCTGGAGTAGTACCGCTGTCACTGTTAGCAAGAGCGGAAAGGAGGACAAGCGACGACATGGGCCGGGTACCGTGTCAAAAAAGAGGACACATATATGTGGGTTTTTGAGTTATGCTTATTGGTTAAGGATGTGGGATATTATTGTTTTCTTCCGTTGCAACGCACGGGCTTTTTTACTAGTAATAATAAAATACGGATTGTTTCTGCGATACGCTATGCCAATTATTCCTAAAATTATAAAATGTTATCCATCAATACCACCTATAATAAGTGACTAAAACTGTTTCAAACAGGAAAATTCCATGACTGGGCCGGTCCATGTAGTAACCTCATATACTGTGTTCTAGGCAAAGGGAAAAAAAAGGCGCGACGTTTGGGCTAGCCCATGTTCGGCAGCCTCTTTTCTAAATATATATTTTAACTTACTTTTATATATGTTTTTCATTTTTTTAATTTGGGATTTTAAAATAGTTAAGACTTTGTTTAAATTTGCATTTCGAAATAAAAGTGTTAGTAAATCATAATTTTTTGTTGATTATAAAATAATCTTGATTTTATACTAAAATATTTGCTTATTAAAAAAATGTTCAAATTTTTGAAAACAGTTGTTCGGGAAATAAAAAAGTATTCATAATGTTCTTTAAAGTTCGTGTGTGAAATTTTCTCATAAAATTCAATCAATTTTGGCCAATTCAAATAATGTTCATGAATGGAAAACTATCTTGAAATTTTAAAACTCTTAATGACTTACAAAATAGTTTATCATTCATTAAATGTTACCTAATTCAAAATGATGATGCATTTCGAAAAATATTTTTTGAATCAAAATAAAATTTGCCAAATCATAAAATGGTTGCTAATTTCCAAAATACGTTCCAGAAATTTCAACAAAATGTTTGTCGATTCTACAAAATATTCGCCAAGTCAGGAAAAGTGTTCAAAAATATTGAAAAATTAGAGAAAAGTTTGCAAATAGAATTAAATGGTTGAAAAGATTGTAAGTATTCAGGAATTTTAAAAATTGTCAAGATTTCAAATATGTGCACGAGTTAAAAAAATGTTCATGATTACGCAAAATTGAAAGTGCTACTGTATCTCGATGATGCAGCAAAATGTGTTCATAGCCATTGGAGATTATGATTTATTTTTTGTTATAATGCACGGGCCTATTTCTAGTATTTTGAAAAACAAACTTTACATAAACCTTGAAAATTGGTGGACAAAGCATTTGTAAAATTTCAGATGTGTATAGAGAATTCTTTTATCATGTATATGAAAAATGTATACAAAAAATAGACTATGTGTGTGAAAAAAGTTGACCTTGCATTAAAAAAATACAATCAAGTAATTGAAAATGTTAAATGTGCATATACGTTTTTTGACCGTGTATTTAAGATATGTTAATGAAGCATTTAAAAAATAGTAACTATGCATAGAAAAATGTTGACCATATATCAAAAAATGTTAATCAATCATTTGACAAATAATTGAATATGTATAAGGAAAACATATACCCTGTATTCAAAAATATTAATCCTTTATTTGAATAATGTTAAACATGCATAAAATCTTTATTATATGTTTATAATAAATGTACAATGTGTATGTAAAAATTATCCATAAACAATATAAGTGCTTGAAAAAGTTAATAATGTATTAGAAAATAGCCATGTATATACAAAATGTTTCATACGTATACAAAAAAATGTTAAATGTATACTGAAAAATATTTAAAATGTGTAGAACCAAAAAGATATTCATAAAAAAAATTAAAATCCCAATGAAAACCAAAGGGAAATACAAAGAAAATGAAAATCTAGAAGAAACCAATTCAAAAGAATGGAAACATGAAAATCCGAAGAGAAAACTACGAAGGCCGATAAAACCAAGGAAGAAATAAAAATCATTTAAATAGAGGAATAAACAAAGAAAAAAGGAATAATTATGAAAACCAAGAATGAAACACAATACATCATCTAAAGTACAGAGGAGTAATGTGCATCACATCATCTAAAGTACAGAGGAGTCATGAAATACACTACAATGTATTTCATGTTTCTTTCTCCCCTCGAAATGTGGCAAGAACTTTTCTGCCACAATTTCGAAACTCATTCATAGCTCTTGTGAAATGAGGAAACTTCGATTATCTAGCTCATTCATCTTATCACTTCATGTAAAATGAAGTTATAAGTTAACTAGTATGGGAGTACTTTTTCCTCATTTCATTTCAAAAACTCAAAAGAGTTCTTTATAATTGTCACTTTTGCAAGTCACACTTGCATATCATTCTTGTCTTTAGGTTCGTCTGTTACTTTTATCCTTTATGTATTTAGTGATTGCTTAATGACCGTTACACATAAGGTGTACGGTCGATATTAGGAAAGCTTAATAGTTACTCCATACTTTTCTCCCATAGTGGGACACATTAACCGCACATGAGTCATCATAACTTTCTCCTGTCATACAGGATAAGGCCTTTGCCAAAATTTCTCCCGCCATACACGGATTGTTGACATAATACAATGTCAACTTTACCCGGTTACGCAGGCATTTTTCCCAGACTTTTCCCGCCATGCGGGTAATTCCCTATAAGGGACATAAATGCCATAATTGACTCTTTTGACTGCATATTCAATCATCAAATTCAGAAATAAATCTGAATTATCTTTGACACACATACTTGATCTGACGTTGGTCAAATTAAGCATGCATGTATCTCAATCGTGTTGACTGAAAAGGGAGACTGCTTCATAGAGAGTACATGAAAGACATTCGTCAACCAAGACTCTCAATGATATATCTCTTTCTTTTCTTGAATTAATATCCAAGAGGTCTTTTCTTGTGAAGTCATTCTTTAGAGAGAATATATTTCCTCAAGTTATGACATTTCTTTTCCATCTTTCGGGTCACTAGTACCCAAACATTCGCTTTCATGAATGAAAGCATGAAAAGAAAACTTTTAGTCTGGGAGAGCTTAGCTAATAAACAAACAATAATGAGCATAAAAAATAACCCTACGTTGATCTGGTTAAAATTATGCACATTAAACCTTTTAAAACCTTTTTGTATATTTTAAATCACCATTGTGGCAGAATTAGAATAAAACATCATTCTTCCGCATTAATTCCTTATCACCGTTGGGGCGGAAATGAAAATAATGCATATAACTCATAAACAATGTGTTGATAGTATTCTTATTGAACAACTTTGCTAAGAAATAATCATCATCATTTCTCTATCTGTGCTCCGAAAATTGATCACTTTGATACAAAATTTATCAGAGATTTAAGCTTTAAACATAAGATGACTCATATAATTATAGTATTGTTATCATCAACGTTGGTCAGAAAATAGCAATACCATATTTAACTTTAAAACAAACATTTTTCTTTTGTCATAGCGGAAATTATTGGAATCTTATTTCACCCACAAGGGAAAAAGAACATTGCTAATAACAGTTCTTCCAATTAAATTTTCCCGTTGGTTCTAATTTAATTGGAGGATTAAACATTTACTTTGCAGCGGAAAAACGTGAATATGAAAATTCATGCACCTTTATAGAAAAATATTCTGTTAAAAATAAAAATTCATGAACTTTAATTTCCTTTTATAAAATCCACGGACTTTTCTCTTTCTGAAAATCTTTCTTTTATTTTCAGAACCTTTTATTTTTCTTTGAAGAAAAATCATGTTACTATTACAGAAAAATATTCTGTCATAATTAAAAATTCATGAACTTTATAATCCCTTTTATAAAATTCATGAACTTTTCTTTTTCTGAAAATCTTTCTTTTATTTTCAGAACCTTTTATTTTTCTTTTCAGAAAAATAATGTTGCAATTCTGTATAAAATTACAGAAACTTTGAACATTTTTAATTTCTATTTTTCTAAACATAGTTTCATAGAAAAACAATGCTTAGAAACAATTGTTGAATCTGCCTAAAAATAAAATGACAGAGTAAAACTTTCGGCCTACAGGGGCCTACTTGGGCCGCCCTGGGAGCCTACTTGCCGAGCGGCCGAAACTGATGGCTCTGGCCTTGGCCTCGGCCTCTTAGTGGGCCGGCCTTCCCTGGCGCAGCGCTCACAGCGGCCCAAAGGCCCGAGCCAGCCTAGGGTTACCTAGTGGATCGATGGGGGCCGTCGGATTGAATCCAACGGCTGCCTGTGCGCCTCGGAGCAACAGAACAGGAGACCGGTGGGGAGGGGCAACCCTAGCGCTCATTTCTCCCTCCCCAGCCCGCCGCTCTTCTCTCTCTCGCAACAGCGCTCCTGTCCCGAGCGGCTCTGCTCAGTTCGTCCCCTCGATCGAGGGGTTCCATGCCCCGTCGAGCGGCGGCTCCATGCCCCGTTCGTCCCCTCGACCGAGGGGTTGCCTGGGATGCCCCGACGCCGCGCCTCTCCCTCCCTTTGCGTTCCGTGGCGGCAATGGCCTCCCTCGCGTCGGTGGCATGCATGCCCCGCCGAGGAGGTCCCTGAGCCCCGCGTCGCAGCTCACGCGTGGAGGTTTGTGCCCCGCGGGAGGGTGTGGCGATAGGCGCCGGTCGTGGCGGCCTAAGGCCCCGCGCCGGCCTTGTCTTAGCTCTCGGGCCTTAGATCCTATGGCACTGCGGCCACCTTCTTCGCCGGTGGTGCGTTTCCCTTCGTGGAAGCGCACCGCCGTCGAATGGCGTGCCCGTGGTGCCGACAGGGAAAAACCGCGGCATCATTCCCGTTCCTTTGTCGGCGCGCGCGAGCACCTTCGAGGTGAACGCGCCACCGTCAAGCGAGCGGTGTTGATGCCCTTTGCCAGCTCGTTCTTGGCCATTGTCCCATCCCCCTTTGTTTTTTTTGGTTGCCTTTTTCGGATTGGATCCGATTCACTTCTTTGTTTTCATGCTGGATCTAGATCCATACTTTGCCTCCACAGAGGTAGGTTTTTCTTCCCCACACCTCGGCATGCCGATGCGTGTGGGGATCGAGAGGAACAAGCGCGGCCTTGCGGCGGCGCTTCTTTGCCGGAGAGAACTCCAGTGAAGCTTTCTTTTCTTTGATCTTTGCCCTTCTCGGGTTCATATCGGAGAGGGGGGAAATCTTTACTTGTACTTCTTCATCCGAAAACACATCAAAAAGCCTCGTGGCTCATGATACCATTGATAGATCCCGTGGATCTTAGGCTAGATGTGTTCGGTATGAGATAGTGATTTATTACCTTGTGGTGCACTCGCTGAGCTTCCTTCGGTCGATCGTCGTGAGGTGGTGACGACGGTGGGGAAGCAGAGAGAGATCCGGTAGCGGCGGTGATGGACTTCCCATCACTTCAGTGCTACCCTCTGGATCGGATTAGGGTTGAGAGTGGGGAACCAGTGGCGGCGGTGAACCTCGTATCTTGTGCCATGGTCCCCACCTCCTCTTTATAGCACTGCGCGACAGGGGCCCACCAGCCTTGCTTGGGCTGGACGCCCCTGATCAGGGCGTGGGTCAAGGTTCCAATGAGCCGTTGGGCCCATTGAACGAGAGATCAACCTAACAAGGGGTAGTTTGTAACGAAACTGAAAGATGTTACTAATCTGTTAAACTGCATCCAAAATTCTCAACATAGTTTATGATGTCCTTGATAGTCTAGCATGTTACTTATCTATTGTTGTTGCTAAAACTGTATGCCAAATGCTATATGTGGGTTACCGAAAATCATAAAAATCTATACCCCAACTTTAGTGATTTCATCTGCTCAAATTCAATGGTAACACTTTTCAGTACGTTTCTCGGAGACCAGAATCTTAGTACATGTCAGTTATCAAATAGTAGTATTAACAAGGTTGCAAATCATAATTTCACACGGTAAAACATCTACTCCCTCCGTTCCAAAATACTTGTCGTGGTTTTAGTTCAAGGAGTAGCTATTTTTTTGGTTGGACTTTCTTGTTTCCTGCATATTGTACTGCTCCCTGTTATTGAATGGAACATAATGCTGAATTGTTGATGCTGATTCTTTGCCTCTAGCTATTTCGAAGTCTCGTGCTGGACAAGTTGACCTACTTATACTAGAAGCAAACTCTTTGCATGGAGTCGTAAGCCCGCGCCCCATTGCATGTCATAGAAAATACAAATTTGATGATTATTTGATACTACTAAATTCCAAATGCTGTCAAATATGTTGATAGTCTGACAGAGACTTCATGTTCTGAACAGGGAGATTCGTTCAGCACCCATTTAACTCTGAGTGTGGTTATTTTTCAAGGACTTCCTAATATTTTGTCTTGAAGTTTCCTTTATCATATTTGCCTAGCAAAATTGTGAAGTGTTCCCTGTATGAGGAAATAATATTTTCCTCAGCATGAAAGCAATGTCCTATTTTTGTAGAGTCTTGATGCTATCAAGAGAATACATCCTAAAAGAGCTCTGTTGATTGGAATGAGGCATTTTTTTGAGCATGAGAGAGAAACCAGATGTTGGCAGAATGGTCTACCAAGTACGTCCGTGTATAGCTTCTAAAATAGTTAAATTCTTCCTTTATTTTCTCTAAGCGTAAAGGCCCTGTCTCATGTGTAAGCTTGTATGATCATAGAGAAGGAATACCGACACAACTGGCTCATGATGGCTTGTGAGTCTTCATCGACTTGTAATAAGGTGTGCAAGGTCGCTGCACAATACTCGAGGACCGACTACTTGGTAACTTTGAACAATTTCAATCATGTCAGTGCAGATTGCAACAGTTGTTTTGTGAGATCTTTTATGTATCCAAAATTGTAAAATAATTCCAACCCCTTATCTTTGCCGATCCTCTCAAGACAATAGCAAACCATAGATCGTTACTTCAAAAGTGCAATGGTGAAACAAAAAATTTGAGAGTAAGTATTACATGATTTGTAAGATTCCCCGGCCAAATTTGAGGAAGAAATCTTTCAAGAATTAATCGAAACTTTAAGAATTCAAAGACATAAAATTGGAGGTCTTGAAGATTAGGAAATCAAAACTTCCATCGTCGAGCTCTACTTGTTTACTAATCATAAGGTACTCCAACATACGTTGCATCCCCTTTTAGAATCTTGGCCGATACTCTTGGAAGAGCAACAAACAACTGATCGTGACTGGTCAACTTTGAGAATTCAAAGGCATAATATAAATTGAAGGTCTTGAAGATTAGGAAACCAAAAACTTTGAGCGTCCTGCACTTTGAGGTCAACTTGTTTGGCACTACAAACAAACAAATCATAATAAGGTACTCCTACATACATACTCCTATAGTTAATGGACATCAACTGAAGGAAGAAGCGCTATTCATTTGTTCGTCATGCTGGCTGGCTGGCTGGCCGGGTCGATGAGCGATGAGCGGATTCGGCTGTTGATGATTTAGGCGGCGGGTGTTGGTGTGCGTCGCCGCGGGCGGTGCGCATGGCGGCGCAGGCCGATGGCTGTCGTGGCCCTCATGAAGCGCAGGTTGGTGTCGAAGATATCGTTGAAGGAGCGGGAGATGTGCTCGTTCTGATAGACGCAACGATAGAAGTGGATGAGGCGCTGCTCCCTGTAGGCGGCATCGTCGGGGTAGTTGGTGTGGAGGGAGTGGCGGTCCAGCATGGCCCTGTTGCACTCGGCGCGCGCGGCGGCCTCGTCGGGGTGGCTGCTCATCAGCGGCCGGATGGCGCGGCGGAAGTAGCGCATGGCCCACGCCTCGTGGCCCCGCCTAAGCGCGCGGACGAAGCGCTCGAACCTGACGACGAACAGCGTGGCGGACGCGGAGGGCGTGGTGCTCTCCTTCCCGCTCATGAACGCCGTCACGTACTCGTCCGCCGCCCGCCAGCGGCCCTTGGCGAAGAGGTCGTGCAGGTGCGGCAGGTCCAGCTTCAGCCTCGCCTCCTTCTCCAGCGCGTACGCCGCCCGGTGGAGCTTCCTCGACTTGAGGAAGGCCAGCACGCGCCGCAGGACGATCCACTCCGACTGCCGGTCCATGGCCATCCGATCAGTCAAGACTAGCTTATCTCCTCACTGATTCTGCCTGCCCCCTTCTCGATCTTCTCTTTCAAATCCACAAAGCACCGACCGAGCGATCCCTTGGTTTGTGCATCATTCATCTCTTCTGGCGTGCTTTTATAGATTGCGGCTCTCCGATTCCGGCTGAGACTCCAAACCGCGTCGCCTGGGAACTAGCGAGAACTAGCGAGAAGTAGGAAATCCTCGCTCAACGCGAGAGCGACATGGGCCGGCCAAGATATTTGTAAATCATGCATGTTAATTTGTTAGTAGTGAGGTAATTTTATATTAGTAGTGAGGTAATTTTACATCATGCATGTTAAAAATTTATGCGTGCATGTGAGAATAAATGTGGCTCGATGAAATGGCTAGGACGAGGAATAAGTTATATATATACGGATTTATATATATTATCTTCCCTAATAATAAAACGCGGATAGCTTCTCTCGTCCTCGCTCACGGTTTTACAAAAAAAAACCTTTTATTTCAGAGAAATTAACCCGCAGTCCTTAGTTTAGTTAAAAAAAACGTTTCGTTTTTATAGAAGCACCCCTCCCCGTGATCAAGGGGTCGTCTTATCCACATCCCTCCTCGACCAACGCCCCCATCCAGGCCGGATCCCGCCGCCGGCGAGCTGCCAAAGCCGTCGCCCCCAGCTCTGCCTCCTCCGCAGCTCCGCCCAGATCCGGAGCACCGCACCCGCGAGAAGCCGCGCCGCCCTGCCTCCTGCGCCTCCCCGCGCTCCCTGCCTCTCGGCGCTCAAGAGCGCCGGCGCCGTGGGCATCATGGTGGACGTGTGGTGGGGCATCGCCAAGAGCGAAGGCCCCGGCCAGTACAACTTCGCCGGCTACATCGAGCTCATGGAGATGGCCAAGAAGGTCGGGCTCAAGGTGCAGGCCATCATGTATTTCCACCAGTGCGGCGGCAACGTCGGAGACTCAGTCACATACGTGCTCTGCGCCCTCTCCTCCATTACTTCCTCCTTCCTACTGTATGATCATATCCATTCAGTTTTGAGAGACTCTGGGAGTCTAATAACTCCTAAGATTCTCTACTGGTGTTCTCAACTGGAAGAACACCGGTCAGTTACAAGGGCCTCAGGAAAATAAATCCTTTGCTAAACTGGAACACTCGGTTCATGCTCATGAATTAAATTGCTTGCTGATTAATTTGCCCATGCTATTCACATGAAACAGGATCAGTTATTTTATAAAATTCATTTGATTTTGTTGTAGGGGGGAGGTCAATAGCAAGATTTATGATTTCCCAAGTAAGATGACATACAACTGAGTGTTGTTCTGACTTTATGATATAAGTGTTATGCACAAATATTTCTGATATTCAACTGATAATGATCATCTGCTCTGTTTTAATAGGCCGTACGTTTGTTCTAGCCTATATATACGCATGCCCCAGAAATTTAGAAATTTGTATAACATGATACTGAGGTTGTATCATGACTTATGAGTCTGCCACAAAATGATCTTATCACAAAAATAAAACCATTTTATGATTCATATACGATTTTACGAAACTTATTCTCCTATCAGATTCAGATTGTGTAACACTTATACAATGATTCTCTTGGATGTCATGTCTTCATGTTGTTTAAGGATTTTTATATCTGAAAGTTACGACAATATAGATAGGGGAGATAGCCATCTGCTCCGACTTTTTGAGGTAACCGCAAACGCCATATCCACCATCGATGGCAACTCTCTCTTTGCCCCCTTGAGCTGGACCATGAATTCCGCCCTTCTTTACTTCACACTATCATCAATTCCCCCATGGGCTGTCGAGCGGCATAGCATGGGTGCTTCTCCAGGTCTTAGAAACCTAGCTTATTTGGCCCTGTCAGCAATTTCCTCTTCTCTTGGCCTCTTTCTAGGTATCTCTTATGCACAGTACATATATTAGATTGACAAATTACGTTGGCGTGACACTTATGGTGGTGCTTGGCTGCTAGCAGTGTCAACTTTCCGGCCCTGTCAGCAATTTCCTCTTCTCTTGGCCTCTTTCTAGGTATCTCTTATGCACAGTACATATATTAGATTGACAAATTACGTTGGCGTGACACTTATGGTGGTGCTTGGCTGCTAGCAGTGTCAACTTTCCATGTGATTATTAGGGTTATAATTCTACTTTGTGTGATATACTTTTCAGATTCAACACCATAAGTTCCTTCATTGATTATTTGTTGTAGCTCCCACTTCATATAGCTTTGATGAAGTAATTTTAAATAAGTAGGCTAAGCAAAACCCTACCAATAAGGAAAATAATCAGGATGGACAAAGTTAAAGGTTCCGACCACTTTGAGTCTATTGTACACAGTCTTTTCCTACGTTTCTGCAAACCTATACAAATTAAGATTGGGCTTGCTAATCTTTTCTGTATATATATAGTGTATATTTGCCTACATGGACAGTAACATCAAGTCAGCATATAACATAATTTCTCTTTTTTTTATTTATTATCTGTAATATTTTAATGTTGATTCTAATTTCAGTTGATATAGAAAACAATATTTTCAATTCCAGCGAGACCAAGCGACCTATATTATATATTATAAACATAGCATCCTGATTTAAAGTATTGAGCTACAACCACTATCTAGCTGCGATTTCAAAAACAAATGCTATTGAGAGTGACACTGTTTCAGCTACATTGCTCACTTGGACTACATCATAAACTGGACTGGGTAGCAGTCCCCATGCAGCTCCATTCTAAGTTTTTAGTTTCACGGTATACGATGCAACTACAACTTCTTTTATGAGAAGGTTTCTCTATACTTTTGCATGCCTAATTTGGCTATTTTTATGTGCAGTCTATCTGGAGTAGTACCGCTGTCACTGTTAGCAAGAGCGGAAAGGAGGACAAGCGACGACATGGGCCGGGTACCGTGTCAAAAAAGAGGACACATATATGTGGGTTTTTGAGTTATGCTTATTGGTTAAGGATGTGGGATATTATTGTTTTCTTCCGTTGCAACGCACGGGCTTTTTTACTAGTAATAATAAAATACGGATTGTTTCTGCGATACGCTATGCCAATTATTCCTAAAATTATAAAATGTTATCCATCAATACCACCTATAATAAGTGACTAAAACTGTTTCAAACAGGAAAATTCCATGACTGGGCCGGTCCATGTAGTAACCTCATATACTGTGTTCTAGGCAAAGGGAAAAAAAAGGCGCGACGTTTGGGCTAGCCCATGTTCGGCAGCCTCTTTTCTAAATATATATTTTAACTTACTTTTATATATGTTTTTCATTTTTTTAATTTGGGATTTTAAAATAGTTAAGACTTTGTTTAAATTTGCATTTCGAAATAAAAGTGTTAGTAAATCATAATTTTTTGTTGATTATAAAATAATCTTGATTTTATACTAAAATATTTGCTTATTAAAAAAATGTTCAAATTTTTGAAAACAGTTGTTCGGGAAATAAAAAAGTATTCATAATGTTCTTTAAAGTTCGTGTGTGAAATTTTCTCATAAAATTCAATCAATTTTGGCCAATTCAAATAATGTTCATGAATGGAAAACTATCTTGAAATTTTAAAACTCTTAATGACTTACAAAATAGTTTATCATTCATTAAATGTTACCTAATTCAAAATGATGATGCATTTCGAAAAATATTTTTTGAATCAAAATAAAATTTGCCAAATCATAAAATGGTTGCTAATTTCCAAAATACGTTCCAGAAATTTCAACAAAATGTTTGTCGATTCTACAAAATATTCGCCAAGTCAGGAAAAGTGTTCAAAAATATTGAAAAATTAGAGAAAAGTTTGCAAATAGAATTAAATGGTTGAAAAGATTGTAAGTATTCAGGAATTTTAAAAATTGTCAAGATTTCAAATATGTGCACGAGTTAAAAAAATGTTCATGATTACGCAAAATTGAAAGTGCTACTGTATCTCGATGATGCAGCAAAATGTGTTCATAGCCATTGGAGATTATGATTTATTTTTTGTTATAATGCACGGGCCTATTTCTAGTATTTTGAAAAACAAACTTTACATAAACCTTGAAAATTGGTGGACAAAGCATTTGTAAAATTTCAGATGTGTATAGAGAATTCTTTTATCATGTATATGAAAAATGTATACAAAAAATAGACTATGTGTGTGAAAAAAGTTGACCTTGCATTAAAAAAATACAATCAAGTAATTGAAAATGTTAAATGTGCATATACGTTTTTTGACCGTGTATTTAAGATATGTTAATGAAGCATTTAAAAAATAGTAACTATGCATAGAAAAATGTTGACCATATATCAAAAAATGTTAATCAATCATTTGACAAATAATTGAATATGTATAAGGAAAACATATACCCTGTATTCAAAAATATTAATCCTTTATTTGAATAATGTTAAACATGCATAAAATCTTTATTATATGTTTATAATAAATGTACAATGTGTATGTAAAAATTATCCATAAACAATATAAGTGCTTGAAAAAGTTAATAATGTATTAGAAAATAGCCATGTATATACAAAATGTTTCATACGTATACAAAAAAATGTTAAATGTATACTGAAAAATATTTAAAATGTGTAGAACAAAAAGATATTCATAAAAAAAATTAAAATCCCAATGAAAACCAAAGGGAAATACAAAGAAAATGAAAATCTAGAAGAAACCAATTCAAAAGAATGGAAACATGAAAATCCGAAGAGAAAACTACGAAGGCCGATAAAACCAAGGAAGAAATAAAAATCATTTAAATAGAGGAATAAACAAAGAAAAAAGGAATAATTATGAAAACCAAGAATGAAACACAATACATCATCTAAAGTACAGAGGAGTAATGTGCATCACATCATCTAAAGTACAGAGGAGTCATGAAATACACTACAATGTATTTCATGTTTCTTTCTCCCCTCGAAATGTGGCAAGAACTTTTCTGCCACAATTTCGAAACTCATTCATAGCTCTTGTGAAATGAGGAAACTTCGATTATCTAGCTCATTCATCTTATCACTTCATGTAAAATGAAGTTATAAGTTAACTAGTATGGGAGTACTTTTTCCTCATTTCATTTCAAAAACTCAAAAGAGTTCTTTATAATTGTCACTTTTGCAAGTCACACTTGCATATCATTCTTGTCTTTAGGTTCGTCTGTTACTTTTATCCTTTATGTATTTAGTGATTGCTTAATGACCGTTACACATAAGGTGTACGGTCGATATTAGGAAAGCTTAATAGTTACTCCATACTTTTCTCCCATAGTGGGACACATTAACCGCACATGAGTCATCATAACTTTCTCCTGTCATACAGGATAAGGCCTTTGCCAAAATTTCTCCCGCCATACACGGATTGTTGACATAATACAATGTCAACTTTACCCGGTTACGCAGGCATTTTTCCCAGACTTTTCCCGCCATGCGGGTAATTCCCTATAAGGGACATAAATGCCATAATTGACTCTTTTGACTGCATATTCAATCATCAAATTCAGAAATAAATCTGAATTATCTTTGACACACATACTTGATCTGACGTTGGTCAAATTAAGCATGCATGTATCTCAATCGTGTTGACTGAAAAGGGAGACTGCTTCATAGAGAGTACATGAAAGACATTCGTCAACCAAGACTCTCAATGATATATCTCTTTCTTTTCTTGAATTAATATCCAAGAGGTCTTTTCTTGTGAAGTCATTCTTTAGAGAGAATATATTTCCTCAAGTTATGACATTTCTTTTCCATCTTTCGGGTCACTAGTACCCAAACATTCGCTTTCATGAATGAAAGCATGAAAAGAAAACTTTTAGTCTGGGAGAGCTTAGCTAATAAACAAACAATAATGAGCATAAAAAATAACCCTACCTTGATCTGGTTAAAATTATGCACATTAAACCTTTTAAAACCTTTTTGTATATTTTAAATCACCATTGTGGCAGAATTAGAATAAAACATCATTCTTCCGCATTAATTCCTTATCACCGTTGGGGCGGAAATGAAAATAATGCATATAACTCATAAACAATGTGTTGATAGTATTCTTATTGAACAACTTTGCTAAGAAATAATCATCATCATTTCTCTATCTGTGCTCCGAAAATTGATCACTTTGATACAAAATTTATCAGAGATTTAAGCTTTAAACATAAGATGACTCATATAATTATAGTACTGTTATCATCAACGTTGGTCAGAAAATAGCAATACCATATTTAACTTTAAAACAAACATTTTTCTTTTGTCATAGCGGAAATTATTGGAATCTTATTTCACCCACAAGGGAAAAAGAACATTGCTAATAACAGTTCTTCCAATTAAATTTTCCCGTTGGTTCTAATTTAATTGGAGGATTAAACATTTACTTTGCAGCGGAAAAACGTGAATATGAAAATTCATGCACCTTTATAGAAAAATATTCTGTTAAAAATAAAAATTCATGAACTTTAATTTCCTTTTATAAAATCCACGGACTTTTCTCTTTCTGAAAATCTTTCTTTTATTTTCAGAACCTTTTATTTTTCTTTGAAGAAAAATCATGTTACTATTACAGAAAAATATTCTGTCATAATTAAAAATTCATGAACTTTATAATCCCTTTTATAAAATTCATGAACTTTTCTTTTTCTGAAAATCTTTCTTTTATTTTCAGAACCTTTTATTTTTCTTTTCAGAAAAATAATGTTGCAATTCTGTATAAAATTACAGAAACTTTGAACATTTTTAATTTCTATTTTTCTAAACATAGTTTCATAGAAAAACAATGCTTAGAAACAATTGTTGAATCTGCCTAAAAATAAAATGACAGAGTAAAACTTTCGGCCTACAGGGGCCTACTTGGGCCGCCCTGGGAGCCTACTTGCCGAGCGGCCGAAACTGATGGCTCTGGCCTTGGCCTCGGCCTCTTAGTGGGCCGGCCTTCCCTGGCGCAGCGCTCACAGCGGCCCAAAGGCCCGAGCCAGCCTAGGGTTACCTAGTGGATCGATGGGGGCCGTCGGATTGAATCCAACGGCTGCCTGTGCGCCTCGGAGCAACAGAACAGGAGACCGGTGGGGAGGGGCAACCCTAGCGCTCATTTCTCCCTCCCCAGCCCGCCGCTCTTCTCTCTCTCGCAACAGCGCTCCTGTCCCGAGCGGCTCTGCTCAGTTCGTCCCCTCGATCGAGGGGTTCCATGCCCCGTCGAGCGGCGGCTCCATGCCCCGTTCGTCCCCTCGACCGAGGGGTTGCCTGGGATGCCCCGACGCCGCGCCTCTCCCTCCCTTTGCGTTCCGTGGCGGCAATGGCCTCCCTCGCGTCGGTGGCATGCATGCCCCGCCGAGGAGGTCCCTGAGCCCCGCGTCGCAGCTCACGCGTGGAGGTTTGTGCCCCGCGGGAGGGTGTGGCGATAGGCGCCGGTCGTGGCGGCCTAAGGCCCCGCGCCGGCCTTGTCTTAGCTCTCGGGCCTTAGATCCTATGGCACTGCGGCCACCTTCTTCGCCGGTGGTGCGTTTCCCTTCGTGGAAGCGCACCGCCGTCGAATGGCGTGCCCGTGGTGCCGACAGGGAAAAACCGCGGCATCATTCCCGTTCCTTTGTCGGCGCGCGCGAGCACCTTCGAGGTGAACGCGCCACCGTCAAGCGAGCGGTGTTGATGCCCTTTGCCGGCTCGTTCTTGGCCATTGTCCCATCCCCCTTTGTTTTTTTTGGTTGCCTTTTTCGGATTGGATCCGATTCACTTCTTTGTTTTCATGCTGGATCTAGATCCATACTTTGCCTCCACAGAGGTAGGTTTTTCTTCCCCACACCTCGGCATGCCGATGCGTGTGGGGATCGAGAGGAACAGGCGCGGCCTTGCGGCGACGCTTCTTTGCCGGAGAGAACTCCAGTGAAGCTTTCTTTTCTTTGATCTTTGCCCTTCTCGGGTTCATATCGGAGAGGGGGGAAATCTTTACTTGTACTTCTTCATCCGAAAACACATCAAAAAGCCTCGTGGCTCATGATACCATTGATAGATCCCGTGGATCTTAGGCTAGATGTGTTCGGTATGAGATAGTGATTTATTACCTTGTGGTGCACTCGCTGAGCTTCCTTCGGTCGATCGTCGTGAGGTGGTGACGACGGTGGGGAAGCAGAGAGAGATCCGGTAGCGGCGGTGATGGACTTCCCATCACTTCAGTGCTACCCTCTGGATCGCATTAGGGTTGAGAGTGGGGAACCAGTGGCGGCGGTGAACCTCGTATCTTGTGCCATGGTCCCCACCTCCTCTTTATAGCACTGCGCGACAGGGGCCCACCAGCCTTGCTTGGGCTGGACGCCCCTGATCAAGGCGTGGGTCAAGGTTCCAATGAGCCGTTGGGCCCATTGAACGAGAGATCAACCTAACAAGGGGTAGTTTGTAACGAAACTGAAAGATGTTACTAATCTGTTAAACTGCATCCAAAATTCTCAACATAGTTTATGATGTCCTTGATAGTCTAGCATGTTACTTATCTATTGTTGTTGCTAAAACTGTATGCCAAATGCTATATGTGGGTTACCGAAAATCATAAAAGTCTATACCCCAACTTTAGTGATTTCATCTGCTCAAATTCAATGGTAACACTTTTCAGTACGTTTCTCGGAGACCAGAATCTTAGTACATGTCAGTTATCAAATAGTAGTATTAACAAGGTTGCAAATCATAATTTCACACGGTAAAACATCTACTCCCTCCGTTCCAAAATACTTGTCGTGGTTTTAGTTCAAGGAGTAGCTATTTTTTTGGTTGGACTTTCTTGTTTCCTGCATATTGTACTGCTCCCTGTTATTGAATGGAACATAATGCTGAATTGTTGATGCTGATTCTTTGCCTCTAGCTATTTCGAAGTCTCGTGCTGGACAAGTTGACCTACTTATACTAGAAGCAAACTCTTTGCATGGAGTCGTAAGCCCGCGCCCCATTGCATGTCATAGAAAATACAAATTTGATGATTATTTGATACTACTAAATTCCAAATGCTGTCAAATATGTTGATAGTCTGACAGAGACTTCATGTTCTGAACAGGGAGATTCGTTCAGCACCCATTTAACTCTGAGTGTGGTTATTTTTCAAGGACTTCCTAATATTTTGTCTTGAAGTTTCCTTTATCATATTTGCCTAGCAAAATTGTGAAGTGTTCCCTGTATGAGGAAATAATATTTTCCTCAGCATGAAAGCAATGTCCTATTTTTGTAGAGTCTTGATGCTATCAAGAGAATACATCCTAAAAGAGCTCTGTTGATTGGAATGAGGCATTTTTTTGAGCATGAGAGAGAAACCAGATGTTGGCAGAATGGTCTACCAAGTACGTCCGTGTATAGCTTCTAAAATAGTTAAATTCTTCCTTTATTTTCTCTAAGCGTAAAGGCCCTGTCTCATGTGTAAGCTTGTATGATCATAGAGAAGGAATACCGACACAACTGGCTCATGATGGCTTGTGAGTCTTCATCGACTTGTAATAAGGTGTGCAAGGTCGCTGCACAATACTCGAGGACCGACTACTTGGTAACTTTGAACAATTTCAATCATGTCAGTGCAGATTGCAACAGTTGTTTTGTGAGATCTTTTATGTATCCAAAATTGTAAAATAATTCCAACCCCTTATCTTTGCCGATCCTCTCAAGACAATAGCAAACCATAGATCGTTACTTCAAAAGTGCAATGGTGAAACAAAAAATTTGAGAGTAAGTATTACATGATTTGTAAGATTCCCCGGCCAAATTTGAGGAAGAAATCTTTCAAGAATTAATCGAAACTTTAAGAATTCAAAGACATAAAATTGGAGGTCTTGAAGATTAGGAAATCAAAACTTCCATCGTCGAGCTCTACTTGTTTACTAATCATAAGGTACTCCAACATACGTTGCATCCCCTTTTAGAATCTTGGCCGATACTCTTGGAAGAGCAACAAACAACTGATCGTGACTGGTCAACTTTGAGAATTCAAAGGCATAATATAAATTGAAGGTCTTGAAGATTAGGAAACCAAAAACTTTGAGCGTCCTGCACTTTGAGGTCAACTTGTTTGGCACTACAAACAAACAAATCATAATAAGGTACTCCTACATACATACTCCTATAGTTAATGGACATCAACTGAAGGAAGAAGCGCTATTCATTTGTTCGTCATGCTGGCTGGCTGGCTGGCCGGGTCGATGAGCGATGAGCGGATTCGGCTGTTGATGATTTAGGCGGCGGGTGTTGGTGTGCGTCGCCGCGGGCGGTGCGCATGGCGGCGCAGGCCGATGGCTGTCGTGGCCCTCATGAAGCGCAGGTTGGTGTCGAAGATATCGTTGAAGGAGCGGGAGATGTGCTCGTTCTGATAGACGCAACGATAGAAGTGGATGAGGCGCTGCTCCCTGTAGGCGGCATCGTCGGGGTAGTTGGTGTGGAGGGAGTGGCGGTCCAGCATGGCCCTGTTGCACTCGGCGCGCGCGGCGGCCTCGTCGGGGTGGCTGCTCATCAGCGGCCGGATGGCGCGGCGGAAGTAGCGCATGGCCCACGCCTCGTGGCCCCGCCTAAGCGCGCGGACGAAGCGCTCGAACCTGACGACGAACAGCGTGGCGGACGCGGAGGGCGTGGTGCTCTCCTTCCCGCTCATGAACGCCGTCACGTACTCGTCCGCCGCCCGCCAGCGGCCCTTGGCGAAGAGGTCGTGCAGGTGCGGCAGGTCCAGCTTCAGCCTCGCCTCCTTCTCCAGCGCGTACGCCGCCCGGTGGAGCTTCCTCGACTTGAGGAAGGCCAGCACGCGCCGCAGGACGATCCACTCCGACTGCCGGTCCATGGCCATCCGATCAGTCAAGACTAGCTTATCTCCTCACTGATTCTGCCTGCCCCCTTCTCGATCTTCTCTTTCAAATCCACAAAGCACCGACCGAGCGATCCCTTGGTTTGTGCATCATTCATCTCTTCTGGCGTGCTTTTATAGATTGCGGCTCTCCGATTCCGGCTGAGACTCCAAACCGCGTCGCCTGGGAACTAGCGAGAACTAGCGAGAAGTAGGAAATCCTCGCTCAACGCGAGAGCGACATGGGCCGGCCAAGATATTTGTAAATCATGCATGTTAATTTGTTAGTAGTGAGGTAATTTTATATTAGTAGTGAGGTAATTTTACATCATGCATGTTAAAAATTTATGCGTGCATGTGAGAATAGATGTGGCTCGATGAAATGGCTAGGACGAGGAATAAGTTATATATATACGGATTTATATATATTATCTTCCCTAATAATAAAACGCGGATAGCTTCTCTCGTCCTCGCTCACGGTTTTACAAAAAAAAAACCTTTTATTTCAGAGAAATTAACCCGCAGTCCTTAGTTTAGTTAAAAAAAACGTTTCGTTTTTATAGAAGCACCCCTCCCCGTGATCAAGGGGTCGTCTTATCCACATCCCTCCTCGACCAACGCCCCCATCCAGGCCGGATCCCGCCGCCGGCGAGCTGCCAAAGCCGTCGCCCCCAGCTCTGCCTCCTCCGCAGCTCCGCCCAGATCCGGAGCACCGCACCCGCGAGAAGCCGCGCCGCCCTGCCTCCTGCGCCTCCCCGCGCTCCCTGCCTCTCGGCGCTCAAGAGCGCCGGCGCCGTGGGCATCATGGTGGACGTGTGGTGGGGCATCGCCAAGAGCGAAGGCCCCGGCCAGTACAACTTCGCCGGCTACATCGAGCTCATGGAGATGGCCAAGAAGGTCGGGCTCAAGGTGCAGGCCATCATGTATTTCCACCAGTGCGGCGGCAACGTCGGAGACTCAGTCACATACGTGCTCTGCGCCCTCTCCTCCATTACTTCCTCCTTCCTACTGTATGATCATATCCATTCAGTTTTGAGAGACTCTGGGAGTCTAATAACTCCTAAGATTCTCTACTGGTGTTCTCAACTGGAAGAACACCGGTCAGTTACAAGGGCCTCAGGAAAATAAATCCTTTGCTAAACTGGAACACTCGGTTCATGCTCATGAATTAAATTGCTTGCTGATTAATTTGCCCATGCTATTCACATGAAACAGGATCAGTTATTTTATAAAATTCATTTGATTTTGTTGTAGGGGGGAGGTCAATAGCAAGATTTATGATTTCCCAAGTAAGATGACATACAACTGAGTGTTGTTCTGACTTTATGATATAAGTGTTATGCACAAATATTTCTGATATTCAACTGATAATGATCATCTGCTCTGTTTTAATAGGCCGTACGTTTGTTCTAGCCTATATATACGCATGCCCCAGAAATTTAGAAATTTGTATAACATGATACTGAGGTTGTATCATGACTTATGAGTCTGCCACAAAATGATCTTATCACAAAAATAAAACCATTTTATGATTCATATACGATTTTACGAAACTTATTCTCCTATCAGATTCAGATTGTGTAACACTTATACAATGATTCTCTTGGATGTCATGTCTTCATGTTGTTTAAGGATTTTTATATCTGAAAGTTACGGCAATATAGATAGGGGAGATAGCCATCTGCTCCGACTTTTTGAGGTAACCGCAAACGCCATATCCACCATCGATGGCAACTCTCTCTTTGCCCCCTTGAGCTGGACCATGAATTCCGCCCTTCTTTACTTCACACTATCATCAATTCCCCCATGGGCTGTCGAGCGGCATAGCATGGGTGCTTCTCCAGGTCTTAGAAACCTAGCTTATTTGGCCCTGTCAGCAATTTCCTCTTCTCTTGGCCTCTTTCTAGGTATCTCTTATGCACAGTACATATATTAGATTGACAAATTACGTTGGCGTGACACTTATGGTGGTGCTTGGCTGCTAGCAGTGTCAACTTTCCGGCCCTGTCAGCAATTTCCTCTTCTCTTGGCCTCTTTCTAGGTATCTCTTATGCACAGTACATATATTAGATTGACAAATTACGTTGGCGTGACACTTATGGTGGTGCTTGGCTGCTAGCAGTGTCAACTTTCCATGTGATTATTAGGGTTATAATTCTACTTTGTGTGATATACTTTTCAGATTCAACACCATAAGTTCCTTCATTGATTATTTGTTGTAGCTCCCACTTCATATAGCTTTGATGAAGTAATTTTAAATAAGTAGGCTAAGCAAAACCCTACCAATAAGGAAAATAATCAGGATGGACAAAGTTAAAGGTTCCGACCACTTTGAGTCTATTGTACACAGTCTTTTCCTACGTTTCTGCAAACCTATACAAATTAAGATTGGGCTTGCTAATCTTTTCTGTATATATATAGTGTATATTTGCCTACATGGACAGTAACATCAAGTCAGCATATAACATAATTTCTCTTTTTTTTATTTATTATCTGTAATATTTTAATGTTGATTCTAATTTCAGTTGATATAGAAAACAATATTTTCAATTCCAGCGAGACCGAGCGACCTATATTATATATTATAAACATAGCATCCTGATTTAAAGTATTGAGCTACAACCACTATCTAGCTGCGATTTCAAAAACAAATGCTATTGAGAGTGACACTGTTTCAGCTACATTGCTCACTTGGACTACATCATAAACTGGACTGGGTAGCAGTCCCCATGCAGCTCCATTCTAAGTTTTTAGTTTCACGGTATACGATGCAACTACAACTTCTTTTATGAGAAGGTTTCTCTATACTTTTGCATGCCTAATTTGGTTATTTTTATGTGCAGTCTATCTGGAGTAGTACCGCTGTCACTGTTAGCAAGAGCGGAAAGGAGGACAAGCGACGACATGGGCCGGGTACCGTGTCAAAAAAGAGGACACATATATGTGGGTTTTTGAGTTATGCTTATTGGTTAAGGATGTGGGATATTATTGTTTTCTTCCGTTGCAACGCACGGGCTTTTTTACTAGTAATAATAAAATACGGATTGTTTCTGCGATACGCTATGCCAATTATTCCTAAAATTATAAAATGTTATCCATCAATACCACCTATAATAAGTGACTAAAACTGTTTCAAACAGGAAAATTCCATGACTGGGCCGGTCCATGTAGTAACCTCATATACTGTGTTCTAGGCAAAGGGAAAAAAAAGGCGCGACGTTTGGGCTAGCCCATGTTCGGCAGCCTCTTTTCTAAATATATATTTTAACTTACTTTTATATATGTTTTTCATTTTTTTAATTTGGGATTTTAAAATAGTTAAGACTTTGTTTAAATTTGCATTTCGAAATAAAAGTGTTAGTAAATCATAATTTTTTGTTGATTATAAAATAATCTTGATTTTATACTAAAATATTTGCTTATTAAAAAAATGTTCAAATTTTTTAAAACAGTTGTTCGGGAAATAAAAAAGTATTCATAATGTTCTTTAAAGTTCGTGTGTGAAATTTTCTCATAAAATTCAATCAATTTTGGCCAATTCAAATAATGTTCATGAATGGAAAACTATCTTGAAATTTTAAAACTCTTAATGACTTACAAAATAGTTTATCATTCATTAAATGTTACCTAATTCAAAATGATGATGCATTTCGAAAAATATTTTTTGAATCAAAATAAAATTTGCCAAATCATAAAATGGTTGCTAATTTCCAAAATACGTTCCAGAAATTTCAACAAAATGTTTGTCGATTCTACAAAATATTCGCCAAGTCAGGAAAAGTGTTCAAAAATATTGAAAAATTAGAGAAAAGTTTGCAAATAGAATTAAATGGTTGAAAAGATTGTAAGTATTCAGGAATTTTAAAAATTGTCAAGATTTCAAATATGTGCACGAGTTAAAAAAATGTTCATGATTACGCAAAATTGAAAGTGCTACTGTATCTCGATGATGCAGCAAAATGTGTTCATAGCCATTGGAGATTATGATTTATTTTTTGTTATAATGCACGGGCCTATTTCTAGTATTTTGAAAAACAAACTTTACATAAACCTTGAAAATTGGTGGACAAAGCATTTGTAAAATTTCAGATGTGTATAGAGAATTCTTTTATCATGTATATGAAAAATGTATACAAAAAATAGACTATGTGTGTGAAAAAAGTTGACCTTGCATTAAAAAAATACAATCAAGTAATTGAAAATGTTAAATGTGCATATACGTTTTTTGACCGTGTATTTAAGATATGTTAATGAAGCATTTAAAAAATAGTAACTATGCATAGAAAAATGTTGACCATATATCAAAAAATGTTAATCAATCATTTGACAAATAATTGAATATGTATAAGGAAAACATATACCCTGTATTCAAAAATATTAATCCTTTATTTGAATAATGTTAAACATGCATAAAATCTTTATTATATGTTTATAATAAATGTACAATGTGTATGTAAAAATTATCCATAAACAATATAAGTGCTTGAAAAAGTTAATAATGTATTAGAAAATAGCCATGTATATACAAAATGTTTCATACGTATACAAAAAAATGTTAAATGTATACTGAAAAATATTTAAAATGTGTAGAACAAAAAGATATTCATAAAAAAAATTAAAATCCCAATGAAAACCAAAGGGAAATACAAAGAAAATGAAAATCTAGAAGAAACCAATTCAAAAGAATGGAAACATGAAAATCCGAAGAGAAAACTACGAAGGCCGATAAAACCAAGGAAGAAATAAAAATCATTTAAATAGAGGAATAAACAAAGAAAAAAGGAATAATTATGAAAACCAAGAATGAAACACAATACATCATCTAAAGTACAGAGGAGTAATGTGCATCACATCATCTAAAGTACAGAGGAGTCATGAAATACACTACAATGTATTTCATGTTTCTTTCTCCCCTCGAAATGTGGCAAGAACTTTTCTGCCACAATTTCGAAACTCATTCATAGCTCTTGTGAAATGAGGAAACTTCGATTATCTAGCTCATTCATCTTATCACTTCATGTAAAATGAAGTTATAAGTTAACTAGTATGGGAGTACTTTTTCCTCATTTCATTTCAAAAACTCAAAAGAGTTCTTTATAATTGTCACTTTTGCAAGTCACACTTGCATATCATTCTTGTCTTTAGGTTCGTCTGTTACTTTTATCCTTTATGTATTTAGTGATTGCTTAATGACCGTTACACATAAGGTGTACGGTCGATATTAGGAAAGCTTAATAGTTACTCCATACTTTTCTCCCATAGTGGGACACATTAACCGCACATGAGTCATCATAACTTTCTCCTGTCATACAGGATAAGGCCTTTGCCAAAATTTCTCCCGCCATACACGGATTGTTGACATAATACAATGTCAACTTTACCCGGTTACGCAGGCATTTTTCCCAGACTTTTCCCGCCATGCGGGTAATTCCCTATAAGGGACATAAATGCCATAATTGACTCTTTTGACTGCATATTCAATCATCAAATTCAGAAATAAATCTGAATTATCTTTGACACACATACTTGATCTGACGTTGGTCAAATTAAGCATGCATGTATCTCAATCGTGTTGACTGAAAAGGGAGACTGCTTCATAGAGAGTACATGAAAGACATTCGTCAACCAAGACTCTCAATGATATATCTCTTTCTTTTCTTGAATTAATATCCAAGAGGTCTTTTCTTGTGAAGTCATTCTTTAGAGAGAATATATTTCCTCAAGTTATGACATTTCTTTTCCATCTTTCGGGTCACTAGTACCCAAACATTCGCTTTCATGAATGAAAGCATGAAAAGAAAACTTTTAGTCTGGGAGAGCTTAGCTAATAAACAAACAATAATGAGCATAAAAAATAACCCTACCTTGATCTGGTTAAAATTATGCACATTAAACCTTTTAAAACCTTTTTGTATATTTTAAATCACCATTGTGGCAGAATTAGAATAAAACATCATTCTTCCGCATTAATTCCTTATCACCGTTGGGGCGGAAATGAAAATAATGCATATAACTCATAAACAATGTGTTGATAGTATTCTTATTGAACAACTTTGCTAAGAAATAATCATCATCATTTCTCTATCTGTGCTCCGAAAATTGATCACTTTGATACAAAATTTATCAGAGATTTAAGCTTTAAACATAAGATGACTCATATAATTATAGTACTGTTATCATCAACGTTGGTCAGAAAATAGCAATACCATATTTAACTTTAAAACAAACATTTTTCTTTTGTCATAGCGGAAATTATTGGAATCTTATTTCACCCACAAGGGAAAAAGAACATTGCTAATAACAGTTCTTCCAATTAAATTTTCCCGTTGGTTCTAATTTAATTGGAGGATTAAACATTTACTTTGCAGCGGAAAAACGTGAATATGAAAATTCATGCACCTTTATAGAAAAATATTCTGTTAAAAATAAAAATTCATGAACTTTAATTTCCTTTTATAAAATCCACGGACTTTTCTCTTTCTGAAAATCTTTCTTTTATTTTCAGAACCTTTTATTTTTCTTTGAAGAAAAATCATGTTACTATTACAGAAAAATATTCTGTCATAATTAAAAATTCATGAACTTTATAATCCCTTTTATAAAATTCATGAACTTTTCTTTTTCTGAAAATCTTTCTTTTATTTTCAGAACCTTTTATTTTTCTTTTCAGAAAAATAATGTTGCAATTTTGTATAAAATTACAGAAACTTTGAACATTTTTAATTTCTATTTTTCTAAACATAGTTTCATAGAAAAACAATGCTTAGAAACAATTGTTGAATCTGCCTAAAAATAAAATGACAGAGTAAAACTTTCGGCCTACAGGGGCCTACTTGGGCCGCCCTGGGAGCCTACTTGCCGAGCGGCCGAAACTGATGGCTCTGGCCTTGGCCTCGCCCTCTTAGTGGGCCGGCCTTCCCTGGCGCAGCGCTCACAGCGGCCCAAAGGCCCGAGCCAGCCTAGGGTTACCTAGTGGATCGATGGGGGCCGTCGGATTGAATCCAACGGCTGCCTGTGCGCCTCGGAGCAACAGAACAGGAGACCGGTGGGGAGGGGCAACCCTAGCGCTCATTTCTCCCTCCCCAGCCCGCCGCTCTTCTCTCTCTCGCAACAGCGCTCCTGTCCCGAGCGGCTCTGCTCAGTTCGTCCCCTCGATCGAGGGGTTCCATGCCCCGTCGAGCGGCGGCTCCATGCCCCGTTCGTCCCCTCGACCGAGGGGTTGCCTGGGATGCCCCGACGCCGCGCCTCTCCCTCCCTTTGCGTTCCGTGGCGGCAATGGCCTCCCTCGCGTCGGTGGCATGCATGCCCCGCCGAGGAGGTCCCTGAGCCCCGCGTCGCAGCTCACGCGTGGAGGTTTGTGCCCCGCGGGAGGGTGTGGCGATAGGCGCCGGTCGTGGCGGCCTAAGGCCCCGCGCCGGCCTTGTCTTAGCTCTCGGGCCTTAGATCCTATGGCACTGCGGCCACCTTCTTCGCCGGTGGTGCGTTTCCCTTCGTGGAAGCGCACCGTCGTCGAATGGCGTGCCCGTGGTGCCGACAGGGAAAAACCGCGGCATCATTCCCGTTCCTTTGTCGGCGCGCGCGAGCACCTTCGAGGTGAACGCGCCACCGTCAAGCGAGCGGTGTTGATGCCCTTTGCCAGCTCGTTCTTGGCCATTGTCCCATCCCCCTTTGTTTTTTTTGGTTGCCTTTTTCGGATTGGATCCGATTCACTTCTTTGTTTTCATGCTGGATCTAGATCCATACTTTGCCTCCACAGAGGTAGGTTTTTCTTCCCCACACCTCGGCATGCCGATGCGTGTGGGGATCGAGAGGAACAGGCGCGGCCTTGCGGCGGCGCTTCTTTGCCGGAGAGAACTCCAGTGAAGCTTTCTTTTCTTTGATCTTTGCCCTTCTCGGGTTCATATCGGAGAGGGGGGAAATCTTTACTTGTACTTCTTCATCCGAAAACACATCAAAAAGCCTCGTGGCTCATGATACCATTGATAGATCCCGTGGATCTTAGGCTAGATGTGTTCGGTATGAGATAGTGATTTATTACCTTGTGGTGCACTCGCTGAGCTTCCTTCGGTCGATCGTCGTGAGGTGGTGACGACGGTGGGGAAGCAGAGAGAGATCCGGTAGCGGCGGTGATGGACTTCCCATCACTTCAGTGCTACCCTCTGGATCGGATTAGGGTTGAGAGTGGGGAACCAGTGGCGGCGGTGAACCTCGTATCTTGTGCCATGGTCCCCACCTCCTCTTTATAGCACTGCGCGACAGGGGCCCACCAGCCTTGCTTGGGCTGGACGCCCCTGATCAGGGCGTGGGTCAAGGTTCCAATGAGCCGTTGGGCCCATTGAACGAGAGATCAACCTAACAAGGGGTAGTTTGTAACGAAACTGAAAGATGTTACTAATCTGTTAAACTGCATCCAAAATTCTCAACATAGTTTATGATGTCCTTGATAGTCTAGCATGTTACTTATCTATTGTTGTTGCTAAAACTGTATGCCAAATGCTATATGTGGGTTACCGAAAATCATAAAAGTCTATACCCCAACTTTAGTGATTTCATCTGCTCAAATTCAATGGTAACACTTTTCAGTACGTTTCTCGGAGACCAGAATCTTAGTACATGTCAGTTATCAAATAGTAGTATTAACAAGGTTGCAAATCATAATTTCACACGGTAAAACATCTACTCCCTCCGTTCCAAAAACTTGTCGTGGTTTTAGTTCAAGGAGTAGCTATTTTTTTGGTTGGACTTTCTTGTTTCCTGCATATTGTACTGCTCCCTGTTATTGAATGGAACATAATGCTGAATTGTTGATGCTGATTCTTTGCCTCTAGCTATTTCGAAGTCTCGTGCTGGACAAGTTGACCTACTTATACTAGAAGCAAACTCTTTGCATGGAGTCGTAAGCCCGCGCCCCATTGCATGTCATAGAAATACAAATTTGATGATTATTTGATACTACTAAATTCCAAATGCTGTCAAATATGTTGATAGTCTGACAGAGACTTCATGTTCTGAACAGGGAGATTCGTTCAGCACCCATTTAACTCTGAGTGTGGTTATTTTTCAAGGACTTCCTAATATTTTGTCTTGAAGTTTCCTTTATCATATTTGCCTAGCAAAATTGTGAAGTGTTCCCTGTATGAGGAAATAATATTTTCCTCAGCATGAAAGCAATGTCCTATTTTTGTAGAGTCTTGATGCTATCAAGAGAATACATCCTAAAAGAGCTCTGTTGATTGGAATGAGGCATTTTTTTGAGCATGAGAGAGAAACCAGATGTTGGCAGAATGGTCTACCAAGTACGTCCGTGTATAGCTTCTAAAATAGTTAAATTCTTCCTTTATTTTCTCTAAGCGTAAAGGCCCTGTCTCATGTGTAAGCTTGTATGATCATAGAGAAGGAATACCGACACAACTGGCTCATGATGGCTTGTGAGTCTTCATCGACTTGTAATAAGGTGTGCAAGGTCGCTGCACAATACTCGAGGACCGACTACTTGGTAACTTTGAACAATTTCAATCATGTCAGTGCAGATTGCAACAGTTGTTTTGTGAGATCTTTTATGTATCCAAAATTGTAAAATAATTCCAACCCCTTATCTTTGCCGATCCTCTCAAGACAATAGCAAACCATAGATCGTTACTTCAAAAGTGCAATGGTGAAACAAAAAATTTGAGAGTAAGTATTACATGATTTGTAAGATTCCCCGGCCAAATTTGAGGAAGAAATCTTTCAAGAATTAATCGAAACTTTAAGAATTCAAAGACATAAAATTGGAGGTCTTGAAGATTAGGAAATCAAAACTTCCATCGTCGAGCTCTACTTGTTTACTAATCATAAGGTACTCCAACATACGTTGCATCCCCTTTTAGAATCTTGGCCGATACTCTTGGAAGAGCAACAAACAACTGATCGTGACTGGTCAACTTTGAGAATTCAAAGGCATAATATAAATTGAAGGTCTTGAAGATTAGGAAACCAAAAACTTTGAGCGTCCTGCACTTTGAGGTCAACTTGTTTGGCACTACAAACAAACAAATCATAATAAGGTACTCCTATATACATACTCCTATAGTTAATGGACATCAACTGAAGGAAGAAGCGCTATTCATTTGTTCGTCATGCTGGCTGGCTGGCTGGCCGGGTCGATGAGCGATGAGCGGATTCGGCTGTTGATGATTTAGGCGGCGGGTGTTGGTGTGCGTCGCCGCGGGCGGTGCGCATGGCGGCGCAGGCCGATGGCTGTCGTGGCCCTCATGAAGCGCAGGTTGGTGTCGAAGATATCGTTGAAGGAGCGGGAGATGTGCTCGTTCTGATAGACGCAACGATAGAAGTGGATGAGGCGCTGCTCCCTGTAGGCGGCATCGTCGGGGTAGTTGGTGTGGAGGGAGTGGCGGTCCAGCATGGCCCTGTTGCACTCGGCGCGCGCGGCGGCCTCGTCGGGGTGGCTGCTCATCAGCGGCCGGATGGCGCGGCGGAAGTAGCGCATGGCCCACGCCTCGTGGCCCCGCCTAAGCGCGCGGACGAAGCGCTCGAACCTGACGACGAACAGCGTGGCGGACGCGGAGGGCGTGGTGCTCTCCTTCCCGCTCATGAACGCCGTCACGTACTCGTCCGCCGCCCGCCAGCGGCCCTTGGCGAAGAGGTCGTGCAGGTGCGGCAGGTCCAGCTTCAGCCTCGCCTCCTTCTCCAGCGCGTACGCCGCCCGGTGGAGCTTCCTCGACTTGAGGAAGGCCAGCACGCGCCGCAGGACGATCCACTCCGACTGCCGGTCCATGGCCATCCGATCAGTCAAGACTAGCTTATCTCCTCACTGATTCTGCCTGCCCCCTTCTCGATCTTCTCTTTCAAATCCACAAAGCACCGACCGAGCGATCCCTTGGTTTGTGCATCATTCATCTCTTCTGGCGTGCTTTTATAGATTGCGGCTCTCCGATTCCGGCTGAGACTCCAAACCGCGTCGCCTGGGAACTAGCGAGAACTAGCGAGAAGTAGGAAATCCTCGCTCAACGCGAGAGCGACATGGGCCGGCCAAGATATTTGTAAATCATGCATGTTAATTTGTTAGTAGTGAGGTAATTTTATATTAGTAGTGAGGTAATTTTACATCATGCATGTTAAAAATTTATGCGTGCATGTGAGAATAAATGTGGCTCGATGAAATGGCTAGGACGAGGAATAAGTTATATATATACGGATTTATATATATTATCTTCCCTAATAATAAAACGCGGATAGCTTCTCTCGTCCTCGCTCACGGTTTTACAAAAAAAAACCTTTTATTTCAGAGAAATTAACCCGCAGTCCTTAGTTTAGTTAAAAAAACGTTTCGTTTTTATAGAAGCACCCCTCCCCGTGATCAAGGGGTCGTCTTATCCACATCCCTCCTCGACCAACGCCCCCATCCAGGCCGGATCCCGCCGCCGGCGAGCTGCCAAAGCCGTCGCCCCCAGCTCTGCCTCCTCCGCAGCTCCGCCCAGATCCGGAGCACCGCACCCGCGAGAAGCCGCGCCGCCCTGCCTCCTGCGCCTCCCCGCGCTCCCTGCCTCTCGGCGCTCAAGAGCGCCGGCGCCGTGGGCATCATGGTGGACGTGTGGTGGGGCATCGCCAAGAGCGAAGTGTTGGAAATATGCCCTAGAGGCAATAATAAATTAGTTATTATTATATTTCTTAGTTCATGACAATCGTTTATTATCCATGCTATAATTGTATTGATTGGAAACACAATACTTGTGTGGATACATAGACAAAACACTGTCCCTAGTAAGCCTCTAGTTGACTAGCTCGTTGTTCAAAGATGGTCAAGGTTTCCTGGCCATAGGCAAGTGTTGTCACTTGATAACGGGATCACATCATTAGGAGAATCATGTGATGGACTAGACCCAAACTAATAGACGTAGCATGTTGATCGTGTCATTTTGTTGCTACTGTTTTCTGCGTGTCAAGTATTTATTCCTATGACCATGAGATCATATAACTCACTGACACCGGAGGAATGCTTTGTGTGTATCAAACGTCGCAACGTAACTGGGTGACTATAAAGATGCTCTACAGGTATCTCCGAAGGTGTTAGTTGAGTTAGTATGGATCAAGACTGGGATTTGTCACTCCGTGTGAACGGAGAGGTATCTCGGGGCCCACTCGGTAATACAACATCACACACAAGCCTTGCAAGCAATGTAACTTAGTGTAAGTTGCGGGATCTTGTATTACGGAACGAGTAAAGAGACTTGCCAGTAAACGAGATTGAAATAGGTATACGGATACTGACGATCGAATCTCGGGCAAGTAACATACCGAAGGACAAAGGGAATGACATACGGGATTATATGAATCCTTGGCACTGAGGTTCAAACGATAAGATCTTCGTAGAATATGTAGGATCCAATATGGGCATCCAGGTCCCGCTATTGGATATTGACCGAGGAGTCTCTCGGGTCATGTCTACATAGTTCTCGAACCCGCAGGGTCTGCACACTTAAGGTTCGACGTTGTTTTATGCGTATTTGAGTTATATGGTTGGTTACTGAATGTTGTTCGGAGTCCCGGATGAGATCACGGACGTCACGAGGGTTTCCGGAATGGTCCGGAAACGAAAATTGATATATAGGATGACCTCATTTGGTTACCGGAAGGTTTTCGTGCATTACCGGAAAAGTTTCGGGCTCATCGGTAGTGTACCGGGAGTGCCGGGAGGGGTGCCGGGGACCATCGGGAGGGGTGTCACGCCCCAAGGGGTCTCATGGGCTATGGGAAGAGATAAACCAGCCCCTAGTGGGCTGGAATAAGTTCCCACTAAGGCCCATAAGGTTTGAGAAGGAAAAAACACAAGGTGGAAAGAGTTTCCAAGTGGGAAGGTGGAATCCTACTCCAAGTAGGATTGGAGTAGGACTCCTCCACCTCCAATTTCGGCCAAACCTTTGGGTTTTGAGGCTGCCTCCTCCCCTCCCTCCCACCTATATATACGGAGGTTTTAGGGCTGATTTGAGACGACTTTCTCACGGCTGCCCGACCACATACCTCCATAGTTTTTCCTCTAGATCGCGTTTCTGCGGAGCTCGGGCGGAGCCCTGCTGAGACAAGATCATCACCAACCTCCGGAGCGCCGTCACGCTGCCGGAGAACTCTTCTACCTCTCCGTCTCTCTTGCTGGATCAAGAAGGCCGAGATCATCGTCGAGCTGTACGTGTGCTGAACGCGGAGGTGCCGTCCGTTCGGTACTAGATCGTGGGACTGATCGCGGGATTGTTCGCGGGGCGGATCGAGGGACGTGAGGACGTTCCACTACATCAACCGCGTTCACTAACGCTTCTGCTGTACAATCTACAAGGGTACGTAGATCACTCATCCCCTCTCGTAGATGGACATCACCATGATAGGTCTTCGTGCGCGTAGGAAAATTTTTGTTTCCCATGCGACGTTCCCCAACAGTGGCATCATGAGCTAGGTTCATGCGTAGATGTCTTCTCGAGTAGAACACAAAAGTTTTTGTGGGCGGTGATGTGCGTTTTGCTGCCCTCCTTAGTCTTTTCTTGATTCCGCGGTATTGTTGGATTGAAGCGGCTTGGACCGACATTACTCGTACGCTTACGAGAGACTGGTTTCATCGTTACGAGTAACCCCCTTTGCTCAAAGATGATTGGCAAGTGACTGTTTCTCCAACTTTAGTTGAATCGGATTTGACCGAGGAGGTCCTTGGATGAGGTTAAATAGCAACTCATATATCTCCGTTGTGGTGTTTGCGTAAGTAAGATGCGATCCTACTAGATACCCTCGGTCACCACGTAAAACATGCAACAACAAAATTAGAGGACGTCTAACTTGTTTTTGCAGGGTATGATTGTGATGTGATATGGCCAACGATGTGATGTGATATATTGGATGTATGAGATGATCATGTTGTAATAGAAATATCGACTTGCACGTCGATGGTACGGCAACCGGCAGGAGCCATAGGGTTGACGTTTGTGCTTGCAGATGCGTTTACTATTTTGCTAGGATGTAGCTTTAGTAGTAATAGCATAAGTAGGACGACAACCCCGATGGCAACACGTTGATGGATGATCATGGTGTGGCGCCGGTGACAAGAAGATCGTGCCGGTGCTTTGGTAATGGAGATCAAGAAGCACGTGATGATGGCCATATCATGTCACTTATGAATTGCATGTGATGTTAATCCTTTTATGCACCTTATTTTGCTTAGAACGACGGTAGCATTATGAGGTGATCTCTCACTAAAATTTCAAGACGAAGTTGTGTTCTCCCCGACTGTGCACCGTTGCGACAGTTCTTCGTTTCGAGACACCACGTGATGATCGGGTGTGATAGACTCAACGTTCACATACAACGGGTGCAAAACAGTTGCACACGCAGAACACTCGGGTTAAGCTTGACGAGCCTAGCATGTGCAGACATGGCCTCGGAACACATGAGACCGAAAGGTCGAGCATGAATCGTATAGTTGATATGATTAGCATAGAGATGCTTACCACTGAAACTATTCTCGACTCACGTGATGATCGGACTTGAGATAGTGGATTTGGATCATGTACCACTCAAATGACTAGAGAGATGTACTTTTTGAGTGGGAGTTCTTAAGTAATATGATTAATTGAACTAATTGTCATGAACATAGTCTAATGGTCTTTGCGAATTACGATGTAGCTTGCGCTATAGCTCTACTATTTTTATATGTTCCTAGAGAAAATTTAGTTGAAAGTTGATAGTAGCAAACTTTGCAGAGGATTGTCCTCGTTGCTGCGCAGAAGGCTTATGTCCTTAATGCACCACTTGGTGTGCTGCACCTCGAGCGTCGTCTGTGGATGCTGTGAACATCCGACATACACGTTTCTGATGACTACATGATAGTTCAGTGCAAAATACTTAATGGCTCAGAAGCAAGGCGCCGAAGACGTTTTGAAACGTCACGGAACATAAGTGATGTTCTAAAGAGATGAAATTGTGATTTCATGCTTGTGCCCTTGTTAAGAGATACGAGACCTCCAACAAGATTCTTTGTCCACAAAGTAAATGAGAAAAGCTCAATCGTTGAGCGTGTGCTCAGATTGTCTGAGTACGACAAACACTTGAATCAAGTGGGAGTTAATCTTCCAGATGACATAGTGATGGTTCTCCAAAAGTCACTGCCACCAAGCTGTGAGAGCTTCGTGATGAACTATAACATATCAAGGATAGATACAATGATCCTTGAGCGATTCGTGATGTTTGACACTGCGAAAGTAGAAATCAAGAAGGAGCGTCAATAGTTGATGGTTTGTAAAACCACTAAGTTTCAAGAAAGGCAAGGGCTAGAAGGGATACTTCGTGAAACGGCAAAACAGTTGCTGCACTAATGAAGAGACCCAAGATTAAACCCAAACCCGAGACTAAGTGCTTCTGTAATGAGGGGAACAGTCACTGAGGCGGAGCAACTCTAGATACTTGGTAGATAAGAAGGCTGGCAAAAGTCGAAAGAAGTGTATTTGATATACATGATGTTGATGTGTACTTTACTAGTACTCCTAGTAGCATGAGGGTATTGGATACCGGTTCGGTTGCTAAGTGATTAGTAACACGAAATGAAAGCTACGGCATAAACGGAGACTAGCTAAAGGCGAGGTGACGATACGTGTTGGAAGTGTTTCCAAGGTTGATATGATCAAACGTCGCACGCTCCCTCTACCATCGGGATTGGTGTTAAACCTAAATAATTGTTATTTGGTGCTTGCGTTAAGCATGAACATGATTGTATCGTGTTTATTGCAATACGATTATTCATTTAAGGAGAATAATGGTTACTCTATTTTCTTGAATATTCACCTTCAATGGTTTATTGAATCTCGATCGTAGTGTTACACATGTTCATGATATTGGTGCCAAAAGATACGAGTTAATGATGATAGTACCACTTACTTGTGGCACTGCCGCTTGAGTCATGTTAGTATAAATTGCATGAAGAGGCTCCATGCTGATGGATCTTTGTACTCACCTGATTTCGAATCACTAGTGACATGCAAATCATACCACATGAGCAAGGCCTTGTTTTCATTGAGATGAAATAAGATAGTAACTTGTTGGAAGTGATACATTTTGATGTATGCAGTCCAATGGGTGCTGAGGCACGCAGTGGATATCATTATGTTCTTACTTCACTGACGATTTGAGTAGATACAGGAGTATTTACTTAATGAATCACAAGTCTGAAATGTTGAAAAGTTCAATTCCGTTTCAGAGTGAAGTTCATCGTAACAAGAGGATAAACTGTCTACGATATGATCATGGAAATGAAAATCTGAGTTACGGGTTTTTGGTACGCAGTTAAGACAATGTGGAAATTGTTTCGCAGTTCATGCCACCTGGAACATCATAGTGTGATGATGTGTCTGAACGTCATAGCCACGCACTATTTGGTATGGTGCATACTATGATGTCTCTTATCGAATTACCACTATCGTTTATGGGTTTTGCATTAGAGACAACCGCACTCACTTTAAATAGGGCACCGCGTATTTCCGTTGAGATGACACAGTATAGACTGAGGTTTAGAGAAATCTAAACTGTCGTTTCCTGAAAGTTTGGGGTTTCGACACTTATGTGAAAAAGTTTCAGTCTGATAAGCTCGAACCCAAAGCGGATAAATGCTTCTTCATAGGGTATCCAAAACAGTTGGGTACATCTCCTATCTCAGATCCGAAAGCAAAGTGTTTGTTTCTGGAAACGGATCCTTTCTCGAGGAAAGGTTTCTCTCGAAAGAATTGAGTGGGAGGGTAGTAGAACTTGATGAGGTTATTGAACCATCACTTCAACCAGTGTGTAGCAGGGCGCAGGAAGTTGTTCCTGTGGCGCCTACACCAATTGAAGTGGAAGATGATGATGGTGATCATTGAGCTTCGAATCAAGTTACTACAAACCTCGTAGGTCGACAAGGTCGCGTACTGCTGGAGAGTAGTACGGTAACCCTGTCTTGGAGGTCATGTTGTTGAGCAACAATGAACCTACGAGTTATGGAGAAAGCGATGGTGGGCCCAGATTCCGACAAATGGCTGGAAGCCATGAAATCCGAGAGAGGATCCATGTATGAAAACAAAGTGTAGACTTTGGAAGAACTACTTGATGGTCATAGGACTATTGAGTAAAAAATGGATCTTTAAAAGAACACAGACGGTGATGGTGATAAGTCACTATTAAGAAAAGCTCGACTTGTCGCAAAGATGTTTTCGATAAGATCAAACAGTTGACTATGATGAGACTTTCTCACTCGTAGCGATGCTAAAAGTCTGTTAGAATTATGTTAGTTGTTGATGCATTATTTATGAAATATTGCACGTAGGATGTCAAAACATTGTTTTCTCGACGGTTTCCTTGAGCAAACATTGTATGTGATACAACCAGAAGGTTTTGTCGATCCTAAAGATACTAGCAAGTATGCAAGCTCCAGTGATCCTTCAATGGACTGGTGCAAGCATCTCGGAGTTGGAATATACACTTTGATGAGATGATCAAAGATTTTGGGTTTGTACAAGGTTTATGAGAAACTTGTATTTCCAAAGAAGTGAGTGGGAGCACTATAGAATTCCTGATAAGTATATGTGGTTGACATATTGTGGATCAGAAGTAATGTAGAATTTCTGTAAAACATACAAGGTTGTTTGAAAGGAGTTTTCAAAGGAATACCTGGATTGAGCTACTTGAACGTTGAGCATCAAAGATCTATGGAGATAGATCGAAAAGCGCTTAATGGAAGTTTCAACAAGATGCATGCCTTGACAAGTTTTTGAAGGAGTTCAAAATAGATCAGCAAAGAAGGAGTTCTTGGTTGCGTTGTGAGGTGTGAATTTGAGTAAGACTCAAAAACCGACCACGGCAGAATAAAGAGAATAGACGAAGGTCGTCTTCTATGCCTTAGCCGTAGAATCTAAAGTATGCCATGCTGTGTACCGCACATGAAGTGTGCCTTGACTCAAAGTATGTTGAGAGGTACAGAGAGTGATCCATGATTGAATCACTAGCAGCGGTCAAAATTTATCCTTAGTAACTAATGGACTAAGGAATTTTTCTCGATTATGGAGGTGGTTAAAGAGTTCGTCGTAAAGGGTTACGTCGATGCAAGCTTTGACACTAATCCGAATAACTATGAGTAGTGAAACGGATTCGTATAGTAGAGTAGATATTTGGAGCATTTCCGAATAGCACGTAGTAGCAGCATCTATAAGATGACATAAAGATTTGTAAAGAACGCACGGATCTGAAAGTTTCAGAACCGTTGACTAAAACCTCTCTCACGAGCAAGACGTGATCAGACCCCATAACTATATGGGTGTTGGATTCGTTGGAATCACATGGTGATGTGAACTAGATTATTGACTCTAGTGCAAGTGGGAGACTGTTGGAAATATGCCCTAGAGGCAATAATAAATTAGTTATTATTATATTTCTTAGTTCATGACAATCGTTTATTATCCATGCTATAATTGTATTGATTGGAAACACAATACTTGTGTGGATACATAGACAAAACACTGTCCCTAGTAAGCCTCTAGTTGACTAGCTCGTTGTTCAAAGATGGTCAAGGTTTCCTGGCCATAGGCAAGTGTTGTCACTTGATAACGGGATCACATCATTAGGAGAATCATGTGATGGACTAGACCCAAACTAATAGACGTAGCATGTTGATCGTGTCATTTTGTTGCTACTGTTTTCTGCGTGTCAAGTATTTATTCCTATGACCATGAGATCATATAACTCACTGACACCGGAGGAATGCTTTGTGTGTATCAAACGTCGCAACGTAACTGGGTGACTATAAAGATGCTCTACAGGTATCTCCGAAGGTGTTAGTTGAGTTAGTATGGATCAAGACTGGGATTTGTCACTCCGTGTGAACGGAGAGGTATCTCGGGGCCCACTCGGTAATACAACATCACACACAAGCCTTGCAAGCAATGTAACTTAGTGTAAGTTGCGGGATCTTGTATTACGGAACGAGTAAAGAGACTTGCCAGTAAACGAGATTGAAATAGGTATACGGATACTGACGATCGAATCTCGGGCAAGTAACATACCGAAGGACAAAGGGAATGACATACGGGATTATATGAATCCTTGGCACTGAGGTTCAAACGATAAGATCTTCGTAGAATATGTAGGATCCAATATGGGCATCCAGGTCCCGCTATTGGATATTGACCGAGGAGTCTCTCGGGTCATGTCTACATAGTTCTCGAACCCGCAGGGTCTGCACACTTAAGGTTCGACGTTGTTTTATGCGTATTTGAGTTATATGGTTGATTACCGAATGTTGTTCGGAGTCCCGGATGAGATCACGGACGTCACGAGGGTTTCCGGAATGGTCCGGAAACGAAGATTGATATATAGGATGACCTCATTTGGTTACCGGAAGGTTTTCGTGCATTACCGGAAAAGTTTCGGGCTCATCGGTAGTGTACCGGGAGTGCCGGGAGGGGTGCCGGGGACCATCGGGAGGGGTGTCACGCCCCAAGGGGTCTCATGGGCTATGGGAAGAGATAAACCAGCCCCTAGTGGGCTGGAATAAGTTCCCACTAAGGCCCATAAGGTTTGAGAAGGAAAAAACACAAGGTGGAAAGAGTTTCCAAGTGGGAAGGTGGAATCCTACTCCAAGTAGGATTGGAGTAGGACTCCTCCACCTCCAATTTCGGCCAAACCTTTGGGTTTTGAGGCTGCCTCCTCCCCTCCCTCCCACCTATATATACGGAGGTTTTAGGGCTGATTTGAGACGACTTTCTCACGGCTGCCCGACCACATACCTCCATAGTTTTTCCTCTAGATCGCGTTTCTGCGGAGCTCGGGCGGAGCCCTGCTGAGACAAGATCATCACCAACCTCCGGAGCGCCGTCATGCTGCCGGAGAACTCTTCTACCTCTCCGTCTCTCTTGCTGGATCAAGAAGGCCGAGATCATCGTCGAGCTGTACGTGTGCTGAACGCGGAGGTGCCGTCCGTTCGGTACTAGATCGTGGGACTGATCGCGGGATTGTTCGCGGGGCGGATCGAGGGACGTGAGGACGTTCCACTACATCAACCGCGTTCACTAACGCTTCTGCTGTACAATCTACAAGGGTACGTAGATCACTCATCCCCTCTCGTAGATGGACATCACCATGATAGGTCTTCGTGCGCGTAGGAAAATTTTTGTTTCCCATGCGACGTTCCCCAACACGAAGGCCCCGGCCAGTACAACTTCGCCGGCTACATCGAGCTCATGGAGATGGCCAAGAAGGTCGGGCTCAAGGTGCAGGCCATCATGTATTTCCACCAGTGCGGCGGCAACGTCGGAGACTCAGTCACATACGTGCTCTGCGCCCTCTCCTCCATTACTTCCTCCTTCCTACTGTATGATCATATCCATTCAGTTTTGAGAGACTCTGGGAGTCTAATAACTCCTAAGATTCTCTACTGGTGTTCTCAACTGGAAGAACACCGGTCAGTTACAAGGGCCTCAGGAAAATAAATCCTTTGCTAAACTGGAACACTCGGTTCATGCTCATGAATTAAATTGCTTGCTGATTAATTTGCCCATGCTATTCACATGAAACAGGATCAGTTATTTTATAAAATTCATTTGATTTTGTTGTAGGGGGGAGGTCAATAGCAAGATTTATGATTTCCCAAGTAAGATGACATACAACTGAGTGTTGTTCTGACTTTATGATATAAGTGTTATGCACAAATATTTCTGATATTCAACTGATAATGATCATCTGCTCTGTTTTAATAGGCCGTACGTTTGTTCTAGCCTATATATACGCATGCCCCAGAAATTTAGAAATTTGTATAACATGATACTGAGGTTGTATCATGACTTATGAGTCTGCCACAAAATGATCTTATCACAAAAATAAAACCATTTTATGATTCATATACGATTTTACGAAACTTATTCTCCTATCAGATTCAGATTGTGTAACACTTATACAATGATTCTCTTGGATGCCATGTCTTCATGTTGTTTAAGGATTTTTATATCTGAAAGTTACGACAATATAGATAGGGGAGATAGCCATCTGCTCCGACTTTTTGAGGTAACCGCAAACGCCATATCCACCATCGATGGCAACTCTCTCTTTGCCCCCTTGAGCTGGACCATGAATTCCGCCCTTCTTTACTTCACACTATCATCAATTCCCCCATGGGCTGTCGAGCGACATAGCATGGGTGCTTCTCCAGGCCTTAGAAACCTAGCTTATTTGGCCCTGTCAGCAATTTCCTCTTCTCTTGGCCTCTTTCTAGGTATCTCTTATGCACAGTACATATATTAGATTGACAAATTACGTTGGCGTGACACTTATGGTGGTGCTTGGCTGCTAGCAGTGTCAACTTTCCGGCCCTGTCAGCAATTTCCTCTTCTCTTGGCCTCTTTCTAGGTATCTCTTATGCACAGTACATATATTAGATTGACAAATTACGTTGGCGTGACACTTATGGTGGTGCTTGGCTGCTAGCAGTGTCAACTTTCCATGTGATTATTAGGGTTATAATTCTACTTTGTGTGATATACTTTTCAGATTCAACACCATAAGTTCCTTCATTGATTATTTGTTGTAGCTCCCACTTCATATAGCTTTGATGAAGTAATTTTAAATAAGTAGGCTAAGCAAAACCCTACCAATAAGGAAAATAATCAGGATGGACAAAGTTAAAGGTTCCGACCACTTTGAGTCTATTGTACACAGTCTTTTCCTACGTTTCTGCAAACCTATACAAATTAAGATTGGGCTTGCTAATCTTTTCTGTATATATATAGTGTATATTTGCCTACATGGACAGTAACATCAAGTCAGCATATAACATAATTTCTCTTTTTTTTATTTATTATCTGTAATATTTTAATGTTGATTCTAATTTCAGTTGATATAGAAAACAATATTTTCAATTCCAGCGAGACCGAGCGACCTATATTATATATTATAAACATAGCATCCTGATTTAAAGTATTGAGCTACAACCACTAGCTAGCTGCGATTTCAAAAACAAATGCTATTGAGAGTGACACTGTTTCAGCTACATTGCTCACTTGGACTACATCATAAACTGGACTGGGTAGCAGTCCCCATGCAGCTCCATTCTAAGTTTTTAGTTTCACGGTATACGATGCAACTACAACTTCTTTTATGAGAAGGTTTCTCTATACTTTTGCATGCCTAATTTGGCTATTTTTATGTGCAGTCTATCTGGAGTAGTACCGCTGTCACTGTTAGCAAGAGCGGAAAGGAGGACAAGCGACGACATGGGCCGGGTACCGTGTCAAAAAAGAGGACACATATATGTGGGTTTTTGAGTTATGCTTATTGGTTAAGGATGTGGGATATTATTGTTTTCTTCCGTTGCAACGCACGGGCTTTTTTACTAGTAATAATAAAATACGAATTGTTTCTGCGATACGCTATGCCAATTATTCCTAAAATTATAAAATGTTATCCATCAATACCACCTATAATAAGTGACTAAAACTGTTTCAAACAGGAAAATTCCATGACTGGGCCGGTCCATGTAGTAACCTCATATACTGTGTTCTAGGCAAAGGGAAAAAAAAGGCGCGACGTTTGGGCTAGCCCATGTTCGGCAGCCTCTTTTCTAAATATATATTTTAACTTACTTTTATATATGTTTTTCATTTTTTTAATTTGGGATTTAAAATAGTTAAGACTTTGTTTAAATTTGCATTTCGAAATAAAAGTGTTAGTAAATCATAATTTTTTGTTGATTATAAAATAATCTTGATTTTATACTAAAATATTTGCTTATTAAAAAAATGTTCAAATTTTTGAAAACAGTTGTTCGGGAAATAAAAAAGTATTCATAATGTTCTTTAAAGTTCGTGTGTGAAATTTTCTCATAAAATTCAATCAATTTTGGCCAATTCAAATAATGTTCATGAATGGAAAACTATCTTGAAATTTTAAAACTCTTAATGACTTACAAAATAGTTTATCATTCATTAAATGTTACCTAATTCAAAATGATGATTCATTTCGAAAAATATTTTTTGAATCAAAATAAAATTTGCCAAATCATAAAATGGTTGCTAATTTCCAAAATACGTTCCAGAAATTTCAACAAAATGTTTGTCGATTCTACAAAATATTCGCCAAGTCAGGAAAAGTGTTCAAAAATATTGAAAAATTAGAGAAAAGTTTGCAAATAGAATTAAATGGTTGAAAAGATTGTAAGTATTCAGGAATTTTAAAAATTGTCAAGATTTCAAATATGTGCACGAGTTAAAAAAATGTTCATGATTACGCAAAATTGAAAATGCTACTGTATCTCGATGATGCAGCAAAATGTGTTCATAGCCATTGGAGATTATGATTTATTTTTTGTTATAATGCACGGGCCTATTTCTAGTATTTTGAAAAACAAACTTTACATAAACCTTGAAAATTGGTGGACAAAGCATTTGTAAAATTTCAGATGTGTATAGAGAATTCTTTTATCATGTATATGAAAAATGTATACAAAAAATAGACTATGTGTGTGAAAAAAATACAATCAAGTAATTGAAAATGTTAAATGTGCATATACGTTTTTTGACCATGTATTTAAGATATGTTAATGAAGCATTTAAAAAATAGTAACTATGCATAGCAAAATGTTGACCATATATCAAAAAATGTTAATCAATCATTTGACAAATAATTGAATATGTATAAGGAAAACATATACCCTGTATTCAAAAATATTAATCCTTTATTTGAATAATGTTAAACATGCATAAAATCTTTATTATATGTTTATAATAAATGTACAATGTGTATGTAAAAATTATCCATAAACAATATAAGTGCTTGAAAAAGTTAATAATGTATTAGAAAATAGCCATGTATATACAAAATGTTTCATACGTAATGTTAAATGTATACTGAAAAATATTTAAAATGTGTAGAACCAAAAAGATATTCATAAAAAAAATTAAAATCCCAATGAAAACCAAAGGGAAATACAAAGAAAATGAAAATCTAGAAGAAACCAATTCAAAAGAATGGAAACATGAAAATCCGAAGAGAAAACTACGAAGGCCGATAAAACCAAGGAAGAAATAAAAATCATTTAAATAGAGGAATAAACAAAGAAAAAAGGAATAATTATGAAAACCAAGAATGAAACACAATACATCATCTAAAGTACAGAGGAGTAATGTGCATCACATCATCTAAAGTACAGAGGAGTCATGAAATACACTACAATGTATTTCATGTTTCTTTCTCCCCTCGAAATGTGGCAAGAACTTTTCTGCCACAATTTCGAAACTCATTCATAGCTCTTGTGAAATGAGGAAACTTCGATTATCTAGCTCATTCATCTTATCACTTCATGTAAAATGAAGTTATAAGTTAACTAGTATGGGAGTACTTTTTCCTCATTTCATTTCAAAAACTCAAAAGAGTTCTTTATAATTGTCACTTTTGCAAGTCACACTTGCATATCATTCTTGTCTTTAGGTTCGTCTGTTACTTTTATCCTTTATGTATTTAGTGATTGCTTAATGACCGTTACACATAAGGTGTACGGTCGATATTAGGAAAGCTTAATAGTTACTCCATACTTTTCTCCCATAGTGGGACACATTAACCGCACATGAGTCATCATAACTTTCTCCTGTCATACAGGATAAGGCCTTTGCCAAAATTTCTCCCGCCATACACGGATTGTTGACATAATACAATGTCAACTTTACCCGGTTACGCAGGCATTTTTCCCAGACTTTTCCCGCCATGCGGGTAATTCCCTATAAGGGACATAAATGCCATAATTGACTCTTTTGACTGCATATTCAATCATCAAATTCAGAAATAAATCTGAATTATCTTTGACACACATACTTGATCTGACGTTGGTCAAATTAAGCATGCATGTATCTCAATCGTGTTGACTGAAAATGGAGACTGCTTCATAGAGAGTACATGAAAGACATTCGTCAACCAAGACTCTCAATGATATATCTCTTTCTTTTCTTGAATTAATATCCAAGAGGTCTTTTCTTGTGAAGTCATTCTTTAGAGAGAATATATTTCCTCAAGTTATGACATTTCTTTTCCATCTTTCGGGTCACTAGTACCCAAACATTCGCTTTCATCTATGAAAGCATGAAAAGAAAACTTTTAGTCTGGGAGAGCTTAGCTAATAAACAAACAATAATGAGCATAAAAAATAACCCTACGTTGATTTGGTTAAAATTATGCACATTAAACCTTTTAAAACCTTTTTGTATATTTTAAATCACCATTGTGGCAGAATTAGAATAAAACATCATTCTTCCGCATTAATTCCTTATCACCGTTGGGGCGGAAATGAAAATAATGCATATAACTCATAAACAATGTGTTGATAGTATTCTTATTGAACAACTTTGCTAAGAAATAATCATCATCATTTCTCTATCTGTGCTCCGAAAATTGATCACTTTGATACAAAATTTATCAGAGATTTAAGCTTTAAACATAAGATGACTCATATAATTATAGAATTGTTATCATCAACGTTGGTCAGAAAATAGCAATACCATATTTAACTTTAAAACAAACATTTTTCTTTTGTCATATCGGAAATTATTGGAATCTTATTTCACCCACAAGGGAAAAAGAACATTGCTAATAACAGTTCTTCCAATTAAATTTTCTCGTTGGTTCTAATTTAATTGGAGGATTAAACATTTACTTTGCAGCGGAAAAACGTGAATATGAAAATTCATGCACCTTTATAGAAAAATATTCTGTTAAAAATAAAAATTCATGAACTTTAATTTCCTTTTATAAAATCCACGGACTTTTCTCTTTCTGAAAATCTTTCTTTTATTTTCAGAACCTTTTATTTTTCTTTGAAGAAAAATCATGTTACTATTACAGAAAAATATTCTGTCATAATTAAAAATTCATGAACTTTATAATCCCTTTTATAAAATTCATGAACTTTTCTTTTTCTGAAAATCTTTCTTTTATTTTCAGAACCTTTTATTTTTCTTTTCAGAAAAATAATGTTGCAATTCTGTATAAAATTACAGAAACTTTGAACATTTTTAATTTCTATTTTTCTAAACATAGTTTCATAGAAAAACAATGCTTAGAAACAATTGTTGAATCTGCCTAAAAATAAAATGACAGAGTAAAACTTTCGGCCTACAGGGGCCTACTTGGGCCGCCCTGGGAGCCTACTTGCCGAGCGGCCGAAACTGATGGCTCTGGCCTTGGCCTCGGCCTCTTAGTGGGCCGGCCTTCCCTGGCGCAGCGCTCACAGCGGCCCAAAGGCCCGAGCCAGCCTACGGTTACCTAGTGGATCGATGGGGGCCGTCGGATTGAATCCAACGGCTGCCTGTGCGCCTCGGAGCAACAGAACAGGAGACCGGTGGGGAGGGGCAACCCTAGCGCTCATTTCTCCCTCCCCAGCCCGCCGCTCTTCTCTCTCTCGCAACAGCGCTCCTGTCCCGAGCGGCTCTGCTCAGTTCGTCCCCTCGATCGAGGGGTTCCATGCCCCGTCGAGCGGCGGCTCCATGCCCCGTTCGTCCCCTCGACCGAGGGGTTGCCTGGGATGCCCCGACGCCGCGCCTCTCCCTCCCTTTGCGTTCCGTGGCGGCAATGGCCTCTCTCGCGTCGGTGGCATGCATGCCCCGCCGAGGAGGTCCCTGAGCCCCGCGTCGCAGCTCACGCGTGGAGGTTTGTGCCCCGCGGGAGGGTGTGGCGATAGGCGCCGGTCGTGGCGGCCTAAGGCCCCGCGCCGGCCTTGTCTTAGCTCTCGGGCCTTAGATCCTATGGCACTGCGGCCACCTTCTTCGCCGGTGGTGCGTTTCCCTTCGTGGAAGCGCACCGCCGTCGAATGGCGTGCCCGTGGTGCCGACAGGGAAAAACCGCGGCATCATTCCCGTTCCTTTGTCGGCGCGCGCGAGCACCTTCGAGGTGAACGCGCCACCGTCAAGCGAGCGGTGTTGATGCCCTTTGCCAGCTCGTTCTTGGCCATTGTCCCATCCCCCTTTGTTTTTTTTGGTTGCCTTTTTCGGATTGGATCCGATTCACTTCTTTGTTTTCATGCTGGATCTAGATCCATACTTTGCCTCCACAAAGGTAGGTTTTTCTTCCCCACACCTCGGCATGCCGATGCGTGTGGGGATCGAGAGGAACAGGCGCGGCCTTGCGGCGGCGCTTCTTTGCCGGAGAGAACTCCAGTGAAGCTTTCTTTTCTTTGATCTTTGCCCTTCTCGGGTTCATATCGGAGAGGGGGGAAATATTTACTTGTACTTCTTCATCCGAAAACACATCAAAAAGCCTCGTGGCTCATGATACCATTGATAGATCCCGTGGATCTTAGGCTAGATGTGTTCGGTATGAGATAGTGATTTATTACCTTGTGGTGCACTCGCTGAGCTTCCTTCGGTCGATCGTCGTGAGGTGGTGACGACGGTGGGGAAGCAGAGAGAGATCCGGTAGCGGCGGTGATGGACTTCCCATCACTTCAGTGCTACCCTCTGGATCGGATTAGGGTTGAGAGTGGGGAACCAGTGGCGGCGGTGAACCTCGTATCTTGTGCCATGGTCCCCACCTCCTCTTTATAGCACTGCGCGACAGGGGCCCACCAGCCTTGCTTGGGCTGGACGCCCCTGATCAGGGCGTGGGTCAAGGTTCCAATGAGCCGTTGGGCCCATTGAACGAGAGATCAACCTAACAAGGGGTAGTTTGTAACGAAACTGAAAGATGTTACTAATCTGTTAAACTGCATCCAAAATTCTCAACATAGTTTATGATGTCCTTGATAGTCTAGCATGTTACTTATCTATTGTTGTTGCTAAAACTGTATGCCAAATGCTATATGTGGGTTACCGAAAATCATAAAAGTCTATACCCCAACTTTAGTGATTTCATCTGCTCAAATTCAATGGTAACACTTTTCAGTACGTTTCTCGGAGACCAGAATCTTAGTACATGTCAGTTATCAAATAGTAGTATTAACAAGGTTGCAAATCATAATTTCACACGGTAAAACATCTACTCCCTCCGTTCCAAAATACTTGTCGTGGTTTTAGTTCAAGGAGTAGCTATTTTTTTGGTTGGACTTTCTTGTTTCCTGCATATTGTACTGCTCCCTGTTATTGAATGGAACATAATGCTGAATTGTTGATGCTGATTCTTTGCCTCTAGCTATTTCGAAGTCTCGTGCTGGACAAGTTGACCTACTTATACTAGAAGCAAACTCTTTGCATGGAGTCGTAAGCCCGCGCCCCATTGCATGTCATAGAAAATACAAATTTGATGATTATTTGATACTACTAAATTCCAAATGCTGTCAAATATGTTGATAGTCTGACAGAGACTTCATGTTCTGAACAGGGAGATTCGTTCAGCACCCATTTAACTCTGAGTGTGGTTATTTTTCAAGGACTTCCTAATATTTTGTCTTGAAGTTTCCTTTATCATATTTGCCTAGCAAAATTGTGAAGTGTTCCCTGTATGAGGAAATAATATTTTCCTCAGCATGAAAGCAATGTCCTATTTTTGTAGAGTCTTGATGCTATCAAGAGAATACATCCTAAAAGAGCTCTGTTGATTGGAATGAGGCATTTTTTTGAGCATGAGAGAGAAACCAGATGTTGGCAGAATGGTCTACCAAGTACGTCCGTGTATAGCTTCTAAAATAGTTAAATTCTTCCTTTATTTTCTCTAAGCGTAAAGGCCCTGTCTCATGTGTAAGCTTGTATGATCATAGAGAAGGAATACCGACACAACTGGCTCATGATGGCTTGTGAGTCTTCATCGACTTGTAATAAGGTGTGCAAGGTCGCTGCACAATACTCGAGGACCGACTACTTGGTAACTTTGAACAATTTCAATCATGTCAGTGCAGATTGCAACAGTTGTTTTGTGAGATCTTTTATGTATCCAAAATTGTAAAATAATTCCAACCCCTTATCTTTGCCGATCCTCTCAAGACAATAGCAAACCATAGATCGTTACTTCAAAAGTGCAATGGTGAAACAAAAAATTTGAGAGTAAGTATTACATGATTTGTAAGATTCCCCGGCCAAATTTGAGGAAGAAATCTTTCAAGAATTAATCGAAACTTTAAGAATTCAAAGACATAAAATTGGAGGTCTTGAAGATTAGGAAATCAAAACTTCCATCGTCGAGCTCTACTTGTTTACTAATCATAAGGTACTCCAACATACGTTGCATCCCCTTTTAGAATCTTGGCCGATACTCTTGGAAGAGCAACAAACAACTGATCGTGACTGGTCAACTTTGAGAATTCAAAGGCATAATATAAATTGAAGGTCTTGAAGATTAGGAAACCAAAAACTTTGAGCGTCCTGCACTTTGAGGTCAACTTGTTTGGCACTACAAACAAACAAATCATAATAAGGTACTCCTACATACATACTCCTATAGTTAATGGACATCAACTGAAGGAAGAAGCGCTATTCATTTGTTCGTCATGCTGGCTGGCTGGCTGGCCGGGTCGATGAGCGATGAGCGGATTCGGCTGTTGATGATTTAGGCGGCGGGTGTTGGTGTGCGTCGCCGCGGGCGGTGCGCATGGCGGCGCAGGCCGATGGCTGTCGTGGCCCTCATGAAGCGCAGGTTGGTGTCGAAGATATCGTTGAAGGAGCGGGAGATGTGCTCGTTCTGATAGACGCAACGATAGAAGTGGATGAGGCGCTGCTCCCTGTAGGCGGCATCGTCGGGGTAGTTGGTGTGGAGGGAGTGGCGGTCCAGCATGGCCCTGTTGCACTCGGCGCGCGCGGCGGCCTCGTCGGGGTGGCTGCTCATCAGCGGCCGGATGGCGCGGCGGAAGTAGCGCATGGCCCACGCCTCGTGGCCCCGCCTAAGCGCGCGGACGAAGCGCTCGAACCTGACGACGAACAGCGTGGCGGACGCGGAGGGCGTGGTGCTCTCCTTCCCGCTCATGAACGCCGTCACGTACTCGTCCGCCGCCCGCCAGCGGCCCTTGGCGAAGAGGTCGTGCAGGTGCGGCAGGTCCAGCTTCAGCCTCGCCTCCTTCTCCAGCGCGTACGCCGCCCGGTGGAGCTTCCTCGACTTGAGGAAGGCCAGCACGCGCCGCAGGACGATCCACTCCGACTGCCGGTCCATGGCCATCCGATCAGTCAAGACTAGCTTATCTCCTCACTGATTCTGCCTGCCCCCTTCTCGATCTTCTCTTTCAAATCCACAAAGCACCGACCGAGCGATCCCTTGGTTTGTGCATCATTCATCTCTTCTGGCGTGCTTTTATAGATTGCGGCTCTCCGATTCCGGCTGAGACTCCAAACCGCGTCGCCTGGGAACTAGCGAGAACTAGCGAGAAGTAGGAAATCCTCGCTCAACGCGAGAGCGACATGGGCCGGCCAAGATATTTGTAAATCATGCATGTTAATTTGTTAGTAGTGAGGTAATTTTATATTAGTAGTGAGGTAATTTTACATCATGCATGTTAAAAATTTATGCGTGCATGTGAGAATAGATGTGGCTCGATGAAATGGCTAGGACGAGGAATAAGTTATATATATACGGATTTATATATATTATCTTCCCTAATAATAAAACGCGGATAGCTTCTCTCGTCCTCGCTCACGGTTTTACAAAAAAAAAACCTTTTATTTCAGAGAAATTAACCCGCAGTCCTTAGTTTAGTTAAAAAAAACGTTTCGTTTTTATAGAAGCACCCCTCCCCGTGATCAAGGGGTCGTCTTATCCACATCCCTCCTCGACCAACGCCCCCATCCAGGCCGGATCCCGCCGCCGGCGAGCTGCCAAAGCCGTCGCCCCCAGCTCTGCCTCCTCCGCAGCTCCGCCCAGATCCGGAGCACCGCACCCGCGAGAAGCCGCGCCGCCCTGCCTCCTGCGCCTCCCCGCGCTCCCTGCCTCTCGGCGCTCAAGAGCGCCGGCGCCGTGGGCATCATGGTGGACGTGTGGTGGGGCATCGCCAAAAGCGAAGGCCCCGGCCAGTACAACTTCGCCGGCTACATCGAGCTCATGGAGATGGCCAAGAAGGTCGGGCTCAAGGTGCAGGCCATCATGTATTTCCACCAGTGCGGCGGCAACGTCGGAGACTCAGTCACATACGTGCTCTGCGCCCTCTCCTCCATTACTTCCTCCTTCCTACTGTATGATCATATCCATTCAGTTTTGAGAGACTCTGGGAGTCTAATAACTCCTAAGATTCTCTACTGGTGTTCTCAACTGGAAGAACACCGGTCAGTTACAAGGGCCTCAGGAAAATAAATCCTTTGCTAAACTGGAACACTCGGTTCATGCTCATGAATTAAATTGCTTGCTGATTAATTTGCCCATGCTATTCACATGAAACAGGATCAGTTATTTTATAAAATTCATTTGATTTTGTTGTAGGGGGGAGGTCAATAGCAAGATTTATGATTTCCCAAGTAAGATGACATACAACTGAGTGTTGTTCTGACTTTATGATATAAGTGTTATGCACAAATATTTCTGATATTCAACTGATAATGATCATCTGCTCTGTTTTAATAGGCCGTACGTTTGTTCTAGCCTATATATACGCATGCCCCAGAAATTTAGAAATTTGTATAACATGATACTGAGGTTGTATCATGACTTATGAGTCTGCCACAAAATGATCTTATCACAAAAATAAAACCATTTTATGATTCATATACGATTTTACGAAACTTATTCTCCTATCAGATTCAGATTGTGTAACACTTATACAATGATTCTCTTGGATGCCATGTCTTCATGTTGTTTAAGGATTTTTATATCTGAAAGTTACGACAATATAGATAGGGGAGATAGCCATCTGCTCCGACTTTTTGAGGTAACCGCAAACGCCATATCCACCATCGATGGCAACTCTCTCTTTGCCCCCTTGAGCTGGACCATGAATTCCGCCCTTCTTTACTTCACACTATCATCAATTCCCCCATGGGCTGTCGAGCGACATAGCATGGGTGCTTCTCCAGGTCTTAGAAACCTAGCTTATTTGGCCCTGTCAGCAATTTCCTCTTCTCTTGGCCTCTTTCTAGGTATCTCTTATGCACAGTACATATATTAGATTGACAAATTACGTTAGCGTGACACTTATGGTGGTGCTTGGCTGCTAGCAGTGTCAACTTTCCGGCCCTGTCAGCAATTTCCTCTTCTCTTGGCCTCTTTCTAGGTATCTCTTATGCACAGTACATATATTAGATTGACAAATTACGTTGGCGTGACACTTATGGTGGTGCTTGGCTGCTAGCAGTGTCAACTTTCCATGTGATTATTAGGGTTATAATTCTACTTTGTGTGATATACTTTTCAGATTCAACACCATAAGTTCCTTCATTGATTATTTGTTGTAGCTCCCACTTCATATAGCTTTGATGAAGTAATTTTAAATAAGTAGGCTAAGCAAAACCCTACCAATAAGGAAAATAATCAGGATGGACAAAGTTAAAGGTTCCGACCACTTTGAGTCTATTGTACACAGTCTTTTCCTACGTTTCTGCAAACCTATACAAATTAAGATTGGGCTTGCTAATCTTTTCTGTATATATATATAGTGTATATTTGCCTACATGGACAGTAACATCAAGTCAGCATATAACATAATTTCTCTTTTTTTTATTTATTATCTGTAATATTTTAATGTTGATTCTAATTTCAGTTGATATAGAAAACAATATTTTCAATTCCAGCGAGACCGAGCGACCTATATTATATATTATAAACATATCATCCCGATTTAAAGTATTGAGCTACAACCACTATCTAGCTGCGATTTCAAAAACAAATGCTATTGAGAGTGACACTGTTTCAGCTACATTGCTCACTTGGACTACATCATAAACTGGACTGGGTAGCAGTCCCCATGCAGCTCCATTCTAAGTTTTTAGTTCCACGGTATACGATGCAACTACAACTTCTTTTATGAAAAGGTTTCTCTATACTTTTGCATGCCTAATTTGGCTATTTTTATGTGCAGTTTATCTGGAGTAGTACCGCTGTCACTGTTAGCAAGAGCGGAAAGGAGGACAAGCGACGACATGGGCCGGGTACCGTGTTAAAAAAGAGGACACATATATGTGGGTTTTTGAGTTATGCTTATTGGTTAAGGATGTGGGATATTATTGTTTTCTTCCGTTGCAACGCACGGGCTTTTTTACTAGTAATAATAAAATACGGATTGTTTCTGCGATACGCTATGCCAATTATTCCTAAAATTATAAAATGTTATCCATCAATACCACCTATAATAAGTGACTAAAACTGTTTCAAACAGGAAAATTCCATGACTGGGCCGGTCCATGTAGTAACCTCATATACTGTGTTCTAGGCAAAGAGAAAAAAAAGGCGCGACGTTTGGGCTAGCCCATGTTCGGCAGCCACTTTTCTAAATATATATTTTAACTTACTTTTATATATGTTTTTCATTTTTTTAATTTGGGATTTTAAAATAGTTAAGACTTTGTTTAAATTTGCATTTCGAAATAAAAGTGTTAGTAAATCAAAAAATTTTGTTGATTATAAAATAATCTTGATTTTATACTAAAATATTTGCTTATTAAAAAAATGTTCAAATTTTTGAAAACAGTTGTTCGGGAAATAAAAAAGTATTCATAATGTTCTTTAAAGTTCGTGTGTGAAATTTTCTCATAAAATTCAATCAATTTTGGCCAATTCAAATAATGTTCATGAATGGAAAACTATCTTGAAATTTTTAAAACTCTTAATGACTTACAAAATAGTTTATCATTCATTAAATGTTACCTAATTCAAAATGATGATGCATTTCGAAAAATATTTTTTGAATCAAAATAAAATTTGCCAAATCATAAAATGGTTGCTAATTTCCAAAATACGTTCCAGATATTTCAACAAAATGTTTGTCGATTCTCCAAAATATTCGCCAATTCAGGAAAAGTGTTCAAAAATATTGAAAAATTAGAGAAAAGTTTGCAAATAGAATTAAATGGTTGAAAAGATTGTAAGTATTCAGGAACTTTAAAAATTGTCAAGATTTCAAATATGTGCACGAGTTAAAAAAATGTTCATGATTACGCAAAATTGAAAATGCTACTGTATCTCGATGATGCAGCAAAATGTGTTCATAGCCATTGGAGATTATGATTTATTTTTTGTTATAATGCACGGACCTATTTCTAGTATTTTGAAAAACAAACTTTACATAAACCTTGAAAATTGGTGGACAAAGCATTTGTGAAATTTCAGATGTGTATAGAGAATTCTTTTATCATGTATATGAAAAATGTATACAAAAAATAGACTATGTGTGTGAAAAAAGTTGACCTTGCATTAAAAAAATACAATCAAGTAATTGAAAATGTTAAATGTGCATATACGTTTTTTGACCGTGTATTTAAGATATGTTAATGAAGCATTTAAAAAATAGTAATTATGCATAGAAAAATGTTGACCATGTATCAAAAAATGTTAATCAATCATTTGACAAATAATTGAATATGTATAAGGAAAACATATACCCTGTATTCAAAAATATTAATCCTTTATTTGAATAATGTTAAACATGCATAAAATATTTATTATATGTTTATAATAAATGTACAATGTGTATGTAAAAATTATCCATAAACAATATAAGTGCTTGAAAAAGTTAATAATGTATTAAAAAATAGCCATGTATATACAAAATGTTTCATACGTATACAAAAAAATGTTAAATGTATACTGAAAAATATTTAACATGTGTAGAACCATAAAGATATTCATAAAAAAAATTAAAATCCCAATGAAAACCAAAGGGAAATACAAAGAAAATGAAAATCTAGAAGAAACCAATTCAAAAGAATGGAAACATGGAAATCCGAAGAGAAAACTACGAAGGCCGATAAAACCAAGGAAGAAATAAAAATCATTTAAATAGAGGAATAAACAAAGAAAAAAGGAATAATTATGAAAACCAAGAATGAAACACAATACATCATCTAAAGTATAGAGGAGTAATGTGCATCACATCATCTAAAGTACAGAGGAGTCATGAAATACACTACAATGTATTTCATGTTTCTTTCTCCCCTCGAAATGTGGCAAGAACTTTTCTGCCACAATTTCGAAACTCATTCATAGCTCTTGTGAAATGAGGAAACTTCGATTATCTAGCTCATTCATCTTATCACTTCATGTAAAATGAAGTTATAAGTTAACTAGTATGGGAGTACTTTTTTCTCATTTCATTTCAAAAACTCAAAAGAGTTCTTTATAATTGTCACTTTTGCAAGTCACACTTGCATATCATTCTTGTCTTTAGGTTCGTCTGTTACTTTTATCCTTTATGTATTTAGTGATTGCTTAATGACCGTTACACATAAGGTGTACGGTCGATATTAGGAAAGCTTAATAGTTACTCCATACTTTTCTCCCATAGTGGGACACATTAACCGCACATGAGTTATCATAACTTTCTCCTGTCATACAGGATAAGGCCTTTGCCAAAATTTCTCCCGCCATACACGGATTGTTGACATAATACAATGTCAACTTTACCCGGTTACGCAGGCATTTTTCCCAGACTTTTCCCGCCATGCGGGTAATTCCCTATAAGGGACATAAATGCCATAATTGACTCTTTTGACTGCATATTCAATCATCAAATTCAGAAATAAATCTGAATTATCTTTAACACACATACTTGATCCGACGTTGGTCAAATTAAGCATGCATGTATCTCAATCGTGTTGACTGAAAAGGGAGACTGCTTCATAGAGAGTACATGAAAGACATTCGTCAACCAAGACTCTCAATGATATATCTCTTTCTTTTCTTGAATTAATATCCAAGAGGTCTTTTCTTGTGAAGTCATTCTTTAGAGAGAATATATTTCCTCAAGTTATGACATTTCTTTTCCATCTTTCGGGTCACTAGTACCCAAACATTCGCTTTCATGAATGAAAGCATGAAAAGAAAACTTTTAGTCTGGAAGAGCTTAGCTAATAAACAAACAATAATGAGCATAGAAATAACCCTACGTTGATCTGGTTAAAATTATGCACATTAAACATTTTAAAACCTTTTTTGTATATTTTAAATCACCGTTGTGGCAGAATTAGAATAAAACATCATTCTTCCGCATTAATTCCTTATCACCGTTGGGGCGGAAATGAAAATAATGCATATAACTCATAAACAATGTGTTGATAGTATTCTTATTGAACAACTTTGCTAAGAAATAATCATCATCATTTCTCTATCTGTGCTCCGAAAATTGATCACTTTGATACAAAATTTATCAGAGATTTAAGCTTTGAACATAAGATGACTCATACAATTATAGTATTGTTATCATCAACGTTGGTCAGAAAATAGCAATACCATATTTAACTTTAAAACAAACATTTTTCTTTTGTCATAGCGGAAATTATTGGAATCTTATTTCACCCACAAGGGAAAAAGAACATTGCTAATAACAGTTCTTCCAATTAAATTTTCCCGTTGGTTCTAATTTAATTGGAGGATTAAACATTTACTTTGCAGCAGAAAAACGTGAATATGAAAATTCATGCACCTTTATAGAAAAATATTCTGTTAAAAATAAAAATTCATGAACTTTAATTTCCTTTTATAAAATCCACGGACTTTTCTCTTTCTGAAAATCTTTCTTTTATTTTCAGAACCTTTTATTTTTCTTTGAAGAAAAATCATGTTACTATTACAGAAAAATATTCTGTCATAATTAAAAATTCATGAACTTTATAATCCCTTTTATAAAATTCATGAACTTTTCTTTTTCTGAAAATCTTTCTTTTATTTTCAGAACCTTTTATTTTTCTTTTCAGAAAAATAATGTTGCAATTCTGTATAAAATTACAGAAACTTTGAACATTTTTAATTTCTATTTTTCTAAACATAGTTTCATAGAAAAACAATGCTTAGAAACAATTGTTGAATCTGCCTAAAAATAAAATGACAGAGTAAAACTTTCGGCCTACAGGGGCCTACTTGGGCCGCCCTGGGAGCCTACTTGCCGAGCGGCCGAAACTGATGGCTCTGGCCTTGGCCTCGGCCTCTTAGTGGGCCAGCCTTCCCTGGCGCAGCGCTCACAGCGGCCCAAAGGCCCGAGCCAGCCTAGGGTTACCTAGTGGATTGATGGGGGCCGTCGGATTGAATCCAACGGCTGCCTGTGCGCCTCGGAGCAACAGAACTGGAGACCGGTGGGGAGGGGCAACCCTAGCGCTCATTTCTCCCTCCCCAGCCCGCCGCTCTTCTCTCTCTCGCAGCAGCGCTCCTGTCCCGAGCGGCTCTGCTCAGTTCGTCCCCTCGATCGAGGGGTTCCATGCCCCGTCGAGCGGCGGCTCCATGCCCCGTTCGTCCCCTCGACCGAGGGGTTGCCTGGGATGCCCCGACGCCGCGCCTCTCCCTCCCTTTGCGTTCCGTGGCGGCAATGGCCTCCCTCGCGTCGGTGGCATGCATGCCCCGCCGAGGAGGTCCCTGAGCCCCGCGTCGCACCTCACGCGCGGAGGTTTGTGCCCCGCGGGAGGGTGTGGCGATAGGCGCCGGTCGTGGCGGCCTAAGGCCCCGCGCCGGCCTTGTCTTAGCTCTCGGGCCTTAGATCCTATGGCACTGCGGCCACCTTCTTCGCCGGTGGTGCGTTTCCCTTCGTGGAAGCGCACCGCCGTCGAATGGCGTGCCCGTGGTGCCGACAGGGAAAAACCGCGGCATCATTCCCGTTCCTTTGCCGGCGCGCGCGAGCACCTTCGAGGTGAACGCGCCACCGTCAAGGGAGCGGTGTTGATGCCCTTTGCCAGCTCGTTCTTGGCCATTGTCCCACCCCGTTTGTTTTTTTGGTTGCCTTTTTCGGATTGGATCCGATTCACTTCTTTGTTTTCATGCTGGATCTAGATCCATACTTTGCCTCCACAGAGGTAGGTTTTTCTTCCCCTCACCTCGGCATGCCGATGTGTGTGGGGATCGAGAGGAACAGGCGCGGCCTTGCGGCGGCGCTTCTTTGCCGGAGAGAACTCCAGTGAAGCTTTCTTTTCTTTGATCTTTGCCCTTCTCGGGTTCATATCGGAGAGGGGGGAAATCTTTACTTGTACTTCTTCATCCGAAAACACATCAAAAAGCCTCGTGGCTCATGATACCATTGATAGATCCCGTGGATCTTAGGCTAGATGTGTTCGGTATGAGATAGTGATTTATTACCTTGTGGTGCACTCGATGAGCTTCCTCCGGTCGACCGTCGTGAGGTGGTGACGACGGTGGGGAAGCAGAGAGAGATCCGGTAGCGGTGGTGATGGACTTCCCATCACTTCAGTGCTACCCTCTGGATCGGATTAGGGTTGAGAGTGGGGAACCAGTGGCGGCGGCGAACCTCGTATCTTGTGCCATGGTCCCCACCTCCTCTTTATAGCACTGCGCGACAGGGGCCCACCAGCCTTGCTTGGGCTGGACGCCCCCGACCAGGGCGTGGGTCAAGGTTCCAATGGGCCGTTGGGCCCATTGAACGAGAGATCAACCTAACAAGGGGTAGTTTGTAACGAAACTGAAAGATGTTACTAATCTGTTAAACTGCATCCAAAATTCTCAACATAGTTTATGATGTCCTTGATAGTCTAGCATGTTACTTATCTATTGTTGTTGCTAAAACTGTATGCCAAATGCTATATGTGGGTTACCGAAAATCATAAAAGTCTATACCCCAACTTTAGTGATTTCAGCTGCTCAAATTCAATGGTAACACTTTTCAGTACGTTTCTCGGAGACCAGAATCTTAGTACATGTCAGTTATCAAATAGTAGTATTAACAAGGTTGCAAATCATAATTTCACACGGTAAAACATCTACTCCCTTCGTTCCAAAATACTTGTCGTGGTTTTAGTTCAAGGAGTAGCTATTTTTTTGGTTGGGCTTTCTTGTTTCCTAACTATTGTACTGCTCCCTGTTATTGAATGGAACATAATGCTGAATTGCTGATGCTGATTCTTTGCCTCTAGCTATTTCGAACTCTGGTGCTGGACAAGTTGACCTACTTATACTAGAAGCAAACTCTTTGCATGGAGTCGTAAGCCCGCGCCTCATTGCATGCCATAGAAAATACAAATTTGATGATTATTTGATACTACTAAATTCCAAATGTTGTCAAATATGTTGGTAGTCTGACACAGACTTCATATTCTGAACAGGGAGATTCGTTCAGCACCCATTTAACTCCGAGTGAGGTTATTTTTGAAGGACTTCCTAATATTTTGTCTTCAAGTTTCCTTTATCATATTTGCCTAGCAAAATTATGAATTGTTCCTTGTATGAGGAAATGATATTTTCCTCAGCATGAAAGCAATGTCCTATTTTTGTAGAGTCTTGATGCTATCAAGAGAATACATCCTAAAAGAGCTCTGTTGATTGCAATGAGGCATTTTTTGAGCATGAGAGAGAAAACCAGATGATGGCAGAATGGTCTATCAGGTACGTCCGTGTATAGCTTCTGTAATAGTTAAATTCTTCCTTTATTTTCTCTAAGCGTAAAGGCCCTGTCTCATGTGTAAGCTTGTATGATCATAGAGAAGGAATACCGACACAACTGGCTCATGATGGCCTGCGAGTCTTCATCGACTTGTAATAAGGTATGCAAGGTCGCTGCGCAATACTCCAGGACCGACTACTTGGTAACTTTGAACAATTTCAATCATGTTAGTGCAGATTGCAGCAGTTGTTTTGTGATATCTTTTATGTATCCAAAATTGTAAAATAATTCCAACCCCTTATCTTTGCCGATCCTCTCAAGACAATAGCAAACCATAGATCGTTACTTCAAAAGTGCAATGGTGAAACAAAAAATTTGAGAGTAAGTATTACATGATTTCTAAGATTCCCCGGCCAAACTTGAGGAAGAAATCTTTCAGGAATTAATCGAAACTTTAAGAATTCAAAGACATAAAATTGGAGGTCTTGAAGATTAGGAAATCAAAACTTCCATCGTCGAGCTCTAATTGTTTACTAATCATAAGGTACTCCAACATACGTTGCATCCCCTTTTAGAATCTTGGCCGATACTCTTGGAAGAGCAACATACAACTGATCATGACTGGTCAACTTTGAGAATTCAAAGGCATAATATAAATTGAAGGTCTTGAAGATTAGGAAACCAAAAACTTTGAGCGTCATGCACTTTCAGGTCAACTTGTTTGGCACTACAAACAAACAAATCATACAGTAATAAGGTACTCCTACATACATACTCCTATAATTAATGGACATCAACTGAAGGAAGAAGCGCTATTCATTTGTTCGTCATGCTGGCTAGCTGGCTGGCCGGGTCGATGAGCGATGAGCGGATTCGGCTGTTGATGATTTAGGCGGCGGGTGTTGGTGTGCGTCGCCGCGGGCGGTGCGCATGGCGGCGCAGGCCGATGGCTGTCGTGGCCCTCATGAAGCGCAGGTTGGTGTCGAAGATATCGTTGAAGGAGCGGGAGATGTGCTCGTTCTGATAGACGCAGCGATAGAAGTGGATGAGGCGCTGCTCCCTGTAGGCGGCATCGTCGGGGTAGTTGGTGTGGAGGGAGTGGCGGTCCAGCATGGCCCTGTTGCACTCGGCGCGCGCGGCGGCCTCGTCGGGGTGGCTGCTCATCAGCGGCCGGATGGCGCGGCGGAAGTAGCGCATGGCCCACGCCTCGTGGCCCCGCCTGAGCGCACGGACGAAGCGCTCGAACCTGACGACGAACAGCGTGGCGGACGCGGAGGGCGTGGTGCTCTCCTTCCCGCTCATGAACGCCGTCACGTACTCGTCCGCCGCCCGCCAGCGGCCCTTGGCGAAGAGGTCGTGCAGGTGCGGCAGGTCCAGCTTCAGCCTCGCCTCCTTCTCCAGCGCGTACGCCGCCCGGTGGAGCTTCCTCGACTTGAGGAAGGCCAGCACGCGTCGCAGGATGATCCACTCCGACTGCCGGTCCATGGCCATCCGATCAGTCGACTAGCTTCTCACTGATTCTGCCTGTCCCCTTCTCTTCTCTTCCAAACCCAAAGGACCGATCGAGAGATGGAACAAGGGGCTGGCCGGATGATATTGGTTCGACGATCCCTTGGTTTGTGCATCATTCATCTCTTCTGGGGTGCTTTTATTGATTCCATGGGACTCCGATTCCGGCTCAGACTCCAAACCGCATCGGCTCAGAACTAGCGAGAACTAGCGAGAGAAGTAGGAAATCCTCGCTCAACGCGAGAGCGACATGGGCCGGCCGAGGCCGCAGCCTCGTTTAATTATTTTTTACATTTTTTTACTTTATTTTTGTTTACACTTCTAAATATCCTACAAAGAATCTCTACCTTTTTTTTATAATCCTAAATAAATCTCCATCTCTACCTGAATGGAAAACTATCTTTAAATTTTAAAAAATCTTCAAATAAGAAATGTTAAATGTATACTAAGAAAAAGTTAACATGTATTGAATCGATAATAAACAGATAACGACAAAACAAATTAAAATTAAGAAAACAGAATAAAAACTAAAGAGAAAAACAAAGAAAATGAAAGCCTCAAAGAAATCGATTCAAAAGAATGAAAATAGAGAAACCCTGAGAAAAAAGCAAAGAAAACCAATAAAAGCTAAGTAGAAATAAATAAAAGAAAAACAGAACATTAAAAACAAGGAAAAAACATAGAAAATGCAAAAAAAAGGGATAAAAACGAGGTCAAAATTAGGAAAACCAATGAAAAGGCAAAGAAAAATAAAAATAAAAAAAGTGAAGAAACAAAGAAAAGGGAAAGAAAAACAAAAGGATAACAAAAAAGAAAAGAAAAAATAAAGAGACCCGAGCTATGCAATTGAACCAGGGTAGTCACTCGGTCGAACCCACCAAAGGAAAAGAGAATAGACGAAACCACACTAGCCTAGTAGCTACAACGCGGTAATAAAAGCTTGAGGTGAGACAGAAGAAACACGACGGCGTTACGACGTCGTAACCCTTCTGAAGGCGCCGCCTGGGAGCCCACGGTTCACCATAGACGGCTTCATCTCTTTACGGTTGAAGTTCCCGATTACTTTCGTAGTGCTTGGGTGATGTTGCTGCGCTGAGTGCCTTTGTATCCTGCCTTAAGTGTGTGTGTTGTGATGGCGTGTGTTTGTATTGTGTTGATGATGGTCGTTGTTTATATGTAAAGCGGGGCAAAAGTCTTTTTTGATAAATCTTAAGGTGAGACAGAAGAAACATTCGCACTAAGTGAGATATAGTCCTCGCGTGTTTTGATGTTTAACTAATACTTATTGCTGACCCAACTCGGGCGGTAGGGTAAGCGCGATCGTTGAGTGGGGTTTTTTACCTCAAAACTGTAGAACAAATCGTTCTGTAGTATGTTTTTTATTAATTGAATAATTTATAAGAACTCTTTTATGGTGATTGAAGAGTTACCACATGTACTTTCACGTAATTCCTCTTTTACTATTTTTCGACGTTGATTTTAACATGTTACAATATTAAGTTTACGCAATATTGGTACTTTCTCCATCTCAGTTTATAAGTCTGGCACGTGTACATTAGTCGTCAATTTGACCAACTTAATGATAAGCATATATTACAAAAAAATATACCATTAAAAACCTTAGATGTTCTTTTTTTAATGATATAATTTTTATATTAAATAATAGATTTTATATAAGTCAAATTGACGACCTACGTACACGTGCGTGCCTTCTAAACTGTGACAGAGATAGTATTAGGTTCCTGTGTGTGTTTATTTTTTTAGAAACTTTGGCCCTGTTTGGGTCCCAGTGCTAGAGCTAGTTAGAGCTAGTTGGAGCTGAACTAACCCTCAAAGTATCCAAACATATGTGCTAGTTTGGGTTAGATGGAAACTAACCCACCAAAAAAACTATCCCTGAAAAAAGGTGCTAATTGGAGCTAGTTGGGGTATACCAGTAAAAAAAATCCCCATCCTCCCGCATCTAACCTTCTCCTTTCCCATCCTCCCGCATCCACCAGGGTCGCTCGGCCGCGCTCGCCCCAGCCGACCGTGCTTGCCCGTTCGGCCCCGTCGGCCGCGCTCGCCACCGCCTGCCGCAGCAGACCGCCCGCGAACGCCGCCCCCGTCCTCCTCCAACTCCCCCACCAGCCCGCGACAGCCACCGCCGGCCACGCTCGCGACAGCCACCGCCGGCCACGCTCGCCCCGCCTGTTACTGTCGGTCCCGTCGCGTGCCACCGTCGGCCCTGTCCCGTGTACCACCGCAGGCCCCGTCCCGCCTCCCACCGCCGGCCCTGTCCCGCCTCCCACTCTGCGATGGACGGAGGCAGCTTCGACGCTTAAGGTTCGCAGCCGTCGGCAAGCGGCCCTGCTGCCCTGGCCGGCCTCGACCTCAACTCGCAAGCGCCGGCATCGGAGGGATTTTGAGGGCTTGGGCTCTATGGAGCTTTCCTCCAAAGCGACGGTGACGAGCTCCTCCCTGGGCGCGGAAGGAGCTCCGGGCTCCCTCCTTATCGCCCACCGCGTGCCAGAGCAGGAGACGGATTGGCGAATCCATCACCACCATTTGTCCGACAACTGGACTTCGACGGCTCCTCGTCGGCGGAAGATGGTCGCGGTGGAGGAAACGACAGCTTGTTCGTTGGCGGGTCATCGACGAGGGCTGGAGGCGGCGTTCGGCAGTGCGCCAACTCAGCCGCCGCGGCACCCGGCCGCCGTAACAAGCGCAACAGCACGGCAATCCGAGGCGGCGGTGGAGGCCAGCGCGTACCGCCTCCCCGGGTTCCATGGAGTGCCGTCCGTGGGAAAGCATACGGGTACGGTGCTCCCTTCGATAATGATGATGAAGAATTGGAGTACGATGTGGAGGAGTTATCGAGCTTCGGAGGTCCCCCGGTGAGCCAAAGAAATCGAGCCCACTGGAATGATGCTAATAGTGCTTGCTTGTTAGAATTGTGCATTGAGCAACGTAAAGCAGGAACATATAATGGTACAGTGATGACTGGTGAAGGGTATGAAGCTGTTGTCGACGGCTTACTTGCTAGAAGAGGGTTGGTATATAAGATTGTTGGATCACCACAGTCAGTCAGACAGACTGAGAACCGTTTCAGGGGGTCTATGGAGACAGTAAGTAGGACATTTAACAAAGTTTTGACATGCCTCCTTAGGTTAGCACATGATATAATTGTACCCAAGGACCCAACATTTTCAGAGGTGCACCCAAACTTAGAAAATCCAGCATTCTGGCCTCACTTTAATGACTGTATAGGAGCTATAGATGGGACACATGTGAAGGTTGTGGTGGATAAGAGTAAGAGGATTCCATACTTGAACAGGCACAATGAAACCAGTCAGAATGTGCTTTCTATTTGTGATTTCGACATGAGATTTACATTTGTGATGTCGGGATGGCCTGGTTCAGCACACGACATGAGAGTTTTGAAAGATGCCATAAGTACTCATCATCACAAATTTCCTCATCCACCACCAGGTTTGCTACTTGAACCGTCTTGCAACAATTTTTGACCAATTACACTTGTTCATCTAAGTCTCATTGTGTGCCTTCGAAAATATGTAGGGAAGTACTATGTGGTTGATGCGGGATACCCAAACCGGTCGGGCTACCTTTCGCCATACAGATGCACAAGGTACCATGTGCAGCAATGGCAAAACGGCCCGCCGCCACAAGGTATGAAAGAAACCTTCAACCATGCACACGCCAAAGTTAGGAATGTCATTGAGCGATCCTTTGGAGTGTTGAAGATGAAATTTGGAGTGTTGACAAGCAAACTAGAATTATTGTTGCTTGTATGGCTCTTCATAATTTCATTTGAGAGAGCAGAATTGCGGATAGGGAATTTGATGCCTGTGATGCGGATGAAAATTATAACCCAATGCCTAGTTCTTCGGCATCCGCATGGCCAGAGGATGAACCTTTTGTTGAAGATATCAACATGAGCGCCTTTCGTGATGAGTTAGCTCATGCTCTCTTTCATGGAATGTAATTTTATTTTGTTAAGCCTGATTGATGACTTGTATGTTTAAGTGGGACGCCTTATTTGTATGGACAAAATAAAATTTATCATATTTTGAATATTTGATTTGCAAAGATGATTTTAATATCATTTGTGAGTGGAAGGAGGCCACACAAGAGCCGGCCACAACAAATCCTGGTTAAAAGAGTTAAATGATTAAAAAAGTATATTTGTTGTCAAACTAACTCTATCATCCAAACACCACCAAAGGCTAGAGTTAGTTCAAAGTTAGTCCAGAGTTAGAAACTAACTCTAACCTCTAGCCAGGCTAGAGTATCCAAACAGGGCATTTGTCAATTCGCTTGGTCAATCCCTTTCATCTCCCATAACCTATCTCACAATAGGGTGGGGCTGACGCAATCGGGCTTGTATAGACATCAAGCATAGTCAGCGGTGGGTGGTAACTCGTAAGTCGGATGTGTGTGTTTGTGTGTGTGTGCGCGTGTTTGTTCCTTAGCACGTATGAATCCAATTACCCCCTTTGACTCTTCAATTCCGGCTCAGACTCAAACCATGTCGTCTTAGAACTTGCATAATTGTGGACGCGTGCTCCTAATCGGTGCCCTCTGCGCCGGTTAGCAGTTCTGCCACCTACTACGTTTCTACGTGCCTTGCATCTTCTAAGCCCAATATCGATTCAATCGACTGTTTCGCTTGTTTTGGTTGAGCTGGATGATAGCATCCCCAGAGGCGATGATAGTTGGTCTCTTCTCGGTAGTATGCTACACAAAACACGCCCGCCTTAATACTTCTAATGTCAAGCTTGGAACCAACAGGAAGCTCATTCTGAATTAAATCTCCAAGTGTGCGTCTTAACTTTCCCAGGGGCCATCGAGTCCCATAGGCTTTAACCAAGCTTTATGATTAGCGACCACTGATGATGACTCCGTCCGTCTGGGTTTAAGTTGTCTGTGTGACATCTTCACGTGATATGCACACATCACTGTGCATATGCCACTCTTTGTGAAATTCCAAGCTTGGCAGTTGATACATCTCCAACATATCGATAATTTATGAAATATTCATGCCGTATTTACCTATGCTTACAATATTTTATATGATTTTGATATATTTTATATGATTTAATTGGAACTAACCCAGACTGACGATGTTTTCAGTAGAATTACCATGGCGTTGTTTTTATGCAGAAAATAAAAGTTTAGCATGTGATAGAGGCGAAGTTGTCCGGATCTTTCGATGAGATGATAACTATCGATTTGGTGGAGACGACTTTGATGATCCGAGTACAAACGTGCACGAGTTGCACCTTAGCAATCGCTAAACCAATCTCCAATAGGTTATTGACCACGCCGGAGCACGATCAACCTGATCACTAAGGTCTATTCCTGCAAGCAATCGAAGAACAAACAAGAATATGATATTGCAATCTGAATATTGCGAATATAGATGAAGTATTGACAAGGGTGGGGATCCAAAAGCGGTCTTAGTCTGGTCATTGGACACAGACGGAGTACGCGAAGTTGCAATGGCTAACTTTTAACTAAACAAATCCCAACCAAAAAACTACTAGGTTGATCTACTCATATAGGAGCAAGAGGTGGCGGGCAAGGAGGTGGGAGGACGTCCCAAGGCAGCCTAAAACTAATCCTAGGTCGTACAAGGCCTATGGGACCAAGTGGAGGTGGTGCAACACCTTTGGACTTGTTATTTGACTCGGATTCTGGTGCAATGTCATATTGTTTGGTCGATATCTCCACGCTCCGGACGAATTTGAAGGTTATTCCAATTGGTCCTGAAAGCACATAAAATCTACTTTGCATCCCAAAAAAAATCACGCAATTCATAGTCTGGATGAAAACATTGAAGGCATTTTGGTACATGTATGTCTATGTAGTCCGAATCTGATTCTAGAACGTGAAAGGCTTGGACTCTATCTTCTCTTGGGCTAAAAGTGATGTGAGGAAACTTATTGAACAACAATTAATTATTTCCTTTGACATGAGAGGACCTCTTGAATATCACCCAACCATTTCCTCTTCCCTTGTCATCACATGTGGTTCATACAAGTGTTCGGTCATTCCGCATTTAGGCATAAAATAAAAAACATGTGAAGTATTTTTGTTCTGGATAACATAAATAAATTATTGCATGAATTTTATCAGAAATCACCTCAAATAAATACGCATATGCAATGATTGTGATAATATCAAAGGTATTCATGTCAACATCAGCATGATTCCAACGCTAGGGCACGACCAACCCCTAGGGCGAGTCCTAATGGCTTGGGACCATCCCGTGGCTCCATTTCGCATGATTACAATGCTGAAATATCATATAAATGTAGAAACCATTAGAAATAAACCTATAACTTCCGCTCCGCCACCGCAAGCCTCTGTACCAAACAAATCTCATGAGGAGCCCTCTTACGGCACCTCACCGGAGGGGGCAATCATCACCGGAGGCCATCTTCATCATCCCAGCGGTCACCATGACGAGGAGGAAGTAGTTCATCCTCGGGGCCGAGGCTATGTAAAGTAGATGTGTGTTTGATCTCTCTCTCTCTCTCTCCCTCCCTCCCTCCCTCTCTCCCCCTCTCAGCATTGCAATACCGGGTATGTGTTGGAAATATGCCCTAGAGGCAATAATAATTAGTTATTATTATATTTCTTTGTTCATGATAATCGTTTATAATCCATGCTATAATTGTATTGATTGGAAACACAATACTTGTGTGGATACATAGACAAAACACTGCCCCTAGTAAGCCTCTAGTTTACTAGCTCGATGATCAAAGATGGTCAAGGTTTCCTGGCCATAGGCAAGTGTTGTTACTTGATAACGGGATCACATCATTAGGAGAATCATGTGATGGACTAGACCCAAACTAATAGATGTAGCATGTTGATCGTGTCATTTTGTTCCTACTGTTTTCTGCGTGTCAAGTATTTGTTCCTATGACCATGAGATCATATAACTCACTGACACCGGAGGAATGCTTTGTGTGTATCAAACGTCGCAACGTAACTGGGTGACTATAAAGATGCTCTACAGGTATCTCCGAAGGTGTTTGTTGAGTTAGTATGGATCAAGACTGGGATTTGTCACTCCGTATGACGGAGAGGTATCTCGAGGCCCACTCGGTAATACAACATCACACACAAGCCTTGCAAGCAATGTGACTTAGTGTAAGTTGCGGGATCTTGTATTACGGAACGAGTACAGAGACTTGTCGGTAAACAAGATTGAAATAGGTATGCGGATACTGACGATCGAATCTCAGGCAAGTAACATACCGAAGGACAAAGGGAATGACATACGGGATTATATGAATCCTTGGCACTGAGGTTCAAACGATAAGATCTTCATAGAATATGTAGGATCCAATATGGGCATCCAGGTCCCGCTATTGGATATTGACCAAGGAGTCTCTCGGGTCATGTCTACATAGTTCTCGAACCCGCAGGGTCTGCACACTTAAGGTTCGACGTTGTTTTATGCGTATTTGAGTTATCTGGTTGGTTACCGAATGTTGTTCGAAGTCCCGGATGAGATCACGGACGTCCCGAGGGCTTCCGGAATGGTCCGGAAACGAAGATTGATATATAGGATGACCTCATTTGGTTAACGGAAGGTTTTCGTGCATTACCGGAAAAGTTTCGGGCTCATCGGTAGTGTACTGGGAGTGCCGGGAGGGGTGCCGGGGACCATCAGGAGGGTGTCACGCCCCAAGGGGTCTCATGGGCTATGGAAAGAGATAAACCAGCCCCTAGTGGGCTGGAATAAGTTCCCACTAAGACCCATAAGGTTTGAGAAGGAAAAAACACAAGGTGGAAAGAGTTTCCAAGTGGGAAGGTGGAATCCTACTCCAAGTAGGATTGGAGTAGGACTCCTCCACCTCCAATTTCGGCCAAACCTTTAGGTTTTGAGGCTGCCTCCTCCCCTCCCTCCCTCCTATATATAGTGGGGTTTTAGGACTGATTTGAGACAACTTTTGCCACGGCAGCCCGACCACATACCTCCACGGTTTTACCTCTAGATCACGTTTCTGCGGAGCTCGGGCGGAGCCCTGCTAAGATTAGTTCACCACCAACCTCCGGAGCGTTGTCACGCTGCCGGAGAACTCATCTACCTCTCCGTCTCTCTTGCTGGATCAAGAAGGCCAAGATCATCATCGAGTTGTACGTGTGCTGAACGCGGAGGTGCCGTCCGTTTGGCACTAGATCGGAGCGGATCGTGGGACGGATCGCGGGACGGTTCGTGGGACGGTTCGCGGGGCGGATCGAGGGACGTGAGGATGTTCCACTACATCAACCACGTTTCTTAACGCTTCTGCTGTGCGATCTACAAGGGTACGTAGATCGGAAATCCCCTCTCATAGATGGACATCACCATGATAGGTCTTCGTGCGCATAGGAAAATTTGTGTTTCCCCTGCGACGTTCCCCAACAGTGGCATCATGAGCTAGGTTCATGCGTAGATGTAATGTCGAGTAGAACACAAAACTTTTTGTGGGCGGTGATGTGTGTCTTGCTGCCCTCCTTAGTCTTTTCTTGATTCCGCGGTGTTGTTGGATCGAAGCGGCTCGGACCGACATTACTCGTACGCTTACGAGAGACTGGTTTCGTCGCTACGAGTAACTCCATTGCTCAAAGATGACTGGCGGGTGTCGGTTTCTCCAACTTTAGTTGAATCGTAATTGACCGAGGAGGTCCTTGGATGAGGTTAAATAGCAATTCATATATCTTCGTTGTGGTGTTTGCGTAAATAAGATGCGATCCTACTAGATACCCATGGTCACCACGTAAAACATGCAACAACAATTAGAGGACGTCTAACTTGTTTTTGCAGGGTATGCTTGTGATTTGATATGGCCAACGATGTGATGTGATATATTGTATGTATGAGATGATCATGTTGTAATAGTTAATATCGACTTGCACGTCGATGGTACGGCAACCGGCAGGAGCCATAGGGTTGTCTTTAAACTAACGTTTGTGCTTGCAGATGCATTTACTATATTGCTAGGACGTAGCTTTAGTAGTAATAGCATGAGTAGCACGACAACCCCGATGGCGACACGTTGATGGAGATCATGATGATGGAGATCATGGTGTGACGCCGGTGACAAGAAGATCGTGCCGGTGCTTTGGTGATGGAGATCAAGAAGCACATGATGATGGCCATATCATGTCACTTATGAATTGCATGTGATGTTAATCCTTTATGCACCTTATCTTGCTTAGAACGACGGTAGCATTATGAGGTGATCTCTCACTAAAATTTCAAGACGAAATTGTGTTCTCCCTGACTTTGCACCGTTGCGACAGTTCTTCATTTCGAGACACCACGTGATGATCGGGTGTGATAGACTCAACATTCACATACAACGGGTGCAAAACAGTTGCACACACGGAACACTCGGCTTAAGCTTGACGAGCCTAGCATGTGCAGACATGGCCTCGGAACACATGAGACCGAAAGGTCGAGCATGAATCGTATAGTTGATATGATTAGCATAGAGATGCTTACCGCTGAAACTATTCTCGACTCACGTGATGATCGGACTTGAGATAGTGGATTTGGATCATGTACCACTCAAATGACTAGAGAGATGTACTTTTTGAGTGGTAGTTCTTAAGTAATATGATTAATTGAACTAATTGTCATGAACATAGTCTAATGGTCTTTGCGAATTATGATGTAGCTTGCGCTATAGCTCTACTATTTTATATGTTCCTAGAGAAAATTTAGTTGAAAGTTGATAGTAGCAAACTTTGCAGACTGAGTCTGTAAAACCGAGGATTGTCCTCGTTGCTGCGCAGAAGGCTTATGTCCTTAATGCACCACTCGGTGTGCTGCACCTCGAGCGTCGTTTGTAGATGTTGTGAACATCCGACATACACGTTTCTGATGACTACACGATATTTCAGTACAAAATACTTAATGGCTTAGAAGCAAGGCGCCGAAGACGTTTTGAAACGTCACGGAACATAAGAGATGTTCTAAAGAGATGAAATTGTGATTTCATGCTTGTGCCCTTGTTAAGAGGTATGAGACCTCCAACAAGATTCTTTGTGCACAAAGTAAAGGAGAAAAGCTCAATCGTTGAGCGTGTGCTCAGATTATCTGAGTACGACAATCGCTTGAATCAAGTGGGAGTTGATCTTCCAGATAAGATAGTGATGGTTCTCCAAAGTCACTGCCACCAAGCTGTGAGAGCTTAGTGATGAACTATAACATATCAAGGATAGACACAATGATCCTTGAGCGATTCGCGATGTTTGACACTGCGAAAGTAGAAATCAAGAAGGAGCATCAATAGTTGATGGTTAGTAAAACCACTAAGTTTCGAGAAAGGCAAGGGCTAGAAGGGATACTTCGTGAAACGGCAAAGCAGTTGCTGCACTAATGAAGAGACCCCAGATTAAGGCCAAGCCCGGGACTAAGTGCTTCTGTTATGAGGGGAACGGTCACTGAGGCGGAGCAACTCTAGATACTTGGTAGATAAGAAGGCTGGCAAAAGTCGAAAGAAGTATATTCGATATACATAATGTTGATGTGTACTTTACTAGTACTCCTAGTAGCACGAGGGTATTGGATACCGGTTCGGTTGCTAAGTGATTAGTAACACGAAATGAAAGCTACGGCATAAACGGAGACTAGCTAAAGGCGAGGTGACGATACGTGTTGGAAGTGTTTCCAAGGTTGATATGATCAAACGTCGCACGCTCCCTCTACCATCGGGATTGGTGTTAAACCAAAATAATTGTTATTTGGTGCTTGCGTTAAGCATGAACATGATTGGATCATGTTTATTGCAATACGATTATTCATTTAAAGAGAATAATGGTTACTCTATTTGCTCTTGAATAATCACCTTCAATGGTTTATTGAATCTTGATCGTAGTGTTACACATGTTCATGATATTGGTGCCAAAAGATACGAGGTAATGATGATAGTACCACTTACTTGTCGCATTGCCGCTTGAGTCATGTTGGTATAAATTGCATGAAGAGGCTCCATGCTGATGGATCTTTATACTCACTTGATTTTGAATCACTAGTGACATGCAAATCATACCACATGAGCAAGGCCTTGTTTTCATTGAGATGAAACAAGATAGTAACTTGTTGGAAGAGATACATTTTGATGTATGCAGTCCAATGGGTGCTGAGGCACGCAGTGGATATCATTATGTTCTTACTTCAATGATGATTTGAGTAGATACAAGAGTATTTACTTAATGAATCACAAGTCTGAAATATTGAAAAGTTCAATTCTGTTTCGGAGTGAAGTTCGTCGTAACAAGAGGATAAACTGTCTACGATATGATCATAGAAATGAATATCTGAGTTACGAGTTTTGGTACGCAGTTAAGACAAATGTGGAAATTGTTTCGCAGTTCATGCCACCTGGAACATCATAGTGTGATGATGTGTGTGAACGTCATAGCCACGCACTATTTGGTATGGTGAATGCTATGATGTCTCTTATCGAATTACCACTATCGTTTATGGGTTATGCATTAGAGACAACCGCATTCACTTTAAATAGGGCACCGCGTATTTCCGTTGAGATGACACAGTATAGACTGAGGTTTATAGAAATCTAAACTGTCGTCTCTTGAAAGTTTGGGGCTTCGACACTTATGTGAAAAAGTTTCAGTCTGATAAGCTCGAACCCAAAGCGGATAAATGAATCTTCATAGGATATCCAAAATAGTTGGGTACATCTCCTATCTCAGATCCGAAAGCAAAGTGTTTGTTTCTAGAAACAGATCCTTACTCGAGGAAAGGTTTCTCTCGAAGGAATTGAGTGGGAGGGTGGTAGAACTTGATGAGGTTATTGAACCATCACTTCAACCAGTGTGTAGCAGGGCGCAAGAAGTTGTTCCTGTGGCGCCTACATCAATTGAAGTGAAAGCTGATGATGGTGATCATCGAGCATCGGATCAAGTTACTACAAACCTCGTAGGTTGACAAGGTCGCGTACTACTGCAGAGTGGTACGGTAACCCTGTCTTGGAGGTCATGTTGTTGAGCAACAGTGAACCTACGAGTTATGGAGAAAGCAATGGTGGGCCCGGATTCCGACAAATGGCTAGAGGCCATGAAATCCGAGAGAGGATCCATGTATGAAAACAAAGTGTAGACTTTGGAAGAACTACTTGATGGTCATAGGACTATTGAGTAAAGATGGATCTTTAAAAGGAAGACACACGATGATGGTGATAAGTCACTATTAAGAAAAGCTCGACTTGTCGCAAAGATGTTTTCGACAAGATCAAACAGTTGACTATGATGAGACTTTCTCATCGTAGCGATGCTAAAAATCTGTTAGAACTATGTTAGTAATAGCTGCATTATTCATGAAATATTGCACATAGGATGTCAAAACATTGTTTCCTCGACGGTTTCCTTGAGCAAACATTGTATGTGATACAACCAGGAGGTTTTGTCGATCCTAAAGATACTAGCAAGTATGCAAGCTCCAGCGATCCTTCAATGGACTGGTGCAAGCATCTCGGAGTTGGAATATACACTTTGATGAGATGATCAAAGATTTTGGGTTTGTACAAGGTTTATGAGAAACTTGCATTTCCAAAGAAGTGAGTGGGAGCACTATAGAATTTCTGATAAGTATATGTGGTTGACATATTGTTGATCAGAAGTAATGTAGAATTTCTGTGAAGCAAAAAAGGTTGTCTGAAAGGAGTTTTTCAAAGGAATACCTGGATTGAGCTACTTGAACGTTGAGCATCAAGATCTATGGAGATAGATCAAAACGCTTAATAGAAGTTTCAACAAGATGCATGCCTTGACAAGTTTTTGAAGGAATTCGAAATAGATGAGCAAAGAAGGAGTTCTTGACTGTGTTGTAAGGTGTGAATTTGAGTAAGACTCAAAACCCGACCATGGCAGAATAAAGAGAATAGACGAAGGTCGTCTTCTATGTCTTAGCCGTAGACTCTAAAGTATGCCATGCTGAGTACCGCATCTGATGTGTGCCTTGCAGCAAGTCTGTTAAGAGGTACACAGAGTGATCCAGGATTGAATCACTGATCATCGGTCAAAATTATCCTTAGTAACTAAATAGACTAAGGAACTTTTCTCGATTATGGAGATGGTTAAAGAGTTCGTCGTAAAGGGTTACGTCGATGCAAGCTTTGACACTAATCCGAATAACTATGAGTAGTGAAACGGATTCGTATAGTAGAGTAGATATTTGGAGTATTTCCGAATAGCACATAGTAGCAGCATCTATAAGATGACATAAAGATTTGTAAAGAACACACGGATCTGAAAGTTTCAGAACCGTTGACTAAAACCTCTCTCACGAGCAAAACGTGATGAGACCCCATAACTATATGGGTGTTGGATTCGTTGGAATCACAGGTGATGTGAACTAGATTATTGACTCTAGTGCAAGTGGGAGACTGTTGGAAATATGCCCTAGAGGCAATAATAATTAGTTATTATTATATTTATTTGTTCATGATAATCATTTATAATCCATGCTATAATTGTATTGATTGGAAACACAATACTTGTGTGGATACATAGACAAAACACTGTTCCTAGTAAGCCTCTAGTTGACTAGCTCGTTGATCAAAGATGGTCAAGGTTTCCTGGCCATAGGCAAGTGTTGTTACTTGATAATGGGATCACATCATTAGGAGAATCATGTGATGGACTAGACCCAAACTAATAGATGTAGCATGTTGATCGTGTCTTTTTGTTGCTACTATTTTCTGCGTGTCAAGTATTTGTTCCTATGACCATGAGATCATATAACTCACTGACACCGGAGGAATGCTTTGTGTGTATCAAACGTCGCAACGTAACTGGGTGACTATAAAGATGCTCTACAGGTATCTCCGAAGGTGTTCGTTGAGTTAGTATGGATAAAGACTGGGATTTGTCACTCCGTATGACGGAGAGGTATCTCGGGGCCCACTCAGTAATACAACATCACACACAAGCCTTGCAAGCAATGTGACTTAGTGTAAGTTGTGGGATCTTGTATTACGAAACGAGTAAAGAGACTTGTCGGTAAACGAGATTGAAATAGGTATGCGGATACTGACGATCGAATCTCAGGAAGTAACATACCGAAGGACAAAGGGAATGACATACGGGATTATATGAATCCTTGGCACTGAGGTTCAAACGATAAGATATTCGTAGAATATGTAGGATCCAATATGGGCATCCAGGTCCCGCTACTGGATATTGACCGAGGAGTCTCTCGGGTCATGTCTACATAGTTCTCGAACCCGCAGGGTCTGCACACTTAAGGTTCGACGTTGTTTTATGCGTATTTGAGTTATATGGTTGGTTACCTAATGTTGTTCGGAGTCCCGGATGAGATCACGGACGTCACAAGGGTTTCCGTAATGGTCCGGAAACGAAGATTGATATATAGGATGACCTCATTTGGTTACCGGAAGGTTTTCGTGCATTAGCGGAAAAGTTTCGGGCTCATCGGTAGTGTACTGGGAGTGCCGGGAGGGGTGCCGGGGACCATCAGGAGGGTGTCACGCCCCAAGGGGTCTCATGGGCTATGGAAAGAGATAAACCAGCCCCTAGTGGGCTGGAATAAGTTCCCACTAAGAACCATAAGGTTTGAGAAGGAAAAAACACAAGGTGGAAAGAGTTTCCAAGTGGGAAGGTGGAATCCTACTCCAAGTAGGATTGGAGTAGGACTCTTCCACCTTCAATTTCGGCCAAACCTTTAGGTTTTGAGGCTGCCTCCTCCCCTCCCTCCCTCCTATATATAGTGGGGTTTTAGGACTGATTTGAGACAACTTTTGCCACGGCAGCCCGACCACATACCTCCACGGTTTTACCTCTAGATCACGTTTCTGCGGAGCTCGGGCGGAGCCCTGCTGAGATTAGATCACCACCAACCTCCGGAGCGTCGTCACGCTGCCGGAGAACTCATCTACCTCTCCGTCTCTCTTGCTGGATCAAGAAGGCCGAGATCATCGTCAAGCTGTACGTGTGCTGAACGCGGAGGTGCCGTCCGTTCGGCACTAGATCGGAGCGGATCGTGGGACGGATCGCGGGACAGTTCGCGGGGCGGATCGAGGGACGTGAGGACGTTCCACTACATCAACCGCGTTTCTTAACGCTTCTGTTGTGCGGTCTACAAGGGTACGTAGATCGGAAATCCCCTCTCATAGATGGACATCACCATGATAGGTCTTCGTGCGCGTAGGAAATTTTTTGTTTCCCATGCGACGTTCCCCAACAGTATGTTCACTTTTACTACTTGTTACCTCACACTTTTTATATTACAAAAATCTATTTCTACTATCCATATTGCACTTGTATCATAATTTCTTCGCTGATCTAGTTTTTTGTTAGAATTCTTTACCAGACTAGTGTACCTATACAATTTACCATTGTATTGGCTGTGTTGGGGACACAAGAGATTTCTTGTATTTAATTTCAGGGTTGTTTGAGAGAGAACATCTTCATCCTACACCTCCCATGAATCGATAAACCTTAGGTCATTAACTTGAGCAAAATTTGATATTGTCATACAAAAGTTTGTACATGGAGGCCCAACAACGTCTATAAGAATAAAGTTGTGGAGTAGACATCAATAATCTACCACGCCCCATCCCACATGTGGATTTGCATGATTTCGTGTGCCTCATCCAGGGGGAACGTCTCTTGAATCATGATTCGGTCCCAAGATGTACCATGTGAGTTCAACATATCACTAATCCAATTTATACCTTGGATATAGTTCTGGCCGAGTGGTGTCAAACTACTTTTCTGAGGTATCCAGTTGGTGAATCCTGATGTTACTCCCATCACCTATTCTCCATATGAGGCCATCCAGGAGGAGATTCCATCCATGAATTATGCTCCCCAAAGTATATAATCCCCCTCCAGGGCAAGTTGCACTAAGAATTGAGCTATCACGAAAATATCGTGCCTTGAGAACCCTTGTGTATAGTGAAGTAGGGACATGTAAAATCCGCCAAGCATGTTTCCTAGCAGAGCTTGGTTATATCGTTTCCATCGGCTGTTTTGCTCAGTTGGTTGTTAACTTGTTCGTTGTACTATTTATTTCGCTTCCAATAAAGAGAAATTGATCCTCAATTTTTTCAAGTAAAACAATTTCTATATACCATGAGTTGCGTTCTTAAAACTGTTTCCTAGACTTTCTAAATAAAAGAATTGACTCGAAGAAAAAATATAAAATAACTTAGAAAATAGATTGTTTTAGTCTCAAAGAACAGAATTGTCAAAAACTACAGATTTTTCTACAAGAAAATGAAAAAAAATCCCAGTAGGACAGTTGTTTCTTAATTTGAGTTAATGAACTAAGTTTGAATTAGTGAACTAGATTTGAGTGAACTAAATTTAATTTGATAGTGAACTAAATTTTAATAAGTGAATTAAAGTATGAACTAGTGAGCTAAATATGAATTAGTAGGATGGATTTGAATATACTTAACTATTTTCCTTTAAAATAGTGCACTAAAATAAATTTGGTCAACTAAAGTTTGAATGTAGAGGAACAAAACTTGAAATTTCTTAAGTAAAAATGAAATGAGACAACTAGAAATGAGTCTATGAACTAAAATTCAATGCAAGTGAGCTAGATTTGAATTGAGTGCACTAAATTTGATTCAAGAGTGAACGGAATTTCAGTTGAGTGAAATATATTTGAATGCAAGTGAACCAAAAACCAGTAAAGAAATTTGTTTGGACATTGTTTCTCTTTTTTTCCTTTTCCCAAAAGGTTTTGAAATAATTCATAAATTTTAAAAGAAACGAAGTTTCAAAAAATGTTCATAAAATAGAAAAAATAATTATAAAGTTTCAAAAATTATTTGGAATTTTAAAAAGTGTTCATGTTATTCAAAATATATTTTCTTTCATAAAAATATTTCTGTAATTTTTCAAAATTGATCATAGTTTCAAAATAATATCATGTGTATCAAAAAATATTTGGAGAAATGGGGATTTTTTTAAAAAATTCCAACGTTTCTTGAAAAAGACCATGTCTAAAAAAAGCGCCAGAATTTTCTCAATATGTGAGACTATTTTCCAAAAATTCTATTTTTTGTAATGTACAAATAAAATTTCAATACGTGACCATTTTACAATTTTGTGAGCAACTTCAAAAATCATTTTTGATTTGAAGTTGCAGCATTGAAGAACGATGTGTTTTTTTAAAGCCCTAACATGAAATCCGACTGGTAGACTGTAGTCAAAAACAAAATCACCCTGGTAGACACGTAGCATGGCCATCCCAACTATGACGCGCCGTAAGCCGCATCAAGTAAATAACCTTGTTTGGACTTTTTTTAAATTTCTTCCTTTCTCGAAAAGGTTTGCAAATAATTCATAAATTTTGAAAACAAGGAAGTTTCAAACAAATGTTCATAAAACTCACAAAAAATAGAAATTATTTGCTTTCTTAAAGGTGTTAATATTATTAAGAAATTATTTGCTTTCTTAAAAATATTTCTGCTATTTTTCAAAATTGATTATGGTTTCAAAACAAAATCATGCGTATCAAAAATTGTTCGGAGAAAAGGGAATTTTTAAAAAATTCCAACTTTTTGAAAAATACCTTTTCTAAGAAAATACAAGATTTTTCTCAATATGTGAGACCATTTTACGAAAATACGATTTTTTAATTCCGGACAAATTTAAATATGTGAACATTTTCCAATTTTGTGAGAAATTTTAAAAATCAGTTTTTGTTAGAAGTTGCAGCATTAATGGAACACGTGTTGTTTTCACGGCTTAACACAAAATCATGCGTATCAAAAATTGTTCGGAGAAAAGGGAATTTTTAAAAAATTCCAACTTTTTGAAAAATACCTTTTCTAAGAAAATACAAGATTTTTCTCAATATGTGAGACCATTTTACGAAAATACGATTTTTTAATTCCGGACAAATTTAAATATGTGAACATTTTCCAATTTTGTGAGAAATTTTAAAAATCAGTTTTTGTTAGAAGTTGCAGCATTAATGGAACACGTGTTGTTTTCACGGCTTAACACAAAATCGGGACCTCTCCTTAAGCTCCGGCTAGGAGGTCCGGCGCCCATGTTCCCTGCTAATTGGGCCGGCCCATAAAACGCTTCGGCCAGCGAGCGAAATAAGTAGCAGCCACACGAATCGAACTCACGACATCTATGGCACAGCCGAACATGCTAACCACTACAGCTAGCAGACTTAACTGATTTCTTTCAGTCTGAAAGTCTTAATAACACGGTCGCATCATAATTTGTTGATACATAATCTTTGCAAAAAAAAATTGACAATATTTTTGGATTTGTGCACATGAGTTTGAAAACGTATTTAGCAAATTTAGAAAAAACATCCATTGAATTTGGAAAAAGTTAACCGATTCTGAAAATAGTTCACTGATTTCGAAAAAAATCATTGATGTGAACAAGAAAATATTAATTTTTTTTAAAAAGATCATCGATCTGAAAAACGTTCATCAGATTTTATAAAAGTTCATTGAAATTGAACTATGTTCATCAATTTTTGAAAAAATATTAATCAATTTTGATAAAAGTTCCTCGGTTTTAGAAACAGTTCATCAATATTTAAAATGCACGGGCCTATTTCTAGTATATTGAAAAACAAACTTTACATAAACCTTGAAAATTGTTGGACAAAGCATTTGTGAAATTTCAGATGTGTATAGAGAATTCTTTTATCATGTATATGAAAAATGTATACAAAAAATAGACTATGTGTGTGAAAAATGTTGACCTTGCATTAAAAAAATACAATCAAGTAATTGAAAATGTTAAATGTGCATATACGTTTTTTGACCGTGTATTTAAGATATGTTAATGAAGCATTTAAAAAAATAGTAATTACGCATAGAAAAATGTTGACCATGTATCAAAAAATGTAATCAATCATTTGACAAATAATTGAATATGTATAAGGAAAACATATACCCTGTATTCAAAAATATTAATCCTTTATTTGAATAATGTTAAACATGCATAAAACATTTATTAGATGTTTATAAGAAATGTAAAATGTGTATGAAAAAATTATCCATAAAAATATAAGTGTATGAAAAAGTTCATAATGTATTAAGAAATAGCCATGTATATACAAAATGTTTCATACGTATAGAAAAAAATGTTAAATGTATACTGAAAAATATTTAACATGTGTAGAACCAAAAAGATATTCATAAAAAATTAAAAATCCCAATGAAAACCAAAGGGAAATACAAAGAAAATGAAAATCTCGAAGAAACCAATTCAAAAGAATGGAAACACAGAAATCCTAAGAGAAAACTAAGAAGGCCGATGAAACCAAGGAAGAAATAAAAATCATTTAAATAGAGGAATAAACAAAGAAAAAAGGAATAATTATGAAAACCAAGAATGAAACACGGAAAACCAATGAAAATGCAAAAAAAGACAAAAAAAATGATGAAACAAAGAAAGATAACCGAAAAAGCCCGAGTGTTGCAAACGAAGCAGCGTACTTACATGCTCGATCGAACCCAACAAAAAAACAAAATAGACAAAACAAGTTGCCCCAGCAGCTAAAGAGCGAGGCAAAAGCTTCATGTGAGACGAAATAAAACACTCGCACTAAGCGAGAGATAGTCAAGAAAGAAATAAAAACAAGAAAAATTGAAACCGTGAAATAAACAAAGGAAAAAGGGATGAAAACTGTGAAATGAAGCACGAAAACCAATGAAAAAGCAAAGAAAACAAAAAAGTTGAAGAAACAACGAAAAATAACCGAAAAACCCGAGCGATGCAAACGAACCAGCGTACTCAGACGTTCGATCGAACCTAGGAAGGAAAATTAAATAGACAAAATAAGCTGGCCCAATAGCTAAAGCGCGGAGGCAAAAGCTTCTTGTGAGACGAAAGAAAACACTCGCACTAAGCTACATATAGTCGGCGTGTGTTTTCAGTGCTTAAATAAAATCAGGCTCGTAGACACCTACCATCGCCGGACCAACTTGGACGGTTGGCTAAGCCAGATCAATGTGTGCACTATTTTACCCCGAAACCGTATACCAAATCATTGTATAGCAATTATTCTTAATTAAATACAGTAACTTATAAAAATACTTCTACGGTGATTGAAGAATTACCACATGTACTTTCAGGTAACTTCTCTTTTTATTATTTTCATCACTGATTTTAACATATTAATTAAAAATATGAAGTTCAATCGACATTGGCATTAGGGTCTTGCGTGTTTATTTTTCTTTAGAAACTTTGCAATTCGCTCGGTCAATCCCTCACATCTCTTTAACCCATCTTACAAGAGGGTGGCGCTAACGCCAGGACCTCGGTGACAATCGGGCTTGTATAGACATCAAACATCACAGATGCTAGGTGGTAAGCCGGATCTATGCCCCCCCCCCCCTCATTGTCGCCTCTATAAAGAGTTGGCCAGACCCAACTAGCGCCCATGATCAAATTCTATTTTTTTTTCATTAACAAAAAATCATTTTTGTTTTTCCTATTTCACTTTGGTTTTTCATTTTGTGTTTTGCATTTTCAAATTTAAATTCAAGAACGTTTTTTCAAACCAAGGAACATTTTCAAATTGGGGAACTTATTTCGAAATTTGGAACATTTTATGAAATCATGAGCTTTTTTTGAAAACATCAATATTTGTTAAATATGGGAACATTTTATCACAAATGAACATTTTTTGAAATTCGAGAATATTCGTTGGAATCATGCACATATTTCAAATTTGTGGGGAGAAAATTAAGATCCAAGAACATTTGTCAAATTCGTGAACATTTTGAAAATCCAAGAATGGCTTTCCAAATATTTGATTTCTTTCTTCAAATTCATAAACATTCGTTTGAAACTCATAAACATTTGGTGTGTTCAATAGGGCTGGAGAAAAAAGGGCGCGTTTGGGCGACTCGTGTTGCCATAGGCGGGGAATAGGACATCCTTTGGTGTGTGCATATTCGTCAACCCTAGAACAAGTATTGAAGTGTGTTGGACTATATATGTACCACATGTCCAACAGTTTGAACATTTGGATAAATTGTTTTGACAATGAATTCAATATAGTAGTGTCATGAAGTCCCGAGTTCAAGACATGCCCAATGCCTATTAAATAAAAATGGTTGTATACGTTGATCACATATCTAAGGCCTACATAAGTGCATGTAACTTGCAACTAAGCAAGCGCTTGGTTGCCTCCATCATTTTTTACCCTTTTTATCCCAGTTGAGCCTGGTTGAGAAAATACAGATAAAAAACCAACATCTGAATGTTGATTGGTTGGATGCATCCCCTTTAGCCTACATGTGCCGAAACGGAAGGCATGCTGTTTGCTTGTGGGCTTGTTTTAGGGGAAACACAAGTCTGACTATTTAGCTACATCCAGGGTAATAGTATGGTAATATCCTTAATGTGATGAGATTAACAGAAGCACACATCAAAGTATTAACCACACATACAAGTTTAAAATAGTATAATAAGTTTTAAACGATATTGTATTACATAATATAGTCTTAAATGAACCAACACGGAACTGGCAACCAGAGGTCATTTAGGCGGTCACGACGAAGGCCTCGTCATGCTTCTTTCACTTGATGACCACATCCACGTCGTCATCATAAAAGACAATCACCTCATGGTGTTGGGGATCAGCAACTTGAACGTCATCATTGTACCCAATCTTGATCTGGTGAACGGTAGCCAAGGTGGCCCAACCCTAATCAAGGGTGACCCTGTCGTCGATCACGCTCACCATGACCCTCCATGATAAGCCGTTGTTCGTATTCACACTAAACTCCGTAGGCACGACGGGGAAGTGATTCCTGAAGTCTAGAGACAGCAGCAAAATCTCCAGCTTCGGAGCAAAGACCACCTTGGAGAAGTGGATTGGTCCTACCTGCTCATGATAATTCTCGTAGTTCCTCCGCTTGGCGCTTGGGTGGTCCTACACTGGCACGTCGACCAATGGTGACACGACCTCCTTGCCCTTCTCCGATGGTGGCATGACATCCTTGCCCTTGTCCATCTGCATTATGAACAACATGTAGTTCAAAGATCAGCATTCATTCCTATCAGCCTAATGCTCCTATATTTACCCACACTACTTACCCAACACCGCACTCAAACCCTCTGAGTTTCACATCCTCTCCTCTTCCACCTCTGTGTTTCTCCACCTCTTCGTCGCCATAAACTCCAACCCTAACCCTTCCCCATGGGTATTGAATGAAGGGCATTATTTCTCGGTTACTCGCTCGATGACTGCACGAAGTTCAAGACCACCATGGAAGTGTGCTTGATCTTCAACAACATGGAGGAAATGCACAAGGAGTTTGACGCTATGGTGAAGAAAGCGATGACAAGAAGTCGAAGACGCTGATTCCTGATCCATAGAAAGTTCACTCGACATTCTTCGTTTTTCCATGAATCACACTGAGTTCGGCAATACTAGACAAAGGGGTCGGTGGGCCAAGTACAGGGAGTTCAAGCGGCATAATGACCAGCGTTCCTCGGGCTAGTTGACGACAAGGATTGTGGTGGATTTGGAGGAGGACAATGACGAGGTGCATATGGTGGCTAGGGTGCCAGCGCCAGGCGATCGTGCAATACCCATCCTTCTTGACAAAGAAGATGAGACAGTGGAGGAGGAAGAAACAAATATGGCTATGCCTCCACGATGCTCAACGCGGCTCTAAGGTGATCGTCGGATGTCATCAATCCCCTCCCTAACCCCTGATGTGTTCAATCCCCTCCCCCACTGTGTGCTAGTCAAATATACCATGTCTAGAAAGCGGTAACTCGAGATAAAGGGTAAGGGCTTACCGCCATGGCCGATGCGTTGGTCAATCCTGTGTTGGTCGCTATCGTACATCGTCTTGCAGTCCTTCCGCTGGTCGTCGTTGCCGGTGTGAGTGAGGAATAGGGGAGAGAGCAATGAGGAAGGGGTGAGGGTAATTTAAGACAGAGCTTCGGGAAATAACACGAGGTCTCGAGATCACATCCTCTCATAAAAACGCCCATGTCCACATCCCTAGGGTTGCATCACTCGGGCTCGGCCCTGGAAAACTGTCGATTTGAGCTTTCCTTTGGATGCCGACCGAGAGGTGCTTTAAGATCCATGTTGGCCAACTTTTAGATGCGATCCAAGCAACCAAATGGGCGAAAAACATCCCACACTTGTCAAGGTGAACCTAATGCACGCAACCAAATGTGTCCTAAGGGATTATGTATTGAAACACTAGTAGAGAAATGATAGTACGCGAATACATATTAATGGCATGCCACACACTAGCTACACCACTTCAAGTTTTCGAAATATGAGTGATGTGACAAATATTTCCACACCTTGAATGTGCTGGCATGGATTGATGTGCACATGCCACTACTATCTGAGCTAGCACTCAGATCCAACATAAGTTACTAGTGGCGGGAGGTGCATGCCACTAGTATTTGCGTCATTAGTGGTGTGCCATGGATGAATACACCATTAGTAAGTACTACCTTTATCTCAAAATGTAAGAGAGTGTCAAAAAATATTTTATATTTTGAGACATAGGGAGTAGTAATTCGCTTACTTTTTTGTTGAAAGCAAATTATCTCCTCATCACTTTTTAAGGGAAAACAATGTTTCTTTTGTGATCAACGAGGTCCAAAGGAGTTATTACAATATCATCTGGTTGCATAAGGCAGACATGTCTACCCAACACAAGAACACAAGAGATATCAAAAATCAGCTAAATTGTCACCTTCGAATTCCTAATTCTGCTCTTCATGAGCCTTGATTTCATTGTTGTTAGCATCATGTCTCCCACCTGAATTATAACTAGTATCATTGATCAGAGTCTGGAAATGGGAGGACATGACTTAACATTAGATCATTGGCTAAGGCGAGGCTTGAAGAGTTGGAGCATCTGAAATACCACCGAAAGAGATCACCGAACAACCCAAATAAGACCATAGTTGTTCCTACAAGTTAACATCGCGGCTCATCTATCCTTTACATTTTGAGATGGATCTTACAACATTGTACTTCCTTTGTGTTGGAATTATGCCCTAGAGGCAATGATAAATAAGTTATTATTATAATTCCTGTGTCAAGATGATCGTTTATTATCCATGCTATAATTGTATTGAATGAAGACTTAGATACATGTGTGGATGCATAGACAAAACACCGTCCCTAGCAAGCCTATAGTTGGCTAGCCAGTTGATCAAGGATAGTCAGGGTCTTCTGGCTATGAGCAAGGTGTTGTTGTTTGATAACTGGACCACATCATTGGGAGAATCATGTGATGGACTAGACCCAAACTAATAGACGTAGCATGTTGATCGTGTCATTTTGTTGCTACTGTTTTCTGCGTGTCAAGTATTTATTCCTATGACCATGAGATCATATAACTCACTAACACCGGAGGAATGCTTTGTGTGTATCAAACGTCACAACGTAACTGGGTGGCTATAAAGATGCTCCACAGGTATCTCCGAAGGTGTCTGTTGAGTTAGTATGGATCAAGACTGGGATTTGTCACTTCGTGTGACGGAGAGGTATCTCGGGGGCCCACTCGGTAATACAACATCACACACAAGCCTTACAAGCAATGTGACTTAGTGTAATATGCGGGATATTGTATTACGGAACGAGTGAAGAGACTTGCCGGTAAACGATATTGAAATAGGTATGCAGATACTGACGATCGAATCTTGGGCAAGTAACATACCGAAGGACAAAGTGAATGACATACAGGATTAGATGAATCCTTGGCACTGAGGTTCAAACGATAAGATCTTCGTAGAATATGTAGGATCCAATATGGGCATCCAGGTCCCGCTATTGGATATTGACCGAGGAGTCACTCGGGTCGTATCTACATAGTTCTCGAACCCGCAGGGTCTGCACACTTAAGGTTCGACGTTGTTTTATGCGTATTTGAGTTATATGGTTGGTTACCGAATGTTGTTCGGAGTCCCGGATGAGATCACGGACGTCACGAGGGTTTCCAGAATGGTCCGTAAACAAAGATTGATATATAGGATGACCTTATTTGATTACCAGAAGGTTTTCGGAGTTACCGGGAATGACGAATGGGTTCCGGATGTTCACCGGGGGGGGGGGGCAGCCCACCTCGGGGAAGCCCATAGGCCTTGGGGGTGGCGCACCAGCCCTTGGTGGGCTGGTGGGACAGCCCAAGAAGGCCCTATGCGCCATAGATAGAAAATCAAAGAGAAAAGAAAAGAAAAAGATGGGAAGGGAGAGAAGGACTCCACCTTCCAATCCTAGTTGGACTAGGATTGGAGGAGGACTCCTCCTCCCCTTGGTGCGCAGCCCTTGGGGCTCCTTGAGCCTCAAGGCAAGCCTCCCCTCCCTTCTCCTATATATATGGAGCTATTAGGGCTGATTTGAGACAACTTCTCCAAGGCAGCCTGACCACATACCTCCACGGTTTTACCTCTAGATCGAGTTTCTGCGGAGCTCGGGCGGAGCCCTGCTGAGATTAGATCACCACAAACCTCCGGAGCACCGTCACGCTGCCGGAGAACTCATCTACCTCTCCGTCTCTCTTGCTGGATCAAGAAGGCTGAGATTATTGTCGAGCTGTACGTGTGCTGAACGCAGAGATGCCGTCCGTTCGGCACTAGATCGTGGGACGGATCGCGGGACGGTTTGTAGGACGATTCGCGGGGCGGATCGAGGGACGTGAGGACGTTCCACTACATCAACCGCGTTTCTTAAAGCTTCTTCTGTGCGATCTACAAGGGTACGTAGATCGGAAATCCCCTCTCGTAGATGGACATCACCATGATAGGTCTTCGTGCGCGTAGGAAATTTTTTGTTTCCCATGCGACGTTCCCCAAGAGTGGCATCATGAGCTAGGTTCATGCGTAGATGTAATCTCGAGTAGAACACAAAAGTTTTTGTGGGCGGTGATGTGCGTCTTGCTGCCCTCCTTAGTCTTTTCTTGATTCCGCGGTATTGTTGGATCGAAGCGGCTTGGACCGACATTACTCATACGCTTATGAGAGACTGGTTTCATCGCTACGAGTAACTCCGTTGCTCAAAGATGACTGGCAAGTGTCGGTTTCTCCAACTTTAGTTGAATCGGATTTGACCGAGGAGGTCCTTGGATGAGGTTAAATAGCAATTCATATATCTCAGTTGTGGTGTTTGCGTAAGTAAGATGCGATCCTACTAGATACCCATGGTCACCACGTAAAACATGCAACAACAAATTAGAGGACGCCTAACTTGTTTTTGCAGGGTATGCTTGTGATGTGATATGGCCGACGATGTGATGTGATATATTGGATGTATGAGATGATCATGTTGTAATAGATAATATCGACTTGCACGTCAATGGTACGGCAACCGGCAGGAGCCATAGGGTTGTCTTTAAACTAACGTTTGTGCTTGTAGATGCGTTTACTATTTTGCTAGGACATAGCTTTAGTAGTAATAGCATGAGTAGCACGACAACCCCGATGGCGACACGTTGATGGAGATCTTGGTGTGGCGCCGGTGACAAGAAGATCGTGCCGGTGCTTTGGTGATGGAGATCAAGAAGCATGTGATGATGGCCATATCATGTCACTTATGAATTGCATGTGATGTTAATCCTTTTATGCACCTTATTTTGCTTAGAACGACGGTAGCATTATGAGGTGATCTCTCACTAAAATTTCAAGACGAAATTGTGTTCTCCCCGACTGTGCACCGTTGCTACAATTCGTTGTTTCGAGACACCACGTGATGATCGGGTGTGATAGACTCAACGTTCACATACAACGGGTGCAAAAAAGTTGCACTTGCGGAACACTCGGGTTAAGCTTGACGAGCCTAGCATGTGCAGACATGGCCTCGGAACACATGAGAACGAAAGGTCAATCATGAATCATATAGTTGATATGATTAGCATAGGGATGCTTACCACTGAAACTATACTCAACTCACGTGATGATCGGACTTGAGCTAGTGTAAGTGGGTCATGAACCACTCAAATGACTAGAGAGATGTATTTTTTGAGTGGGAGTTTAGCAAGTAATTTGATTAAGTTAAACTCTCATTATCTTGAACATAGTCTAAGTCCACTTTGAATATATTTGTGTTGTAGATCATGGCTCACGCGACAGTCACCCTGAATTTTAATACGTTCCTAGAGAAAGCTAAGTTGAAAGATGATGGAAGCAACTTTGTAGACTAGGCTCATAATCTTAAGTTGATCCTACAAGTTGGGAAGAAGGATTATGTCCTTAATGCTGCGCTAGGAGATGAACCACCCGCTACGGCTGACCAAGATGTTAAGAACGCTTGGTTAACACGTAAGGAGGACTACTCAGTAGTTCAATGTGCAGTCTTGTATGGCTTGGAGCCGGGACTTCAACGTCGCTTTGAGCGTCATGGAGCATATGAGATGTTCCAGGAGTTGAAGTTTATCTTTCAGAAGAACGCTCGGATCGAGAGGTATGAGACCTCCAATAAATTCTATGCTTGCAAGATGGAGGAGAATTCGTCTGTCAGTGAACATGTGCTCAAAATGTCTGGGTACTTAAACCGTCTAGCTGAGCTGGGGATTGAACTCCCGCAAGAGGCTATTACTGACAGAATTCTTCAATCACTGCCTCCAAGCTATAAGGGCTTTGTGTTGAACTACAACATGCAAGGGATGAACAAGTCACCCGGCGAGTTGTTTGCGATGCTGAAAGTCGCAGAGTCTGAACTGCGTAAAGAGCATCAAGTGTTGATGGTGAATAAGACCACTAGTTTCTAGAGAAACGGCAAAGGGAAGAAGGGTAATTCAAAGAAGAGTGGCAAGCCTGTTGCCAATCCGAAGAAGAAACCCAAAGCTGGACCTAAGCCTGAAACAGAGTGCTACTATTGCAAGGGTATGGGTCACTGGAAGCGCAACTGCCCCAAGTATCTGGCTGATAAGAAGGCGGCCAAAGAAAAATCAGGTATATTTGATATACATGTTATTCATGTGTACTTAACCAGCTCACGTAGTAGTGCCTGGGTATTTGATATCGGTTCTGTTGCTCCTATTTGCAACTCGAAACAGGAACCACGGAATAGGCAAAGGCTGGCGAAAGATGAAGTGACGATGCACGTGGGAAATGGTTCCAAGGTTGATGCAATCGCCGTCGGCACAGTTTCACTTCAGTTACCATCAGGATTAGTTATGAACTTGAATAATTGTTATTTAGTGCCTGCGTTGAGCATGAACATTATATCTGGATCTTGTTTATTGCGAGACGGTTACTCGTTTAAGTCAGAGAATAATGGTTGTTCTATTTCTATGGGTAATATCTTTTATGGTCATGCACCCAATGTGAGAGGATTGTTCATATTGAATCTTGATAGTGATAACACACATATACATAACATTGAGACCAAAAGAGTAAGAGTTAACAATGATAGCGCCATGTTTTTATAGCACTGCCGCTTAGGTCATATTGGTGTAAAGCGCATGAAGAAACTCCATACCGATGGGCTTTTGGAGTCACTTGACTTTGATTCACTTGACATGTGCGAACCATGCCTCATGGGCAAGATGACTAAAACTTCATTCTCCGGAACAATGGAGCGTGCAAGTGACTTGTTGGAAATCAAACATACCGATGTGTGTGGTCCGATGAGCGTGGAGGCACGCGGCGGATATCATTATTTTCTCACCTTCACTGACCATTTGAGTAGATATGGTTATGTCTACTTAATGAAGCACAAGTCTGAAACATTTGAAAAGTTCAAGCAATTTCAGAGTGAAGTTAAAAATCATCGTAACAAGAAGATTAAATTCCTACGGTCTGATCGTGGGGGTGAATATGTGAGTTTCGAGTTTGGTGCTCACTTAAGACAATGTGGAATTGTTTCACAGTTGACACCGCCTGGAACACCACAGCGTAATGGTGTGTCCGAACGTCGTAATCGTACTTTATTAGAGATGGTGCGATCTATGATGTCTCTTACCGATCTGCCGTTATCGTTTTGGGGTTATGCATTAGAAACAGTTGCATTCACTTTAAATAGGGCACCATCAAAATCCGTTGAGACGACACCATACGAGCTGTGTATGGCAAAAGACCAAAGTTGTCGTTTCTTAAAGTTTGGGGATGTGATTCTTATGTCAAAAAGCTTCAGCCTCAAAAGCTGGAACCCAAAGCGGAAAAATGCATCTTCATAGGTTACCCAAAAGAGACAGTTGGGTACACCTTCTATCTCAAATCCGAGGGCAAAGTGTTTGTTGCTAAAAACGGAGATTTTCTCGAGAAGGAGTTTCTCTCGAGAGAATTGAGTGGGAGGAAGATAGAACTTGATGAGGTTGTCGAACCTCTCATCCCTCTGGATGGTGGCGCAGGGCAAGGGGAAACCCGTGTCATTACGACGCCGGTTGAGGAGGAAGTTAATGATGATGATCATGAAACTCCGGATCAAGTTCCTATCGAACCTCGTAGGTCGACGAGACCGCGTACTACTCCAGAGTGGTACGGTAATCCCGTCTTATCAATCATGTTGTTAGAAAACAATGAGCCTGCGAATTATGAAGAAGCAATGGTGGGCCCGGATTCCAACAAATGGCTGGAGGCCATGAAGTCCGAGATAGGATCCATGTATGAAAACAAAGTGTGGACTTTGGAAGTACTACCTGAGGGCCGCAAGGCTATTCAGAACAAATGGGTCTTTAAGAAGAAGACTGACGCTGACGGTAATGTGACCGTTTATAAAAGCTCAACTTGTGGCAAAGGGTTTTTCACAAGTTCAAGGAGTTGACTACGATGAGACATTCTCACCCGTAGCGATGCTTAAGTCCGTCAGAATCATGTTAGCAATAGCTGCATTTTTCGATTATGAAATCTGGCAGATGGATGTCAAAACGGCGTTCCTTAACGGTTTCCTTAAGGAAGAGTTGTATATGATGCAACTCGAAGGTTTTGTCGATCCTAAAAATGCTGACAAAGTATGCAAGCTCCAGCGATCCATTTATGAACTGGTGCAAGCATCTCGGAGTTGGAATAAACGCTTTGATGAGGTGATCAAAGCATTTGGGTTTATACAAGTGGTTGGAGAATCTTGTATTTACAAGAAAGTGAGTGGGAGCTCTGTGGCGTTTCTAATATTATATGTGGATGACATATTGCTGATTGGAAATAACGTAGAGTTTTTGGAGAGTGTAAAGGATTACTTGAATAAAAGTTTCTCTATGAAGGACCTAGGAGAAGCTGCTTACATTCTAGGCATTAAGATCTATAGGGATAGATCAAAACGCCTGATAGGACTTTCACAAAGCACATACCTTGATAAAGTTTTGAAAAGGTTCAAAATGGAACAGTCCAAGAAGGGGTTCTTGCCAGTTTTACAAGGTACGAGATTGAGTAAGACTCAGTGCCCAGCAACTGATAAAGATAGAGAGCATATGAGCACCGTCCCCTATGCTTCAGCCATAGGTTCTATCATGTATGCAATGCTGTGCACTAGACCGGACGTTAGCCTCGCCATAAGTATGGCAGGCAGGTTCCAGAGTAATCCAGGAGTGGATCACTGGACGACGGTCAAGAATATCCTGAAGTACCTGAAAAGGACTAAGGAGATGTTTCTCGTGTATGGAGGTGAAAAAGAGCTCGCCGTAAAAGGTTACGTCGATGCAAGCCTTGACACAGATCCGGACGACTCTAAGTCACAGACTGGATACGTATTTATTCTTAATGGGGGTGCGGTAAGCTAGTGCAGTTCCAAACAAAGCGTCGTAGCTGATTCTACATGTGAAGCGGAGTACATGGCTGCCTCGGAGGTGGCTAAGGAGGGCGTCTGGATGAAGAAGTTCATGACGGATCTTGGAGTGGTGCCAAGCGCACTGAATCCAATAACCTTGTTCTGTGACAACACGGGTGCCATTGCCTTAGCAAAGGAACCGCGGTTTCACAAGAAGACCAGACACATCAAACGACGCTTTAACCTCATCCGCGACTATGTCGAATGGGAGGACGTAAATATATGCAAAGTGCACACGGATCTGAATGTAGCAGACCCGCTGACTAAACCTCTTCCACGGGAAAAGCATGATCAACACCAGAACTGTATGGGTGTTAGATTTATTACAATGTAATTCGCATGGTGATGTGAGGGCTAGATTATTGACTCTAGTGCAAGTGGGAGACTGTTGGAATTATGCCGTAGAGGCAATGATAAATAAGTTATTATTATAATTCCTGTGTCAAGATGATCGTTTATTATCCATGCTATAATTGTATTGAATGAAGACTTAGATACATGTGTGGATGCATAGACAAAACACTGTCCCTAGCAAGCCTCTAGGTGGCTAGCCAGTTGATCAAGGATAGTCAGGGTCTTCTGGCCATGAGCAAGGTGTTGTTGTTTGATAACTCGATCACATCATTGGGAGAATCATGTGGTGGACTAGACCCAAACTAATAGACGTAGCATGTTGATCGTGTCATTTTGTTGCTACTGTTTTCTGCGTGTCAAGTATTTATTCCTATGACCATGAGATCATATAACTCACTGACACCGGAGGAATGATTTGTGTGTATCAAACGTCACAAAGTAACTGGGTGGCTATAAAGATGCTCTACATGTATCTCCGAAGGTGTCCATTGAGTTAGTATGGATCAAGACTGGGATTTGTCACTCCGTGTGACGGACAGGTATCTCGGGGGCCCACTCGGTAATACAACATCACACACAAGCCTTGCAAGCAATGTGACTTAGTGTAAGTTGCGGGATCTTGTATTACGGAACGAGTAAAGAGACTTGCCGGTAAACGAGATTGAAATAGGTATGCGGATACTGACGATCGAATCTCGGGCAAGTAACATACCGAAGGATAAAGGGAATGACATACGGGATTATATGAATCCTTGGCACTAAGGTTCAAACGATAAGATCTTCGTAGAATATGTAGGATCCAATATGGGCATCCATGTCCCGCTACTTAAGGTTCGACGTTGTTTTATGCGTATTTGAGTTATATGGTTGGTTACCGAATGTTGTTCGGAGTCCCGGATGAGATCACGGACGTCATGAGGGTTTCAGGAATGGCCCGGAAACGAAGATTGATATATAGGATGACCTCATTTGATTACCGGAAGGTTTTCGGAGTTAGCGGGAATGTACCGGGAATGACGAATGGGTTCCGGATGTTCACTGGGGGGGGGGCAGCCCACCCCGGGGAAGCCCATAGGCTTTGGGGGTGGCGCACCAGCCCTTGGTGGGCTGGTGGGACAACCCAAGAAGGTCCTATGCGCCATAGATAGAAAATCAAAGAGAAAAGAAAAAAAAGATGGGAAGGGAGAGAAGGACTCCACCTTCCAATCCTAGTTGAACTAGGATTGGAGGAGGACTCCTCCTCCCCTTGGTGCGCAGCCCTTGGGGCTCCTTGAGACTCAAGGCAAGCCTCCCCTCCCTCCTCCTATATATATGGAGCTATTAGGGCTGATTTGAGACAGCTTCTCCAAGGTAGCCCGACCACATACCTCCACGGTTTTACCTCTAGATCGCGTTTGTGCGGAGCTCGGGCGGAGCCGTGCTGAGATTAGATCACCACCAACCTCCGGAGCGCCGTCACGCTGCCGGAGAACTCATCTACCTCTCGGTCTCTCTTGCTGGATCAAGAAGGCCGAGATCATCGTCGAGTTGTACGTGTGCTGAACACGGAGGTGCCGTCCATTCGACACTAGATCGTGGGACGGATCGCGGGACGGTTCGTAGGACGGTTCACGGGGCGGATCGAGGGACGTGAGGACGTTCCACTACATCAACCACGTTTCTTAACGCTTCTGCTGTGCGATCTACAAGGGTACGTAGATCGGAAATCCCCTCTCGTAGATGGACATCACCATGATAGGTCTTTGTGCGCGTAGGAAATTTTTTGTTTCCCATGCGACCTTCCCCAACACCTTGTTTCTATTTACTTCGCATATTTGGTTTGCCTTGAGTTAAAAAGAATTTGAACAAGTTTATACAAGAAAATAATAACATCCGCAATAGTAAATTAATACCGCTAGAATCATCATTCAATATATTTTTGTAATACATATATATTATTTTGAAAATTTGGATTAATTAGTTGGTATAAATTATCCTAACCATCCTTATTCTTACACTAAAATGGAACAAATAGTTTTGAGAGTAAGCCCTACACATCGGACTGAAGGGAGTAGCTATTAATGTGAGATTGATCGAAGCGTTTTGGAAAGAGAGGTTTGTGTGGTGATTGGATTTTTTAGGGTATTTAACAAAAAGCTACCACATTTCATCGATTCGTGCCCACAAACTACCACTTTACAAAATTCTGCCCAAAAATACCACTTTTCACTAATTTGTGATTAAAAACCACCAAGTGAGAAAACTGCCTGATTCGTGCAGTCTAAACATGTTTCTGACAACCCGGACCCACAAATCAAGTGCCAGCGTGGCCAACCGTTAACGGACATGTGTTAACACCCATTAACAGCGGATGTTATCTCAGGAAGCAGCCGTGAGTTGTCAAATAGGTTCTGGGTCTGGTTGCTCGGGCCACTCCTTGCTCACTCACTCTCTCCCTACCTGATTGCTCACTCACTCTCTCCCTCAACCATATCAGCATCGCTGCCACTGCCATTGTTGTCGATAGAACTTGAGGATGCCTTCCTGGAATGCCAAGGAGAGCTCGGACAATGACATGTCCATGGTTGCCATGGAGCAGAAGCCACCATGTTGAATATGAGTTTGGGTTAGGGTTAGGTCATAAAATTTTGAGATTTTATGATTTTTATCCGTTTTAATGGTTGATTTCGAGTATCTTTTGGTTACAATGTTTGTAGGAAACCCCCGAAACTATGGTGGATCCATCTTTGTGTGGTTATGTAACTCAATATGAACCGAAATGCATGTTGTGTAGTTTGAGTCCTAGGAAGATGGTTGCTTTCGAAGATACTGTGACTAGGAGGCGATTCCTAGGTTGTTTCGTGCAGGTGTGTAATCTTCAACTCTTAAAGAGAAAAAAAATGTGGTTTGATTTGGCATGCTGTGCAGGTAAACATAAAGTGTTATTCGGTTTAAATAGTTGTATTCTTAGTTGTGGAGAGAAGTGTGATGTGGTTTGAACTGAAACTGATAAGTGCCTTTCATAGAGTAGCATACATGTAAAGCTAGATCTTTCGTTAAATTCAGTTAATAGTTAACTAAATTCCCATGTTCTTAACTATTTCGATAAGCTGAATTGAGTTGTTTTGTTTCCATTCAGTGAGTTCACCTAACTGAATTAACATGTTGTTAACTTGAACACTTAACTAAATTTATGTGTAGTTAAAATAATTCAGTTAACACTTAACTACATATAGTTGTGGTCGCTAGCTGAATTCAGTTACATAAATTTAGAAGTTGTTTACTGAATATAACTAGTGTTTAAGCAATTTTTTAGAGTGCGTAGATATGAACCTAGGGTTTTGTTGGAATTATGCCCTAGAGGCAATAATAAATGTATAGTTATTATTATAATTCCTGTATCAAGATAATAGTTTATTATCCATGCTATAATTGTATTGAATGAAGACTCATTTACATGTGTGGATACATAGACAAAACACCGTCCCTAGCATGCCTCTAGTTGGCTAGCCAGTTGATCGATGATAGTCAGTGTCTTCTGATTATGAACAAGGTGTTGTTGCTTGATAACTGGATCACGTCATCGGGAGAATCACGTGATGGACTAGACCCAAACTAATAGACGTAGCATGTTGATCGTGTCATTTTGTTGCTACTGTTTTCTGCGTGTCAAGTATTTATTCCTATGACCATGAGATCATATAACTCACTGACACCGGAGGAATGCTTTGTGTGTATCAAACGTCGCAACGTAACTGGGTGACTATAAAGATGCTCTACAGGTATCTCCGAAGGTGTTAGTTGAGTTAGTATGGATCAAGACTGGGATTTGTCACTCCGTGTGACGGAGAGGTATCTCGGGGCCCACTCAGTAATACAACATCACACACAAGCCTTGCAAGCAATGTAACTTAGTGTAAGTTGCGGGATCTTGTGTTACGGAACGAGTAAAGAGACTTGCCGGTAAACGAGATTGAAATAGGTATGCGGATACTGACGATCGAATCTCGGGCAAGTAACATACCGAAGGACAAAGGGAATGACATACGGGATTATACGAATCCTTGGCACTGAGGTTCAAACGATAAGATCTTCGTAGAATATGTAGGATCCAATATGGGCATCCAGGTCCCGCTATTGGATATTGACCGAGGAGTCTCTCGGGTCATGTCTACATAGTCCTCGAACCCGCAGGGTCTGCACACTTAAGGTTCGACGTTGTTTTATGCGTATTTGAGTTATATGGTTGGTTACCGAATGTTGTTCGGAGTCCCGGATGAGATCACGGACGTCACGAGGGTTTCCGGAATGGTCCGGAAACGAAGATTGATATATAGGATGACCTCATTCGATTACCGGAAGGTTTTCGGAGTTACCGGGAATGTACCGGGAATGACGAATGGGTTCCGGGAGTTCACCGGGGGGGGGGGGGGGGGCAACCCACCCCGGGGAAGCCCATAGGCTTTGGGGAGACACACCAGCCCTTAATGGGCTGGTGGGACAGCCCCAAGGGGGCCTATGCGCCAAGAGAAAGAAATCAAAGGAAAAAAAAAAGAGGGAAGAAGTGGGAAGGGAGGGGGACTCCTCCCACCAAACCAAGTCCAACTCGGTTTGGGGGGGGAGACCTCCCCCCCTTGGCTCGGCCGACCCCTTGGGAGTCCCTTGGACCCCAAGGCAAGGTCCCCCTTCCTCCTCCTATATATATGGGGCTTTTAGGGCAGATTTGAGACGACTTTCTCACGGCTGCCCGACCACATACCTCCATAGTTTTTCCTCTAGATCGCGTTTCTGCAGAGCTCGGGCGGAGCCCTGCTGAGACGAGATCATCACCAACCTCCGGAGCGCCGTCACACTGCCGGAGAACTCTTCTACCTCTCCGTCTCTCTTGCTGGATCAAGAAGGCCGAGATCATCGTCGAGCTGTACGTGTGCTGAACGCGGAGGTGCCGTCTGTTCGTACTAGATCGTGGGACTGATCGCGGGATTGTTCGCGGGGCGGATCGAGGGACGTGAGGACGTTCCACTACATCAACCGCGTTCTCTAACGCTTCTGCTGTACGATCTACAAGGGTACGTAGATCACTCATCCCCTCTCGTAGATGAACATCACCTTGATAGGTCTTCGTGCGCGTAGGAAAATTTTTGTTTCCCATGCGACGTTCCCCACCAGTGGCATCATGAGCTAGGTTCATGCGTAGATGTCTTCTCGAGTAGAACACAAAAGGTTTTGTGGGCGGTGATGTGCGTTTTGCTGCCCTCCTTAGTCTTTTCTTGATTCCGCGGTATTGTTGGATTGAAGCGGCTTGGACCGACATTACTCGTACGCTTACGAGAGACTGGTTTCATCGTTATGAGTAACCCCCTTTGCTCAAAGATGACTGGCAAGTGTCGGTTTCTCCAACTTTAGTTGAATCGGATTTGACCGAGGAGGTCCTTGGATGAGGTTAAATAGCAACTCATATATCTCCGTTGTGGTGTTTGCGTAAGTAAGATGCGATCCTACTAGATACCCTTGGTCACCACGTAAAACATGCAACAACAAAATTAGAGGACGTCTAACTTGTTTTTGCAGGGTATGATTGTGATGTGATATGGCCAACGATGTGATGTGATATATTGGATGTATGAGATGATCATGTTGTAATAGAAATATCGACTTGCACGTCGATGGTACGGCAACCGGCAGGAGCCATAGGGTTGTCTTTATACTAACATATGTGCTTGCAGATGCGTTTACTATTTTGCTAGGATGTAGCTATAGTAGTAATAGCATAAGTAGCACGACAACCACGATGGCAACACGTTGATGGATGATCATGGTGTGGCGCCGGTGACAAGAAGATCGTGCCGGTGCTTTGGTGATGGAGATCAAGAAGCACGTGATGATGGCCATATCATGTCACTTATGAATTGCATGTGATGTTAATCCTTTTATGCACCTTATTTTGCTTAGAACGACGGTAGCATTATGAGGTGATCTCTCACTAAAATTTCAAGACGAAATTGTGTTCTCCCCGACTGTGCGCCGTTGCTACAGTTCGTCGTTTCGAGACACCACGTGATGATCGGGTGTGATAGACTCAACGTTCACATACAACGGGTGCAAAACAGTTGCGCACGCGGAACACTCGGGTTAAGCTTGACGAGCCTAGCATGTGCAGACATGGCCTCGGAACACATGAGACCGAAAGGTCGATCATGAATCATATAGTTGATATGATTAGCATAGGGATGCTTACCACTGAAACTATACTCAACTCACGTGATGATCGGACTTGGGATAGTGTAAGTGGATCATGAACCACTCAAATGACTAGAGATATGTACTTTTTGAGTGGGAGTTTAGCATATAATTTGATTAAGTTGAACTCTAATTATCTTGAACATAGTCTAAGTCCACTTTGAATATATTTGTGTTGTAGATCATGGCTCACGCAAGTGTCATCCTGAATTTTAATACGTTCTTAGAGAAAGCTAAGTTGAAAGATGATGGAAGCAACTTTGTAGACTGGGCTCGTAATCTTAAGCTAATCTTACAAGCTGGAAAGAAGGATTATGTCCTTAATGCTGCGCTAGGAGATGAACCACCCGCTACGGCTGATCAGGATGTTAAGAACGCTTGGTTAGCACGTAAGGAGGACTACTCAATAGTTCAATGTGCAGTCTTGTATGGCTTAGAACCGGGACTTCAACGTCGCTTTGAGCGTCATGGAGCATTTGAGATGTTCCAGGAGTTGAAGTTTATCTTTCAGAAGAACGCCCGGATCGAGAGGTATGAGACCTCCGATAAATTCTATGCTTGCAAGATGGAGGAAAACTCGTCTGTCAGTGAACATGTGCTCAAAATGTCTGGGTACTCAAACCGTCTAGCTGAACTGGGGATTGAACTCCCGCAAGAAGCTATCACTGACAGAATCCTTCAATCACTGCCGCCAAACTATAAAGGCTTTGTGTTGAACTACAACATGCAAGGGATGAACAAGTCTCCCGGCGAGTTGTTTGCGATGCTGAAAGTCGCAGAGTCTGAACTCCGTAAGGAGCATCAAGTGTTGATGGTGAGCAAGACCACTAGTTTCAAGAGAAACGGCAAAGGCAAGAAGGGCAATTCTAAGAAGAGCGGCAAGCCTGTTGCCAATCCGCCGAAGAAACCCAAGGCTGGACCTAAGCCTGAAACAGAGTGCTTCTATTGCAAGGGTATGGGTCACTGGAAGCGCAATTGCCCCAAGTATCTGGCAGATAAGAAGGCGGGCAAAGAAAAATCAGGTATATTTGATATACATGTTATTGATGTGTACTTAACCGGCTCTCGTAGTAGTGCCTGGGTATTCGATACCGGTTCTGTTGCTCACATTTGCAACTCGAAGCAGGAACTGCGGAATAGACGAAGGCTGGCGAAAGACGAAGTGACGATGCGCGTAGGAAACGGTTCCAAGGTTGATACAATCGCCGTCGGCACAGTGTCACTTCAACTACCATCGGGATTAGTGATGAACTTAAATCATTGTTATTTAGTGCCTGCGTTGAGCATGAACATTATATCTGGATCTTGTTTACTGCGAGACGGTTACTCTTTCAAGTCTGAGAATAATGGTTGTTCTATTTCTATGAGTAACATCTTTTATGGTCATGCACCGAATGTGAGAGGATTGTTCATATTGAATCTTGATAGCGATACGCATATACATAACATTGAGACCAAAAGAATTAGAGTAAACAATGATAGCGCCATATTTTTGTGGCACTGCCGCTTGGGTCATATTGGTATAAAGCGCATGAAGAAACTCCATGCTGATGGACTTTTGGAGTCACTTGACTTTGATTCACTTGACACGTGCGAACCATGCCTCATGGGCAAGATGACAAAACTCCGTTCTCCGGAACAATGGAGCGTGCAAGTGACTTGTTGGAAATCATACATACCGATGTGTGTGGTCCAATGAGCGTGGAGGCACGCGGTGGATATCGTTATTTTCTCACCTTCACTGACGATTTAAGTAGATATGGTTATGTCTACTTGATGAAGCACAAGTCTGAAACATTTGAAAAGTTCAAGCAATTTCAGAGTGAAGTGAAAAATCATCGTAACAAAAAGATCAAGTTCCTACGGTCTGATCGTGGGGGTGAATATCTGAGTTTCGAGTTTGGTACTCACTTAAAACAATGTGGAATTGTTTCGCAGTTAACACCGCCTGGAACACCACAGCGTAATGGTGTGTCCGAACGTCGTAATCGTACTTTGTTAGAGATGGTGCGATCTATGATGTCTCTTACTGATTTGCCGTTATCATTTTGGGGTTATGCATTAGAAACAGCTGCATTCACTTTAAATAGGGCACCATCGAAATCCGTTGAGACGATACCATACGAACTGTGGTATGGCAAAAGGCCAAAGTTGTCGTTTCTTAAAGTTTGGGGATGTGATGCTTATGTCAAAAAGCTTCAGCCTGAAAAGCTGGAACCCAAAGCGGAAAAGTGCGTCTTCATAGGTTACCCAAAAGAGACAGTTGGGTACACCTTCTATCTCAAATCCGAGGGCAAAGTGTTTGTTGCTAAGAACGGAACTTTTCTCGAGAAGGAGTTTCTCTCGAGAGAATTGAGTGGGAGGAAGATAGAACTTGACGAGGTTGTCGAACCTCTCAATGGTGGCGCAGGGCAAGGGGAAACCTCTGTCGTTGTGACGCCGGTTGAGGAGGAAGTTAATGATGATGATCATGAAACTCCAGTTCAAGTTTCTGTTGAACCACGCAGGTCGACGAGATCACGCGCTGCTCCAGAGTGGTACGGTAATCCCGTCTTGTCAATCATGTTGTTAGACAACAATGAAGCTGCAAATTATGAAGAAGCAATGGTGGGCCCAGATTCCAACAAATGGCTAGAAGCCATGAAATCCGAGATAGGATCCATGTATGAGAACAAAGTGTGGACTTTGGAGATACTACCTGAGGGCCGCAAGGCTATTTAGAACAAATGGATCTTTAAGAAGAAGACGGACGCTGACGGTAATGTGACCATTTATAAAGCTCGACTTGTGGCATAGGGTTTTTCACAAGTTCCTGGAGTTGACTACGATGAGACCTTCTCACCCGTAGCGATGCTTAAGTCCGTCAGAATCATGTTAGCAATAGCTGCATTTTTCGATTATGAAATCTGGCAGATGGATGTCAAAACGGCGTTCCTTAACGGTTTCCTTAAGGAAGAGTTGTATATGATGCAACCCGAAGGTTTTGTCGATCCTAAAAATGCTGACAAGGTGTGCAAGCTCCAGCGATCCATTTATGGACTGGTGCAAGCATCTCGGAGTTGGAACAAACGCTTTGATGAGGTGATCAAAGCATTTGGGTTTACACAAGTGGTTGGAGAATCTTGTATTTACAAGAAAGTGAGTGGGAGCTCTGTGGCGTTTCTAATATTATATGTGGATGACATATTACTGATTGGAAACAACGTGGAGCTTTTGGAGAGCATAAAAGGTTACTTGAATAAAAGTTTCTCTATGAAGGACCTAGGAGAAGGTGCTTACATTCTAGGCATTAAGATCTATAGGGATAGATCAAAACGCCTGATAGGACTTTCACAAAGCACATACCTTGATAAAGTTTTGAAGAGGTTCAAAATGGAACAGTCCAAGAAAGGGTTCTTGCCAGTGTTACAAGGTACGAGATTGAGTAAGACTCAGTGCCCAGCAACTGATGAAGATAGAGAGCATATGTGCTCCGTCCCCTATGCTTCAGCCATAGGCTCTATCATGTATGCAATGTTGTGCACTAGACCGGATGTTAGCCTGGCCATAAGTATGGCAGGTAGGTTCCAGAGTAATCCAGGAGTGGATCACTGGACGGCGGTCAAGAATATCCTGAAGTACCTGAAAAGGACTAAGGAGATGTTTCTTGTGTATGGAGGTGACGAAGAGCTCGCCGTAAAAGGTTACGTCGATGCAAACTTTGACACAGATCCGGACGACTCTAAGTCGCAAACCGGATACGTATTTATTCTTAATGGGGGTGCAGTAAGCTGGTGCAGTTCCAAGCAAAGCGTCGTAGCAGATTCTACATGTGAAGCGGAGTACATGGCTGCCTCGGAGGCGGCTAAGGAGGGTGTCTGGATGAAGCAGTTCATGACGGATCTTGGAGTGGTGCCATGTGCACTGGATCCAATAACCTTGTTCTGTGACAACACTGGTGCCATTGCCTTAGCAAAGGAACCAAGGTTTCACAAGAAGACCAGACACATCAAACGACGCTTCAACCTCATCCGCGACTACGTCGAGGAGGAGGACATAAATATATGCAAAGTGCACACGGATCTGAATGTAGCAGACCCGCTGACTAAACCTCTTCCACGGCCAAAACATGATCGACACCAGAACTGTATGGGTGTTAGATTTATTACAATGTAATTCACATGGTGATGTGAGGGCTAGATTATTGACTCTAGTGCAAGTGGGAGACTGTTGGAATTATGCCCTAGAGGCAATAATAAATGTATAGTTATTATTATAATTCCTGTATCAAGATAATAGTTTATTATCCACGCTATAATTGTATTGAATGAAGACTCATTTACATGTGTGGATACATAGACAAAACACCGTCCCTAGCATGCCTCTAGTTGGCTAGCCAGTTGATCGATGATAGTCAGTGTCTTCTGATTATGAACAAGGTGTTGTTGCTTGATAACTGGATCACGTCATTGGGAGAATCACGTGATGGACTAGACCCAAACTAATAGACGTAGCATGTTGATCGTGTCATTTTGTTGCTACTGTTTTCTGCGTGTCAAGTATTTATTCCTATGACCATGAGATCATATAACTCACTGACACCGGAGGAATGCTTTGTGTGTATCAAACGTCGCAACGTAACTGGGTGACTATAAAGATGCTCTACAGGTATCTCCGAAGGTGTTAGTTGAGTTAGTATGGATCAAGACTGGGATTTGTCACTCCGTGTGACGGAGAGGTATCTCGGGGTCCACTCGGTAATACAACATCACACACAAGCCTTGCAAGCAATGTAACTTAGTGTAAGTTGCGGGATCTTGTGTTACGGAATGAGTAAAGAGACTTGCCGGTAAACGAGATTGAAATAGGTATGCGGATACTGACGATCGAATCTCGGGCAAGTAACATACCGAAGGACAAAGGGAATGACATACGGGATTATACGAATCCTTGGCACCGAGGTTCAAACCATAAGATCTTCATAGAATATGTAGGATCCAATATGGGCATCTAGGTCCCGCTATTGGATATTGACCGAGGAGTCTCTCGGGTCATGTCTACATAGTTCTCGAACCCGCAGGGTCTGCACACTTAAGGTTCGACGTTGTTTTATGCGTATTTGAGTTATATGGTTGGTTACCGAATGTTGTTCGGAGTCCCGGATGAGATCACGGACGTCACGAGGGTTTCCGGAACGGTCCGGAAACGAAGATTGATATATAGGATGACCTCATTTGATTACCGGAAGGTTTTCGGAGTTACCGGGAATGTACCGGGAATGACGAATGGGTTCCGGGAGTTCACCGGGGGGGGCAACCCACCCCGGGGAAGCCCATAGGCTTTGGGGAGACACACCATCCCTTAGTGGGCTGGTGGGACAGCCCCAAGGGGTCCTATGCGCCAAGAGAAAGAAATCAAAGGAAAAGAAAAAAAAGAGGGAAGAAGTGGGAAGGGAGGGGGACTCCTCCCACCAAACCAAGTCCAACTCGGTTTGGGGGGGGGGAGTCCTCCCCCTCTTGGCTCGGTCGACCCCTTGGGAGTCCCTTGGACCCCAAGGCAAGGTCCCCCTCCCTCCTCCTATATATATGGGGCTTTTAGGGCAGATTTGAGACGACTTTCTCACGGCTGCCCGACCACATACCTCCATAGTTTTTCCTCTAGATCGGGTTTCTGCAGAGCTCGGGCGGAGCCCTGCTGAGACGAGATCATCACCAACCTCCGGAGCGCCGTCACGCTGCCGGAGAACTCTTCTACCTCTCCGTCTCTCTTGCTGGATCAAGAAGGCCGAGATCATCGTCGAGCTGTACGTGTGCTGAACGCGGAGGTGCCGTCTGTTCGGTACTAGATCGTGGGACTGATCGCGGGATTGTTCGCGGCGCGGATCGAGGGACGTGAGGACGTTCCACTACATCAACCGCGTTCTCTAACGCTTCTGCTGTACGATCTACAAGGGTACGTAGATCACTCATCCCCTCTCGTAGATGGACATCACCTTGATAGGTCTTCGTGCGGGTAGGAAATTTTTTGTTTCCCATGCGACGTTCCCCAACAGGTTTGAGTTAACTAAATGCAGTTAACTGAATTCAGTAAGGTGTTTTATAGTCTAGAAATGGTGTGTAGTACTGACCTTTGTTAATACATTAGGTATTTGGGATTTCTATTTTTGTGCCCTCGGTTGCTTAGCACTCCTTAGTTTTGCCCCACCCACTAACGTCCCTCATTTTCCCGCCACTACTCGGCATGTGCTCAAGTCTCCCCAAAACAGAGCATTTTCATCGGATCAATGTAGTTTACCGTTACCTCGCGCATATGCTGACGCATGGGACACATAGGACTCACATGTGAGTGTATAGTATATTAGTTTAAAAATAGTGAAATATACTGACAATTGGGACATCGCAACACCCACATGTCACTGTTTGATTTATTTGCAAAACATACTCGAATAATAATGCCTCCCGTGGGTGTCGAATCCGGGATCATAGCTTGATTCTGCATCGAGCTAGCCACTTTAGTAGTATACATTTGTTTGCTTATGTGCAGAGCCGGGGCTAGTCAAATTAATATTTCTACGTTACAGAAGGGCTCAGGAATCAGTAGCACTGGAAAGATATAACGCTCATAGATTAAGAAAGAGTTCACAGATTAATAATGAAACACAACATATAAAGCGGAGGGGCAAACTAATACGTCAGATTAAATTAACAAACACATTCATAGATTAAGAGCGTAAACTAGTATATATAGTGATAACACACTAACTTATACATATTTTAATGAGAGGGGCGACATGAGATGGTCGGTCGACGACGATAGATGACGAAAGTGATAACACATGGATGGCTACTTGTCTTCATCATCCGAAAGGACGATAGTGTCGTCGTTGTTGTTGTGATCTTCGTTGTCGGAGGAGAACAAGATGACGACGTCCGATCCCTCGCCTTTCGCCTCGACGGTGGTCAATGCATGTAGAGTAGTCACCCTTCTCTGCTCTTGAGCTGCGGCTTCTTCTTCAGCCGCTCGACGCCTGATAACCTTTGACTGTGTTGTGGACAAAGACGCGTCTAACACCGCCTTGTCGAGCTGCTGTTGCGCCACACGCAGGGCCGCCTAGGCGTGCGCAGTGAGCACGAGAGCATTAGCCACACGAGGCAGTGCATCTTCCTTAGTAGTGTCTTCCACACCGTAGATGTTGAGGTGCTCCTGCGTCGCCTTGAAATCCACCTCCTCCTCGGCTCCCTCCTACTCGAGCTCCATACGGTCACTATACAGCTCAGACTGCGTGGGCTCGGGCTTGGAGTAGTTGGGTTAGTTGTTGGAGCCCAACGAGGATGCGTCGGAGTTGGAGCCTAAGCTGGAGTTGGGGCCCGCAGCTGCTCTAGTGTTGGAGCCACCGTGGGTGCCGGGCACCGGCACCCTCGGGAAGAGACCTCCCGTGAAGATCCTTGCATTCTGTCGCTCCCTCACCATGGTGGATGAACTAGCTTTGGGTTGCACGGCGCGTGGAAGAAATGAAGTGAAGCGTTGGTGGAAAGATGTCCCATGGTGGTATTCAATCAGAGGAGTGTGGTTAGTTTAACAGAGCAGGGAGTGGACCACTGGTGCGTGGAGTTCAACGGAGCAATCCCTCCGTCTTTTCACATTGATTTTTTGTATGACAATCGATACAGTTGCGTCCCCAGGTTGCACTAATTGCCTTGATGTGATGCAGCTGTGTGGCAGCGCGCACGCAGGGCAGGCTACTCCGGGTGCATGCATGGCAGGCTGAGACTAGGCCTCTACAACGGCCCATCGGCCTAGCACTCGGCCCATGACTCACACTGTTCCCTCACTGCTAGGTGGGCCACTCATGTCCACGGCCACGGGGCACCCGCCTAATTGAACCAATCAGGCCTCATCTCGTGGATCGACCATGGCAAACCCGAGCGCCAGATCTAAACCGTTCCCGAATGGTGATCCGACTACCCTGGTCATGCGGGGTTTTGAGAGGGGTTTTAGGGGTTTGGGGGGGGGGGTTGAGAGGGGGTTAGGTGCTAGGGTTGAGCATAACTAGTTAAAAAATAAAACATGATACTTGGGCACATCATCATTTTATAGTACTAAGTTAGTAGAAAAAATAAGAAACCATGAGTATGGATATTTTCATGAAATTTCCTTCACACAACTTAGCTATCACAAACTAAGGTGCATGATTTTCAAGGGGAATGAGCTAGGGTTTAGGGTTAACCATGGCATACTTTGTCCGAATGATCCCATATTAGGAATGGACCCTATCTATGCACACTAGATGACAAGGGAGGGTGCACACTTAGCTATCACGAACAATGGTGCATAGTTTGTCCAACTCGATTCTAAATTCAAATGTTGATTTTTGCACACACCTTTTTTAACTACTGTTTTATTACTTTTTATATTTATTTTTTATTTATTCCATACATTTTCTAGACTCCTTTAAAATTCTTTTTAACAATACTTTTTTCACAAGATAATATAAACACAAGATAATATAAACACAAGATAATATAAAATGCAAGCTAATATATAACACAATATAATATAAACCAAACAAACTTTACCAACATTATACGATAGTTCACATACTATATAAGCAAAATATACAACCCGCCAATAGTTCACATGTGCAAAAGTAAAACATTAGATGATCAAGAAGAGCTACTAAACATGAGTCAAAACCTTCGGTAGGGCTGCATGTTGCATCCTGATCTTGGCATCCTCCCCACTCCTCGGTGCATCCCATGCATGATACAGAAGGTGCTCAAATAGCCCATCCTTGGGCTTTGGCTTACTGGTACATTAGGGGTAGCATAACTTTTTTCTCTTGTAGTACGCAACCTTTCCCTTGACCTTGATCTTCTCGACTTCCTCTGGTACGATGGAGTCGACGTTCTCGCCATCCACATCATCTCCAGAGGTATATTGCACACGAAAATGAGTTGCATTCATATAGGTATATACGAAAGTCACATTGATCATATAGTAAAACAAACTTTCAGGTAGGCTTTTCCCCATCGATGTCGTTCTCAACAAATTCAAGATCATGCCGGTCCTTGAACCCAGTTACAACGCGTCCTATTGTTTCCCACAAGACCATCCTCCTGCAACACGGAAGTCACATTGATCATATTATCCATAATATTAACCTATTTGCATTTTGCATAGGCATGTGAACATATTTTATAACATAGCTAATAAAACTATATAGGGCCCAACTCTATATGTTGGAGAACTTTATAATTAGAGGAAACTTATAGAAAATAAAAATTTAACTGTACCTAAACATTTTGATTTTTATAATGAAGCAAAGCTCCAATGGCTCCTCTACACAATATCAATGCCTCCTCTAAACTATGCTGAAAAATTGAATTTGAAATAAATTGATATGTGCATGTAAATTAGTGATCAAATCTACACAAGATAAATTCCTTTTGAATAATAACCAAATCTACACAAGATCATTTCCTTCTCAATAATAGCCAAATCTACACAAGATCAATGCTCAAATTTATGATCAACTTAAGATGACAGTGACAAATCTAGCCATGTGAATTATGAAATCAATTCTAGCAATCCAATTACAAATATTTCTAACTGCCAAGGGGAAATCAAATGGCATAGCAAGCACGAATCTAATATAAAAAAACCTCAAACCAACTAATCTAACTAACTAAACTAACACATGAATTAATCTTAGCGCTACCTACGAAAGGGATATGATAAGAAATACCTCCTCGACCACCTGCTCATCATCGGCGTGCGCCCCTGCATGGAGTGCGTCGCTCGATGCCAAGTTGGAGTCCGTCACCTCCTTCCCCACCTGATCCACCGCACCGGCTCTAGCTCCAGCTCCAGCTCCAGCGGCAGTTGGAGCTATCTTCGGCACCATCTGGACGCATGCAACTCCCACGACATCTGCCCTGGTTCCCATGTCCTTCACCCCCACTACTGCAGCGGGGATGAGGGTTTTGCTGCAATGATGGAGGCAATTTGGGGCGAAGGGAAGTGCGGTGGGGGTGAGTGAGTGGGTGCGGTGTAGTGGGAAGTGCGGTGGGAAGTGAGGGTTTTGCCATATTGAAGGAAGAGAGATTCCACATATAAATATACCATCTTGGACATCTTATATGGTTTTGAGCTCATTAATTAATTTAAAACTCGAGAAAATTAGTTAAAATTAGACAAGGAAGACAACTTAATGAGTTATCTTTGGGTATATTTGTATAGAAGTTATATTGTTATGGATCATCCAACATGTGGTGCCTGCTTCCACCTCATACTAGCCAAAAAACCCGCACCAAGTAAAAATACTACTTGTGCATCCAAACACCCTTAAACCAGTTTTGCCATGAGAGTCCACTATACCTACCTATGGACCAAGTAAGATCCTTCAAGTAAGTTGTCATCGGTGCAAAAAGCAATAAAATTTGCTCCTAAATATGTATGATCTTTTATTGTAAGGGAAATTAAGTGTTGTATGAACTTGTGATGGTAAAGAAATAAAAGGGTCGGACTGCATAATAAAGGTTTTATCACAAAGGTTAATACAATGTGACGTTCCTTTGCATTGAGGGTTTGCACATCCAAAAACAAAAAGCGCATGAGGATCTCTGCTTTCCTGTGCGAAGGGCCAGTCTTTTACTTTCTAGTACTTACCTTTATGCAAGAGTCATGGTGATCTTCACCACTTCGTATATTTCACCTTTTTCTCTGCAACTATATTTGATCATAAACAACTATATATGGTGATCTAATCCACACAAATATATTTGATCATAAATTATTATTGTGGACAATTATCTATATGATAAATAAGTTGGGAGGTGAAACATTAAGCCCTCATCTCTCTCTGTGTTCGATGGATGTTATTTGTTCTTAAAATATGCTTTGAGTGTCAATAATCATGGAAGACTATATGATAGTTGAGTATGTGCAATTTTCTAAATCAAAGCTCTTACATAGACCCTTCCTGAAAATATGATGAATTTCAATTGTTCGACGACTAGGATTATGGTTTGTTAGTTTTCATGAAACTTTTTGGTCTATACTTTAACATGTGGATAGCTTGCTACTTGATTACGAGAAGTTTTATGAGATGAGCTACTGTTTATGGTTTATATTGATGCTAGAAAAAAGTGATTGGCATTATCATTGATCAACTTGTGCACTTGCTAGCATTCACACTTCATAAATTATTTCTTTTATCATTTATCTACTCGAGGACGAGCAGGAATTAAGCTTGGGGATGCTGATACGTCTCCAACGTATCTATAATTTATGAAGTATACATGCCATGTTTACAATAATTTTGTATGATTTGATTAGAACTAACCTGGACTGACGTTGTTTTCAGCAGAACTACCGTTACCGTGGTGGTGTTTTTGTGCAGAAATAAAAGTTCTTGGAATGAGCTGAAAACTTATGAAGAATACTTCTGGAAAATATAAAAAATTCTGGAGCGAAAAGTCACTAGAGAGGAAGGTCGAGGAAGTCACAAGGGTGGGGGCACCCTAGCTTGTCACCTCCTCGGGAACCTTCTAGACATGGGACCAAGGCCAAAAATTCTTACAAATATAGAAACCTCGAAAAAGAAACCTAGATCGCGAGTTCCACCGTCGCAAGCCTCCAAAGCCGGCCCTCTCCGGCACCCTACCGGAGGGGGTCACCATCACCGGAGACCATGGAGGAGGAAGACGGAGGGCCCATCATCACCATGGAAGCCAAGGACCACAGGGAGAACCTCTCCCCACCTTGGGGGAGGCCATGGAGGAGCAGGCACAAGGGGGAGACCCTCTCCCCCTCTCTCCCGGTGGTGCCGTAGTGCCACCGGGGGAACCATCGCCCGGTGATCATCTTCATCAACATCACCTTATTCATCACCATCCTCATCATCTTTCAGCGGTCCACTCTCCCGCACCTCGCTGTAATCCCCTACTTGAACGTGGTGCTTTATGCCACATATTATGATCCAATGATGTGTTGCCATCCTATGATGTTTTGAGTAGATTTACTTGGTCTTATGGGTTTATTGATGATCTAGATTGGTTTGAGTTGTATGTTTATTTTGGTACTGTCCTACGGTGCCTTCCGTGTCGCACACACGTGAAGGATTCCCGTTGTAGGGTGTTGCAATACGTTCATGATTCACTTATAGTGGGTTGTTTGAGTGACAGAAGCATAAACCCGAATAGGTGGGTTGTTGCGTATGGGATAAAGGGGACTTGATGCTTTAATGCTATGGTTAGGTTTTACCTTAATGATCTTTAGTAGTTGTGGATGCTTGCTAGAGTTCCAATCATAAGTGCATATGATCCAAGTAGAGACAGTATGTTAGCTTATGCATCTCCCTCATATAAAATTGAAATAATGATTACCGATCTTGTTAATAATTGCCTAGGAAAATTCTGCACACCGACCCATCATTATTCCACACTCGCTATTTGTAATATATTGAAATATATTCTAACTTTATGATAACAACACCTATTTTTATATTTTAGTTCTTCGATGTCATGCAATGACATTCTCTTCATACCCACAACATAGTTTTATTTCTCATTCGTAGTTGGAAGCAAAAGTTTGGTGTACGTAGAGTTGTATCAGTGTCAGATAGGAATTGAGAGAATATTGATCTTACCTTTATCTCCTTGTCGGTTCGACACTCCATACTTATCACTTCCACCTTTGGAAATTGCTACGACGATTCCTTGCACTTGGGGATTATCAAAGCTCCATGCTGATGGATATTTGGACTCACTCGTTTTTGAATTGTTTCAGACACGCGAACCATGCCTATTGGTGTAAACGCATGAAGAAACTCCATACAGATGTATCGTTTGGACTCACTTGATTTTGAATCACTTGAGACATGAAAATTATGCCACATGGGTAAGATGACTGAAGGCATCGTTTTCCAGTAACGGAACGAGAAAGTGACTTATTAGAAATAATACATTTTGATGTATGCAGTCCAATGAGTGCTGAGGCACGCAGTGGATATCATTATGTTCATAGTTCACAGATGATTTGAGTATATACTAGTGTATTTACTTGATGAAATTTGAGTATGAATTATTGAAAAGTTCAAGCAATTTCAGAGTGAAGTTGAAGATCGTCATGACAAGAGGATTATATGTCTTTCTTGTGATCGTGGAGGTAAATATCTCAGTTGCGAGTTTGGTAAACATTTAAGATAATGTGGAAATTGTTTCACAACTCATGCCGCCTGAAACACCATAGTGTGACGGTGTGTCTGGACATCGTAGCCGCACCCTATTAGATATGGTACATACTATGATGTCTCTTATCGAATTACCACTATCATTTTGTGGTTATGCATTAGAGACAACCACATTCACTTTAATAGGGCACCGCATATTTCTGTTGAGATGACACCGTATGAACTATGGTTTGGAGAAACCTAAGCTATCATTTCTTCAAAGTTTGGGGCTATGATGCTTATGTCAAAAGGCTTCAGCTTGATAAGGTCAAACCCAAAGCGAATAAATGCATCTTCATAGGGTACCCAAAATAGTTGGGTATACCTCCTATCTCTGATCCGAAAGCAAAGCTTTTGTTTTCATAAACAGATACTTTCTCGAGAAAGAGTTTCTCTCGAAAGAATTGAGTGGGAGGATGGTGGAACTTGATGAGGTTTTGAACTGTTACTTTAACCAGAGATATATCAAGACGCTTGTTAAAACTTTCAATGAAATGCATGCCTTGGCAAGTTTTTGAAGGAGTTAAAAATAGATTAGCAAAGAAGGAGTTCTTGGATGTATTGTGAGGTATGAATTTGAGTAAGACTCAAAAGACCAACTACGGTAGAAGAAAGAGAAAAGACAAAGGTCATCCCCTATGCCTTAGCCATAGGCTCTATAGTATGAATGTTGTGTACCGCACCTCATGTGTGCCTTGCCATGAGTCTGTGAAGGGGTACAAAGAGTGATCCAGGAATGAATCAGTGAACAACGATCAAAGTTATCCTTAGTAACTAGTGGACTAAGGAATTTTTTATCGATTATGGAGGAGATAAAAGAGTTCGTCGTAAAAGGTTACAATGATGCAAGCTTTGGCACTAACCTGGATGACTCTGAGTAGCAAACCGGATTCATATAGTGGAACAGTCCTTTGGAATAGTTCCAAATGGCGCATGGTAGCAGCATCTGCAGGATGACATAGAGATTTGTAAAGCACACATGGATCTGAAAGGTTAAGACCCGTTGACTAAAACCTCTCTCACAAGCAAACATGATTAAACCCCAGATTTCATTGGGTGTGAATCACATAGTGATGTGAACTAGATTATTAACTGTAGTGCAAGTGGGAGACTCTTGGAAATATGCCCTAGAGGCAATAATTAATTAGTTATTATATTTCCATGTTCATGATAATCGTTTATTATCCATGCTAGAATTGTATTGAATGGAAACTCAAATACATGTGTGGGTACATAGACAACACACTGTCCCTAGTGAGCCTCTTATGACTAGCTCGTTGATCAAAGATGGTCAAGGTTTCCTGGCCATAGACAAGTGTTGTCACTTGATAATGGGATCACATCATTAGGAGAACGGTGTGATGGGCAAGACCCAAATTATGAACATAGCATGTGATCATTTTGTTTTATTGCTACTGTTTTTCCGCATGTCAAATATATGTTCCTATGACCATGAGATCATGTAATTCACTGGCACCGGAGGAGTACCTTGTGTGTATCAAACGTTGCAACGTTACTGGGTGACTATAAAGGTGCTCTACAGGTATCTCTGAAGGTGTCCATTGAGTTAGCATGGATCAAGATTGTGATTTGTCACTCCGTATGACGGAGAGGTATCTCGGGGCCCACTCGTTAATGCAACATCACAACAAGCCTTGCAAGCAATGTGAATGAAGAGTTAGCCATGGTATTTGGTATTACGGAACAAGTAAAGAGACTTGCCGGTAACAAGATTGAACTAGGTATAGAGATACCGACGATTGAATCTCGGGCATGTAACATACCGAAGGACAAAGGGAATGTTATACGGGATTAACTGATTCCTTGACATAGAGGTTCAACCGATAAAGATCTTCGTAGAATATGTAGGAGCCAATATGGACATCCAGTTCCTGCTATTGGTTATTGATCAGAGAGTGTCTCACGTCATGTCTGTATAGCTCTCGAACCCACACGGTCTGCACACTTAAGGTTCGGTGTTGTTTCGGTGTTATTGAGTTACGTATGTTGGTGAATGAAAGTTGTTCGGAGTCCTGGATGAGATCACGGACGTAACGAGGAGCTCCGGAATGGTCCGGAGGTAAAGATTGATATATAGGAAAGTTGCATTTGGCTTCCGAAAATATTTCGGGCATTATCGATAAAGTACTAGGAGTGACGAATGGGTTCCGGGGTTTCACCGGAGGGGTCACCCACCCGGGAGGGGACCTAGTAGGCCTAAAGGTGGCGCACCAACCCCTAGTGGGCTGGTGCGGCCATCCCAATAAGGCCTATTTCGGCCAAAGTGCAAAAAGAGAGAAAAAGGAAAAAGGGAAGGAGGAAACCAAGTAGGAAGGGGAGTCCTCCACCGAACCGTATTGGAGGAGGACTCTCCCCTAGCTTCGGCTGAACCTCTCGTCCTTGGAGGAGGAGGAAAGGCATCCCTCCCTCCTATTCCTCCTATATATAGTGGAGGTTTTGAGGGTAAAACACACCAGAAAATAGCCATGTGCTGCCCTCTCCTCCATAGAACGTCTCCCTCGTCTAGATTAGTTCCGCGGAGCTTGGCAAAGCCCTGCTGGATTAGTTCCGCACCACCACCACGTCGTCGTACTGGAGAACTCATCTACCTCTTCGCCCCTCTTGCTGGATCAAGAAGGCGGAGATCGTCATCAAGCTGCACGTGTGCTGAACGCGGAGGTGCCGACCGTTCGGCACTAGATCGAGATGGATCGTGATGGGATCGTGGGACGGTTCGTGTTGAGATCATGGGACGGACCGCGATTTTGATCACGTAGATGTTCGACTACATTAATCGCGTTATATACGCTTTGGCTTAGCGATCTACAAGGGTATGTAGATTCAATCTCTCTTCTCGTAGATGGTCATCACCATGGATAGATCTTATGTGTGCGTAGGAATTTTTTTGTTTCCCATGCAACGTTCCCCAACACTATCATCTACACACTTTAGTTGCTTGCAAATAACGAGTCCAAGGTGATTGACAACCCTCTTGCCTGCATTGGATGCAAGTGTTTGGTCCTTTGTGTGCAGTCGCTGAAGATGGGGGTTTGTTGTTACTCCTATTGGTTCGATAAACCTTGGTTCTCTACTGAGAGAAATACTTACATATATTGTGCCTCACCACCCGTTCCTCTTCACAGAAAACCCAACGCAGATCACAAGTATCATGTAGCACAACAAATTTTCATATTCACTATTCACACATTAGAAAGAAATTTGATTTTTCCGACATGCATTCTTGAGAAGACTATGGGAGTACAAAATTTATTAATGTATTCTGAAGCAAATAACACATCAAATTGAATTGAAATTAACACAACTTGACAACACAATATAGCTTACTCCATAGATTCAGATTCAACTAACCAAGTTTTTTTCAAGATGAAACAAAACAGAGTAAATAGATAAAACAGAGGATGTTCCCACACCTGCAACCCATGGAACAACTAGGCGCCGACGATAACTGGAGGTGCAGTGCCTCCGGCTGCTGCAAAGCCGTCTGTGAAGTCGTCTGTGTTGCATAACTAGTGCTCCCCATCCACTTATCGACTTCTGAGAATGAGCCCATCCCGTGCAAATTGGTACCACAACAACCGTCATTGCCAACGGTGCAGCCGAAACCGCCAAGGCCGGATTCACCGTCGCCATGGCGGCCGCCACCTAGGTCAGAAAGAGGGAAGAGCTCTGTGGTATAAATAGTAACCCCTCCGCCATTCATATCGCCGCCTCCGCTATATCCGGAATCACCGCCACCATGGCGGCCGCCACCTAGGTCAGAGAGAGGGGAAAGCTTCCCCCCCGGCGCGCGCGCGCGCGCGCGAGAGAGAGAGAGAGAGAGAGAGAGAGAGAGAGAGAGAGAGAGAGATGGTCAGATGTTGACCACCAGCCGACCAACTCCCGCGTCCCGGGCCAACACGTGCCGTTAACATGCATTGACGTGCGGCCGTTAACGGTTGGCCACGATGATGTCTGAAATGTAGGTTCAACCAATAAGAAACAAGTTTAAACAAGGCAAAACAGACAGTTTGTTAACTTGGTAGTTTCTTGTCACATACTCCCTCCGTTCCTAAATATAAGACCTTTTAGAATTGCACTATAAAGTACATACGGATGTACATAGACATATTTTAGAGTATAGATTCACTCATTTTGCTCTGTATGTAATCTCATAATGGAATCACTAAAAGGTCTTATATTTTGGAACGGAGGGAGTATTAGCAAAAAATGATAGTTTTGACACAAATTCATAAAGTGATCGTTGTAGATACGGATCGATGAAATGCCGAACACGCCTGAATGGAGGGAACACTATAGAATCTGACTGAGGGCGCGAGCTCATTAATACGGATCGTAGTTCTGTACTGGGTTAATTGTCAAGCTGGACCATGGAATGGAAAGCATGACCTTGACACGGGAATCTTCTCGTCGACGATTTGCTCGACTAGTAGTGTGCAATAGCAGGAAATCGAAGGCTAAATACGTACGTACGTTCTACATACATGTATAGATTACTCCTCCAGTCCTGCTCCTTAGGTTTGACTCTCGGCAAGCTAGCTGCTCGACCACATGCTGATGCTCCCATGCTCAAGTCGAACTGCTCATCCAGTGTACACACGAGTCGAGGGCGATACTGTCCCTTGGACATTTCACACGTTAACACGAACTAGTACGAAATCCAAGCCCCGCTTTTCTTCTTTCTTGCTCCGCGCTTGCCAGAGCTATAATTACACCCCACGCTCCAGTTGCCCACTCCACTCCGAGCTTCCAGCTTCATTCAGCTCACCATAGCTTCTTCCACTGCATACTACTTGTAAGATGATGCCTACTACAGCGCGCGCCATAGTGCCACACTATCTCCTCCTCTTCGCCAGCTTCTTCCTCCTGCTCCGCTCCCCGTCGCCCGCCATGGCCGCCGGCGACGTCGCCCTCCTCCTGGACAGGATCAAGCCCGCGCTGCAGGGCGCCGCCCCCAACGCCCAGCTCACCACCTGGAACGCCTCCACGCCGCTCTGCCTCTGGCGCGGCCTCCGCTGGTCCACGCCCGCGGGCCAGCCGCTCCGCTGCGACACCGTCGCCGCGCGGGCCAACCTCTCGCTCGCCGGAGACACCACCCTTCTCCTGTCCTCCATCAGCCTCCCCGCCGCCGCCCTAGCCGGCCGCCTCCCTCCGGAGCTCGGCGCCTTCCCATCCCTCGAGTCCATCTACCTCGCCGCCAACTCGCTCTCCGGCGCCATACCGCTCGAGCTCGGCAACGCGCCGGCGCTGTCCGAGCTCGACCTCGCCGGCAACGCCCTGTCCGGCGCGCTCCCGCCCTCCATCTGGAACCTCTGCGACCGCCTCGCCGAGCTCCGCCTCCATGGCAACGCTCTCACGGGAGCGATCCCCGCGCCGGCGGGACCCAACGATACTTGTGACCGTCTCCATCTTCTTGATCTCGGCGCCAACCGCTTCTCCGGCTCCTTCCCGGCCTTCCTGACGGGCTTCAGTGGCCTCCAGCGCCTCGACCTCGGCGGCAACCACCTCTCTGGAGACATACCCGAGTCCGTCGCTGCGATGATAGGCCTCCAAATGCTCAACCTTTCTTACAATAACTTCTCCGGTCAGCTGCCTCCGGGCTTCGCCGGCTCGAGCTTCACCGCAGAATCGTTCCTTGGAAACAGCCCGGCGCTGTGCGGCCCACCATTGCAACAGCCGTGCGTGTCTTCTTCGGGCCTCAGCTCCGGCAGCGTCGCGGGGATGGTCATCGGGCTAATGGCCGGCGCCGTCGTGGTGGCGTCGGTCTCCATCGGGTGGGCGCAGGCGAGGTGGCGGCGGAACAGGGTAAGGCGAGCGGCGGAGGAGGGGGTGGAGACGGAGGAAGGCGGCGAGGGCGACAGCGAGGGGAAGCTGGTGGTGTTCCAGGGCGGGGAGCACCTGACGCTGGGGGAGGTGCTGAATGCGACGGGGCAGGTGGTGGAGAAAGCTAGCTACTGCACGGTGTACAAGGCGAAGCTGGCGGACGGCGGAGGCAACATCGAGCTTCGGCTGCTGCGCGAGGGGAGCTGCAAGGACGCGGTGTCGTGCGGGCCGGCCGTGCGGCGTATCGGCCGCGCGCGGCACGAGAACCTGGTGCCGCTCCGGGCCTTCTACCAGGGCCGGCGAGGCGAGAAGCTGCTCGTGTACGATTACTTCCCCCATCGGACTCTCCATGACCTCCTCCACGGCGGCCTCGAGATCAGGCCGGCGCTGACATGGCCGCGGCGGCACAAGATCGCGCTGGGCGCTGCACGCGGGCTGGCGTACCTGCACGAGGGGCGGCACGGGGACGCACCGGCGGTGCACGGCAACGTGAGGTCGTCGAACGTGCTGGTGGACGAGCACTTCGTGGCGAGGGTGACCGAATACGCGGTGGTGGGCACGCTGCTGGTGCCATCGGCGGCTGAGGCTGTGCTGTCGGCGGCGAAGGCGGACGGGTACAGGGCGCCGGAGCTGCAGACGATGAAGCGGTGCGCGCCCCGGACGGACGTGTACGCGTTCGGGATACTGCTGCTGGAGCTGCTGATGGGGAAGAAGCCCTCCTCGGCGGCGAACGGAGGCGACGACCTGCCGTCGCTGGTGAAGGCGGCGGTGCTCGAGGAGACCACCACGGAGGTGTTCGACCCGGAGGTGGCGAAAGGTGTGCGGAACCCGGCGGAGGAGGGCCTCGTGCAGGCGCTCAAGCTGGCGATGGGTTGCTGCGCGCCGGTGGCGGCGGCGAGGCCAAGCATGCTTGAGGTGGTGCGGCAGCTCGAGGAGAACCGGCCCAAGAGTAGCCGGTCGGCGCTGTACAGCCCCGCCGAGACGAGGAGCGATGCCGGCACGCCGCTATACAACTAGCATTTATGAAGCTTAATGAATATGCCCATGATGGTCTCCTTGTACCTGTGGACTGTGGTCGATCGCCATGCCGGCAACATTGATTGATATGTTTCTGCTTTGATGAATCAGTCAGGAATCCTAGCCTAGGTGTTCCTAATTTAAGATGTGAAGTGCCGATTATGGCAATGAATTGAAGACAGAAATGACGATCAGTTGAGCGCAAGACCACTGCAACTGCGCGAGATCACACTATGAAAATCAGTTCGCTGAAAGTTTTCTCTCTTTCAGTCACCTTTTTCCCGCCGCACTGTTGCGCATGTCAATGGAGGGGCGCGGCCTGCAAGCGAAACAACCCGGGACGTGGAAACCAACCCACATACGGGCCAGGGCAGCTGCATGTGATTGATGCATGGACCAGCGAGCTCCCTCGATCCGTCGGAATTAAGCAAGCGACGTTACATTTGGCTAGGACGTGTTTGGTTGCTCGCATATGAATCAACCAGTTCCGCATTAAATCTTTTTTCGGTCATACAGAACTTAAAACAGTTTTAGGCATGTTCAGAAGGAAACGCTTGAATTGACAGTTTTTGACGAGTCAGCCTCGCTGAAGCACCACTTATCCGTTTGTTGCACGCATCGAGAAGTGCACGAGATGACTATGGGTGTTTGGTTGGGCTTCCAGCCAGCTTCCGGCTTCCGACTTTGAAGCCAAAAGCTCTTATTTAGGGGCTTTCGGCTGCAGCTGTGGCTTTCAGCTCCGGCTGTGACAAGACCGGAAGCCACAGCTGCAACCCGAAGCCCCTAAATAGGAGTTTTTGGCTTAGAAGCCGGTAGACGGAAGCTGGCTGGAAGCCCAACCAAACACCCTCTAGTCACCTTTCACTCTCATTCACATCGCTCTCCATCTCACTCACTGCCCCTTCGTGCTCTCCTCAATGGCATTCCCACCGTTGCACCGCTCCCCACCTCCATCACCGCTCAGAGCAACCCAATCCAAGAGCGGTGCGTGGTCGGCCTCCACAACAGTGGCGTTGACCTCACGATAGACATCTGTATGCCTTCCACTTTCTTCACCAGTACACGCCCTTCGGCCAATGTTGCGACCGCAAATCCGACTCCGCCTCCATATCCGGAGCTGCTAGTCCTAGGTTTGACTACAACGCCGGAGGGAAGCCCATTGGCTGCGACGGTGTGAACGATGCTAAGAGGGTTTTTTACCCAAATTCGGGGGGGATTTATTAGGGGAGCGCAACAGGGCCATGGACGACGACAGTCTCTTCTCTACCTCGCGCGTCGGCAGGAGCACCATCGCATCGACGATGGCCCTCGGCTTGGATGGGTCATCCTCTTCGGGAGGCCCCCGCGTTTCGTCGGGGTTTGCTACGCGTCCGGCCTACACTCCAACGGCAACCTCTCTAGTAAGTCTCATTTTTTCCTTTGTGCGCAGATGTAGTTTAGGGTTTGTGCTTAGTGAGTACTAGTCGTTGTGATGAGATTTGGGAGAGAAGGACTAGGGCACTCCGTGTGCCCTTGCCATTGCATTTGGTGCATAGATTTGAGTTATCCGCGTTGATACTCCCTCCGCAAAGAAATATAAGAGCGTTTAGATCACTAAAGTAGTAATGTAAACGCTCTTATATTTGTTTACAAAGGTAGTACTTGGAAGTGAAGTTTGAGAAGCTTATTACTCTTGGGTGTTTGGGCACCCTAGGTCTTGTGCCTCTTGGGTGCTTTGGCGCCCTAGACAGTTGGTGGAGCCTCGGAGCTCAATCATTGTGGTGTATACCTCCGGGCAAGCATTGGGGGTCTCCAATTAGGTTGTGGAGATTGCCCCGAGCAATTGAGGTCACCTCGGAGCCACAATCCATTGTGGTGAAGCTTAGTGGTGTTGTTGGGAGCCTCCAAAGTTGTGGAGATTGCTCCAATCTTGTTTGTACGGGTTCGATGACCGCCCTCAAGGGTCCCTTAGTGGAATCACGACATCTTGCATTGTGAGAGGGCGTGAGGAGATTACGATGGCCCTAGTGGCTTCTGGGGGGCATTGTGCATCCATACTTCTCCAAACGGAGATTAGCATCCACATGGGTGTGAACTTCGAGATACATCGCCGTCTCTGTGTGCCTTGATTATCTCTTATCCAAGCCCTTTACTTTGTGATAGCCATATTATTTCTTGTTATATATCTTGCTACCACTTAGTTGTTTATCTTTCTTAGCATAAGTTGTTGGTGCACATAGGTGAGCCTAGTTGTTTAAGGTTTTGTGCTTGACTAATTAAACGTTAGTTTTATTCTGCATTTGTTCAAGCCTAGACCATAATTATTGTAAAGCGCCTATTCACCCCCCTCTAGGTGACATCCACGTCCTTCCACCTCTCCCAAGCAACCTGGGCAGTTGTTCTGTCTCATGTCTTCCGCTGCGCGAACTTGAAGTGTAAGGGTATTTATCTTGCTCAGATCTAGTGCCTTCTCGTTCCGGATTAACCTTCGCTGACGGCGAGGCTTTTGCAGAGAAATTCCCTACCCCCCTCTAGGAGGAGAGGGTATGCTTCGTTCCTTTCCTTTTATGAGGTTTAGGCTTCCCTATTCACCCCTTTTTAAGGGGCTTATTGGAATTTTACGGGATTCAACTCCACCAGCTCACCCCTGGATCCATTCTTCACATTCCGGGTTTTGTCGCTCTTTGTGAGATGTTTCTCGGTCGTGAAGCCCATTTTGATCTATGGAGGAGGTTTTTCCTGCCTTGTCCCCCGAACTCAGGGAGGGACTATTTACGAAGTAGGCAGAGCCGAAGTATGGCGCTTAGTGGGAACTAGATATCCGGTAGGGACCCCGAAGGCAACCTCTCAAGAGTGGACCTCATAGTGGTTCTATATTGAAGATGTTCCTCTATTTGATCATGTTCGGAGGGTGTTGGGGATATACCCCATGGGTTAACCCTCGAGCGGGATAACCCGCCTCGGCTATAACTTGGGCAGGAGGCCCTTGTCGCAATGTCCCAAGGGGCGGCTCACCAGGAGGCCGGCTCAAGGCCCATCGCATGGCAGACCGACTCACCAAGGGAAACATGGAGATTATCCCTCGCCCAAGTTAGTAGGAAGTAGAATAAGACATGGGTTGCAATGCAACCCAGACTCTATTGTAATCTCAGGGCCTTTGTTTGTATATATTAAGAGGATCCCGTGAGGTAGAAATGACAATCAAGAAAGACTTGAGAGATAGGTTAGCGATTCCACACCCTTGTAATCGAGTTGATCATCAATAAAAACCAAAAGTAGGACGTAGGATTTTACCTCCACCGAAGGGGCCGACCCTGGGTAAACTAACGTCTCTTGATTCCGACCAACCCCGTTCAAGTCGCCATCTAGTTGTGATGACCTTGCACCTAAGTCCTTTCATGACGACATCTGCCATGACAAAACCACAACAGTTGGCTCCCATCATGGGGCCAGCGCACAGTGGAGTTGAGTTCTTGAAGGGATCTCTTCCAGTGATCAAGGGATCCGCGACCCTAGAGATGACCAAGAGTTGTCGTGGTAAGCTTTACATCGACGACTCAGACTGGGGGGCCGAGGCTGGCTCAATCGAGTTCGGGTACAGGGTCCCCTTCGACAAGATACATCTGTTCATCGAAAGACCGGCGGGTGTGGACCCGAGCCACACATCTGCAACAACATCGTCGAGCCGGCTCGGCGCAAGCAACTCGGACATGTTCAGACCAACCGGAAGCACATCTTCATTAGTTTTACTCAGGGGGTTGAACTTGCGTATAACTCCTTGACGAGCGGGGATACCCTTGTCACCTCTGACGGTGAGTCATCGATTGGTGACATCAAGTCGATCTGTCCACTTTTCGATGGCAGGCTTGGAGGCTACCCAGATGATTTGGAGTTTATCGAGCCGCCACGGCAAGCCACCATCTACATGGCAGGAACCATTACGGCGCATAATTCCACCATCACCGGGACAGCCAAAGGCCCTGGCGGGTCAGTGTCAGCCTTGGAAGCCGCCGGGGCAAGCAAGACGCCGGCTCAAGCTTTGGCGGACTTGATGATAGAGACGACAAACCTTTGGGAATCATCGATTACACTAGAAAACCAGGAGGAGCGCAACACGGAGGTGACTAAGCATCGAGCTGAGATGACCAAGATTCAGGGGGAGATCGATTCTAAGAACGTTTGCATATCGTTTAAAGGTAGAAGCATGGCAACCGGGACTCCGCCAAGATGCCTCGGAAGCTTTCCACCGGAGGATACACGAGAGTCGCCGGCTTCTTAACCTTAAGCCAGCTTGATTGTTCGATACTCAGCAGCGCACTCTAGGGACCGGGCAACCTCAAGTGGAACAACCCCACCATCTGTCTTAGCAGCCTTAGACGGTTCAGCCACCACCGGCTCAGGCATCATCGTGCAGTTTCCACACGCCGGTGGGTCACTTCTTCAACCCGATGGATAATATGTTGGCGACGACTCGACGCCTTGAAGCCCTTCCGATTACTGGAAATACCCCAATTGACGTTGAGGCTAGGAGCACCATAGATATGTTGAAAACAACAGTCAACCAACAAGCGTAATATTCCTACAGTCGAGACCGTGCTAATTCTACACCTTACAGAAGTCACAACAAGAGTCACCATAATTCACCAGTAGTGTCTAGTAGCAGTCGCATGCAATAGCCTCGGAATTCCCCAAACTGGCATGTGGTTCGGATGCCCAAGCAATTGTGGATGCGGCTCGAGACGTACGAGAAGCAGAAGCAGCAACAACGGCGGTGGGTCAAGTACCACCCTCTGTTACCCGTCCTGACTCTTCAACGGCGGGTCTAAATAGCAAGGCGATTGGAGTCCCATGCATATCCCCAGCTCTACACAGCGAGCGTATGCCCAAATATTTTAAGAGTCCTCGCAAGGTTCCTAATTACACGGCTGAACTCGAGCTGACAGCATGGGTTGAAAGTTATGAGCTAGCTATGGACATGCTTGATGTTAGAGATGCCGTATACACTAAGTACTTGACCATGATGTTGGAAGGACCAACTCATACATGGTCGGAAAACCTACTGGCCAATTCCATTAACTCTTGGTGAGAGTTGAAGGAACATTTCATCAAGAATTTCCAAGGTACTTGCAAGATACCGATGACGATTGTCGACTTACATCACTGTACAACATGCAGATGAGTCGGCTCACCACTGGACTCGCGAGGACACAGAAATCATCCACTCATCTGAAAGTATCACACCTGCCCAAGATGTGTTAATTTTGGAGAAAGATTGCCACTTCCAACAACTTATTCATAAGCTTGGATGCCTCAAGAGGAAGGTTTAGGATATGGGAGACCTCATGGATGTCCTTACTAGGTATGCTGAGTCCGACAACACTAAATATCCTGGCTCGGATGTGGATAAATCTGGCAAAGGGAAGAAGCATGACAATAGCAAAGTATATCCACAACACAATTCTGGGCATGAGGGAAAGCATAATAATCAGATCAATGGTGGAAAACGCAAGCATCCGTACAGCGTGTCAGATTTTGTTGCTAATACCAACACTGGTTTTCAAAACCACCGATGGAACAACAAATCTGGCACGGTTTAGAATGGAAAGCCATCCAATTATGAAGAAGCACTCAATGACCTTTGTCCAAAGCACGGTTCCCCGATAGGCCATCTACTCACTCATGGTAGAATTGCCTCTTCATGCACGTGTTGCGGAACCAAGTTCTCTAGAATTTTCAAGGAGGCAACGGTGATGGAAATACCGTTCATCCTCGCAGGTTTAGTGGAGGCTCATATGGGGGCTTCGTGGGTCCAAGATCCCATGGATCGGGCGGCTCAGATACAGGTTATCGACTTCCTGGCGATAACGACCATGGGCAACAATGCTCGGGAGAGGGAAATCAGCAACATGATAATCATGTCGGTTTCCAAAGCAACCCCAAGCAACTAAGCAACAGGAAATTGTTGGAAATATGCCCTAGAGGCAATAATAAGTTGGTTATCATTATATTTCCTTGTTCATGATAATCGTTTATTATCCATGCTGGAATTGTATTGATTGGAAACTCAAATACATCTGTGGATACATAGACAACACACTGTCCCTATTGAGCCTCAAGTTGACTAGCTCGTTGATCAAAGATGGTCAAGGTTTCCTGGCCATAGACAAGTGTTGTCACTTGATAACATGATTACATCATTAGGAGAATGATGTGATGGACAAGACCCAAACTATGAAGGTAGCATATGATCGTGTTAGTTTATTGCTACTATTTTCTGAACGTCAATGTATCTGTTCCTATGACCATGAGATCATGCAATTCCCGGACACCGGAGGAATACCTTGTGCGTATCAAAGGTCACAACGTAACTGGGTGACTATAAAGGTGCTCTACAGGTATCTCCGAAGGTGTCTGTTGGGTTGGCATGGGTCAACACCGGTATTTGTCACTTCGTGTGACGGAGAGGTATCTCAGGGCCCACTCGGTAATTCAACATCATAATAATCCTTGCAAGCAATGTGATTAAGGAGTTAGTCATGGGATCTTGTATTATGGAATGAGTAAAGAGACTTACTGGTAACGAGATTGAACTAGGTATAGAGATACCCACGATCGAATCTCGGCCAGTAACATACCGATGGACAAAAGGGAATAGTATACGGGATTAACTAAATCCTTGACATAGAGGTTCAACCGACAAAGATCTTCATAGAATATGTTGGAGACAATATGGACATCCAGGTCCCCCTATTGGTTATTGACCAGAGAGTGTCTCCGTCATGTCTACATAGTTCTCGAACCCGCAGGGTCTGCACACTTAAGGTTCGGTGACCTTTCGGTATTATTGCGTTATGTATGTTGGTGACCGAAAGTTGTTTGGAGTCTTGGACGAGATCCCGGACGTCACAAGGAGCTCCAGAATGGTTTGGAGGTAAATATTGATATATAGGAAAGTTGCATTTGGCTTACGGAAAGTTTTTGGGCATTGCGAGTAAACTACGGGGAGTGACGAATGGATTCCGGGGTTTTACCGGGAGGGGCCACCCACCCGGGAGGGGACCTAATAGGCCTAAAGGTGGTGCACCAGCCCTTAGTGGGCATGTGCAGCCCGCCCAATAATCCTATTTCGGCCAAGTGTAAAATAAAAAGGGAAAGAGAAGAAAGAAGGAAGGGGAATACCACAAGGAAGGGGAGTCCTCCTCCACCAAACCTAATTGGAGGAGGACTCCTCCCCTTGGATTCTGATGAACCTCTCCTTCTTGGAGGAGAGGGCAAGGAAGCCCACCTCCCTATGCCTCCTATATATAGTGGAGGTATTGAGGACAGCCACAACCCTGAAAAAGCCACGTGCGGCCCTCTCCTCCAAAGATCGTCTCCTTCGTAGTGGAGGTATTAGTTTAACAGAGCTTGGTGAAGCCCTACTGGATTAGCTCACCACCACCACCACCATGCCGCCGTGTTGGAGAACTCATATACCTATTTGCCCCTCTTGCTGGATCAATAAGGCGGAGATCGTCATTGAGGTGTACGTGTGCTGAACGCGGAGGTGTCGTCCGTTCGGAACTAGATCAGGAAAGATCATGATGAGATCACGGGACGAATGGTGATGATATCGCGGGACGGATCGTGATGGGATCGCGAGACGGATCGGGATTGGATCGCAAAGACGTACGACTACATCAATCGCGTTATAAACGCTTCTGCTTAGCGATCTACAAGGGTATGTGGATCTAATCTCTCCTCTCGTAGATGGTTATCACCATGGATAGATCTTGTGTGTGCATAGGAAAGTTTTTGTTTCCCATGCAACGTTCCCCAAGAGTAGCATCATGAGCTAGGTCTATGCATAGATGACATCTCGAGTAGAACACAAAGGAGTTTGTGGGCGCTGATATTCAGATTCCTGCCCTCCTTAGTCTTTTCTTTATTCAGAGGTATTATTGGATGAAGCGACCCGAACCAACATTACTCGTATGCTTACGAGAGACCGGTTTCATCAACTAACATGCAACTTGTTGCGTAAAGATGACTGGCGGGTGTGTGTTTCTCTAACTTTAGTTGAATCGGATTTGACCATGGCGGTCCTTGCAGAAGGTTAAATATCAACTTGCATATCACCGTTGTCGTTTTGCGTAAGTAAGATGCGATCATACTAGATACCCATAGCAGCCACGTAAAATTTGCAACAACAAATTAGAGGACATCTAACTTGCTTTTGCAGGGTATGTTGTGATGTGATATGGCCAAAGAGATGATATGATATATTTGATGTATGAGATGATCATGTTGTAATAGTTAAATATCGACTTGCACGTTGATGCTACAACAACCGGCAGGAGCCAGAGAGTTGTCTTTAATTATTTTTGCGCCCGGTGATGCTTTACTTTATCGCTAGTTCAGTAGCTTTAGTAGTAACATCATAGGTGGCGCGACAACCTCAATGGCAGCACAATGATGGATATCATGATGATGGAGATCATGGTGTGGTGCAGGTCAAGATGGAGATCATGTCGGTGCTTTGGTGATGGAGATCAAGAAGAACAAGTTCATGGCCATATCATGTCACTTATGATTTGCATGTGATGTTAATCCTTTTGTGCACCTTATTTTGCTCAGGAAGACGACAACATTATAAGGTGGTCCCTCACTAAAAATTCAAAATAAAATTGTGTTCTCCCCGAGTCTGCAGCGTTGCGACAGTTCGTCGTTTTGAGACACCACGTGATGATCGGGTGTGATGGACTACATTCACATACAACGTGTGCAAAATAGTTGCACACGCGGAACACTCGGGTTAAACTTGATGATCCTAGCATGTATAGACACGGCCTCAGAACACAAGAGACCAAAAGGTCGAACATGAGTCATATAGTAAATATGATCAACATAGATATGTTCACCATTGAAGCTAACTCAACTCAGGTGATGATCGGACTTGAGTTAGTGAATTTGGATCATGTGTCACTCGAATGACTAGAGGAATGTAAATTTGAGTGGGAGTTCTTAAGTAATATGATTAACTGAACTTATTATCATGAACATAGTCAATATGTCTTTGCAAATTATGTTGTAGCTTGCGCTGTAGCTCCACCGTTTTTGATATGTTCCTAGAGAAAAGTTAGTTGAAAGATGATAGTAGCAATTATGCGGACTAGGTCCTTAAACTGAGGATTGTCCTCATTGCTGCACAGAAGTCTTATGTCCTTAATGCACCGCTCGATGTGCTACCCCCCGAGCGTCGTCTGTGGATGTTGCGAACATCTGACATACACGTTTTTTATGACTACATGATAGTTCAGTGTGTAATGCTTAACATCTTAGAATTGAGGCGCCCAAGACGTTTCCGAACGTCACGGAACATATAAGATGTTCCAAGAGCTGAGATTTGGATTTCAGGCTCGTGTCCATGTTGACAGGTATGAGACCTCTGACAATATTCTTTGTCTACAAAGTAAGGGAGAAAAGCTCAATCGTTGAGCATGTGCTCAGATTTTCTCAGTACTACAACGCTTGAATCGAGTGGGAGTTGATCTTCTAGATAAGATAGTGATTGACATAGTTCTCCAAAATCACTTCTACCAAGCTACTGGAGCATATACGGGATACACTAGATGATCCCTGAGTTATTCACGATATTTGACACCGTGAAAGTAGAAATCAAGTAGAAGCATAAATTGTTGATGGTTAGTAAAACCACTAGTTTCAAGAAGGGCAAGGGCAAGAAGGGATACTTCATGAATGGAAAACCTGTTGCCTCTCTAGTAAAAAAACCAAGGTTGAAACCAAACCCGAGACTAAGTGCTTCTGTGTTGAGGGGAACGGTCACTGAAGCGGAACTACCCAAGGTACTTGGTAGATAAGAAGGCTAGCAAAGTCGACGAAAGTATATTGGATATACCTGACATTGATGTGTACCTTGCTAGTACTCCTAGTAGCACCGGGGTATTATATACCGGCTTAGTTGCTAAGTGTTAGTAACTCGAAATTATAGATACAGAATAAACGAATACTAGCAAGGGTGAGGTGACGATGTGTGTTGGAAGTAATTCCAAGGTTGTTGTGATCAAACATCACAGGCTCCCTCTTTCATCGGGATTAGTGTTGAACCTAAATAATTGTTATTTGGTGTTTGTGTTGAGCATATACATGATTAGGTTGTGTTTATCACAATATGGTTATTCATTTAGAGAGAATAATGGTTACTCTGTTTACTTGAATAATACCGTCAATGGTCTTGCACCTAAAATGAATGGTTTATTGAATCTTGATGGTAGTGATAAACATGTTCATAATATTGATGCGGAAAGATACTAAGTACTAATGATAGTACCAATTACTTGTGGCACTGCCGCTTGAGTCATATGGGTATAAAACGCATGAAGAAGCTCCATACTGATGGATCTTTGGACTCACTCATTTTTGAATCGTTTGAGACATGCGAACCATGCCTATTGGTGTAAACACATGAATAAACTCCATGTAGATGGATTGTTTAGACTCACTTGATTTTGAATCACTTGAGACATGCAAATCATGCCACATGGGCAAGATGACTGAAGGCCTCATTTTCAGCGAGATGGAACGAGCACGTGACTTGTTGGAAATAATGCATTTTGATGTATGCAGTCCAATGAGTGCTGAGGCACGCAGTGGATATCGTTATTTTATTACTTCACTGATGATTTGAGTAGATACCAGTGTATTTGCTTGATGAATTACAAGTATGAAATATTGAAAAGTTCAAGCAATTTCAGAGTGAAGTTGAGGATCATCGTGACAAGAGGATAATATGTCTACGATGTGATCGTGGAGGTAAATATATATTTGAGTTGCGAGTTTGGTAAACATTGAAGACAATGTGAAAATTGTTTCACAACTCATGCCACGTGGAACACCTTAGTGTGATGGTGTGTCCAAACGTCATAGCCGCACCCTATTGGATATGGTGCATACTATTATGTCTCTTATCGAATTACCTCTATCGGATTTGGGTTAGGCATTAGAGACAACCGCATTCACTTTAAATAGGACACCACGTAATTCCGTTGAGATGGCACCATATGAACTATGGTTTGGAGAAACCTTAGTTGTCATTTCTTAAAAGTTTGGGTCTGAGATGCTTATGTGAAAAAGTTTCAGCCTCATAAGCTCGAACCCAAAGCGGATAAATGCATCTTCATTGGATACCCAAAACAGTTGGGAATACCTCCTATCTCAGATCCGAAAGCAAGGTGTTTGTTTCTAGAAAAGGGTCCTTTCTCGAGGAAGAGTTTCTCTCGAAAGAATTGAGTGGGAGGATGGTGGAAACATGATAAGGTTATTGAACCGTCACTTCAATGAGTAGCAGGGCGCATGAAGATGTTCCTATGGCGCCTACATTAGTTGAAGTGGAAAGCTGATGATGCTAATCATGAAGCTTCAGATGAAGTTACTACCAAACCTTGTAGGTCGACAAGGACACGTACTGCTATAGAGTGGTACGGTAATCATGTCTTGGAGGTCATGTTGCTGGACAACAATGAACCTACGAGCTATGGAGAAGCGATGGTGGGCCTAGATTCCGACAAATGGTTGGACGCCATGAAATCCGAGGAAGGATCCATGTATGAAAAGAAAGTGTAGACTTTGGAATAACTACTTGATGGTCGTAAGGCTGTTAGGTACAGATGGATCCTTAAAAGGAAAACGAACGATGATGGTAAATGTCACCTTTAAGAAAGCTCGATTTTTCGCAAAGATGTTTATGATAAGTTCAAAGAGTTGACTACGATGAGACTTACTCACTCATAGCGATGCTAAAGTATGTTGGAATTATGTTAGGAGTTGATGCATTTTCGACTATGAAATCTGGCAGATGGATGTCAAAACATCGTTTCCATGAGGTAATGTTGTATGTGATACAACCAGAAGGTTTTGTTAATCCTAAGGATGCTAACAAGTATGCAAGCTCCAGCGATCCTTCTATGGACTGGAGCAAGCATCTCGGAGTTGGAATATACGCTTTGATGAGATGATCAAAGTTTTTGGGATTACGCAAGGTTTATGAGAAACTTGTATTTCCAAGAAAGTGAGTGGGAGCACTATAGAATTTATGATGAGTATATGTGGTTGACATATTGTTGATCGGAAATGATGTAGAATTTCTGGAAAGCATATACGATTGTCTGAAAAGTGTTTTTTAAAGGAAAACCTGAATTAAGCCTACTTGAACGTGAGCATCAGGATCTATGGAGATAGATCAAGACACTTGATAAAACCATTCATGAATACATACCTTGACAAGTTTTTGATGGAGTTCAAAATGGACCAGTCAAAGAAGGAGTTCTCGACTGTATTGTAAGGTGTGAATTTGAGTAAGACTAAAAACGCGACCACGGTAGAATCAAGAGAAAGGAGGAAGGTCGTCCCCTATGCCTTAGCAGTAGGCTCTAAAGTATGCCATGCCGTGTACACACCTGATGTGTGATACGTCTCCAACGTATCTATAATTTTTGATGGTTTCATGCTATTATCTTGTCAACTTTGGATGTTTTATATGCATGAATATGCTATTTTATATCTTTTTTGGGACTAACCTATTAACTCAGTGCCAAGTGCCAGTTTTTGTTTTTTCCGTGTTTTTGACACTTTTTCAGACGGAGTCCAAATGGAATGAAACTTTACGATGATTTTTTTGGACCAAAAGAGACCCCCGAAGCTTTGGAAGAAGGACAGAAGATCCACGAGGGAGTCACAAGCCCTGACGCTGCGGCCACCCCCCAGGCCGCACCGTGCAGGCTCGTGACCTCCTCGTTGGCCCAACTGACACAATTCCACTGTCATAAATTCCTATAAATTCAGAAACCCCCAGAAAGAAACCTAGATGGGAGTTCCGCCGCCGCAATCCTCTGTAGCCACCAAAAACCAATCTGGAGCCCGTTTCGGCACCCTGCCGGAGGGGGAATCCATTTCCGGTGGCCATCTTCATCATCCCCGCAATCTCCATGACGAGGAGGGAGTAGTTCTCCCTCGGGGCTGAGGGTATGTACCAGTAGCTATGTGTTTGATCTCTCTCTCTCATGTTCTTGAGATGTCTTGATCTCGATGTACCGCGGGCTTTCCTACTATAATTGGATCTTATGATGTTCTTCCCCCTCTCCCTTCTTGTAATGAATTGAGTTTCCCCTTTGAAGTTATCTTATCAGATTGAGTCTTTGAGAACACTTGATATATGTCTTGCACGTGTCTATCTGCGGTGATCAACTTGCGGGTTTGTGACATTGGGAACCTATGCATATGGGTTGGCACACATTTGATTCATGTGAGTACTCGATGTATGTTTTGGTGATCAACTTGCGGGTTCGTGACGTTGGGAACCTATGCATAGGGGTTGGCACACGTTTTGACTCTCCGGTAGAAACTTTGGGGCACTCTTTGAAGTTCTATGTGTTGGTTGAATAGATGATTTTGAGATTATGTGATGCATATCGTATAATCATGCCCACGTATACTTGAGGTGACAATGGAGTATCTAGGTGACATTAGGGTCTTGGTTGATATGTATCTTAAGGTGTTATTCTAGTACGAACTCTATGAAGATTGAACGGAAAGAATAGCTTTGTGCTATTTTACAACGGACTCTTGAATAGATCGATCAGAAAGAATAACTTTGTGATGGTTTCGTACCCGACAATAATCTCTTCGTTTGTTCTCCGCTATTAGTAACTTTGGAGTGACTCTTTGTTGCATGTTGAGGGCTAGTTATATGATCCAATTATGTTATATTTGTTCAGAGAACTTCACTAGTGAAAGTATGAACCCTAGGCCTTGTTTCCACGCATTGCAATACCGTTCGTGCTCACTTTTGTTACTAGTTACCTTGCTGTTTTTGTAATTTCAGATTACAAAAACCTATATCTACCATCCATATTGCACTTGTTTCACCATCTCTTCGCCGAACTAGTGCACCTATACAACTTACCATTGTATTGGGTGTGTTGGGGACACAAGAGACTCTTTGTTATTTGGTTGCAGGGTTGCTTCAGAGAGACCATCTTCATCCTACGCCTCCCACAGATTGATAAACCTTAGGTCACCCACTTGAGGGAAAATTGCTACTGTCCTACAAACCTCTGCACTTGGAGGCCCAACAACGTCTACAAGGAGAAGGTCGCGTAGTAGACATCAATGTGTGCCTTGCCATGAGTCAGTCAAGGGGTACCAGAGTGATCCAAGAATGGATCACTGGACAACGGTCAAAGTTATCCTTAGTAACTAGTGGACTAAGGAATTTTTATCGAATATGGAGGTGGTAAAAGAGTTCATCGTAAAGGGTTACGTCGATGCAAGCCTTAACACTAATCCAGATAACTCTAAGTAGTAAATTGGATTCGTATAGTGGAGCAGTCATTTGGAATTGTTGCAAGAGAAGCGTGGTCGAAGGTTCTACATTATGACATAGAGATTTGTGAAGTACAGACGGATCTAAATGTTTCGGACCCGTTAACTAAAAATCTCTCTCACAAGCAAGACATGATCGAACCCAAGAACTGTATGTGTGTTAGATTCATTCCACTGACATAGTGATGGGAACTAGATTATTGACTCTGGTGCAATTGGGAGACTGTTGGAAATATGCCATAGAGGCAATAATAAATTGGTTATTATTATATTTCCTTATTCATGATAATCGTTTATTATCCATGCTAGAATTGTATTGATTGGAAACTCAAATACATGTGTGGATACATAGAAAACACACTGTCCCTAGTGAGCCTCTAGCTGACTAGCTCGTTGACCAAAGATGGTGAAGGTTTCTTGGCCATAGAAAAGTGTTTTCACTTGATAATGGGATCACATCATTAGGACAAAGATGTGATGGACAAGACCCAAACTATGAAGGTAGCATATGATCGTGTCGGTTTATTGCTACTGTTTTGTGCATGTCAATGTATCTGTTCCTATGACCATGAGATCATGCAATTCCTAGACACTAGAGGAATACGTTGTGTGTATCGAAACGGCACAACGTAACTGGGTGACTATAAAGGTGCTCTACAGGTATCTCCGAAGGTGTCTGTTGGGTTGGCATGGATCAAGACTGGTATTTGTCACTCCGTGTGATGGAGAGGTATCTCAGAGCCCACTCGTTAATACTACATCACAATAAGCCTTGCAAGCAATGTGACTAAAGAGTTAGTCATGATATCTTGTATTACAGAACGAGTAAAGGGACTTGCCGATAACGAGATTTAACTAGGTATAGAGACACCAACGATCGAATCTCGGACAAGTAACATACCGATGGACAAATGGAATAGTATACGGGATTAATTGAATCCTTGACATAGAGGCTCAACCGATAAAGATCTTCATAGAATATGTAGGAGCCAATATGGACATCCAGGTCCTGCTATTGGTTATTGACCGAAGAGTGTCTCGGTCATGTCTACATAGTTCTCGAACCCGCAGGGTTTGCACACTTAAGGTTTGGTGACATTTTGGTATTATTGAGTTATGTATGTTGGTGACCGAAAGTTGTTCGGAGTCCCGGATGAGATCCCGGACATCACGAGGAGCTTTGGAATGGTCCGGAGGTAAAGATTGATATATAGGAAAGTTGCATTTGGGTTCCGGAAAGTTTTTGGGCATTACCGGTAAAGTACCGAGAGTAATGAATGGGTTCCGGGGTTTTACCGTGATGGGCCACCCACCCGGGAGGGGACCTAATAGGCCTAAAGGTGGTGCACCAGCCCTTAGTGTGCTGGTGCAGCCAGCCCAATAAGACTATTTCGTCTTAGAGAAAAGAGAAAGGGAAAGAGAAGAAAGAAGGAAGGGAGTCCTCCTCCACCAAACCTAAATTGAGGAGGACTCCTCACCTTGGATTTGGCCGAACTTCTCCTCCTTGGAGTTGACGGCAAGGCAGCCCACCTCCCTATTCCTCATATATATAGTGGAGGTACTAAGGGCAGCCTGAACCCTGAAAAAGCCACGTGCTTCCCTCTCCTCCATAGATCGTCTCCTTCGTCTAGATTAGTTTAGCAGAGCTTGGCAAAGCCCTACTGGATTAGATCAGCACCACCACCACCACGACACCGTGCTTGAGAAATCATCTATCTCTCCGCCCCTCTTGCTGGATCAAGAAGGCGGAGATCGTCATCGAGCTGTACGTGTGCTGAACGCGGAGGTGTCGTCTGTTCGACACTAGATCGGGAAGTATCGTGATGAGATCGCAGGACGGATCGTAATGAGTTCGCGGGACGGACCGTGATGGGATCGTGGGATGGATCATGATTGGATCGCGAAGACGTACGACTACGTCAACCACGTTATATACACTTCCGCTTAGCGATCTACAAGGGTATGTGGATCAGATCTCTCCTCTCGTAGATGGTTATCACCATGAATAGATCTTGTGTACGCGTAGGAAATTTTTTGTTTCCCATGCAACGTTCCCCAACAACAATATCATGTGTTCACCACTAGTACTTGCCGGCGAGAGAGTACGTTCAAAAGGAGGGCCATCAATATGTTCGAGCCGGCGACCCCAAGATATTTGAATTGGTTTGAGTACCCGATAACGTGGAGCATAGGATCATCCAGCTCGGGTTGATTATCCAGGTGGTATGGATGTAGTGGTGGTACCTCAAGTGGGAGGTTATGTTCTCAACAAAGTTCTCATTGACGGAGGAAGCAACATCAACATCTTATATTATGACACTTTCAAATGCACGAACCTTTCTAAGGAGAAGCTACACCCATCTTCTAGAGTTTTTCATGGAATTGTCCTTGGAAAATCTGCATATCCAATTGGATGGATCAAACTAGATGTTGCATTCCGCTCGGAGTTCAACCATAGATGTGAATCAGTGATGTTTGAGGTGGTCAAAATTAAGAGCCCATATCATGCTCTTTTTGGACGGTCGGCTTATGCTCAGTTCATGCCTCGACATTTATATATCAATCTCAAGCTTTAGATGTCGGGGAAAAAATGGTACCAGCACGATCGATGGGACTCAAAAGATCGCTCAGAAGTGCAAGGAAGGGGATGCAACTTTTCTGGAATCAGCTTGTGCAGCGGAAGAGTTAAAGTACTACACAACCAATGTTGACCAGGCCGGCATGACTTATCTTAAGAATCCCACCACGAAATCTGAACTCGCCCTGAAGTTCAAGCTGGTTTTGGATACTAAGCAGGAGGACTTTAATCCTTGTGATTGTTCCTGTCGGATTTCGGGCTCCACCAAACCCTAAGGATTCGAACACTGGGGCGTGAATGAAGGTCTCTCCCTGCTTTGCCTCGCCTAGCCCACTACTCGATGGAAACGGCGAAGAACTCACTCGAAGGTGAGGTGAAATCAGAACACAGTAGTTTACCCAGGTTCAGGCCGCTGCGAAGCGTAAAACCCTACTCCTGCTTTTGGTGGATTGCCTCTCACGGAGGTTGATGAACGAGATAGACAATGCTCATGAGCCTCCGGAGGCCAAGCGGCTTGGTGTGTTGCTCTAGGGTTACGATGATCCCATCCCCCTCTCAGGTATCCTACCCTCTCTATCTATAGTGGAGGCCAAGGTCCTCCTCCCTTATCATAGGTGGGAAGGGATCCCACAACGGCTAGTTTCGGTGGGAGACAAGGGAACATGCTTCCCCTGCCAAAAGTGGTCTTCGCCTGCAAATCCGCTACCAGCGCCACAGAGGTGAGCATAGGGATAACGTCCGTCCTGCCGGTGGGCGACCATGGTCTTGTTGCACCGGAAGGGAAACATTTAGGAGATGCCTTTGGAGTCCTGATTTGCTCCCACCTTCTTTGCATTAAAGGGGGAAGTGCCCTGTCCTTCCATCTTCTGATCGCCTGCCCTTACATGGCGTCATCCTTGACTCCCGAGGCCCGATCTTGCCTTGAAATATCCGCTGCTCCGGAGGGGTCGTGAGGAGGGCCCCAGTGGGTCTTGATGTCGATCTTCCTCGCAAGGCTTGTCCCCTCGCGAGGGCCTTGTTCAGGGTGGTGCTGCTCCTTGCTGATCTTGCACTGATGAAGTGGGCAGCCCTGGACTGCTGGCCGGCAGGTCTGGGTACCCCTGTTCCCAGAACGCTGACAGTAGCCCCGGGGCCCAAGGCGCACCTGGGTTGGCTTGTTGGCAAATCCTTGAGGACGGCCTGAAACGCCGCGGGCCCCATTTGCGTGCGGTTCAGGCGACCCACATGTCTCGAAGCTGCGTGACGACGATCTCGCTCCTCAAGGTGCCCCGGTGGTACCAAGCCACGATGATGCGATTCCCAATAGTCATGCGGGACATCATTTTGCTCATTGAATGCGACCACACCCAACGGCCTTAGCGGATGTGACCTATTGATGGACATGTGAGGCGACTAGGCGGCAACGCTTCCGTCGGCCCACCTCGCGACCCTCGTGAGGCGTGCGACGCCCACGCTCCTGCGATGGTTGGTGGCTAGGGCTCGCCCATAAATTCGCCCAGCCCCCTGCGAGGGAAGGCACCACAACCATGAGCTCCTGCTCTACCTCTCCCATCCTCCGCGAGTAGACTCCTTCCCTTCCTTTGCTCTTCGTATTCATGGTATCTTCCGGAGATGGCTCTGGCCGGGGAAAGTGTGCGGCGCCTCATGCGCCTTCGTCCGCCCCCGGGGGCAGTGGCGGAGGGCCTCCAGGGCCTGCACGCTTCCGTCCCCGCTGGGTAATGGCTGAAGAGTAAGTCCTTCATTGCGTTTCCATTTGTTGTTGTTCCGTCTGTTGTCCTTGGGTTGATTCTTCTTCTTCTTCTTCTTCTTCTTTTTCAACATGCCCACCTCCGAGAAGCCGAGGTTGGGAGGGCTTCAGGAGGAGGCAGAGGGGCTGCGGGCCCAGCTTGCGGATGCCAAAGCCGCCCTCCAGACCGCTCGTGGGAAGGAGGTGAAGGCCGTAGCGGAGTTGGCGTCACTATGGAAGAAGGTCCAAGAGGCGACCAATGCCGTCCTGGCTGCCAAGGGTGAGGCGCCGAACGCCCGAACGATGGCACACCAGCGCGCCAAGCGGTTCGCCGGCATGGATGACCGGGCGGTTGGCGCGACGCGCCGATTAGTGGGGGTGGATGATGACCCACAAGTATAGGGGATCAATCGTAGTCCTTTTGATAAGTAAGAGTGTCGAACCCAATGAGGAGCAGAAGGCTCTGATAAACAGTTTTCAGCAAGGTAATAACTGCAAGCACTGAAAGTAGCGATAACAAGTGATGGTGTAGCGAGGTGAAACGTAGCAAGCAAAGAGTAACAAGTAACAAGTAGTAGCAACGGTGCAGCAAGTGGCCCAATCCCTTTTGTAGCAAGGGACAAGCGTGAACAAAGTCTTATAGGAGGAAAAACGCTCCCGAGGACACACGGGAATTTCTGTCATGCTAGTTTCATCATGTTCATATGATTCGCGTTCGTTACTTTGATAGTTTGATATGTGGGTGGACCGGCGCTTGGGTAATGCCCTTACTTGGAAAAGCATCCCACTTATGATTAACCTCTCTCGCAAGCATCCGCAACTACAAAAGATGAATTAAGACAACGTCTAACCATAGCATTAAACTAGTGGATCCAAATCAGCCCCTCACGAAGCAATGCATAGACTGGGGTTTAAGCTTCTGTCACTCCAGCGACCCATCATCTACTTACTACTCCCCAATGCCTTACTCTAGGCCCAAGTATGGTGAAGTGTTATGTAGTCGACGTTGACATAACACCACTAGAGGAAAAGACAACATACAACATATCAAAATACCGAACGAATATCAAATTCACATGACTATTATTAACATGACTTATCCCATGTCCTCAGGAACAAAAGTAACTACTCACAAAGCATAATCATAATCATGATCAAAGGTGTAATGAATAACATCAAGGATCTGAACATAAACTCTTCCACCAAGTAATCCAACTAGCATCAACTACAAAGAGTAATCAACACTACTAGCAACCTTACAAGTACCAATCGGAGTCATGAGACAGAGATTGATTACAAGAGATGAACTAGGGATTGGAGAGGAGATGGTGCTGATGAAGATGTTGATGAAGATGCCTCCCCTCCGACGAAAGGAGTGTTGGTGATGACGATGGCGATGATTTCCCCTTCCGGGAGGGAAGTTTCCCCGGCAGGATCGTCCTGCCGGAGCTCTAGATTGGATCTTCTCAAGTTCTGCCTCGTGGCGGCGGCGAAACCACGAAAAATCTCCCTTATGATTTTTTCTGGACCAAAACCCTTCATATAGCAAAAGAGGGGGGCTAGTGGGCGTCAGGGAGCCCACAAGCCCCCACTCCGCCACCAGGGGGGTGGTGGCCGTGGCTGGGCTTGTGGCGCTCTAGCAGCCCCCCTCCGGTAATTTTTTCGCCCAATATTTTTATATAATCCCAAAAAATCCAAGTAACTTTTCAAGGCATCTGGAGATGTGCAGAATACTGGACTAAGATTTGCTCCTTTTCCAGTCCAGAATTCCAGCTGCCTGAATTCTCCCTCTTCAAATAAACCTTGCAAAATAAGAGAGAAAAGACATAAATATGGTACCACAAGTAATATAACAGCCCAAAAAGCAATAAATATCAACATGAAAGCATGATGAAAAATGGACGTATCAACTCCCCCAAGCTTAGACCTCGCTTGTCCTCAAGCGAAAACCAAGTTCCATAAACATGTCCACATGTTGAGGGACGAAGGTGTCGATAAAACATAATACGTACATGAGGGCATCCGGATCACACATAGAACAACAATACATCATAAAGATTCTTATGGGAAAGTAACAATTCCTTCACAAAGAAAGCATGAAGCAAAAACCTTACCGAGAGGTAACCAACAATAGTCCATAGTCATTGAAGCAATTGCAATTTATCACAACGTCGGAAAGAGTCAAATAAGAGCTTGTAAGGCAAAACCCACATACTCAATCATCTCTTTTGTTTTCCACAATTGTTACAACTCACGTGGTACTCATGGTGTCAAAGCTTCAGCTGGACACAGAGGAAGATAGGGGCTTATAGCTTTGCCTCCCAACGGTTTACCTCAAGGGTAAATTCAACAACAATAAAGCATAAGTACTCAACTCCAAGTTGATATATGAATATAGATCTTTCCCAAACATGTGACGGTAGCCAAGACAAAGGAAAAAAATAGGGAGTTGGTGAAGATCACCATGACTCTTACAAGGTAAAACTAAAGGTACAAGATATGCCCTTCGCAGACAGAAGCAGAGGTTGTCATGCGCTTTTGAGGTTTGAATGCGTGTCCTCTTAGTGCGGAGGAACGTCACTTTATATTGCCTCCTGTGACGAAGAACTTTATTATGCAGTCTGTCGCTTTTATGCCCTCCTCATCACAGGTTCGTACAAAGCTTATTTTCCACACACTAATAGATCATACATATTAGAGAGCAATTTTTATTGCTTGCATCGATGAAAACTTACTTAAAGGATCTTATTCAATCCATAGGTAGGTATGGTGGACTCTCATGGCAAAACTGGGTTGGAGGTTTATGGATGCACAAGTAGTATCTCTACTTGGTGCGGGAGTTTTGGCTAATATGAGGTGGAAGCAATCGTCACATGCTAAGGGATCTCTAATCATATAACATTGTTTGGAACCAAGCAAACACAATTCATTATGTTGTCTTCCTTGTCCAACATCTACTCCTAAGCATGTAATAGTTTGGTGAGTGCTCACAATTGTAAAAAGTGTCTAAGATGATATATTTGTATGTGAACCTCTCTTTCCTTATTACTTCTTATTAATTGCAGCAATGACTGAGGTCTATGTTGATTTATTCTCAACAAGTTTCAATCATCATACGTGTCATAAGTGAAGTTATCACTTCTCATAAGATCGTCTCATGACCTTTCATGCTATCGTTCTTTTCATACTTTTGATCATGGCACAAAGCAAGCCCTTGACTAAGATACTCTTTATTATATAGCTCGCAAGCTCGAATACATCGGGGGAGAGGCAAAAGCAAAAGACTCAAACTAAAAACTAAAGACTTATTCCTCTAAGAGAAGAAATAAAAACTGAAAAGGAAAGAACTAAAACAAAGGTAAAAGCAAAAGATATAAAGGTGATACGATACCAGGGCAACTCCCCCAAGTTTGGCAGAAGCCAAGGGGATTGCGCATACCAATGCTTAGTTGTCTTCCTTTGGCGGTGATGGTGGTGGAGTTGTTGAAGTAGTCTTGAGCTTGTCTAATTTCCACTTGAGCAAAAAGTTCTGCTCCCTTAAATCGTCATTTTCCTCCTCAAGCTTCAACACTCTATGGAAAAGCTCCTGCTTACTCTCCTGCAAGAAACGAGAGGGGATAAATATGGTCTTAGGCTTCCTCCTAGAGTTGGGGAGGCTTGACTTCTTGAACTCCACATGGGTGCGTCCAGGTTGAGGTAGAGGAGCCTCCTCTTCATCTGAACTCGTTTGTTCCTTCCCCTTGGGCTCATAATCCTCTTCCTCGTCAGTGGTCCAGCCATATGGTTCCAAGTCCCCATTAATCCTAGAGTTAGCACGATCATCGACCACATAGATCTCTTCTTCTGAATCCTGAGAAGACATCTTGACCTAGATTTGCGGCAGACAACAGGCTCGAAACAAAAACAAAGGAAAACTGCGCGATACAGAGATCAAAACCTTCGGGCGAGTATATATTGATTTTTTCTGGATCAGAAGGAGTGCTCCGCAAGAAAACGGAGTCCGGGAGGCACACGAGGTGCCCACAAGCTTTCCCTCCGCCACCAGGGGGTAGGGGGCGGTGGCAGGGCTTGTGGCCGCCTCGTTCGCTCTCCGGACTGCTTTTTATTTTTCTAATTTTCCAAAAATTCCAAAACGGTGGAAATTTCCTATTGGAAAAGCATCGGAGTCCAATTTCTTACCGAAACAGATACTTCTTCGTTTTCAGGGTCTGAAACAGGCTGATAAACATACCTTATGTACTCCTCTGGAGTTATGACATTGATGATATTGGTTTCATCATTTATGGGAGTACCAGAGATGTAATGCTTGATTCTTCGCCCATTTACCACTCTAGGAAAATTTCCTTCCGTGTTATTGATTTTCATGGCACCGGAACGATATACTTCCGCGATAACATAGGGGCCTTCCCATTTAGAGAGAAGCTTTCCTGCAAAGAATCTCAAATGAGAATTGTATAGCAAGACATCATCACCCACATTGAACTCTCGTTTCTGTATTCGTTTGTCGTGCCATCTCTTAACCTTTTCCTTGAACAACTTGGCATTCTCATATGCCTCGGCTCTCCATTCATCTAACGAGCTGATATCAAACAACCGCTTCTCACCGGCAAGTTTGAAATCAAAGTTGAGCTCTTTGATTGCCCAATAAGCTTTGTGTTCTACTCAAGAGGTAAATGACAGGCTTTACCGTAAACCATTTTATACGGTGACATGCCCATGGGATTCTATAAGCAGTCCTATAAGCCCATAGTGCGTCGTCAAGTTTGCTAGACCAGTGCTTTCGAGATCTATTGACGGTCTTTTGTAGGATCAACTTGATGTCCCTATTACTCAACTCCACTTGACCACTAGACCGAGGATGATAAGGAGATGCAACTCTACGGTTGACATCATACTTAGCTAGCATCTTGCGGAAAACACCATGAATGAAGTGTGAACCGCCATCAGTCATCAAATATCTAGGGACTCCAAATCTTGGGAATATGACTTCTTTAAGCATCTTAATAGAGGTGTGGTGCTCAACATTTTTAGTGGGGATAGCTTCTACCCACTTAGTAACGTAATCCACAACAACTAAGATGTGAGTGTACCCATTGGAACTCGGGAAGGGTCCCATATAATCAAAGCCCCAGACATCAAATGGTTCAATGACAAGTGAATAATTCATAGCCATTTCCTGACGCTTACTGATGTTCCCTATTCTTTGGCATTCGTCACAAGACAAGACAAACTTACGGGCATCCTTGAAGAGAGTGGGCCAATAGAAACCTGATTGCAATACCTTATGGGCAGTTCTATCTCCAGCGTGGTGTCCTCCGTAGGCTTCAGAATGACACTTCTGCAAGATCTGTCCCTGTTCATGTTCAGGCACACAACGTCTAATAACACCATATACTCCTTCCTTATAAAGGTGAGGATCATCCCAAAAGTAGTGTCTCAAATCAAAGAATAATTTCTTCTTTTGTTGATAGGTGAAACTGGGTGGTATGTATTTGGCTACGATGTAATTTGCATAATCGGCATACCACGGTGCACTATGTGAAGTGCGGGTGACATTTAATTGCTCATCAGGAAAGCTGTCATCAATTGGTAGTGGGTCATAAAGGACATTCTCTAGCCTAGACAAGCTATCTGCTACAGGGTTATCAGCACCCTTTCGGTCAACGACATGCAAATCAAATTCCTGTAGAAGGAGAACCCATCTAATCAGCCTAGGCTTAGCGTCCTTCTTCTCCATGAGGTACTTAATAGCAGCATGATCAGAGTGAACAGTGACTTTGGAGTCAACTATATAAGATGTGAACTTTTCACATGCAAACACGACTGCTAAAAATTCCTTCTCCGTAGTGGCGTAGTTTCTCTCGGCAATGTCTAGAGTTTTACTAGCATAGTGAATAACATTCAACTTCTTATCAACTCTTTGTCCTAGAACAACACCAACAACATAATCACTAGCATCACACATGATTTCAAAGGGCAAGTTCCAGTCAGGTGGTTGAACAATAGGTGCGGTTATCAAAGCCTTCTTAAGTATTTCAAAGGCTTCCTCACAATCCTCATAAAAAACAAAAGGAACATCCTTCTGCAAGAGGTTGGTAAGAGGCCTAGAAATCTTCGAGAAGTCTTTAATGAACCTTCTATAGAAATCAGCATGACCTAGGAAACTTCGTATACCTCTGATATCTGTGGGGCAAGGCATTTTCTCAATTGCATCAACCTTAGCCTTATCAACTTCAATGCCTCTTTCAGAAATTTTGTGTCCTAAGACAATGCCTTCATTAACCATAAAGTGTCACTTCTCCCAATTCAAGACGAGGTTGGTCTCTTCGCATCTCTGTAAGACTCGATCAAGGTTGCTGAGGCAATCATCAAAGGAAGACCCGTAAACGGAGAAGTCATCAATGAAAACCTCGACAATCTTTTCACAAAAGTCAGAGAATATAGCCATCATACATCTTTGAAAGGTGGCATGTGCATTGCATAAGCCAAAAGGAATACGTCTATAGGCAAAGGTACCAAAGGGGCAGGTGAAAGTGGTTTTCTCCTGATCAGATTGTGCAACAGGTATTTGTGAGAAACCTGAATAACCGTCTAGAAAGCAGAAGTGTGTGTGTTTGGATAGCCTTTCTAGCATTTGGTCGATAAACGACAAAGGATAATGATCTTTCCTGGTTGCCTTGTTCAGTTTCCGGAAGTCTATCACCATCTTATAGCCGGTAATAATCCTTTGTGGGATTAGTTCATCCTTATCATTAGGAACGACGGTGATACCTCCCTTCTTAGGTACGCAATGTACTGGACTTACCCAATCACTATGAGCAACAGGATAAATGATTCCTGCTTCCAGAAGCTTTAATATTTCTTTTCTAACGACCTCTTTCATCTTAGGATTGAATCTCCTTTGATGATCAGCAACTGGTTTAGAGTCAGGATCAGTTTTAATCTTGTGCTGACATAGAGTAGGACTAATACCCTTAAGATCATCAAGAGTATATCCGATAGAAGCATGGTGCTTCCTCAGAGTTCTTAGTAACTTCTTCTATTCGTGCTGTGAGAGGAGAGCACTAATAATGACAGGATATATCTCCTTCTCATCAAGATAGGCATACTTAAGAGTGTCAGGCAACTGTTTAAGCTCGAACACGGGATCACCCTTTGGTGGGGGAGGATCCCCAAGCAGTTCAACAGGCAGATTATTCTTGAGAATAGGATATTGTTATAAGACAATTTTATCTATCTCATCTCTCTCCTCCATATGCATATCATTTTCATGCTCAAGCAGATATTGCTCTAAAGGATCCGTAGGAGGTACGGCAATAGAGGCAAGAGCAATGATTTCATCTCTACCAGACGACTCTCTTTCATGGAGTTGTCTTCCAAACTTGGAGAAGTTAAATTCATGAGACACACCCTCGAAACTAACTGTGACAATCTGCTTAATGCAATCAATGTGAGCATTGACAGTGTTGAGAAAGGGTCTACCAAATATGATGGGACAAAAGCTATCTTGTGTAGTACCAAGGACGAGGAAATCAGTAGGATACTTCGTCTTACCACACAGGACTTCTACGTCTCTCACAATTCCCAGAGGGCAGATAGTGTCTCTATTAGCTAGCGTAATAGTGACATCAATGGGTTCTAACTCAGCAGGTGTCATCTTTGATTTCATCATATAGAGAACGGGGTATTGCACTAACACTAGCTCCCATATCACATAAACCATGGTAACAGTGATCTCTTATCTTGACAGAAACAACGGGCAAGCCAACTACAGGTCCGTATTTGTCTTTCGCGTGAGGTTTAGCAATTCTAGCGGAGTCCTCACAGAATTTGATAACATGCCCATTTATGTCTTCGTCTAAGAGATCTTTGATAATAGCAACACTAGGTTCAACTCTAATCTCCTCAGGGGGTGCAAGTGGTCTAATGTAACCCCTACGTATCACAGTTGGAGCTTTAGAATAATCCTTTATCCTAGCAGGGTATGGTGGTTTCTCAGTGTAAGCACAAGGAACAACAGGATCACTAAAAGAATGACTTTCTCCTCAACTAGATTGGTTTTGGCTATGTAGCTTTCTACATGAGGATGATATTTAAACCACTTCTCTTTGGGAAGATCAACATGAGCAGCAAAAGATTCACATAGAGAAGCTACTATCTCAGAGTCAAGTCCATACTTAGCGCTAAAATCTCTAGAAGTGTTTGTCTCAACAAAAGATTTAACGCAATCAAACTGGAAATTCATACCTGACTCCTTACCTTCCTCCAGCTCCCAATCTTCAGAGTTGCATTTGATTCTCTCCAATAAATTCCACTTGTGATCAATATCCTTCTTCATAAAAGAATCGGTACAAGAAGTGTCAAGCATGGTACGATCTTCATGAGAAAGCCGAGCATAAAATTTTTGAGTGATGATTTCTCTCGAGAGCTCATGATTGGGGCATGAATATAGCATTGATTTAAGCCTCCCCCAATCTTGAGCTATGCTTTCCCTGTTACGAGGCCAAAAGTTATAAATAAAGTTCCGAGCACGATGTACTAAATGCATAGGATAGAACTTTTGATGAAATTCCAATTTCAACCGATTGTAGCCCCATGATCCAGTATCATCACATAGCCTATACCATGTCAATGACTTATCCTTCAAAGATAAAGGAAAGACTTTCTTATTTACCTCATCCTCGGGCAAACCTGCAAGCTTAAATAAATCACAAACTTCATCTACATAGATCAGATGCAAGTCTGGATGTGAAGATCCATCTCGTGTGAAAGGATTAGCCAGCAGTTTCTCAAGCATACCCGAAGGAATTTCATAAAAGATATTTTCAGTAGGTACCTCAGGTTGAGGAACAACTCCTCGTGCTTCCGTTCGCGGTGAAGATACCCTGAACAAACTCCTCAAAGGAACAGTTTCCATAGTGACAAGTGACAAAAAATTTCAGCACAATATATAAATGTTTCCTTACCAATTTCCACTTACCATAGGCGCTTCACTCCCCGGCAACGGCACCAGAAAAGAGTCTTGATGACCCACAAGTATAGGGGATCAATCATAGTCCTTTCGATAAGTAAGAGTGTCAAACCCAACGAGGAGCAGAAGGCTCTGATAAACGGTTTTCAGCAAGGTAATAACTGCAAGCACTGAAAGTAGCGGTAACAAGTGATGGTGTAGCTAGGTGAAACGTAGCAAGCAAAGAGTAACAAGTAACAAGTAGTAGCAACGGTGCAGCAAGTGGCCCAATCCCTTTTGTAGCAAGGGACAAGCCTGAACAAAGTCTTATAGGAGGAAAAACGCTCCCGAGGACACACGGGAATTTCTGTCATGCTAGTTTCATCGTGTTCATATGATTCGCGTTCGTTACTTTGATAGTTTGATATGTTGGTGGACCGACGCTTGGGTACTGCCCTTACTTGGACAAGCAGCCCACTTATGATTAACCTCTCTCGCAAGCATATGCAACTACAAAAGAAGAATTAAGACAACGTCTAACCATAACATTAAACTAGTGGATCCAAATCAGCCCCTCACGAAGCAACGCATAGACTGGGGTTTAAGCTTCTGCCAGTCCAGCGACCCATCATCTACTTACTACTCCCCAAAGCCTTCCTCTAGGCCCAAGTATGGTGAAGTGTTATGTAGTCGACGTTCACATAACACCACTAGAGGAAAAGACAACATACAACATATCAAAATACTGGACGACTATCAAATTCACATGACTATTATTAACATGACTTATCCCATGTCCTCAGGAACAAAAGTAACTACTCACAAAGCATAATCATAATAATGATCAGAGGTGTAATGAATAGCATCAAGGATCTGAACATAAACTCTTCCACTAAGTAATCCAACTAGCATCAACTACAAAGAGTAATCAACACTACTAGCAACCTTACAAGTACCAATCGGAGTCGTGAGACGGAGATTGATTACAGGAGATGAACTAGGGATTGGAGAGGAGATGGTGTTGATGAAGATGTTGATGAAGATGCCTCCCCTTCGACGAAAGGAGTGTTGGTGATGATGATGGCGACGATTTGCCCCTCCGGGAGGGAAGTTTCCCCGGCAGGATCGTCATGCCGGAGCTCTAGATTGGATCTGCTCAAGTTCCGCCTCGTGGCGGCGGCGAAACCACGAAAAAGCTCCCTTCTGATTTTTTCTGGACCAAAACCCTTCATATAGCAAAAGAGGGGGGCTAGTGGGCCGTGAGGGAGCCTACAAGCCCCCACTCCGCCACCAGGGGGGTGGTGGCGGTGGCAGGGCTTGTGGCGCCCTGGCAGCCCCCCTCCGGTAATTCTTTCACCCAATATTTTTTATATAATCCCAAAAAAATCCACGTAACTTTTCCGAGCATTTGGAGATGTGCAGAATAGTGGACTAAGATTTGGTCCTTTTCCAGTCCAGAATTCCAGCTGCCTGAATTCTCCCTCTTCAAATAAACATTGCAAAATAAGAGAAAAAAGGCATATATATGGTACCACAAGTAATATAACAGCCCAAAAAGCAATAAATGTCAACATGAAGGCATGATGCAAGGCGCTGCCCAATGTGACGAGCGTCGGGGTCTACCTCGCCTTCTTTGAGAGGGTGGTGGAGGCGCTGAGACCTGCGTCCCCCGTGTGGAGGAGGACAACGTGGCTGACGCAAGCGAGCTTCTCGGTCTTGCCTTGACGCTTGTCTTCTCCAACCTGTGTCACCTTGCTCCGGAACTCGACCTTCGGCGCGTTGTTGAGACGACGGCGGCGGGGTCCCATCGTCTCTCCTGGGGCGAAGTCCACCCTCACGTGGATGCTCTAGTGAAGCTGTGCGGTCGGGTGCCCATCTCCAGCAAGGAGGAAGACTCTGGCACCGAGCACGTGGTCATCAAGGGTGATGCCAACGATCCCTCCTCCTAGGTGTCCTCCATCTTCTGCCTACCTATTCGTGTGATGCCAGAGAAGACCCTGCCTGGTTGGGCGTTAAGCTTTTGTCGTTATTACCTTTGCTGTTTTCCTCTTTTATTTTGCACTTGAAGCGATGGTTTGCATGCTGGTGGTCGTTGTAGCGGGGCTGCAAAGCTTAGGGCCCATCGCTGCAGCTGTCGTAGCTTGGGGTGACGAGGGAGGCACGACCTTCCGGCAGTTCTGCCCTCCTGAGGCACCTTTCGGGCCGCCACATTCTCGGGTGTTGGACTCGCTCCTTGCCGCCGCGAATCCTTAGGCCCTGCATCTTTCTTTAGTGCGCATACTTTGATTCGTCGTTAGTTTATCATAAAGCGGGAGAGTCCAGGTGAGGGCATGTGAGGCGCTTAGCTTGTGGATTTGCATCGGTCCCTCGCGTAGTTCCTCGAGTGCAGCTCCTGTTTCGCAAGCGGGACGAGGTGAAGAACCTTTCGGCACTCTATGTGTGCAGGTCCCGGTCCCGCACATTTCCTCACCGCCGTGAGGTCCAACCTATTACCAATGCTGTCCCTCACGGGGCAAGGCCCCGACACCCTGGGGGAGCCGAGTGGCTTTGCGGCCAGTAAGGCTCCTGAGGTGCGCTGCTCAGGAGCCCCCCTTGACACTCAAGCCGCTCTGCGTCGTCATGCCCTAGTCTTAATGGCCGGTAGGATCCCGAGGCGTGCCTAGGAGCCCCCTTTCTGGTGCCTGAGCGATTCCACACCTTGTCCCTTTGGTCATTGCCCCGGGGGAGCCCTGTGGCCTCCCGGACTGTCTGTGTTGTATCAAGTTTTGGTTCGGACCCCTGAGCGGGGGTTGACCACTGAAAAATGTTGCCCCTGAGGCGATCAGTACTTGCATTCATGCTCCTTGACTCCTTGGGATTGCATGGAGAAGTTGTCTCCAAATACGTCCTCCGGACGGGGGGTTTCAAAGCCAGTGAAATCAGAAATGCTAAAGAAGCCCCCCGCTTTATCTTTCAAACATCGGGCATTAAGACCAGAAAATACCAATTTAAGAAATCAGCTAGTTCAAACTCAGAGGAAAATAGTTTGAATCCAGGAGATAGCAAGCAAGTGCCGTGTCCGACATTTAAAGCTGGCATAGTCACTGGCGGACTATATGGGTTTCCTTGCCAGCTGCGAGCATGGACATTGGCACGCCATGCTGATTGCCTTCATCTTTGTACCTAGCATGGACCTAAGGTCTTCCACTAGGCATGAGGTGGACCCCTTCCGTGTCCTCGGGGGGCCCTGGGCGTATACAGCCTCGGCTCGTTATTACGTGAGAGTGTCACGGTGGTGGTGTATATGGGAGGTCACGAGGATGCTTTGGCCTCGCGAGTGTCCCTACCCCCGAGGCAATGGGGTCTAAGCTTCTAGAGTCATTGGGGGACTGTGTTGTACCCAGTGCGGAGCTAAGGTCTTCCACTAGGCGTGGGGTGGACCCCTTCCGCGTCCTCGGGGGGCCCTGGGCATATACAACCTCGACTCATTATTACGTAAGAGTGTCATAGGATGAAGTAGGTTCCGGAAATTTTGAAGGATGATGCAGAGGTGTGACGGGTCGATGCGGGTCTTGCATGCTCGTGCTCCTTCCCGAGAGGCCTATTTAAGGGCTTTTAATGACTCTACGTTGTCAGGTCCCAGTCCCGCACATTTCCCGACCGCCGTTGCGTGGGACCGAGTGAACGGATGTAGCTACGGGGTCGAGCCCTGCTTCCCCTGACACCGACCGGATCAGGGACGCTATCAAGGGCAGCTGGTGGCCTTATGACTGGTAAGGACCCTGAGGCACGGTGCTCAGGAGCCCCCTTCTAACGTTCGAGCGGCTCTAGGTCATTAGGATCTAGTCCCGCACATTTCCCGACCGCCATTGCGTGTGACCGAGTGAACGGATGTAGCCACGGAGTCAGGCCCTGCCTCCCTCGACAATGGCTTGATCAAGGACGTTGTCAAGGACGGTAGGTGGCCTTGCGACTGGTAAGGGCCCTGAAGCGCCATGCTCCGGAGCCCCCTTTCGACGTTAAAGCGGCTCTGCGTCGCCACGACCCGGTCCGGCACATTTCCCGACCACCGCTGCCTGGGACCGAATGGACGATCTCAGCCACGACGTCAGGCCCTGCCTCCCCTGATAACGACCGGATCACCAAGGACGATATCAAGGGCGGCAGGTGGCCTTGTGACCCGTAAGGCTCCTGGAGCGCCATGCTCTGGAGCCCCCTTGGACGCTCAAGAGACTCTGATTTTTTTCTTGCCGATCATGGTCCTAGGGAGCAGTGGGGCTCCCCTATCCCCTCGTTGGGCGATGCGTTGTAGCCGGTGGTCCCGAGCGAAGAAGGTGGCTCGCCGAAGGACGCAAGCAAGGCAGCGTCTCAGGTTGCCAAGTGGATGTAACGAAAATTGTAAAGGATGCGACTTGCAGTAGTATGCGCCAGGTAGTTGGAGTTCCTGCGGTCAACAGACACTATTTAAGGCAGTAAATCCAAAAAAATTACCTTGCTGAATAGTTGAAGCCCCCTTGCACCCGAGGAATGCCGCACGAGGCCTAGCCTCCGACGCCCATGCCTGCATCTTGGTCGTCGCGGGTGATCCGTGCCGCTAGCGTCTCGTTGCAATATTCGACTCGTCCTCCTGAGGCTCGTGAGTTTGGCCTCACGTAGTCGTTCCGCGAGGAAGGCTTGAGGGCGCCCTCCTGCCTGGGCACCTTGGGCCCGGCTCAAGGAGGAGCCCCCGAACACTCCTCACTCTTGAGGAGGGTAGGCGCCTCAGGGGGACGCTTGAAGCTCTTCATCGTCGGGAGGGTCAGGTAGCGCCGCATACTCTGGCACATACGACTCCACGTAGGCGCTTGCCCGTCCCCGCGGCCGGTCATCAGCGGGATGGTGGCGGTCCCTCTTGGAGGCGGAGGGGGATCCCCCGGGTCGTGCTGTTGGAAGATCTTCTTGCAGTAGGCCACCACGCGAAGTCGCTTGTTCCTGTTGCCACCGTTGGTTGGTCCCGGCGCCGCCCGGTTCTGACTTCCGCCTTGATATCCTGTAGTATCTCTGCTGTCGTAGTTCATCCGCGCCATCGCCTCCGCCCTCTGCTGGCTGCGCCGGAAGGAACGCTCCTGTCAGGCCGCCCTAGGCTGTCGAGGGCCGACCTGGTCTCGGTGATGCGTGCCAGCGTGCGCGTCGGTCGTCCCGCCGTTGGCTTCTCGTCCTTGGTGGTTGTCAGTGTAGTGCGCTTCAGCACCGGTCGCTGGGGTTTGGAGAAGGTGGAGGGCAGCGCGAAGCGTGTCTCTCTCGGCCCCGCCTAGAATGGGCAGGGCCCCGAAGCTTGCAGGCTCGGGGCCCGGCACGCGGTGCGAACCCCCGGCGCCCGGCGCTTGTGGCTTTGAAGATGTTCCAGGCTGGATGGTCTTCTGGGCGATGGCGATTAGCTCCATGATGTGGTCCGCCCAAGCATCGAAGACCCATGGTGTCGGTCGTTGGCGGAGCATCTCTCTTGCCATCTGCAACGCATTGTGTGTGCTGAGGTCCCCCAAGTTGATGCGGCGCACTACGGGTGCCCGGGCCACCGCCCAGCCCCCATGTGCGTGGGTAGCACGGGTGGTCGTCACGGTGGAGACGATGTTGACGGCCTGGTACGAGCCGCCTGGTCCTGCGATGCCGGTATGCGAGTCTCCAGCCGTTGTGACATGGCGGTCGGAGACCAGCTCGACGAGGCTCGGAGAAGCTGGTTGGTCGCCGGCCATCGGTGCAGCGGTCTAATAACGAGGAAGCTGGAAGAAATCCCTCACACGCCCCTACCTGGCACGCCAAATGTCGGATTTCAGGCTCCGCCAAACCCTAAGGATTCGAACACTGGGCGTGAATGAAGGTCTCTCCCTGCTTCGCCTCGCCTAGCCCGCTACTCGATGGAAACGATGAAGAACTCACTCGAAGGTGAGGTGAACTCAGAACACAGTAGTTTACCTAGGTTCGGGCCGCAGCGAAGCGTAAAACCCTACTCCTGCTTTTGGTGGATTGCCTCTCACGGAGGTTGATGAACGAGATAGTACTCTGCTCTTGAGCCTCTGGAGGCCAAGCGGCTTGGTGTGTTGCTCTAGGGTTACGATGATCACATCCCCCTATCAGGTATCCTACCCTCTCTATTTATAGTGGAGGCCAGGGTCCTCTTCCCTTATCATAGACGGGAAGGGATCCCAGAATGACCAGTTATGGTGGGAGACAAGGGAATATGCTTCCCCTGCCAAAAAAGGTCTTCGCCTGCAAAGCCGCTGCCAGCGCTGCAGAGGTGAGCATAGGGATGACGTCCGTCCTGCCGGCGGGTGACCATGGTCTTGTTGCACTGGAAGGTAAACCTTTAGGAGATGCCTTTGGAGTCTTGATTTGCCCCCACCTTCTTTGCACTAAAGGGGGAACTGTCATGTCCTGCCATCTTCTGATCGCCTGCCCTTCCATGGTGTCATCCTTGACTCCTGAGGCCCTATATTGCCTTCAAATATCCGTCGCTCCAGAGGGTCCTGAGGAGGGCCCAGTGGGTTTTGATGTCGCCCTTCCTCGCGAGGGCCTTGTTCAGGGTGGTGCTGCTCCTTGCTGATCTTGCGCCGATGAAGTGGCCCAGTCCTAGACCGCAGGCCAGTGCTGCCTCTTGAGCTTGTGTTGGTTTTCCCTTGAAGAGGAAAGGGTGATGCAGCACAGGAGCAATAAGTATTTCCCTCAGTTTTGAGAACCAAGGTATCAATCCAGTAGGAGAATCAAGCCAAGTGTCCGAGCTTACACCCAACGCTATAAAGGGGTTGTTAATCCTTTCAAAATCGATTGCAAAGTGAGATCTGAAGGCGGAAAGTGCAACGAAGTAAGAAGTGTAAGGATGAAAATATGATGTGACGTAGACCCAGGGGCCATAGTGTTCACTAGAGGCTTCTCTCAAAATAGAAAATATTACAGTGGGCGAACAAATTACTGTCGAGCGATTGACAGAACCGCGCAAAGTCATGATGATATCTAAGGCAATGATCATACATATAGGCATCACGTCCGAGACAAGTAGACCGATACTTTCTGCATCTACTACTATTACTCCACACATCGACCACTATCCAGCATGCATCTAGTGTATTGAGTTCATGACGAACAGAGTAACGCCTTAAGCAAGATGACATGATGTAGAGGGATAAACTCAAACCAATGATGTAAACCCCATCTTTTTACCCTTGATGGCAACAACATGATGCGTGCCTTGCTACCCCTTCTGTGACTGGATGAGGTCACCGCACGGTATGAACCCAAAACCAAGCACTTCTCCCATTGCAAGAATCATAGATCTAGTTGGCCAAACAAAACCCACAACTCGAAGAGAATTACAAGGATATGAAATCATGCATATAAGAGATCAGAAGAAACTCAAATAAGACTCATAGATAATCTGATCATAAATCCACAATTCATCGGATCTCGACAAACACACCGCAAAAGAAGATTATATCGGATAGATCTCCATGAAGATCATGGAGAACTTTGTATTGAAGATCCAAGAGAGAGAAGAAGCCATCTAGCTACTAGCTATGGACCCGAAGGTGTATGGTGAATTACTCACGCATCATCAGAGAGGTCATGGTGTTGATGAAGAAGCCCTCCATATCCGAATCTCCCCTCCGGCAGGGCACCAGAACGTGCCTCAGATGGGATCTTGCGGAGACAGAAGCTTGCGGCGGCGATTATTTTCGTGGATCTCTCGCGTAGTTTTGGATTTTTCGAGAATTTATAGGCGGAAGAGGTAGGGCAGACGAGCCACAAGGGCCCACAAGCCTGCTAGCCCCCCCCCCCCCCCGTGGCCGCGCCTAGGGGGCTTGTGGAGTCCCCTGGTGGCCTCTGCCTTGGTTCTCACGTCCCCTGCGTATCTTCTGTTCCGGAAAAAATCTTTTCGGAAGTTTTATTCCGTTTGGACACCGTTTAAAATTCTCCTCTGAAAGGGGCTAAAAACACGGAAAAAACAGGAATTGGTACTTGGCACTGAGTTAATAATTTAGTCCCAAAAAGATATAAAAGGCATACAAAACATCCAAAGTTTGACAAGATAATAGCATGGAACAATCAAAAATTATAGATACGTTGGAGACGTATCAGCCGACTGGTCTGGATACCCCCGTTCCCAGAACGCCGACAGTTCCCAACAATTCACTAATGGTACAGGACTAGATCCCAAATAGGAAAGCACGCTCATTGAGTTCATTTGTGAGAATCGGGACATCTTGGCATAGAAACCTTCTAACATGCCTAGTCTAGAGAGGGAACTCGGTGAGAACCACCTTAATGATTATCCTAAGTTGAAACCCGTTCGAGAATTCCTTTGTTGTTTTAACAGGGAGAGGCAGAAAGCTATTGGTGAAAAAGTAGACCGAGTCCTTGCTGCCGGGTTCATCGTTGAAGTTTTTCATCAAGAGTGGTTGGCAAATCCGATTGTTGTTTTAAAGAAGAACGAGACTTGGAGTATGTGCATTTATTACACATATTTCAACAAAGCATGCCCCAAGGATCTGTTTGCTCTTCCTCACATCGATTAGATCATTGACTCCACGGATGGACGTGAACGCGTGTGCTTTCTGGATGCTTATTCTGGTTATCATCAGGTCAAGATGACTGCTGAGGATCTAGAAAAGACGGCCTTTATCACCCCTTTCGGCGCTTTCTGCTATGTCTCTATGCCTTCTGGTCTTAAGAGCGTGGGGGCTACTTATCTGCGCTGTGTCCAGAACTATTTACACAACCGAATTGGATGCAAAATTCATCCTTATGTCGATGATGTTGTAGTTAAATCCCAGAAGAAGGAGACTTTGCTGGATGACCTTAAGGAAACATTTGACAACTTTTGTATATACAAGATGAAGCTTAACCCGACCAACTGCATCTTTGGAGTGCCTGCGGGCAAGTGGCAGGGATTCCTGGTTTGGAGCGTGGTATCGAGGACAACCCAGAGAAAATCAAGGCGGTGACTTCCCCATCTAAACCGGCAAACATTAATGACGTCTATCGCATGGCGGGTCCTATTGTAGTGTTGAGTCGATTTATAAGCCACCTTGGTGAGAAGGCGATTCCTCTCTATCAGTTGCTCAAAAACACTAATAATTTTGTCTGGACCAATGTCGCTAACGATGCATTTGAAGCACTAAAGAAGCAGTTGGTTGAGTCGCCTCTTTTAGACACCCCATCAACAAAGAGCCTATGCTCCTGTACATAACCACAAATAATAAAGCGGTGAATGTTGCAGTTGTCGTTGAGCGCAAGGAAATAGGGAAAGAATATCCGATGCGAAGGCGTTATCAAAACAACCGTATCCACATTGGCAGAAGCTGGTTTTTGGTGTTTTCATGGCAGGTCATAATTTCATGCACTGTTTCCAGGGACATCCAATCAAAGTGGTCAGTTCAGCTCCTCTATGAGAGATCATCCAAAACAGGGAGGCGACAGGCCGGATTGCTAAATGGGCGATCGAGCTTGGACCACATCAGGTGAGGTATGTGCCTCGGAAAACCATTAAATCTCAAGCTCTGGTGGACTTCATCAATGACTAGACTGATTTACATGTCCTTGAAGAAAAACTAGATAACACATACTAGACAATACAATTTGATTGGTCAAGACAACTTGAAGGCTCGGTGCTGGAGTAATTTTATCTTCCCCTCGAGGTGAAATTTTTTGTTATGTCTTACGACTTATGCTTACTTGCACTAACAATGCAACTGAGTATGAAGCTGTACTTAACGGGCTCGGTATGGCTACAGCGGGGTGAGATGCTTGGGCGACTCAGATTTGGTGGATCAACAAGTAGCAGGGGCTTGGGATTCCAAGGACGCTCTCATGGCGGCTTATCGACGAGTAGTCATAGTTACTGCAGGTCATTTTCAGATTTATCAAATTGATCACATGGATTGTTGGCTCAGTGAGCCTACATATGCCTTGTCCAAACTTGTTTCTCAATGCAAGCCAGGGCTAGCTAATGTTTTCCTTGATGTGATCCACAATCCTTCAGTTAAATTGCTATCAAAGGACGACATTGCTATTCGAGTTCCTAAGGCACAACTAGTGGCGGCTCTTTATGCAATCCCTGTTTTGGACCATACCATATTTGCCATATTTCACATGAGGCGAGCTCCGTGATGAGGAAATCATCACCCAACAAATTGTGAGACACCGCAAGTCCATGAGTATAGTCAATGGCGATTTAGACTGTCGAAGCATCACTCGCATTTTCAATGTTGTGTTTCTCCTGCTGAAGGTCGTGAAAACCTTAATGAAATCCATGTCGGAGATTGTGGTCATCCTGCCGGCTCAAGGTCTTTGGTTGCAAAAGCTTATCTTCATGGTTTTTACTGGATTACCGCTCATGGTGATGCAGAAGACATCGTGCAAAAGTGCGATGGTTGCGAGAAGTTTGCAAGACAGGCTCATGTGACGGCTCAAGAGTTACAGATAATTCCAATAACTTGTCCATTTGCACTTTGGGGGCTCGATATGGTGGGTCCTTTCAAAATGTTGTCATATAAAAAAGACACATCTTCTGGTTGTAGTAGATAAATTCAGAAAGTGGGTTGGAGCAGAGCCATCAGTAAATATGATGCTGAGGCCGCGGTGCAATTCATGAAAAAGTTGATTTACCGTTATGCTTACCCACATAGCATCATCACAGATAATGGCACAAATTTGTCTAAATGAGCTATGGAGGAATTTTTCCAACAAGAACATATCCTTCTTGACCTTGCATCAATAGCACATCCACAATCCAACTGACAGATAGAGCGGCCGAACCAAAATTTTTTAGGTGGGATCAAACCCCCACTCATGGTACCTTTGGAGCAAACACCGGGTTGCTGGGTCAAAGAACTCCACTCAGTACTTTGGAGCATACACACTACTCCCAATAGATCCACATGCTACGCGCCATTTTTATTGTTTATGGAGTGGAGGCTGTTTTACCAAGTGATATCAGACATGACTCTCCTAGATTTACAACTTATGTTGAAGGAGGCAATGAACAAGCTCTCCATAACACCCTTGATGCATTGGACAAGGAGTGTGATCTCTCTGCCTCACAATCAACCATATATCAACAAGACCTACATTGCTATCATAGCCATAGAGCTTACGATCGAACTTTTCAGGAAGGTGACTTAGTGCTCTGTTTGATTCAGGACCAAATAGACAGGCACAAACTTTCGCCACCATGGGAAGTGCCTTTTTTCATTAGCAAGAAACTCAACAATGGGTCATATTATCTGATCGACATACGCGAGCATAAGAAGTCACATACCTCACATGAGGAAACAAACAGGCCATGGAACATTACTCACCTTTGGCCTTACTATACTTAGAGCCACTAGCTCCACAACATTGTACATATCAATGCATACATATTTGTGTTCAATAGAATAATGCCGACACCCCCGAAACTTGAGGTCTCTCTCATTTCAGCTACAAAATTGCCTGAGTCTTTATTCTTTGAAACATAGGTCACTCGGGGGCTCCCAACTCAACGAGTTAGCCAATTATAATTTCCCTCTTGACCCAACTATAAGGCAAACACAACAAACAATTATGGTTAAAAATGCCTGTCTGCATGATGCTTCTCTGAATAAGGTGACCCCGTGTACCCTCGATAAGTCAATCCTTATGCAACTTGAACTTATCCAGGTTAAAACATGCTTGTGTCACGTGAGAGCCAGCATACAAAAAGTGAGGATACTCCGTGGGCTATTGAGCCGCCTTCTTTGAAACTTGGTCAAACCCGCATGTTCGTTCCATGCTACTCCAACCTCGTGTACTCTAGGATAAGTCAATCCAAACTTATCCAGGTTAAACCATCGATTGGGTCATGTGAGGTCTCGCTTACAGAAAGCAAGATTAAACCAGTGGCTATCATGCTAGTTTCAATGAATTAAGGATTTGTGTCTCAAAAAATCTATATACATTGCCGAGCTTACAAAGCCGACACATAAATATATCTTATCTCATATCCTTATTGTAGGAATTTCATCTTTTTACAATCATATATTGACCACCAAGCTATTATACTTTGTCAGAAAGATGATCAATTATTTTCTTGCACAAAATTATTTCTGGGTTATACACGGACCGCCGGGTTATTATGTCGTATCACAATATGACCACTTATTTTGCTGATCAAGATATCAGAGGAATATTTATGATTTTAGCAACTTATCCCGTACAAGAAAAGAGGGCAACTTATCAAGCAATCAAAACACAATGTAAAGATATATTGCTAATATTATCACAGATTCAAACTTGAAGTTTTGCATGCATGATGGCTCGACAGACAAGTCAAATCCACTACCCCTTATTACGGGCTCATCTCACGAGCCACAAAAATACCAAGTTTTCCCACCCCACAGTAATTGAAATTACTCCTGCCTGTGGCAAAGGACAGGCCGAAACAATTTCTTATAATAGCAATTGTAACAATTTGTGCATCAAGGTAGACCAATCCTTTTGTGGAAAAGGACAAGACGTAACAATTTCTTATAATAGGCAAAGCATTCTTGAGGGCACACGAGAATTTCATCTAGTCACTTTCACCATGTTGGGTTAATTCACGTTTGGTACATTGACAATTTCATATGTGGGTGGACTGGTGCTTGGGTTCTGTTCTTACTTGAACAAACCTCCCACTTATGATTAACCCTCCCACAAGCATCCGCAACTACGATAAAAGTATTAAGAATAACTTCTAACCATATCATTAAACATAGGTATCCAAATCAGCCCCTTACAGAGTAGTGCATAAACTAGGATATAAGTTTTTGTCACTCTCGCAACCCACCATCTACTTACTACTCCACAATGCATTCCCTTAGGCCCAAAGATGGTGACGTCTTATGTAGTTGATGTTCACATAACACCACTAAGGGAATCGCAACATTCATATCATCAAAATATTGAACGAATATCAACTTCACATGACTACTTGCAACATGACTTCTCCCGAGGCCTCAAGAACAAAAGTAACTACTCACAAGTAATAAGCATGCTCATGATCAGAGAGGTATTAAATAGCATATTGGATCTGAACATATGATCTTCCACCAAATAAACCATAAAGCATCAACTACAAGATGTAATCAATACTACTAGTCACACCCCACGTACCAATCTGACGTTCACGTACAAGATTGAGCACAAGAGATGAACTAGGGTATTGAGAGGAGATGGTGTTGATGAAGATTGGTCTCCCCAAGATGAGTAGGTTGTTGGTGATGATGATGGCCACGATTTCCCCCTCCAGGAGGGAAGTTCCTTTGGTAAAATCGCTTCTCCGGAGGGCAAAAGTGCTCCTGCCAGATTCCGCCTCGAGACGGCGGCGCTCCATCCCGAAAGTCCTCCTCTGGTACTTCTTTGCTCTGATATTTTTTATTTATTCCAAAATAAATTTCCTTAAAGTTTCAGCCCATTTGGAGATGTGCAGAATAGGTATCTGTGACATAGCATTTTCAGGTCCAGAATTCCATGTGCCGACATTCTCCCTCTTGATGTAAACCTTGCATATTATGAGAGAAAAGGCATTAGAATTACTCCACCAAGTGGAAAAATGCATAAACACACTATAAATAGAAGTAACAAAACATTTTATTTTCCCTAAGATATTTAATAGCAGCATGATCAGTGTGAACAATTACTTTAGAATCAACAATGTAAGATATGAATTTATCACAAGCAAATACAACTGCTAAGAATTCTTTTTCAGTTGTAGCATAATTTTATGGGCACTGTCTAGAGTTTACTAGCATAATGAATGACATTTAGTTTCTTATCAACTCTTTTTTCTAGAAGAGCACCAGAATCATAATCACTAGAATCACACATAATTTCAAAAAGCAATTTCCAATCAGGTGGTTGAACAATAGGTGCAAAAGTTAATGCTTTGTTAAGTGTTTCAAAGGCTTCTACACAATCATCATAAAAAACAAAGGAACATCCTTTTTTTAATAAATTAGTAAGAGGCCTAGAAATTTTAGAGAAGTCTTTAATAAACCTCCTATATAAACCAACATGACCAAGGAAACTACGGATACCTTTAATATCTTTAGGACATGGCACCTTCTCAATTGCATCAACTTTAGCCTTATCCACCTCAATACCTCGTTCAAAAATTTTATGACCCAAGACAATACCTTCATTTACCATAAAGTGGCACTTCTCCCAATTCAATACAAGGTTAGTTTGCTCACATCTCTACAAAATTTGATCAAGGTTGCTTAAGCAATCATCAAAAGAAGTTCTGTAAATAGAAAAATCATCCATGAAGACCTCAACTATTGCTACTTCTCAAACAACAGCGCCAGAAATTGACACGTTGACGGAGACTGAGCTTGCATTGGTTTTTCCCTTGAAGAGGAAAGGGTGATGCAGCACATGAGCAGTAAGTATTTCCCTCAGTTTGAGAACCAAGGTATCGATGCAGAAGGAGGGTCTCGTCAAGTCCAGAGTACCTGCGCAAACACAAACAAGCTTGCACCCAACGCTTCAAAGGGGTTCTCAATCCCTTCAAGATTGTTTGCAAAGTGAGATCTGTAGGCGAGAAGTGCAATGAAGTAAAAAGTGTAATGCTGAAAATATGGTGTGGAGTAGACCCGGGGGCCATAGTGTTCACTAGAGGTTTCTTTCAAAATAGCAAATATCACGTTGGGTGAACAAATTACTGTCGAGCTATTGATAGAACCGCACAAAGTCATGACGATATCTAAGGCAATGATCATACATATAGGCATCATGTCCGAGACAAGTAGACCGATACTCTCTGCATCTACTACTATTACTCCACACATCGACCACTATCCAGCATGCATCTAGTGTATTGAGTTCATGACGAACATAGTATCGCCTTAAGCAAGATGACATGATGTAGAGGGATAATCTCAACACAATGATGAAAACCCCATCTTTTTACCCTTGATGGCAAACACCACGATGCGTGCCTTGCTACCCCTTCTGTCACTGGATGAGGTCACCGCACGGTATGAACCGAAAACCAAGCACTTCCCCCATTGCAAGAATCATAGATCTAGTTGTCCAAGCAAAATCCACAACTCAAAGAGAATTACAAGGATATGAAATCATGCATAAGAGAGATCAGAAGAAACTCAAATAAGATTCATAGATAATCTGATGATAAATCCACAATTCATCGGATCTCGACAAACATATCGCAAAAGAAGATTACATCGGATAGATCTCCATGAATATCATGGAGAAGTTTGTATTGAAGATCCAAGAGAGAGAAGAAGACATCTAGTTACTAGCTATGGACCCGTAGGTCTATGGTTAACTACTCACGCATCATCGAAGAGGTCATGGTGTTGATGAAGAAGCCCTCCGTATCCTAATCCCCCTCCGGCAGGGCACCAGAATGTGCCCCAGATGGGATCTTGCGGAGACAGAAGCTTGCGGCGGCGGAAAAGTGATTTCAATGATCTCCTGATTTTTTTGGGATTTTTAGGGAATATATAGGCCCAACCCCTAGGGCAGAGGGAGCCCAGGGGCCCATAAGACTGTGGGCCGCGGCCTACCCCCCTATCCGCAGGGTGGGGACTTGTGGGGCCCCTGAGGCTCCCCTGCCTTGGCTCTCAAGCTTCCTCATCTTCTTCCTTTACGGGAACAATCTTTTCGGGGATTTTCTTCCGTTTCGACTCTGTTTCAAAATCTCCTCTGAAAGGGGTCAAAAACATGGAAAAAACAGGAAACCATGCACAACATCCAAAGTTTGACAAGATAATAGCATGAAACCATCAAAAATTATAGATACGTTGGTGACGTATCAAGCATCCCCAAGCTTAACTCCTGCTCGTCCTCGAGTAGGGAAGTGATAAAGAATGAATTTTTGATGTGGAATGCTACCTAGCATAGTTGTCCTTTGCAACTTCGTTCACGTGACATGACTGTTTAGATCCGTGAGATTCAAAACAATAGTTTGCTATTGAGATGAAAACAATAATACTTCAAGCAAACTAGCAAGGTAATCATGAACTTTCAAAATAACATGGCCAAGGAAAGTTATCCCTACAAAATCATATAGTCTCGCTATGCTCCATCATCCTCACACAACAAATTTAAATCATGCACAACCCCGGTATTGGCCAAGTAATTGTCTTCGCACTCTTACTTTCTAAAACTTTTTATAACTATCACGCAATACAAGAGCACGAGCCATGGATATAGCACTATAAGTGGAATAGAGTGTGGTGGTGGTTGTGAGACAAAAAGGAGGAGATGGTCACATTGACTCAGCGTATCAATAGGCTATGGAGATACCCATTAATAGATATCAATGTGAATGAGTAGGGATTGCCATACAAGATATGCACTAGAGCTATAAGTATGTGAAAGCACAAAAGGAAAACTAGTGGGTGTGCATCCAACTTGCTTGCTCACGAAGACCTAGGGCAATTTTGAGGAAGCCCATCATTGGAATATGCAAGCCAAGTTATATAATGAAGATTCCCACTAGCATATGTTAGTGACAAAGCAAGAATCTCTCAATCATGAAGAACATGGTGCTATTATGAAGCACAAGTGTGGAAAAAGATAGTAGCATTGTCCCTTTTTTTCATTTGGGATCTTAGGCATCTTTTTTTCTTTTCTTTTCTTTTCTTTTCTCCCCCTTTTTTGTTTTTGGGCTCTTTGGCCTCTTTTTTTATTTCCTCACATGGGACAATGCTCTAATAATGATGATCATCACACTTTTATTTACTCACAGCTCAAAGCTCACAATGATGATGACTCCATAGGAAATGCCTCCGGCAGTGTACCGGGATGTGCAACGATCTAGCATGGCGTATGATGTGGAAACATCTCGCTAGCTTTCTTACGATCATGCAATGGAAATATGAGAGTGACGGCACAAGTCATGAGACGGAACGGTGGGAGTTGCATGGCAATATATCTCGGAATGGCTATGAAAATGCCATAGTAGGTAGGTATGGTGGCTGTTTTGAGCAAGGCATATGGTGGGTTTGTGCACCGGCAAGAATTGAGCGGCACTAGATAGGCTAGCAATGGTGGAAGGTGAAAGTGCATCTATACCATGGACTCACATTAGTCATGAAGAACTCACATAGTTGTTGCGAAAGTTTTTATTAGTAATCGAAACAAAGTGCTAAACGCGTACTCCTAGGGGAAGGGTTGGTAGGTGTAAACCATCGCATGATCCTGACCTCAACACAAAGGTTGACAATCAATAGATCAATTATGCTCCGACTTCCTAACATATTGGTTCACCATACATGCATGCTACGGGAATCACTAACTTCAACACAAGTATTTCTAGATTCACAAGACCCTACTAACATAGCTCTTAATATTACCAAATCCACGTCTCAAAACTATTTGAGAGGAATCAAAACTTCTCTTTCTAGTGAATGCACATGAAGATGGAGGTTTTTGCATCCTCTTTGGGTACCTATCACCTTTGGGACTACTTTCATAGCATAAGCCAACTACCAAGTCACGTACCTCCGTGCTCTAAAAGATATAAGTGAAGCACTAGAGCAAAAGTATCTAGCTCAAAAGATATAAGTGAAGCACTATGAGCATTCTAGCAAAATCACGATGAGTGCATGTCTCTCTCTCTCAAAAAGGTGTGCAGCAAGGATGATTGTGACACAACAAAAAGAAAAGACTCCTAAGATACAAGACGATCCAAGCACAACACATATCATGTGGTGAATAAAAATATAGCTCCAAGTAATGTTACCGATGGATTGAAGACGAAAGAGGGGATGCCTTCCCGGGGCATCCCCAAGCTTAGGATTTTTGGTGTTCTTGAATTTGGCTTGGTATGCCTTGGGCATCCCCAAGCTTGAGCTCTTTCCACTCCTTATCTCTTTGTCCATAAGAACATCACCCAAAACTTGAAAACTTCACAACACAAAACTTAAACAGAAACTCGTGATAACATTAGCACAAGAAAACAAACTACCACTTCTTTTGGTACTGTAGCAAAATTGAATTCTATCTATATTGGTGTTGGGATACGGTATTCTCACTTTTCTATGGCAAGTACCCCCCTATACTAACCATAGTTTCATCAAAACAAGCAACCAACTCAACAAAAACAGAATCTGTCAAAAACAGACCAGTCTGTAGCAATTTGTATACTTTGTATACTTCTCGTACCTCAAAAAATCTGAAACATTACGACGGCCTGGGCAAAAAGCATATCAACCAGCAGAAAAAATAATCAACTCAAAAGCTCTTTCTGAATAAAAATTAAAAATCATCTCGTGAGCGAAAAGTTTCTGTCTTTTTCCAGCAGGATCAAACAACCATTACCAATACTAGTCATAAAGGTTTTGCTTGGCTCAAACACAAAAAGAAACACAAAAAACACAATCACAACAGAATTGTGATGGTGTGGACACAACAAAACAGAAAGAAAAAAGATAAATTCATTGGGTTGCCACCCAACAAGCGCTATTGTTTAACGCCCTTAGCTAGGCATCAAAGCGATAGAATCACGTATCGTCGTCTTTGGTGCTCAAACCATAAGTAGCGTGATCACTTATCATCTTATGGTTTTCATCTTTCTTTCTAGATGATTCACCACTATTTTTTGGAACAAAAACATACTTGGTGACCTTATTGTGGGCAAAATTTGGAGTATTCTGCACAGCGGCATAAGCGGAACCCAAGTTGGTTATAACATCCTCTAGTTTGCCAATCCTAGCGGAATCATGACCTAGTTGTTCGTTAACTATGGGTTCCTTCTCCTTTAAATTTTTCAAAACCATTCCCACCTTGGATCCCTACTAAGTGATTAGATTGTGGATCTTTTTATCCAAATTCTCAATGAGTTCAATCATAGCAACTTTATTTTCAATGACGTCGAGCCTATGCATCACATGTTCCAGAGTTAAGGTAGTTCCATTAACCATTAGTGGGGGTGAGCCTAACAAATTTATTACAACTCCGTAAGAATCAATTGTATGGCTACTCAAGAAATTTCCACCTACGATGGTGTCAAGACTATACCTATTCCAAGGAGAAACACCCACATAAAAACGGCGAAGCAGGACGGTAGTGGATTGCTTATGAGTAGATCTACTCTTCCTCAATTTGTTTGAAATTGAGAACTTCGCTCCCGGGAGTATCGTTCGAAGTGGTGGATCTAGCCATGAGGAAATGTAGACTATCCCACACAGACGAACAGAAAGCAGGCGAGAAAAAGGGCGAACGAAAAGGCGAACGAAAAAGGCAAACGAAAAAGGCAAATTGGTGAAATGGGGGAGAGGAAAACGAGAGGCAACTGGCAAACAAAGTAAATGCAAGAGATGAGTTTGCGACACCTACTTGGATGAGTTCTTGACATGATCTTCCTCCCCGGCAATGGCACCAGAAATCCTTCTGCTACTTCTGAAACAACAACGCCAGAAATTGACACGTTGACAGAGACTGGGCTTGCGTTGGTATTTTCCCTTGAAGAGGAAAGGGTGATGCAGCACAGGAGCAGTAAGTATTTCCCTCAGTTTGAGAACCAAGGTATCGATCCAGAAGGAGGGTCTCGTCAAGTCCAGAGTACCTGCGCAAACACAATCAAGCTTGCACCCAACGCTTCAAAGGGGTTGTCAATCCCTTCAAGATTGTTTGCAAAGTGAGATCTGAAGGCGGAAAGTGCAACGAAGTAAAAAGTGTAAGGCTGAAAATATGGGGTGGAGTAGACCCGGGGGCCATAGTGTTCACTAGAGGCTTCTCTCAAAATAGCAAATATCACGTTAGGTGAACAAATTACTATCGAGCAATTGATAGAACCGTGCAAAGTCATGACGATATCTAAGGCAATGATCATACATATAGGCATCACGTCCGAGACAAGTAGACCGATACTTTCTGCATCTACTATATTACTCCACGCATCGACCGCTATCCAGCATGCATCTAGTGTATTGATTTCATGACGAACAGAGTAACGCCTTAAGCAAGATGACATGATGTAGAGGGAGAATCTCAAACCAATGATGAAAACCCCATCTTTTTACCCTTGATGGCAACAACACGATGCATGCCTCGCTACCCCTTCTGTCACTGGGTGAGGTCACCGCACGGTGTGAACCCAAAACCAAGCACTTCTCCCATTGCAAGAATCGTAGATCTAGTTGGCCATACAAAACCCACAACTCGAAGAGAATTACAAGGATATGAAATCATGCATAAGAGAGATCAGAAGAAGCTAAAATAAGATTCATAGATAATCTGATCATAAATCCACAATTCATCGGATCTCGACAAACACACCGCAAAAGAAGATTACATCGGATAGATCTCCATGAAGATCATGGAGAACTTTGTATTGAAGATCCAAGAGAGAGAAGAAGCCATCTAGTTACTAGCTATGGACCCGTAGGTCTATGGTGAACTACTCACGCATCATTAGAGAGGTCATGGTGTTGATGAAGAAGCCCTCCGTATCCGAATCCCCCCTCCGGCAGGGCACCAGAATGTGCCGCAGATGGGATCTTGCAGAGACAGAAGCTTGCGGCGGCGAAAAAGTGATTTCATGATCTCCTGATTTTTTGGGATTTTTAGGGAATATATAGGCGCAACCCCTAGGGCAGAGGGCGCCCAGGGGGCCCACAAGCCTATGGTCCGCGGCCTACCCCCTGGCCGGGGGGTGGGGGCTTGTGGGGCCCCTGAGGCTCCCCTGCCTTGGCTCTCAAGCTTCCCGATCTTCTTCCGTTATGGAAAAAATCTTTTCGGGGATTTTCTTCCGTTTGGACTCCGTTTCAAAATCTCCACTGAAAGGGGTAAAAAACATGGAAAAAACAGGAGCTGACACTTGGCACTGAGTTAATAAGTTAGTCCCAAAAAAATATAAAAAGCGTGCAAAACATCCAAAGTTTGACAAGATAATAGCATGAAACCATAAAAAATTATAGATATGTTGGAGACATATCAACTATCTTGTCACAAAAATCAGAGAATATATGAGTCAAGCATCTTTGAAAGTAGCAGGTTCATTGAATAATCCAAAAGGCATACGTCTATAAGAATAAGTTCCAAAATATCAAGTAAAGGTGGTTTTCTCTTGATCAGGTTGTGACATGGGTATTTGTGAGAAACCGGAATAACCATCTAGAAAGCAAAAATGTGTGTGCTTTGATAATCTTTCTAGCATTTGGTGTATGAAAGGTAAAGGATAATGATCTTTTCTAGTAGCTTTTTTGAATTTTCTAAAATCAAATACCATTCTATAGCAAGTCACAATTATTTGTGGAATGAATTCATTTTTATCATTACGAATAATAGTAATACCTCCTTTCTTAGGAACACAATGAACGAGACTTACCCATCTACTATGAGCTATGGGATAAATTATACCTGTTCTAGAAGCTTTAATATTTCATTTCTTACGACTTCTTTCATTTTGGGATTCAATGTTCGTTGGTGATCAACAACGGCTTTAGCATCTGGTTATGTATTAATCTTGTGCTGATAGAGAGTGGGACTAATGCCCTTAAGATCATCAAGAGTATACCCAATAGCATCTTGGTGCTTCCTTATAATTTTTAACAATCTTTCTTTTTCATGATCTGTAAGGTTAGCACTGATAATAATAGGATATATCTTATTTTCATCAAGATAAGGATATTTCAAAGTGTCGGGTAATTGCTTTAGTTCAAACACGGGATCACCCTTGGGTGGAGGAGGACCTCCTAGAGTTTCAACATGCAAATTGTGTTTAAGGATAGGTTTTTGTTGAAAGAACATATTATCTAGGTCATCTCTATTATGGATATGCATATCATTTTCATGGTCTAGCAAATATTGTTATATTGCATCAATAGGAGGAATGGCAATAGAAGCAATACCAATTACTTCATCTTTACTAGGCAATTCTTTGTCATGGGATTGCTTAGTAAACTTGGAGAAATGAAGCTCATGAGACATACCACCAAAATTAACACCGACTGTTTCCTTTTTTGCAATCTATTTGAGCATTGACAGTGTTCAAGAAGGGTGTACCAAATATTATGGGACAAAAATTATTTTGTGGTGAGCCGAGTACTATAAAACAAGTAAGGTATTTTACTTTTCCACACAAGACTTCAACATCTCTAACAATCCCAAGGGGTGTGATGGTGTCTCTATTAGCAAGTTTCATAGTAACATCTATGTCTTCTATTTCAGCGGGTGCTATCGCATGGATAATTTCTTGATATAAGGTAAAAAGAATAGCACAAACACTAGCACCATATCACATAAACCATGATAGCAATGATCTCCTATTTTGACTGAAATGACACGCATGCCAACAATAGGTCTATTCTTCTCCTTAGTATCAGGTTTGGCAATTCTAGTAGCTTCATTACAGAAATAAATAACATGCCCATCAATATTATCTACCAAGAGATCTGTAACCATAGCAGTACTAGGTTATATCTTGATTTTCTCAGAGGGTTTGATTGTTCTAACATAACTTCTGTTAACCAGAGTTGAAGCTTTAGCATGTCCCTTTATCCTAACAAGGAAAGGTGGTTTCTCAATATAAGTAGTAGGCACGACTGGGTCAACATTGTAAATGATAGTCTCATCCTCAAATTTAATTGGTTCTTCAACTTTTTATTTAATAGGGGGATGATATTTAAACCATTTCCCTTTAGGGAGATCAACATGAGCAACAAAGGTTTCACAGAATGAGGTTAATATCTCAGAGTCCAGTCCATATTTAGTGCTAAAGTCATTGAAAGCATTGGTATTCATAAAACAACAGAGTCAAACTTAAGTTTTATACCTGAGTCCTTACCTTCGTTGAGTTCCCAATCTTCAGAGTTGCGTTTAATTATTTCCAAAAGACCCCACCTGAATTCAATAGTCTTCTTCATAAAAGAAACAAAACAAGAAGTATCGAGCATGGTTTGATCATTACGAGAAAGTCGAGTATACACATTTTAAATAATAATTTCTCTCGGGAGCTCATGATTGGGGAACGAATATGACATTGACTTCAGCCTCCGCCAAGCTAGAGCTATACATTCTCCTTCACAAGGCCAAAGATTATAGATAAAATTCTGATCACAATGAACAAGATGCATATAATATTGTTTTTGGTGAAACTCCAATTGCAATCGATTCCAGTTCCAGGATCATGTAGCATCATATGGCCAATACCATGTCAATGATTTCCCCCCAAAGATAAAGGGAAAACCTTCTTCTTGACTTCATCTCTGTATAAACCTGCAAGCTTAAATAATCCACAAACTTCGTCCACATAGATTAGGTGCATATTGGGATGTCTTGTTCCATCTCCTGCATAAGGATTAGCTAGGAGTTTCTCTATCATACCTGAAGGAATTTCATAATAAATATTTTCAATAGGTTCAGAAGGTTGAGGTACAAGTCTTCGTGTTTTCGGTCGAGGTGAAGGTACCACGAACACACCCCTCAAAGGATTACTTTCCATAGTGACAAGTAACAGTAAAGTTGAGCACGTAATATAGATTTCCCCTTACCAAATTCCACTTACCAAAGGTGCTTCACTCCCCAGAAACGGCACCAGAAAAGAGTCTTGATGACCCACAAGTATAGGCGATCAATCTTAGTCCTTTCTGTAAGTAAGAGTGTCGAACCCAACGAGGAGCGGAAGGAAATGACAAACGGTTTTCACCAAGGTAATTTCTGCAAGCACTAGAATAGCGTTAACAAGTTGTTTGATAGCAAGATAATTGTACCACGTGACAAGTAGAAATAGTAGCAATAGGTCAAGCAAGGTAGCCCAATCCTTTTGGGGCAAAGGACAGCCCGTAACAATTTTTTATAATAGGCAAAGCGTTCTTGAGGGCACACGATAATTTCATCTTGTCACTTTCATCATGTTTGGTTAATTCGCGTTTGGTACTTTGATAATTTGATATGTGGGTGGACAGGTGCTTGGGTGCTGTTCTTACATGAACAAACCTCCCACTTATGATCAACCCTCCCGCAAGCATCATCAACTACGAGAAAAGTATTAAAAATAAATTATAACCATAGAATTAAACATAGGGATCCAAATCAGCCCCTTACAAAGTAGTGCACAAACTGGGGTTTAAGTTTCTGTCACTCTCGCAACCCATCATATAATTACTACTCCACAATGCATTCACTTAGGCCCAAAGTGTTGGGGAATGTAGCATGGGAAACAAAAAATTTCCTATGCACACGCAATACCTATCCATGGTGATGATCATCTACGAGAGGGGAGAGTGAATCTACATAACCTTGTAGATCGCTAAGCGGAAGCGTATATAACGCGGTTGATGTAGTGGAACATCTTGGCGATTCAAATCTCATCCCGTCCCGCGATCTCATCACGATCTGTCCCGCGATCCCATCACAATCCATCCTGATCTAGTGCCGAACGGACGACACCTCCGCGTTCAGCACACGTACAGCTCGATGACGACCCCTGCATTCTCGTCCCAGCAAGAGAGACGGTGAAGTAGATGAGTTATCCAGCAGCGTGACTGTGCGCCGGTGATGGTGGTGATCTATTCCTGCAGGGCTTCGCTTGAGCACCGCAGAAATCCGATCTAGAGGAAGAACTACAAACTAGAGGAGAGGGTAGCACATGGACGAAATTGTGTGTCTCAAAAACCCTCAATACCTCTAGTGTATATAGGAGGGAGGGAGGGGAGGAGGCAGCCTCAAACCCCCTAGGTTTGGCCGAATTTGGAGGTGGAGGAGTCCTACTCCAATCCTACTAGGAGTAGGATTCCTCCTTTCCACTTGGAAACCCTTTCCACCTTTTCCACCTTTGGGTTTTTGCCTCTCAAACCTCATGGGCCTTAGTGGGAGATTATGTAAGCCCACTAGGGTCTGGTTTGTATCCTCCCACAGCCCATAAGGCCCCTCGGGGTGTGACACCCCTCCCGATGGTCCCCGGTACCCTCCCGGCACTCCCGGTACACTACTGATGAGCCCGAAACTTTTCCGGTGACCAAAACAACACTTCCTATATATCAATCTTTACCTCCGCACCATTAAGGAGCTCTTCGTGAAGTCCAGGATCTCATACGGGACTCCGAAAAACTTTCGGTTACCAACACCTATAACTCAACTATACCGAAACGTCACTGAACCATAAGTGTGCAGACCCTGTGGGTTAGAGAACTATGCAGACATGACCTGAGACATTCTCCGGTCAATAACCAATAGCGGGACCTGGATGTCCATATTGGCTCCTACATAGTCTACGAAGATCTCTATCGGTTGAACCTCTATGTCAAGGATTCAGTTAATCCCGTATGCTGTTCCCTTTGTCCTTCGGTATGTTACTTGCCTGAGATTCGATCGTCGGTATCTCCATACCTAGTTCAATCTCGTTATCGGCAAGTTTCTTTACTCGTTCCATAATACAAGATCCCGTAACTAACTACTTAGTCACATTGCTTGCAAGGCTTGTTGTGATGTTGTATTACTGAGTGGGCCTCGAGATACCTCTCCATCACATGGAGTGACAAATCCCAGTCTTGATCCATGCCAACCCAACAGACACCTTTGGAGATACCTGTAGAGCACCTTTATAGTCACCGAGTAATGTTGTGACGTTTCATACACACAAGGTATTCCTCTGGTGTCCGGGAGTTGCATGATCTCATGGTCATAGGAACAAATACATTGACATGCAGAAAAACAGTAGCAATAAACTGACATGATCATATGCTACGTTTATAGTTTGGGTCTTGTCCATCACATCATTCTCCTAATGATGTGATCCCGTTATCAAGTGACAACACTTACCTATGTACAGGAAACCTTGACCATCATTGATCAACGAGCTAGTCAACTAGAGGCTCACTAGGGACAGTGTGTTGTCTGTGTATCCACACATGTATTTGAGTTTCCAATCAATACAATTCTAGCATGGATAATAAACGATTATCATGAACAAGGATATATAATAATAAATTTTTTATTATTGCCTCTAGGGCATATTTCCGACACAAAGATGGTGAAGTGTTATGTAGTCTACATTCACATAACACCACTAAGGTAATCACAACATTCATATCATCAAAATATCGAACGAATATCAACTTCACATGACTACTTACAACATGACTTCTCTCGTGGCCTCAAGTAAAAAAGTAACTACTCACAAGTAATAAGCATGATCATGCTCAGAGAGGTATTAAATAGCATATTGGATCAGAACATAGGATCTTCCACCAAATAAACCATAAAGCATCAACTACAAGATGTAATCAACACTACTAGTCACACCCCAGGTACCAATCCGATGTTTAGGTACAAGATTGAGCAGAAGAGATGAACTAGGGTTTTGAGAGGAGATTGTGCTGATGAATAAGTTGATAAAGATTGGCCTCCACTGTTGGGGAACGTTGCATGGGAAACAAAAATTTTCCTACGCACACGAAGACCTATCATTGTGATGATCATCTATGAGAGGGAGATTGGATCCACATACCCTTGTAGATTGCTAAGCGGAAGCGTTAAGAAACACAGCTCACGTAGTGGAACGTCTTCACGATCCAAATCGCCGCTCTCCCACAATCTGCGCCGATCTAGCACAGAACGGACGAAACCTCAACGTTCAGCACACATACAACTCGCTGACGATCTCCGCCTTCTTGATCCAGCAAGAGAGACGAAGAGGTAGCTGAATTCTCCGGCACCACGACGTCCTGGCGGTGATGATGGTGTAGCTACTCCGGCAGGGTTTCGCTATGCCATACCGAACTAGCTACGGGGTGTCGCAAAGTAGTGGAGGGAGAGAGGGATGCACAAAGGCTTCAGGTGAAAAACCCCTCTCAAACCTCCTTTATATATAGGAGGAACCAAGGGGAGGGTGGCTTGCCTCCTACTCCAAGGAGGAGGAGGAGGCCGAGCCAAGAGGGAGGAGTCCTCCTCCAATTCGGTTTGGTGGAGGACTCCTTCCCATCTTGTCCACCTCCTACCTTCTTTTTTCCCCTTTTCCTTCTTCATTTTTCCTTGACCGAAATAGGCTTATTAGGCTGGACTCACCAGCCCACTAAGGGCTCTTGCGCCACCCATGGGACTATTAGGTCCTCTCCCGGGTGGGTGGCCCCTCCGTGTAAAACCCCAGAACCCATTCGTCACTCCCGCTACTTTACCGGTAATGCCCGAAATCTTTTCTGAAGCCAAATGCAACAATCCTATATATCAATATTCATTTCTGGACCATTCCGGAGACACTCATGGCGTCCGGGATCTCATCCGGGACTCCGAACAACATTCGGTTACCAACATCAACAATTCAACTAAACCGAAATCGTCACCGAACATTAAGTGTGCACACCTTGCGGGTTCGAGAACTATGTAGATTTGACCGAGACACTCTGTGGTCAATATCCAGTAGAGGGACCTGGTCGTCCATATTGGATCCTACATATTCTACGAAGATCTTATCGTTTGAACCTCTATGTCAAGGATTCACACAATCCCGTATATCATTCCCTTTGTCCTTTGGTATGTTACTTGCCTGAGATTCGATCGTCGGTATCGACATACCTATTTGAATCTCATTACTAGCAAGTCTCTTTACTTGTTCCGTAATACAAGATCCCGTGGCTAACTCTTTAGTCACATTGCTTGCAAGGCTTTTTTGTGATGTTGTATTACCGAGTGGGCCCCGAGATACCTCTCCGTCACACGGAGTGACAAATCCCAGTCTTGATCCATGCTAACTCAACGGGCACCTTCGGATATACCTGTAGAGCACCTTTATAGTCACCGAGTAATGTTGCGACGTTTGATACACACAAGGCATTCCTCCGGTGTTAGTGAGTTACATGATCTCATGGTCATAGGAATGTATACTTGACATGCAGAAAACAATAGCAACAAAATGACATGATCATATGCTACGTTTATAGTTTGGTCCTTGTCCATCACATCATTCTCCTAAAGATGTGATTCCGTCATCAAGTGAAAACACTTGTCTATGGTTAGGAAACCCTAACCATCCTCGATCAACAAACTAGTCAACTAGAGGCTCACTAGGGACATTCTTTGTCTATATATCCACACATGCTTTTATGTTTCCATTCAATACAATTATAGCATGGATAATAAACGATTATCTTGAAACTAGAAATATAATAATAACTATTTTATGATGGCCTCTAGGGCATATTTCCAGCAGTCTCCCACTTGCACTAGAGTCAATAATCGAGGTTCACATATCTATATGATTTACAATGTAATGAATCTAACACCCATACAGTTCTGGTGTTGATCATGCTTCGCTTGTGGAAGAGGTTTAGTCATCGGATCTGCAACATTCAGATCCATGTGCACTTTGCAAATATTTATGTCCTCCTCCTTGATGTAATTGCGGATGGCATTGAAGCGTCGGTTTATGTGTCTGGTCCTCTTGTGAAACCGTGGTTCCTTGGCTAGATCAATGGCCCTAGTGTTGTCATAGAACAGATTGATTGGGTCCAGTAAACTTGGCACTACTCCAAGATCTGACATGAACTGCTTCATTCAGACACCCTCCTTAGCCACCTCTGGGGCAGCTATGTACTCTGCTTGTCATGTAGAATCATCTATGACGCTTTGTTTGGAACTGCACTAGCTTACCGCACTCCCGTTAAGAATAAATATGTATCCTGTTTGAGACTTAGAGTCATCCGGATCAATGTCAAGGCTTGCATCAACGAAACCCTTTATGACGAGCTCTTCGTCACCTTCATAAACGAGAAACATTTCCTTAGCCCTTTTCAGGTACTTCAGAATATTCTTGACCGCCACCCAGTGCTCCACTCTTGGATCACTCTGAAACCTTCCTGCCATACTTATATCCAGGCGGACATCCGGTCTTGTGCACAACATTGTATACATGATAGACCCTATGGTTGAAGCATAGGGGACTACACTCATCTTTTCTCTATCTTCTACAGTTAATGGACATTGAGTCTTACTCAACTTTATACCTTGTAACACAGGCAAGAACCCCTTCTTGGATTGTTCCATTTTGAACTTCTTCATTACTTTATCAAGGTATGTGCTTTGTGAAAGAGCTAGCAGCCGCCTTGACCTATCTGTATAGATCTTTGTGCCCAATATGTAAGCATCTTCTCCTAGGTCCTTCATTGAAAAACTTTTATTCAAGTAATCCTTTACGCTTTCCAAGAACTCTACATTGTTTCCAATCAGCAATATGTCATCCACATATAATATTAGAAATGCTATAGAGCTCGCACTCACGTTCTTGTAAATACAAGCTTCTCCAAAAACTTGTATAAACCCAAACGCCTTGATCACCCCATCAAAGCACTGATTCCAACTCCGAGATGCCTGCACTAGTCCATAAATGGATCGCTGGAGTTTGCACACTTTGTCAACATTCTCTGGATCAACAAAACCTTTGGGTTGCATCATATACAACTCTTCCTTAAGAAACCCATTAAGGAACGCCTTTTTAACATCCATCTGCCATATTTCATAATCAAAAAATGCAGCTATTGCTAATTTGATTCGGATGGACTTAAGCATCGCTACGGGTGAGAATGTCTCATCATAGTAAACTTCTTGAACTTGTGAAAAGCCTTTGCCACAAGTCGAGCTTTATAAACAGTCACATTACCGTGTGCGTCCGTCTTCTTCTTTAAGATCCATTTGTTCTGAATAGCCTTTCGACCTTCAGCTAATACTTCCAAAGTCCATACTTTGTTTTCATACATAGATCCTATCTTGTATTTCATGTCTTCTAACCATCTGTCGGAATCTGGGCCCACCATTGATTCTCCATAATTCGCAGGCTCATTGTTGTCCAACAACATGATTGATAAAACATGATTCCCGTACCACTCAGGAGAAGTACGTGCTCTTGTCGACCTACAGGTCCACAGCTACTTGATCTGAAGCTTCATGATCACCATCATTAGCTTTCTCTTGAACTAGTGTTGCCTCGATAGAAATTTCTTTCTGCCCTGCGCCACCATCCTGTTGAAGCAGAGGTTCCACAACCTCATCAAGTTCTATCTTCCTCCCACTCAATTCTTTCACGGAAACTCTTTCTCAAGTAAATCTCCGTTCTTAGCGACAAGCACTTTGCCCTTGGATCTGAGATCGAAGGTATACCCAACTGTGTCTTTTGGGTAACCTATGAAGATGCACTTGTTCCCTTTGGATTACAGCTTTTCAGGCTGAAGCTTTTTGACATAAGCATCACATCCCCAATCTTTAATAACTTTGGCTTCTTGCCATACCACAACTCATATGCTGTCGTCTCAATGGATTTTGATGGTGCCCTATTTAAAGTGAATGCAGCCATCTCCAATGCATAGCCCAAAAATGATAACAACAAATCGGTAAGAGACATCATAGAACGCACCATATCTAATAAAGTACGATTACGACATTCGGATACACCATTGCGATGTGGTGTTCCAGGAGGTGTCAACTGTGAAACAATTCCGTATTATCTCAAGTGAGCACCAAACTCATAACTCAGGTATTCACCTCCTCGATCAGATCATAGGAACTTGATCTTCTTGCTATGACGATTTTCAGCTTCACTCTGAAATTGCTTGAACTTTTCAAACGTTTCAGGCTTGTGTTTCTTCAAGTAGATATAACCATACCTACTCAAATCATCAGTGAAGGTGAGAAAATAATGATATCTACCCGCGCCTCTATGCTCATCGGTCCGCACACATCAGTATGTATGATCTCCAACAAGTCACTTGCACGCTCCATTGTTCTGGAGAACAAAGTCTTAGCCATCTTGCCCATGAGACATGGTTCTCATGTGTCAAGTGATTCAAAATCAAGTGACTCCAAAAGTCCATCAGCATGGTTTTTTTCATGCACTTTACACCAATATGACCTAAGCGGCAGTGCCACAAGAAAATGGCGCTATCATTATTAATTCTACATCTTTTGGTCTCAATGTTCTCGACATGAGTGTCATCACAATCGAGATTCAATATGAACAAACCCTTCACACTGGGTGCATGACCATAAAAGATATTACTCATACAAATAGAACAACCATTATTCTGTGACTTAAATGAGTAACCGTCGTGCAATAAACAAGATCCAGATATAATATTCATGCTTAACGCACACACAATTTAACAATTATTTAAGTTCATCACTAATCCCGATGCTAACTAAAGTGAGAGCGTGCCGATGGCGATCCCATCAACCTTGGAACCATTTCCCACGTGCATCGTCACTTCATCCTTTGCCAGCCTTCGATTATTCCATAGTTCCTGTTTCGAGTTGCAATTGTGAGCAACCGAACCGGTATCAAATACCCATGCACTACTACGAGAGCTGTTGAGGTACACATCAATAACATGTATATCAAATATACCTTGTTTGGCGTTCGCCGCCTTCTTAGCGGCCAAATACTTGGGGTAGTTGCGCTTCCAGTGACCAGTCCCCTTGCAATAATAGCACTCAGTTTTCGGCTTATGTCCGGCCTTAGGTTTCTTCGTTGTAGGGGCAACAACTTTGCCACTCTTATTGGAATTACCCTTCTTGCCTTTGTCGTTTTCATTGAAACTAGTGGTTTTATTGACCATCAACACTTGATGTTCTTTCTGGATTTCCAACTCAACGACTTTGAGCATCACAAACAACTCGCCGGGTGACTTATTCATCCCTTGCATGTTATAGTTCAAAACGAAGCACTTATAGCTTGGTGGCAGTGACTGAAGAATCCTGTCAGGGATAGCTTCTTGTGGGAGTTCAATCCCCAGCTCAGCTAGACGGTTAGAGTACCGAGACAATCTGAGCACGTGTTCACTGACAAACGAATTCTCCTCCATTTTGCAAGCATAGAACTTATCAGAGGTATCAGACCTCTCAATTCGGCATTCTTCTCAAAGGTAAACTTCAACTCCTGGAACATCTCATATGCTCCATGACATTCAAAACGTCTTTGAAGTCCCGGTTCTAAGCCATACAAAACTGCACATTGAACTAGTGAGTAGTCATCCTTACGGGACTACCAAACGTTCAAAACATCTTGGGTCGCCGTAGCGGGTGGTGCATCACCTAGCGCAGTGATACGTCCCAAACGTATCTATAGTTTCTGTTTGTTCCATGCTCTTTTGGGTGACATTGTTATATGTTTAGCTACACTTTCATACCTTTTTACACATATTTGGACTAACCTACTAACTTAGTGCACCCAGTGGCAGTTTCTGTCCGCTGATGTCTTTTAGTTGTAGGGACTTTACCCCAATTTTCAGAATCCCAAAAATCCCGAGAAAAATATATAAAAATCAGCATGACGGACGCTTCACGAAGCATCAAGGTGGGCCAGAGGGGAGCCAGGCCCTGCCCAGGCGGCCATCTGGCGCGGGCCCCCTCCTGGCCGCGCCACCAGGCCGCCTGGGCGGCTGGTCCACCCCCTGGCGCCCTCCTTTGGCCTATATTTACCCATCGGACGGAAAACCCTAGAGATATATCCAGAATCACAAATTTCTCCACCGTTCCACCGCCGTAGCGCTTCCAAGATTGGGAGCGCCAGAAGACCTCTTCCCGGCACCCTATCGGAGGAGGGATTGACCTCCGGGAGCTTCTCCACCACCATGGACACTTCCCAGACGTGTCGTGAGTAATCCCCTTGGACCATGAGTCCATGACCAGAAGCTATGTGATGTCTTCTCTACAATCTTGTGCTTCAATGCTTAGCCCTTGTGAGCTGCCCTACATGATCAAGGCATCTATGTAATTTACCTATTGTTGCTATGCTGAGTTTGGTGGGATCTGATGGATTATGACATTATGTCCAGATTGTGATGAGTTATATATTTGGTTCTCCTATTATATTATGTTCTTGAGTAATTCATGCATGTCCTCTGTTGCATGTTATTTCTTTGGCCGAGTAGTAGATTGTAACTCCAAGAGGGAGAGTTATGCATGATTGTGGGTTCATGCCCCCTGATGTCTAGCTTGAGTGACAGAAACATGAAACTAGGGGATGTGTTGTTGCCACCAGGGAGAAAACAACGGTTCTTGTGACCACGGTTGCAAGGATTGTTTACCTTACGCAAAGTTCGTTAATGCAGTTGTCGGTTGCTTTGAGTTTACACTTTGGGTGGGGCTCGCAACTTAATACCAGCGAGATGTTCTGGATAGACATCTGAAGGTGGATGATTAGAGAGTAGATGCTGATGGATAAACGGTCTACTTGTCTTGGTGTACTGCCCATTACTTTTGAGCCTCCAACTTTCTAGTAGCATGAATTAGCATCGCGGTGTGTTTATAATTCTGTCAATTGCCCAACTATAATTTGTTTACCCAACATAGTTGTTTATCGTCTTTTGGGAGAGACATCATTAGTGAACATCATGGGACTTTGATCCATATTACCACCATTGTTTACACCTCCATCATATACTGTTTTTATTTACTTTTCCGTTGCAATCACTATTGCTATTCCCGATTGTGTGTTGATCCTTTGCAAACTACAAGACCGGAGAGATTGACAACCTCTCTGAACTCGTTGGGAGCAAAGTTATTTGTTGTGTGTGCAGGTCCACGTCTTTTGCTAGCGCCAGAGCAGCGGACAACTACTTGTTGATCCTTGGAGTCCTCCTGGTTCGATAAACCTTGCACTCCCCATGTAAGGGAAATCTGCTGCTGACTACATATCCACCTTCCACTTTGGGAAACCAACGAGGGGCGAGAAGTATATCCATCAACTCGTCCTCAAGCAAATTTCTGGCGCCGTTGCCGGGGGCTCCAGTCTTCAAGATAGGGGAGTTGCACACTTTCTTTTACCTTTGCTTTTTAGTCTTGTTAGTTTTCTTTCTAGTTTTTGCTTTAGTCTTATACCAAAAACCACAAACAATTAGTTGCTTTGTTCTTGCTTGTTGCTGCTGCTATGGGTTCCACTGAGAACACCAAGTTGTGTGACTTCACTAGTCACAACAAGAATGAATTTATCTGCAATCCAATTGCTGCTCCCACCACTGAGGCGACCTCCTGTGAGATTAAACCTGCTTTACTAAACCTTGTTATAAAGATCAATTCTCCGGTGCTGGAGATGATGCTGCTTTGCACTTGAATAATTTTGTTGAGCTTTGTGATATGGAAAAGTACAAACAAGTAGATGATGATATTGTTAAACTTAAGCTTTTTTCCCTTCCTCCTTGAGAGGAGGAGCTAAAGTGTGGCTTTAATCTTTGCCTAGGAATAACATAGATTCTTGGGATAAGTGTGATACGTCTCCATCGTATCTACTTTTCCAAACTCTTTTGCCCTTGTTTTGGACTCTAATTTGCATGATTTGAATGGAACTAACCCGGACTGACGCTGTATTGAGCAGAATTGCCATGGTGTTGTTTTTGTGCAGAAATGAAAGTTCTCGGAACATCCTGAAAATTTACGGAGAATATTTCTGGAAAATATGAAAAATACCTGCGCAAAGATCCACCGGAGGGGATGGGCCAGTGGGCCACAAGCCCTGTAGCCGCCGCCCCCTGGTGGCGGCTACCAAGCTTGTGGGGCCCACGTGGCTTTGCCGCCCCCAATTCCAGCGCTATTTATTCTGTTTTGTCCCAGAAAAAATCAGGAGAGCAGATTTCATCGCGTTTGCGATAAGGAGGCTTCGCCACATCATGTTCTTCATCTGGAGGGCAGATCTGGAGTCCGCTTTGGGCTCCGGAGAGGGGAAATCGTCGCCATCATCATCATCAACTTTCTTCCCTCTCCAATTCCATGAAGCTCTTCATCATTCGTGAGTAATCTATTCGTAGGCTCGCTGGGCGGTGATGAGTAGGATGAGATCTATCATTTAATCGAGTTAGTTTTGACGGGGATTGATCCATAGTATCCACTATGTTCTGAGATTGATGTTGCTACTAGTTTGCCATGCTTAATGCTTGTCACTAGGGCCCGAGTGCCATGATTTCAGATCGGAAATTATTATGTTGTCACCAATATATGTGTGTTTTAGATCCAATCTTGCAAGTTGTAGTTTCCTACTATGTGTTATGATCCGGCAACCCCGGAGTGACAATAACCGGAACCACTCCCGGTGATGACCATATTTTGAGGAGTTCATGTGTTCACCAAGTGCTAATGCGTTGTTCCGGTTCTTTATTAAAAGGAGAACCTTAATATCCCGTAGTATCCTTTTGGACCCCGCTGCCATGGGAGGGATGGACAATAGATGTCATGCAAGTTCTTTTCCCTAAGCACGTATGACGACACACGGAATGCATGCCTACTTCACATTGACGAACGGGAGCTAGCCACATATTTCTCCGTGTTATAACTGTTGCATGATGAATATCATCCTACAAATCACCGACCCATTACCTACGAGTTTGTCCCACTACTGCTGTTACTGGTTTTGCTCTACTGCTGTTACTAGCTACTACTGTCACTACTGCTGTTCCTTGTCACTGCTGTTACTCATTACACTGTTCCTACTTGCTACAATACTTTTTCTCGCGCCGTTCACGGGAAAGAATATTTCCCGTCCACGGGCAACTTCTGGCGCCATTGATAAAACTGTTAGGAATAGTCTACCGTCAACAGATCGTTTCTGGCACCGTTGTTATCATACTACTTTGCTGTTGATACGTTGCTTGCAGACACTATTCTTTCAAGTGTGGTTGAATCTGACGCATTCAACTGCTAATACTTGGGAATATTCTTTCACTTCCCGTCGGTTGAACCAACAAATTTGGGTTGAATACTCTACCCTCGAAAACTGTCGCGAACCCACGCGCTGGTGGGCCATTGCAAGACAATTGCTAATTGTTGAGAAACTGGGAGAAGTTATGGATCCGTTGCCGTGGAGGCATTAAGTCAGGAACACGTCAACAACATTTTTCTAGTGTCGTTGCCGGGGACTGCTAGCAGCATTTTTCTGGCGCCGTTGCCGAGGAAGGGATTGCTATATTCTCTGAGTCACTTGGGATTTACATCTGCTGATCACTATGAAGAATCTGAAAGATCCAAAAACCAAAGTTTTGCCCTCAACTACGAGGGGAGGTAAGGAACTGCCATCTAGCTCTGCACTTGATTCACCTTCAGTTATGAGTAAATTTGCGACACCACCTCCTCCTAGAAATCTTGATATGTCACCTGTGCTTGATGATGCTTATGATGCTACTATGCCTGATACTGCTAGAGATGCTATGCCTGATACTGCTAGAGATGCTATGCGTGATACTGCTAGAGATGCTATGCGTGATGATGCTATGTTTGATACTGCTTTGCCTGATTATGCTAGAGATGCTATTTTGCCTGATGATGTTATGCTGGATACTGCTTTCCCTGATGATGCTAGAGATACTACTTTGCCTGATATGCCACTAGGGGTATTCCTTGATTCTCATATTGCTAGAGTTACTGCCAATGCTCATGATGCTTCTGAAACTGCCGATACTATTGAGATAGAACCTGCTTTTGCTCCTGCTAGATCTAGCTCTCCTAGATATGAATTGCCTGATATACCTCAGGGTTATGTTATGGAGGGAGAGATAGCTGAGGATTTTCTTGCGTGTAAGGATGCCTATGACGCTGAGAAATTACTTCTCAAGTGGAAGGAAAACTCTCTGAAAGCTAGGATGAAATACGACCCGAAGTTTGCCACTTCACGTATCTTTATCACCGATAAGGATTATGAATTCTCTATCGACCCTGAGATAATCTCTCTAGTCGAATTTGATCCTTTCCATGATTATGATTCTGAGACGGTCGTAGCCCATCTTACCAAACTACACGATATAGCCACCCTTTTCACTAGTGAGGAGAAGATCTGCTACTACTATATCCTTAAGTTGTTTCCTTTCTCTCTAAAGGATGACGCTAAAGCCTGGTTCACTTCTCTTGCTCCTGGATGTGTGAGTAGTCCCAAGGATATGGTCTATTACTTCTGTGAGAAATATTTCTCTGCCCATAAGAAGCAAGCTGCCTTGCAGGAAATATACAACTTTGCTCAACTCAAAGAAGAGAGTCTCCCACAAGCTTGGGGGAGGCTCATCGAGCTACAAAATGCTTTGTCTGATCACCCTCTTAAGAAGAACGAGATACTTGATATCTTCTATAACGAAATCTATGCAAGAAGCCAAGAAATCTATGCAAGAGAAAGGCATTAGACCCAAAGATGTCAAAAATCTACCACCTATCGAAGAGATCCATGGTCTCGATAACCCGATACAAGTAGTAGAAATGAATTCTCTGCGTAGGTTTGATGAGAGTGATATTCCTTTTGATAAACCTGCTAGCCTATGCTTTGATGAATTTGACAACTTTGTTGCGAAACAACAGAGTTTCAATGATTATGTTAGCAGACATTTGGAACAAAGTACTCGTATGCTTAGTCATTTAAGTGCTTGTGTAGACAGAAATTTCAATGATCTGAAGCTTCTGAGTAAACATGCCTCTATGATTACTACTTAGGTAGAACAAGTACTTAAAGCTCAGAATGACTTGCTCAATGAATTAAATGACAACTCTGTCAGAGTCATTACTAGAGGAGGCAAAATGATTCAGGAACCTTTGTATCATGAAGGCCATCCTAAGAGAATTGATCAAGATTCTCAACGAATTAATGCTGATACACCCAGTCATCCTAAGAAGAAGAAGGATGATAGAAACCTACATGTCAGTTCACCAAATACTCTCACACGTGAAGAACTAAATGATATTTCTGCGTTTGATGCAGAAACACAATCTGGTGATGAACATGAACCTGGTGACAATAGGGACAACGATGTTCATAATGAGGCTCAACCTAGCAATGATAAGGATGTGGAGATTGAATCTACGGTTAATCCTCATGACCCACAACCTAAGAGATACGATAAGAATGACTTCGCTGCTAGGAAGCATGGTAAAGAAAGGGAGACATGGGTTCAGAGACCCATGCCCTTTCCTCCTAAGCCATCCAACAAAAAGGATGATGAGGATTTTGAGCGCTTCGTTGAGATGATAACACCCGTCTTTCTGCAGATGCGGTTAATTGATATGCTCATGTCTCCATATGACAAGTACATGAAAGATATCGTGACTAATAAACGGAAGATACTAGATCCTGAGATCTCCACCATGCTTGCCAATTACACTTTCAAAGGTGGAACTCCTAAAAAACTTGGTGATCCCGGAGTGCCCAATATACCTTGCTCCATTAAAGGAAACTACTAAGAACTGCCTTATGTGACCTTGGAGCCGGTGTTAGTGTTATGCCGCTCTCTCTTTATCTAGACTTGAACTGGATAAGTTGACACCCACTGAAATTTCTCTGCAAATGGCCGACAAGTCAACTGCTTTCCCTATCGGCATTTGCGAGGATGTGCCTGTTGTGGTTGCTAACACCACTATCTTAACAGACTTTGTTATCTTGGATATTCTCGAGGACGATGCCATGGCTGTCATCCTCGGAATACCCTTTTTAAACACCGCAGGGGCTGTTATAGATTGCAACAAAGGCAATGTCACTTTCCATGTGAACGGTAATGAGCATACAGTGCACTTTCCGAAGAAACGATATCAAGTACATTACATCAATGCTATCGAAAAAACTTCATTGATTCTTATTGGGAGCTTATAATGCCCTATTCCTCGTGTCAAGATGAAGTATGATTTGCTTGTTGGGGAGATACATATCCCCATTGAGGTGACTTAGTGGCTATTCGACAATTCTCCGTTTCCTTTTGCGATTCGAAAAGGTTTTGTCATGAGGATTTGATCAACCCCATTGACGGATTTCTTTCGATGACCATGAAATGGATGAATCAAAGAGTCACATACCTCTGTTTTAAGCTTTCACTTTGTGTTGCTTAGAATAAAAATGATAGATTTAGTTTAGTTTTTCTTGTTTTCTGTTTTAGCGTCCTAGAGAAAAATACCCCGAAAATAAAAGTTCTCCGATGGTCCTGAAAATCTAGTATGATTTTTTCTGGATTTTTTGAAAAATACTGGGACTGAGAGCTGGCCTGGGGGCCACACCAGCAGGCCACAAGCCCTGTAGCCGCCGTCACCCCCTGGTGGCGGCTACCAAGCTTGTGGGGCCCACAGGGACCTCCTCCACTCATTCCAGCTCCCATCCTCTTCTTCTACCTCTAGAAAAAATCGTTTCGTAGCTCAAACCCGTGTTCTTGCTCATTTGGCTGTGATTTTCGATCTCCTTTCTCAAAGCACCATTCTCCGAACCGTTTTAGGAAAATTACTCCTTGGTAAGTGACTCCTCCCTTGGTCCAATTAGTTTTTGCTCTAGTGCTTTATCCTTCGCGTATTCTTGCTACCTTGGTGACCCTGTTCCTGAGCTTGAAATGTTGATTTTATCTGGTCCCAAGTAGTTTTAGCGCGTGAATACGGTCTCTAGACACTAGTAGGAGTAGTTGCTACGAGTTGGGTTCATCCTTACTCACTTTTCTTTCGAAGTCTCTAAAAATTTCAGAATTTTTCAGAGCTAGAAAAGGGAAAAGATGAGGAGGTTCTTGAGGTGCTCTTCAAGCCGTAACCCCAAGGAGGATGAGAAGAACCACCCCAAGTACGTGGTTCCTCGAGTCATAGAGGTTCGAGCGTGCGAGTGGCCAAGTGATGAATTTTTGTGCACCGCTGGGCTTTATGAAGACTTTTATTACTTGGTGGAGAATGGAGGTCTTACCGCATTCGTTGAAGATACGTGCTCACAATACCTCCTCCTCACCAATATTTTCGTTCAAAACTTCAAATTATATCCAAGGAAGAATCCTCCCATGGTTGAGTTCATGTTATACGACATCCCCCAGTGGATGACACTACAGGATTTTTGCAATGTATGCAAATTACCTTATGTTGGGGATATTCATGACCCTCGTCCACGGGACTTGGAGGATTTCATAGGTACTATTGCTGTTGGAGAGGAGAGAGGAGTGTCTTGCGCTAGAATTGCTAGCATACATTTCCTGTGCTTCGGTACTTCTCATTATTTGTGGGAAAATGTTTGATTGGCCGTGGGGAGGCTGGATCACTTAGCTTTCCAGACCTTGCGGTTTTGCGCGAAGGCCTTTACAACGATAAGACTTATAGCCTAGGTGCTATAGTAGCTCAGTGGTTGAACACAAACCGTTCCAAGGGTGTCGTCTATGGAGGTATCTATGCTACCCGTCTTGCCAGACACTTTGAGATACCCGTTAGACTGGGGGAGGAAGGAGAGATGCTTCTTCATGAGAAATATCTGGATTACGACAGCATGGTTCGCCATGATTTTCTCGATAGAGATGCTAGTAGACGGATGATTTATAACCTGGTATTTAGTCAGGGTACTCGAGAGACTCTTACTTTGCTTGCTCCTTCTTTGTTCGATCTTCATGCAGGCAGGTACATGATACGTCTCAAACGTATCTATAATTCTTGATGGTTTCACGCTGTTATCTTGTCATCTTTGGATGTTTTATGTACCTTTTATATCTTCTTTGGGACTAACTTATTAATTCAGTGCCAAGTGCTAGTTCCTGTTTTTTGTGTGTTTTTGGCTCTTTTCAGATCTGATTGTGGAAGGGAGTCCAAACGGAATAAAATGCCCGAAATGATTTTTTCCCGAACGAAAGAAGATCAGGGGGCTTGTGGGCCAAGCCAGGAGGGCTACAGGGAGCCCACAAGCCCCCACTCTGCCACCAGGGGGCGGCGGTGGGCAGGCTTGTGGGCTCCCTGGCGCCCCCCTGACCTAGATCTTGGGCCTATATATTCCCTAAAAATCAGAAAAAAATTCAAGGGAGCCAAGAAAATACTTTTCCGCCGCCAAAGCTTCCGTTTCCTCGAGATCTCATTTGGAGACCCTTCCCGGCGCCCTGCCGGAGGGGACTTTGGAGTTGGAGGGCTTCTTCATCATCATCATCGCCCCTCCAATTACTCGTGAGTAGTTCACTTCAGATCTACGGGTCCGTAGTTAGTAGCTAGATGGCTTCTTCTCTCTCTTGGATCTTCAATACAAAGTTCTCCATGATCTTCATGGAGATCTATCCGATGTAATCTTCTTTGGCGGTGTGTTTGTCGAGATCCGATGAATTGTGGATTTGTGATCAGATTATCCATGTTATATATTTGAGTCTTTGCTGATTTCTTACATGCATGATTTGATATCCTTGTAAGTCTCTCCGAGTCTTGGGTTTTGTTTGGCCAACTAGATCTATGATTCTTGCAATGGGAGAAGTGCTTGGTTTTGGGTTCTTACCGTGTGGTGACCTTTCCCAGTGACACTAGGGGCAGCAAGGCACACATCGTGTAGTTTCCATCAAGGGTAACAAGGTGGGCTCTGTCGTAGATATGATATTGTCCATCTACATCATGTCATCTTGCTTAAGGCGTTACTCTGTTCTTTTGGACTTAATACACTAGATGCATGCTGGATAGTGGTCGACGTGTGGAGTAATAGTAGTCGATGCAGAAAGTATCGGTCTACTTGTTTTGGACGTGATGCCTATAGATATAATCATTGCCATAGATATCGTCACGACTTTGCGCGGTTCTATCAACTTCTCGATAGTAATTTGTTCACCCACCGTCTACTTGCTTTCATGAGAGAAGCCACTAGTAAACACTACGGCCCCTGGGTCTATTCACTTCTATCGTTTCCACTTTTGTTTTTTACTTTGCTTTGTTACTTTGTTGCTTTCAGTTCTCACTTGGCGAACAATCTATAAGGGATTGACAACCCCTTCATAGCGTTGGGAGCAAGCTTTTTGTGTTTGCGCAGGCTCTTGAGATACTCCTTCACTGGATCGATACCTTGGTTCTCAAACTGAGGTAAATACTTAGCACCGCTGTGCTACATCACCCGTGCCGCTTCGAGGGAACACCAACACAAGGCTCCAAGGCCACGGGGGAAATCCTTTGCATATTTTCCTAGGAAGTCCCTTAAGATGTAGCCGTAGCAGGAGGATTCCTGGTGCCGTTGCTGAGGAGTATCAAGCAACACTCCTATTCCTGGCACCGTTGGAAGTTCTTTTGTTGCAGTAGTAGAAGTATTTCTGGCGCCGTTGCCGGGGATGGAGAGATCTATCCATGTAGGTCTCACAAACGTATCCCCTGCATTTACTTTTTTGCCAGTTGCCTCTCGTTTTCCTCTCCCCCACTTCACATTTTCCATTTTCATTTGCCTTTCTCCTTTGGCGTTTTCTTTTGCCTTTTGTCTTTTTCGTTCGCCCTTTTCTCTCGCTTGCTTTCTGTTCGCTTGTGTGCCTTGTGCCTTCAATATGCTTGCATCTTCGCTTGCTAAAAATCTAGTGATATGGATCCTCATCCACTAGCTAATTTGTTTAAGAGACCCAGTTATGTGGAACGAATTGCTAGTGACTTGAGTGCACTTGACTTTCTCTATGGAGTTTTGCTTGAGATGCGTGAATCTGAAAATCGTGATGAAGAAATTCATGAAGTGATTCACGAAGGCTCCTTGGATGAAAAGCATGATTGCAATGGTTTCACTATAAATTCTATTAGTGACAATCATGCTAAAAATATGCAAAACCCTAAGCTTGGGGATGCTAGTCTTGCTATGTCCCCTACTTGTTGTAGTAATCAAGATTGGGGTGATGATCTTTCTTATGATCTTGAAAATTTGTTCAAACCTCATGATGAATATGATATTTGTAACAATATAGAAAGTGGGATTGGAGAAGTCATGACTTTAGATGATAATCCCACTATTTTTGAAGAGCGTCAACTTTGCATGCATGTGGATCATGAAAAGAATATCGTATGTGATAGTTACATTATTGAATTCGAATATGATCCCACATGTAATGAGAGAGGAAAATATTGTGGTAGAAACCTTCATGTTAACAAATCACCTCTCGTGATGTTGAGATTGCTCTTGTCTTTTTCTTCTTCCTTGCATATGGCAACTATTGGTTGTCTTGACAATCTGTTTTCCTATAAAATGCCTATGCATATGAAGTATGTTGGACTTAGATGTGATTTTCACATGCTTTATGATGGTCTCGTTGTGCTTCAATTCTTGTCTTTTGTGTGAGCATCATTGATTCCATCACCTTTCGCCTAGCTAAGGGCGTTAAACAAAAGCGCTTGTTGGGAGGCAACCCAACGAATATATCCTTTTTCTTTTTGTTTTGTGTTTTCCACACTTTCATAATTCTGTTATGATTGTGTTTTTTGTGTTTCTTTTTGCGTTTGTGCCAAGCAAAACCTTTATGATTAGTCTTGGGGATGATCGTTTGGTCATGCTGGAAAAGACAAAAGCTTTATGCTCACGAAACGAATCTTCATTTTTTCTCTGTAAGAGATTTTGAGTTGATTCTTTTTGCTGCTGATTTCTATGCAATTTCTTCAGACTTTCGTAATTTTTCAGAATTTTTGAAGTACCAGAAGTATACGAAATATACAGATTGCTACAGACTAGTGTGGTGTTAACAGATTCTGTTTTTGTTGTGTTCGTTGCTTATTTTGATGAAACTATGGATAGTATCAGGGGGTATTAGCCATGGAAGATTGAAAATACAGTAACCCAACATCAGCATAAGTAGAATTTAAGTTTTCTTTAGTACCTAAGGAAGTGGTGGTTTGCTTTCTCATACTAATGTTATCACGAGTTTCGTGTTGTGAAGTTTTTAAGTTTTGGGTGAAGTTCTTATGGACAAAGAGATAAAGAGTGGCAAGAGCTCAAGCTTGGGGATGCCCAAGGCACCCCAAGAGATTCAAGGATGTCGTAAAAGCCTAAGCTTGGGGATGCCCCGGGAAGGCATCCCCTCTCTCGTCTTCAATCCATCGGTAACGTTACTTGGGGCTCTATTTTTATTCACCACATGTTATGTGTTTTTGCTTAGAGCGTCTTGTATCGTAGGAGTATTTTATTTTTGTTGTGTCACAATCATCCTTGCTGTACAAGAGAGAGAGACATGCACTCACCGTGATTTTGTCGAGCTTCACTTATATCTTTTGGTAGACAATTCAGCTCACATGTGCTTCACTTGTATCTTTTGAGCTAGATACTTTTGCTCTTTGTGCTTCACTTATATCTTTTAGAGCACAGTGGTGCGTGGCTTGGTAGTTGATCTATGCTTTGAAAGTAGTCTCAAAAGGGGTAGTTATCCAAAGGGATACAAAAACTTCCACCTTCATGTGCATTGAATAGTTAGAGAAGTTTGATTCATCTCAATTAGTTTTGAGTTGTGGTTATGGTAATATTGAAGTTATGCTAGTAAGGTGTTGTGGATCTAAAAATACTTGTGTTGAAGTTAGTGATTCCCGTAGCATGCACGTATGGTGAACCGCTATGTGATGAAATCTGAGCATGATTAGTCTATTGATTGTCATCCTTTGCGTGGCGGTCGGGATCACGCGATGGTTTATTTCTACCAACCCTCCCCCTAGGAATATGCGTTGAATGCTTTGTTTCGATTACTAATAAAACTTTTGCAACAAGTATATGAGTTCTTCATGACTAATGTTGAGTCCATAGTTTAGATGCACTTTCACCTTTCACCATCACTATCTTCTTAGTGCGTGCAACTTTCGCCGGTGCACAAAACCCACCATTAGCCTCCCTCGAAACAGCCACCATACCTACCTACTATGGCTTTTTCAAAGTCATTCCGAGATATATTGCCATGCAACTACCACCATGACATGTGCCATCACGTCTACATTGCTATTGCATGATCGTAAGATAGCTAGCATGATGTTTCCATTAATGTCTATGCCATGCTAGATCATTGTCACGGTACACTACCGAAGGCATTCCATATAGAGTCATCGTTGCTCTAAGTTTTGAGTTGAAAGTGTGATGATCATCATTAATGGAGCATTGTCCCTTGTGAGGAAATAAAAGAAGCGAAAGATGCCCACCAAAAAAAAGAGGCCAAAGAGCCCACCAAAAAAAATGAGAGAAAAAGAGAGAAGGGAGAATGCTACCACTTTTCCACACTTGTGCGTATTAAGCATCATGATCTTCATGATTGAGAGTCTCTCTTTTTGTCACCACCATATAGCTAGTGGGAAATTTTCATTACATAACTTGGCTTGTATATTACAATGATAGGCTTCCTCAAAATTGCCTTAGGTCTTCGCGAGCAAGCAAGTTGGATGCACACCCACTAGTTTTCCTTAAGAGCTTTCACATACTCTTAGCTCTAGTGCATCAATTGTATGGAAATCCCTACTCATTCATATTGATATCTATTGATGAGCATCTCCATAGCTCATTGATATGCCTAGTTAATGTGACCATCTTCTCCTTGTTTTGTCTTGCAACCTCCACCACACTCCACACCATCTATAGTGCTAAAACCATGGCTCACGCTCATGTATTGCGTGAGAGTTGAAAAGGTTTGAGAAAGTAAAGGTGTGAAACAATTACTTGGCCAATACCGGGGTTGTGCATGATTTAAATTCGTTGTGCAATGATGATAGAGCATAGCTAGACTATATTCTTTTGTAGGGATAACTTTCTTTTGGCCTTGTTATTTTGAAAGTTCATGATTACCTTGCTAGTTTGCTTGAATTATTATTGTTTCCACGTCAATATCAAACTATTGTTTTGAATCTAATGGATCTGAACATTCACGTCACATAAGAGGAGTTACAAAGGACATCTATGCTAGGTAGCATGAAAGCATCAAAAATTCATTCTTTATCACTTCCCTACTCGAGGACGAGTAGGAGTTAAGCTTGGGGATGCTTGATATGTCTCAAACGTATCTATAATTTTTGATGGTTTCTCGCTGTTATCTTGTCATCTTTGGATGTTTTATGTACCTTTTATATCTTTTTTGGGACTAACTTATTAATTCAGTGCCAAGTGCCAGTTCCTGTTTTTTCTGTGTTTTTGGCTCTTTTCAGATCTGATTTTGGAACAGAGTCCAAACAGAATAAAATCCCCGAAATGATTTTTTCCCGAACGAAAGAAGATCAGGGGGCTTGTGGGCCAAGCCAGGAGGGCTACAGGGAGCCCACAAGCCCCCACACCGCCACCAGGGGGTGCGGCGGTGGGCAGGCTTGTGGCCTCCCTGCCGCCCCCTGACCTAGATCTTGCGCCTATGTATTCCCTAAAAATCAGAAAAAAATCAAGGGAGCCACGAAAATATTTTGCGCCGCCGCAAGCTTCCGTTTCCGCGAGATCTCATCTGGAGACCCTTCCCGGCGCCCTGCCGGATGGGACTTTGGAGTTGGAGGGCTTCTTCATCATCATCATCACCCCTCCAATGACTCGTGAGTAGTTCACTTCACACCTATGGGTCCGTAGTTAGTAGCTAGATGGCTGCTTCTCTCTCTTGGATCTTCAATACAAAGTTCTCCATGATCTTCATGGAGATCTATCCGATGTAATCTTCTTTGGCGGTGTGTTTGTCGAGATCCGATGAATTGTGGATTTGTGATCAGATTATCCATGTTATATATTTGAGTCTTTGCTGATTTCTTATATGCATGATTTGATATCCTTTGCATATTTTCCTAGGAAGTCCCTTAAGGCGTAGCCGTAGCAGAAGGATTCCTGGTGCCATTGCTGAGGAGTATCAAGCAACACTCCTATTTTGGCGCCGTTGGAAGGTCTTTTGTTGCAGTAGCAGTACACTATTATGCCCTTGGACATCTACGCATATTGGGGCTTGGCCCAACCACAGATGCCCGTGCCCGAGCCGCCAGTTTATCAGTGGGAGCCAGAGGATCTCACACAGCAGTGGCATCCACAGTCTGCTACGGAGTATCCCGGAGCTGGTTATTTCCCGCCTTGGGAGTAGACCAAGCTAGGCCAAAAGCCTAAGCTTGGGGGAGTACTGTTCTCACTGACCTTACATTCATGATTAATCTTTCACTTTGTTAGTCGGTGTTTACACTTTGCCACTATATTATCCATGCTAGTTTATTTTCGTTTTCCTGTTTTCTTGTTTTGTGTCCTTTTGAGAAAACCTAAAAAGATTTTCCTTTCTTCTTATGCTTGTTGGGTCAAGGTAGAAGATATTGGTTACAATGTTTAGTGTCTCTTGCATGCATACCTGTTTAGCTTTCAAAGAGCCAATGCACAAGCACTCTTATTATTGTTCGCATCGTTCGATGGTGCAAGTGAAAGGCAATAATGATGATATATGATGAAGTGACTGAGACTGGAAAAGCTGGTATGAACTCTATCTATATTTTTGTAAATATGACTAGCTTGTCATCCCAAATTCAGCTTTGTTGTCAGAGAACCATGTTTGCAATGACAACTTAGAGATCATAGTTTCTCATGCCATGCTCAATTATCTATGAGCTTATAATGGTTTCTCTTGAATGCCAACATAGATTTTGAGATGACTATGATGTAGTATGATAGGATGGTATTCTCCTTTGAATGATTCAAGTGGCTTGACTTGGCGCATGTTCATGCATGTAGCTCAAACAAAATCAACATAGCCTCTATGATGTTCGTGTTCATGGTGATTTATATCCTGTTCATGCTTGCACTCCATGTTAGTCAAACTCATTCCATCTTGATGACTGTTGTCGCTCTCTAGTTGGTCGCTTCCCAGTCTTTTGCTAGCCTTCAGTTGTACTAAGCGGAATACTCCTTGTGCATCCAATTCCATAAACCCAAAATATTTTCCATGAGAGTCCACCATACCTACCTATTTGCGGTATCTACCTGCCGTTCCAAGTAAATTTGCATGTGTCATTCTCTAAACCTTCAAGAAATAATCTGTTTTGCATGCCCAAACCGCTCATATGGTGACAGGGGGCTATTGATATCTTCCATGTTAGGCGTGTTATCCTCGACATGTGTTTATTCACTGTCATTCTGTAACATCCCAAAATTTATAAATTTTGGAATGTTAATATAATTATTAGATTAATTGTTTGTTGGTTGCCTGAGTGATTGAAACTTGTGTGAAATTTGAAACTTTTCGAAACTTTTGAATGAGAGGGAATAAAATGACTTTCCCCTTCTCCGGTGAATTCAAATTCAATCTTTTAAAAGCAAAGAGAGAAGATGACATGACTTCTTCAACTATAAAGAATTTGAACGGAGATATTTGCATTGAATTCTTTTGCATTTCCATTCGTTTTCTTCGTGCAAGAAATGCCGGTAAATACATTCTAAAGAGCGGAGGAACATGACCCTCAAATACCCGGGCATTTTGAAAGTCATTTGAACCCTAAAACTTAGAGGGTAATTTGAAATTATTTGCAAAAGAAAATAAATCTTTTAGGCAATTTTGTGAAAATATTTTTTTCTGAAGTTCTATTTTTGCCGTGGAAAAATGCCCATCATCTATATTTTATTTTTCTGATAATTTTAGTATATAAAAACTCTTTATTCCGAATTGATTTGATTTCCTTTTTAATGTTTTAGTTTCTTAGTTTTGAAAATAGGAAGGAGATCACTTTTATTAGGAAATAGGAGCTAGCCCATTTAGAGCTTTCCAAATTTGGCCCAACAGAGGATCATCTTCTTCCTCCTCTCTCCCTCACCTCAGAAGTTTCCTTCCATGGAGAAGAGAATCCCCACCTCCGGGATTCGCGAAGCCCTTTCCTTCCCGGCGCCTCCCACCACCCCCATAAGAACGCCCCTCCTCTCCTCGTTCCATTTTCCCCATCACCTCGCCTTCTCCCTGCTCGTAGCCACGGTGCCACCATCCTCATCTTCCTGTCAAGAACGGAGTACAGTAGGTCTCGTGGCGCTTCCCCATCACCCCTGCCGAGCCTCTCCAGCGCCCCACCCCCTGTCGTGCTACTCCTCCGCCAATTCCCCACCCCGCCGGCGACCTCCCCACCTCGCCGGAGCAGCTACCTCGCCGGAGTTCTTCCTCTGTGTCACCCATGGTGAGATTCACGAAATCCCGTATTGCAGTTTTTTCAGAAAATTACAATCTTAGAAAATTCATATCTATTAGTCTATAACTCCGAATTAGGTGATTCTTTTTGTGTTGGATCTCAAATTTTATGCAGTTTCTGCAGATATATAATTTGTCTATGTTTGGATTTATAAAAATTGAGTTAGATCAGATTTGAATTAAAGCTTGTTTTGCTTATTCCGGGAGTTTAAAAATAGCTTTTAATTTGATTCTTTTTGCTGCTGCTTACTATTGATCATATCTTTCAGTAGTTTCAGTTTCAGTTTTTTTTACATATTTTTACTTGGGGTTTTTACCAAAACAGATTCTGTTTTAGTTCTTTTAGGATTATGGCTATTTTTTTCTATAATTGTTTTTAAATTAATTTCTTTTATATTTCAGAAAGTTTATGTTTAGTTTCTGTTAGTTAAACAATAGTTTTGCAACAAGTTTTTATTTTAGTTTTATTTGTTTTCATGAAATCAATTCTAGTTCCTTAGTAACTTGCAATTGTTTTCACCATTGTTTCAAATCCCGTTTGGGAATACTTTCAAAAAGTTTTGTGAAAAATAATTTATTTTATCTTAGTTAAACTTATATCTTAGTTCCTTGTTATTATTTTCTGTTAGATAAAAACTATTTAGTGTTTGACGTAGTAGAAGACTCCCTAGTCTTATTTGAAGTTTCTTTCGGATTCCTATTCGCTCTCTCTTTTGTTTTGATTGTTAGAATGCTTGCTAGTATGAGTGCTTATGTGAATGATATGTTTGTTATATAGATTTCATCGGAGAGTGATGAGCAGTCTATCAAGTTATTTCTCGAGAAATTCTTCTTCGTCAACATCACAGGCAAGTCACTTTGATCATACTTTCACCTATGTTTTATGCATCGTAGTTCTACCATCCTATACCCAATTGCATGCTGCCTAGGTACTTGGAAACTTTAGTATAGTTGTAGTATCATGTGGTAGGAACACAACAACCCCGACACTTGGCCCCGGGACGACAATGTTATATTTGCTATGATTAAGTAGATGGGTTATCGGTTGAGTGTATACCACGAGTGATGCGAGATTGATATAATAATCAAGACCGGACTAAGACAAGATTTTCAAGACCTCGGACGCAATGCAACACTGGGTGAAGGACGGTTGATCGGCTCCCTGGAAAACCCAGTGGATGCTCGGGATGCTGGAGAGGCCATGTCATCCTGTGGAAAGCTTCACCCAGGCTCAAAGAGACGGATGGATATTTTCAAGACCCAAGGCTTACCTGCACAGCCACAAGTCATTATGGGCTCTGGCTTGGTTGGACAACGCGGCGACTCTGGACAGGCGGTGCTAGCAGATGTAGACAAACGGTAGGAATGGATGGGCACCGACAGGGATTTAGAGGGACCCGTTGAAAGACCATGTTTTGATCATCCGGTCCTCAAACACATTGAAGTGCGAGGACATACACGGAGGCGATCAAATCTTGTGGGGAACGTGTGCAAAACTCTGCAGAGTACTCAAACCTAATCGATTAGCCGTGTCCACGGTCATGGACGACTTGAGCCAAAGGAACTGAAGTTATCTCGATTTCTCAACACCATTATATATATTTGATGAGGATAATTATTGACAACTCGGGTACGAGTACTGGTTGGTGGAACCATCTCGTTAAGAACAAACATTGTAGTAACATTTTGCTTTCAACCCCTCTTGTTGTAGGATAAAATTGGCTTTATGCAAAACTTATAGCCCCACCTGCCAAATATGCATGTAGAGATAGTTGATTATTATTTTTACCCCTCTCTTTGATGACTTGCCGGCATATTCAATATGCAGACCTGCACGACTACAATGTCTTATGTTGCAGATATTTTCTTCGACGAGTAAGAGTACGATTCAGGGTTACGGTCTACACTCAACTTGCCGTTGGTGTTAATTGGGACTCCACTCCCTTGACCGCTTCCGCTGAGATATTTAAGGTATATATCAGTTTTACGCTATTTACATGTGATTGCACTTTGATATATACATTGATGTACTGTGTGTGCCAGCATACTGATCCAGGGATGGCACAGAAACACAGAGGCTTGACTCGTCTTGAGTCGGGTCGCTACACATTCACGAGGAAGGGGCCGGTAATTGGAATGCCCAGTTCCACGCTTAAATCGAAAGCATAACTGTAAAACAAGACTCCCCCTGGATTGATGTTAGTATGGACGGTACCCGTGGATTCGGCTCGCCGTGGAGTGTGATTGATTGGTGGTGGAGGAGTTAGAACTTTACTTTTCTGTTTGGGAACCGCCTATAGCATGAGTAGCATGGAAGATATTGAGAACTCTTGGTCATTGCATTGACAATGAAAGCATGCCACCCAAAATTATTATCTCCGTTTTGAAAGCTTGAGCACTGGCACCTCTGCAAATCAATGCTTCCCTCTGCGAAGGGCCTGTCTATTTATTTTCCTGTTGAGTCATCCTCTTCTTGTATAAGCACCAATTAGAGAGCACCTGTGTCATTTTTATGCTTTGCTTTTGATTGATATTGAGTATGACTAGGACTGGATCTTCGTTGCTATGAATTACAATGTTTAGTCAGCCCTTGATCTTTGAAAGTGCTCTGCATTTATGTTTTGCGGTCTTAGAAAGAGCTAGCGAGATACCACGTATTCATATTGCTTCATGCTTGTTTTGATTGAATTGTTGGTATCTGAAACTCATTATTATTTGCTCGCTAGCTGATTATGCCATTGATATTAGTTTACCGTGAGACCTTTGTGTCACTTGCTTATGTGGTTAACTTGTGATCTTGCTGACATTCTGGTTATGAGTTAGACATAGTTGCAACAACAAGATCAAACAGAGTTTGTCAAAGTTTTTCTTTCTCTTTTAGTTTGTCAACTGAGTTGCTTGAGGACAAGAAAGGTTTTAAGCTTGGGGAGTTGATACGTCTCCATCGTATCTACTTTTCCAAACTCTTTTGCCCTTGTTTTGGACTCTAATTTGCATGATTTGAATGGAACTAACCTAGACTGACGCTGTTTTCAACAGAATTGCCATGGTGTTGTTTTTGTGCAGAAATGAAAGTTCTCGGAACGTCATGGAAATGTACGGAGAATATTTCCGGAAAATATGAAAAATACCTGCGCAAAGATCCACCGGAGGGGATGGGCCAGTGGGCCACAAGCCCTGTAGCCGTCGCCCCACTTGTGGCGGCTACCAAGCTTGTGGGGCCCACGTGGCTCTGCCGCCCCCAATTCCAGCACTATTTATTCTCTTTCGTCCCAGAAAAAATCAGGAGAGAATATTTCATCGCGTTTGCGATACGGAGGCGCCGCCACATCCTGTTCTTCATCTTGAGGGCAGATCTGGAGTCCGTTTTGGGCTCCGGAGAGGGGAAATCGTCGCCATCGTCATCATCAACCTTCTTCCCTGTCCAATTCCATGAAGGTCTTCATCGTTCGTGAGTAATCTATTTGTAGGCTCGCTGGGCGGTGATGAGTAGGATGAGATCTATCATGTAATCGAGTTAGTGTTGATGGGGATTGATCCCTAGTATCCACTATGTTCTGAGATTGATGTTGCTACTACTTTGCCATGCTTAATGCTTGTCTCTAGGGCCTGAGTGCCATGATTTAAGATCTGAAATTATTATGTTGTCACCAATATATGTGTGTTTTAGATCCGATCTTGCAAGTTGTAGTTACCTACTATATGTTATGATCCGGCAACCCCGGAGTGACAATAACCGGAACCACTCCCGGTGATGACCATAGTTTGAGGAGTTCATGTGTTCACCAAGTGCTAATGCATTGTTCCGGTTCTTTATTAAAAGGAGAACCTTAATATCCCGTAGTATCCTTTTGGACCCCGCTGCCACGGGAGGGATGGACAATAGATGTCATGCAAGTTCTTTTCCCTAAGCACGTATGACGACACACGGAATGCGTGCCTACTTCACATTGACGAACGGGAGCTAGCCACATATCTCTCTGTGTTATAACTGTTGCATGATGAATATCATCCGACAAATCACCGACCCATTGCCTACAAGTTTGTCCCACTGCTGCTGTTACTTGTTTTGCTCTGCTGCTGTTACTAGTTACTGTTGCTACATGCTACTGCTGCCACTACTGCTGTTCCTTGTCACTGCTGTTACTCGTTACACTGCTGCTACCTGCTACAATACTTTTTCTCACGCCGTTGACCGGAAAGAATATTTCCCGTCCACAGGCAACTTCTGGCGCCATTGATACAACTGTTAGGAATAGTCTACCGTCAACAGATCGTTTCTGGCACCGTTGTTATCATACTACTTTGCTGTTGATACGTTGCTTGCAGGCACTAATCTTTCAGGTGTGATTGAATCTGACGCATTCAGCTGCTAATACTTGAGAATATTCTTTCACTTCCCGTCGGGCGAACCAACAAATTTGGGTTGAATACTCTACCCTCGAAAACTGCCGCGAACCCACGCGCTGGTAGGCCATTGCAAGACAATTGCTAATTGTTGAGCAACTGGGAGCAGTTCTGGCCCCGTTGCCGTGGAGGCATCAAGTCAGGAACACGTCAACAACATTTTTCTAGTGTCGTTGCCGGGGACTTCTAGCAAAGTGCAAAGACGCTTTTATTCTGAAGTATTACCCGCCTGCTAAGATTATCCCGTTAAGAATTAACATTATGAATTTTAGGTAGCTAGATAATGAACACGTTGCCCAAGCTTGGGAACGTATGAAATCTCTTTTTAAGACTTGCCCTACACATGGTTTGACTACTTGGATGGTTATCCAAACTTTCTATGCAGGATTGAACTTTACCTCGCGAAATATGTTGGACTTGGCTGCGGGAGGAACGTTTGTGTCAACTACACATGGGGCTGCCACGAAGCTATTGGACCAGATGATGACAAATTAATCTCAATGGCACACCGAGAGAGCTCCAATAGGTAGGAAGGTAAACTCTGTTGAGGATATCTCTTCCCTTAATGATAAAGTTGACATGATCATGACTCTACTTACTAAGCAAGCTCCTATTGATCCTCATGACGTTCCTTTAAATTCTTTGGTTTCTCAGGAAAGAGAGCAAGTTGATGTTAATTTTATCTCTAGGAACAACTTTAATAATAATGCTTATAGGAGTAATTTTGGTAGCAATCCTAGACCGTTCCCATCCAACAACTATGGGAACAACAACACTTATCCTTGCACCAAAAACTCCACTTTTGAATTAGAGAGCATGCTTAAAGACTTTATCACTTCTCAAAAATCCTTCAACAAGAGTGTAGAAGAGAAATCAGAAAAATTAGATAGTCTCTCTTTGAAGGTAGGCAACATAGCTCATGATGTAGAGATGCTTAAAATTATAACTTCCCCCTTGAGGAAAAGAAAACCACACCCATGAATTCTATCCAAGTACAAATTAATGAGAACATAAGAATGCTAGCCAAACTTAAGGATAGATGGGATAGAGAAAAATAAGAGGAAGATAAGATTAAGAGCCTCCCAACACACACTACCCTTGCTACTATACAAGTTGTTGAGGATCTCAAAACTATTAGCACCCATCATATCCCTAGTCCCAATGGACCTATTAATGGTGATGCTAATACCTCAACTTAGGACAAGCAGGTCCTTTGAACTTATAAACTACCAAAAGAATGAGCTTAAATGACAACACCACCACTTTAATTAATGGTAATAATCTTGATTTTGATAATTGTAGTCTTTCCGAAGTTATCACTTGTTTGCAAAGAATGGCTAAAGACCCCCGCACTAGTACACTCAATATTGCCTTCACCGAGCATATTACCAATGCTCTTATCAAAGCTAGGGAGGAGAAGCTCAAGCTAGAGACTTCTATTACTAGAAAACTAGAAGATGGTTGGGATCCTATGGTCAAGATTAAACTGAATAGTTTCTCTTGGTTTGCTTTATGTGATGTTGGAGCTAGTGCCTCCGTTATGCCCAAAAGAATGTATGGTATGCTGGATTTGAAACCTTTTGGTCAATGTTCTTTTGGTGTTCGTTTTGTTTATTCTTCCATAAATAAACCTTTAGGGAGAATTGATGATGTTCTTATTGTTGTCAATGATAATTATGTTCTCGTTGATTTTCTTGTTATGGGCATTGAGTGTGATCCCTCATGTCCAATTATTTTGGGACGTCCTTTTGTCCACACTGTTGGTGCTGTCATTGACATCAAAGAAGGGACCATTAGATTCCAATTTCCCCTTAAAATATGAATGGAACACTTCCCTCGAAAGAATATTAAGTTACCTTATGAGTCCGTTACTCGGGCAAGTTATTCTTTTGGAGTTGATAATACTTGCTCTTTTTGCGTCATGCCTAGCTCAAAGGCATAAAAGAACGCGCTTATTGGGAGGCAACCCAATTTGTTTGTACTTTCATTTTGAGTGGTCTTGATGCTTGTTACTACTGTAGCAACATCATTGTATCTTTATTTTCAAGGTTTGTGCCAAGTTTTAGCCTCCGATTGCAAGAAATTTCAAACGTTGTGACATGCTGTCCAGAAACAGATTATGTCTGCTTGACGGTACAATTCGCCAAAAATCACCACATCATCTTTTTCATCTGAAAGGTTTTGACAGTATGCTCTATATAATTGTCTTTCTAGCGTCTGTTCTGAGTTTTTTAATTTGAGTTGCAGAAGTGCCCCGAAACAATTATTTACTACGTGGTGTTCTGTTTTTCCCAGATTCTGCCATGTTTTGCGTTTCATTGTTGTGCAAATCTTAAGCTTGCTTTTTCTTTGCAAAAACCTTTCGTCAATCTTGAGAAACAGTATCTCTTCATTAAAATCTTTATTTCCAGTATAGAATAAATTATTTTACTATGGGCACTAACCACTCTAATCAGCTTATGATTAGTTTTGTATGAAGGGAGTTTTCAAGTATGCGATGGAAGATGATGAAAGAAGATCCACGAGCGTCAAGCGGTCAAGCTTGGGGATGCCCCCATGCACCCCCTAGAAATATTCAAGGAGACTCAAGCGTCTTATCTTGGGGATGCCCCCGTGCATCCCCTTCTCCATCAACAATCATCACTTCGCACTTCTCCATGCTATATTTTTATCACTTCATATGTTATGTTCTATGCTTGGAGCGTCCCGCTCTTTACTTTTTAGTTTGTTTTAGTTTTTCTCACTGTTCATAACAAGTTGGAACCTAGACTTCTTTGTTTGGGAGAGAAACACGCTCCACTCCACCCTAGAACACAACATAGGTTTTCATGCTTATCTTTTTGTGTGTTCTTTATCTTTTCATAGCTGCTGTCATGCTTAGCTCTTAGTTTTCATGCTTTATCTTTTTAAGAGCTTTTATTTAGGTTGCTTTTGGAACTTTTTTGAGTTATCTTGCTTATCTTGTTTAGATAGTTGGCTTTTTGCACTGAGTTGTGTGTCTTGCATGAGTAGGTAATTGAGGTTGCTATTTAAGTATAGTAGTAACTTGCAATAGTTTTGAGGTATTGATTTGAGTAATGTTTGGACTTTTGGTGTCAATATCTTGAGACTATTAGTGATAGGTGTATTTTTTTGTGAAATCCTTGTGTATTTTCAAAAAAGAAGTTGAGAACTCTAGCTACTAGATGGATCGCTAACCATTCGAGGGGTTGGAATATATAGAGTACCCTCACGTTATCATGGGTCGAGGATGCGCAAGGATAACCAAAACCCCAAACACTCCTCCTTGGGGTACTTGTCTCTTTGTGAATCTCCTGACTAGATAGAGAGTTGACGATAATAAGTGCATGAGTTCTTCAGACTAATGCGAGTATTCGATTGTTGGCACTTCCACCATCCATATTTTGCTAGCCTCTTTGGTACCGTGCATTGCCCTTTCTCATCTTGAGAGTTGGTGCAAACTTCGCCGGTGCATCCAAACCCTTGGAATGATACGCTCTGTCAGCATAAGCCTCATTACAACCTTTCTCAAAACATCCACCATACCTATCTATTAAGTCATTTCCATAGCCTTTCCGAGATACACTGCCATGCAACATCCACCATCTTATGACTTGATCTTCTTGTCATACATGATTTTGCTTGATCGAGGAGCCGCATGCTAGTTGGGCCTTGCCCTTATTATTTCTACATGACACACTAGTATCATTGCATATCCTGCTACACTGGCACAAGCAAACATTTGCATACATCATGATAGTTTTCATTTGACTTTATGTTGAGTACTTCTTATAGAGTGTGAAGATCTTCTTTTTATTCTTGTAAAACATAGAGTGTTGCCATTAAGTGAGGAAAAGATCCCAAAGAGGGCACATTAAAAGATCCCAAAAGAGGACACATGAAAAGATCACAAAGAGGACAAATGAGAGATAAATAGAAAGAGCCAAAGAGGCCACAAAAAATAAAAAATAAAAAAGAAAGAAATAAAAATTGAGAAGGGGGCAACACTACATAGAGATCCACAGTCGTACTCCATAGTTACATTTGTACTCCATAGAGATTATAATTCATCCATAACTATGTGGGATCCTTTACACTATAGAACTTGGCTTGTATATTCCAATGATGAGCCTCCTCAAATGAGCTCTAGGTCTTCATGAGCAAGAAAGTTGGATGCATCCCCACTAGTTCCATTGGAGCGCTTACCTTAGCTCATATGTGCATCCGTTGCATCGCAATCCCTACTCCTCACATCATATCTATCATTTGGCTTTCTCTCGCCTATGGTTGTCCTCATTGATGTGAGCTTTTCACCCCTTTTTTGTCTTCCTTCTCCATCATTATTCTCTTTGCCATCGTAAGTGCCAACATATCTTGCTTGCGCTCATCCATTGCATGAATGCTCAAAGTTGAAAGGGAGAGGATCATTTTGACTTGTGCCTGACTAGTGGTCTGGGGATGAGTTAGAATAAGATTCCAAAGGAGACCAAGTGTGATGTTTTAGTAGATTGAGTTCTCAATTAAACTATATAACATTTTTATGCTCTAAACCCATCTCCCACTTCTTGCACGCAAATACCATTTGGAGACATTCGAGTCATGGACAGCGAGAGCTCTTGCACCTTTATGTTCTTACTTTGCTATTTTCTATACTAAAAATAGACTGTTGCTTGTTATTGTCTTGACTTGAATTGCATATCTTACTTGCTTTACTTTGAAGTTCTCATATGTATGTTAGCATGTCACCACAGAAATAATTTGTGTTATCATTTACCTACTCGAGGATGAGCAGGAATTAAGCTTGGGGATGTCGATACGTCCCAAACATATCTATAATTTCTGTTTGTTCCATGCTCTTTTGGGTTACATTGTTATATGTTTTGCTACACTTTCATACCTTTTTACACATATTTGGACTAACCTACTAACTCAGTGCACCCATTGCCAGTTTATGTCTGCTGATGTCTTTCAATTGCAGGGACTTTACCCCAATTTTTAGAGCCCCAAAAATCCCAAGAAAAATATATAAAAATCGAGTGACAGAAGCTTCACGAAGCATCAAGGTGGGCCACAGGGGAGCCAGGTCCTGCCCAAGCGGCCACCTAGCGCGGGTCCCCTCATGGTCGCGCCACCAGGCCGCCTGGGCAGCTGGTCCACCGTTTGGCGCCCTCATTTGGCCTATATTTACCCCTCGGACGGAAAACCCTTCAGATATATCCATAATTGCTAATTTCTCCACCATTCCACCGTCGTAGCACTTCCGATACCGGGAGCGCCAGAAGACCTCTTCCCGGCACCCAGCTGGAGGGAGGATTGACCTCATGAGTCCATGACCAATAGCTATGTGATATCTTCTCTCCAATCTTGTGCTTCAATGCTTAGCCCTTGTGAGCTGCCCTACATGATCAAGGCATCTATGTAATTTACCTGCTCTTGCTATGCTAAGTTTGCTGGGATCCGATGGATTATGAGATTATGTTCAGATTGTGATGAATTATATATTTTGTTCTCCTTTTATATTATGTTCTTTTGTAATTCATGCATGTTCTCCGTTGCTTTTTATTGCTTTGGCCGAGTAGTAGATTGTAACTCCAAGAGGGAGCATTATGCATGATTGTGGGTTCATGGCCCCTGATGTCTAGCTTGAGTAACAGAAACATGAGACTAGGGGATGTGTTGTTGCCACCAGGGAGAAAACAACGGTGCTTGTGACCATGGTTATAAGGATTGTTTACCTTACGCAAAGTTCGTTAATGTAGTTGTCCGTTGCTTTGAGTTTACACTTTGGGTGGGACTCGCAACTTAATACCAGTGAGATGTTCTGGATAGATATCTCAAGGTGGACGATTAGAGAGTAGATGTTGATGGATAAACGGTCTACTTGTCTTGGCGTACTGCCCATTACTTTTGAGCCTCTAACTTTCTAGTAGCATGCTTAGCATTGCGGTGCGTTTATAATTCTGTCAATTGCCCAGCTGTAATTTGTTTACCCAGCATAGTTGTTTATCGTCTTTTGGGAGAGAGAAATCACTAGCGAATATCATGGGACTCTGGTCCATATTACCACCATTGTTTACACCTCCATCATTTACTGTTTTTATTTACTTTTCTGTTGCAATCACTATTGCTATTCCCGCTTGTGTTTTGATTCGCTGCAAACTACGAGGCCAGAGAGATTGAAAACCTCTCTGAACTCGTTGGGAGCAAAGTTATGTGTTGTGTGTGCAGGTCCACATCTTCTGCTAGCGCTAGAGCAGCGGACACCTACTTGTTAATCCTCAGAGTCCTCCTGGTTCGATAAACCTTACAGTCCCCGTGTAAGGGAAACCAACAAGGGGTGAGAAGTATATCCATCAACTCGTCGTCATGCAACTCAAGGACATATTGCTACTGGCCAGATGTGAGGATGAGCCTCAGATTATGAGCCCAGTCAACATAGTTGCTTCCATCATCTTTCAGCTTAGCTTTCTCTAGGAACGTATTAAAATTCAGGGTTGCTAGTTCAAGATCCATTGATCTACAACATAAAATTTTGCAAAGATTACTTAGACTAAGTTCAAGACAATTGAGTTTATCTAATCATATTACTAATAAACTCCCACTCAAATAGACATACCTCTAGTTAATCGAGTGTGGCATGATCCAACTCCACTAACTCAAGTCCGATCATCACGTGAGTTGAGATTAGTTTCAATGGTGAACATCTTCATTATGATCATATCAACTATATGATACATGCTCGACCTTTCGGTCTCTTGTGTTCCAAGGCAATGTCTGTACATGCTAGGCTCGTCAAGTTTAACCTGAGTGTTCCGTGTGTGCAACTGTTTTGCACCCGTTGTATGTGAAAGTTGAGTCTATCACACCCAATCATCACGTGGTGTCTCGAAACGACGAGCTATCACGATGATGCACAGTCGGGGAGAACACAATTTTATCTTGATATTTTAGTGAGGGATCACCTGATTATGCTACCGTCGTTTTAAGCAAAATAAGTGCATTAAAGGATTAACATCACATGCAAATGAAAAGTGACATGATATGGCCATGAAATTGTGCTTCTTGATCTCCATCACCAGAGCACCAGCGTGATCGCCATCGTCACCGGCGCCACACCAACATCTCCATCATTGTGCTTCCATTGAGGTTGCCGCGCTATCTATGATGTTACTACTAAAGCTACTGCCTAGCGATATAGCAAGATCATCGCAAGCGCAAATTATATATATAGACAACCCTATGGATCATGTTGGTTGCCGTAGCATCGACGTGCAAGTCAATATTTAACTATTACAACATGATCATCCCATACATCCAATATATCGTATCATGTCTTTGGCCATATCACATCACAACCATACCCTGCAAAAAGAAGTTAGACATCCTCTAATTTGTTGTTGCATGTTTTACTTGGCTGCTATGGGTATCTAGTATGATCGCATCTTACTTACGCAAAGCCACAACGGTGATATGCAAATTCCTATTTAACCTTCTCCAAGGACCGCCTTGGTCAAATCCAATTCAACTAAAGTTGAAGAAACAAACACCCGCCAATCATATTTATGTAACAAGTTGCATGTCAGTTGATGAAACCGGTCTCTTGTAAGCATACAAGCAAAGATGGTCTCGGCCGCTTCTATCCAACAATACCGCCGAATCAAGAAAAGACTAAGGAGGCCAGCAAATTGAACATCAACGCCCACAAACTCTTATGTGTTCTACTCGAGATATCATCTACGCATGAACCTAGCTCATGATGCCACTGTTGGGAAACGTTGCATGGGAAACAAAAAAATTCCTACGCACACGAAGACCTATCATGGTGATGATCATCTACGAGAGGGACATTGGATCCACATACCCTTGTAGATCGCGAAGCGGGAAGCATTAAGAAACGTGGTTGATGTAGTGGAACGTCTTCGCGATGCAAATCACCGCCGTCCCAAGATCCGTCCCGATCTAGCGCCGAACGGACGACACCTCCGCATTCAGCACACGTACAACTCGATGACGATCTCCGCTTTCTTGATCCAGCAAGAGAGACAAGAGTTAGCTAAATTCTTCGGTAGCACGATGGCATGGCGGTGATGATGATGGATTTACTATGGCAGGGCTTCACCGTGCTGTACCGAACTAGCTACGAGGTGTCACGAAATAGTGGAGGGAGAGAGGGTTGCACAAAGGCTTGAGGTGCAAAAACCCTCTCAAACCTGCACTATATATAGGAGGAACCAAGGGGAGGGTGGCTTGCCTCCTACTCCAAGGAGGAGGAGTCGGCCGAGCGAAGAGGGAGGAGTCCTCCTCCAATTCGATTTGGTGGAGGACTCCTTCCCATCTTGTCCACCTCCTTCCTTCTTGTTTTTCCCTTTTCCTTCTTCATTTTTGCCTTGGCCGAAATAGGCTTATTGGGCTGGCCGCACCAGCCAACTAAGGGCTGGTGCGCCACCCATGGGCCTATTAGGTCCTCTCCCGGGTGGGTGGCCCCTCCCGGTAAAACCCCAGAACCCGTTCGTCACTCCTAGTACTTTACCGGTAATGCCCGAAATATTTCCGGAAGCCAAATGCAACAATCCTATATATCAATGTTTGTTTCCTAACCATTCCGGAGACACTCATGATGTGCGCGATCTCATCCGGGACTGTGAACAACATTCGGTTTTCGACATCATTAATTTAACTATACCGCAAACGTCACCGAACCTTAAGTGTGCAAACCCCGCGGGTTCGAGAACTATGTAGACATGACCAAGACACTCTCTGATCAATATCCAATAGTGGGACCTCGACGTCCATATTGGATCCTACATATTCTATGAAGATCATATCGGTTGAACCTCTATGTCAAGGATTCACCCAATCCCGTATATCATTCCCTTTATCCTTCGGTATGTTACTTGCCCGAGATTCGATTGTTGGTATCGACATACCTATTTGAATCTCGTTATCGACCTGTCTCTTTACTCGTTCCGTAATACAAGATCCCGTGGCTAACTCTTTAGTTACATTGCTTGCAAGGCTTGTTTGTGATGTTGTATTACCGAGTAGGCCCCGAGATACCTGTAGAGCACATTTATAGTCACCCAGTAACGTTGTGACATTTGATAGACACAAGGAATTCCTCCGGTGTGAGTGAGTTACATGATCTCATGGTCATTGGAATGTAAACTTGACATGTAGAAAACAATAGCAACAAAATGACACGATCATATGCTATGTTTATAGTTTGGGTCTTGTCCATCACATCATTCTCCTAATGATGTGATCCCGTCATCAAGTGACAACACTTGTATATGGTTAGGAAACCTTAACCATCCTTGATCAACAATCTAGTCAACTAGAGGCTCACTAGGGACATTGTTTTGTCTATATATCCACACATGCATTTATGTTTCTATTCGATACAATTATAGCATGGATAATAAACGATTATCTTGAAACAAGAAATATAATAATAATTATTTTATTATTGCCTCTAGGGCATATTCCCAACATCCCCAACATGAGAGGGTTATTGGTGATGACGATGGTCTTGGTTTCCCCCTCTGGGAGGGAAGTTCCTCCGACGGAATCGCTCCGCCAAGGGCAAAAGTGCTCGTGCCCAAGTTCTACCTCGAGACAGCGGCGCGTTGTCCCGAAAGTCCTCCTCTGGTACTTCTTAGCTCTAGTATTTTTTATTTGTTCCAAAATAATCTCCGTAAAGTTTTAGCCCATTTGGAGATGTACAGAATAGGTATGTCTGACGTAGAATTTTCAGGTCCAGAATTCCATCTGCCGGCATTTTCCCTCTTGATGTAAACCTTACATATTATGAGAGAAGAGGCATTAGAATTACTCTACCAAGTGGAAAAATGCATAAAAACACTATAAATAAAAGTAACAAAACATGATGCAAAATGGCTGTATCACTCATCAATTTGTTGGTCTTTGTCTATCCACTCAACTGAGTATAGAGATTGAAAATTTGAAGAAATAGGTACAATAATTGATGACTCGACATCAGGGGAAAGGGTAGCTTACGATGAGAAGGAATAATTTCAAAAGGATGGCCCTTTGGGGCAGCTATGCATCGATTGTCCATTGAATAACCGGACTGGTACTTCTTAGTATCCAGCTTGTTTGCAAAAGAGTTGCGAGAGGGTGGGTCTCTTTCACACAATTGCTTAAATCTTCCTTAGTAAACTGAGGGTTGTCCGATTTCACTTCTCGAAACCCATTCGTTGCTGCTTCAACATCAGATTCTAGAACATAGGCTTTGGGACGTTTAAGTACCAAGTTTGATCCCATACGAGCCGCCCATATTTTGTATTCTTCAATCCATTGTGGAAGAGTTGATAGTTGTTTGAGCATGTCCTTGATATTCAATGGAGGATCCTATAATTTTTTGGGATTTTTTATTTCTGTGCCCCTGGTTCGTTAGTTCTACTCATTCATCCCCACGCGCTTAACTTTTGCTCACTTCTCCACTCCCTTGCCCGAAACCCTCAGAACTGGTCATAGCAAACGTTGCAGTCGGGTCAATGGCTTGACTGTTAACTCTGACTAGTGGGGCCGCATAGGGCGGAGTACACATTTTGACCATTACGTGGTAACCAGTGGGGCCGCGAAACCGTCGTGCCGCCTCCACCGCCGTCGTGCCGCCTTCGCCGCACTTTTGCCACCTCCGCCACAGTCGTGCCGCCTCCGCCGCATTTACCCTCTCTCCCCATCTAGGATTAGGAATCGATGTCGGGGGGGGGGGGGCACCCCGTCCGGCCCATCGACCGTGGAGATGATTGGGTCGAATCAGAGGCTGATAATTCATGGATTCCACCTGGGTAAGCATCGTTTTCCTCTCAAATTGATTAGGAGATCGCTAAATTAGGCTGTATTTGACCACCGTTGGCGTGAATCAACACAATTTATCTGAAAATTTTAGGCCTAACTGCGTCCTTTATGTTATTTCAAACGAATAGGGTTGATCCTGCACTTGCTTTTCGGCTGGCGGTTAGAATGGAAACTAGCAAGCTGCATGGAACTAAACCATATGCTATTTCTGGATTTTTCTATCCTAAAGTGGTAGAAACCACCATTTCGTTTAGAGATTTCCGCGAGGCACTCTGTTGTGAGTATCCGTGGAGCCCTTCCGATGCTGTTGAACTGAGATATTTCGACAGTACCGAGCACAGATTTCTCCCATTAACTTGTGATGAGCATTTGGGATTGCTATTTAGTTTGAATGCTGACAGCCGTTTCGGTAAAATCCATATCAGTGTGCTTCAGGCACGCAAACAACGTATCCCGAAGGGTGTTCAGACATCATCTGTCTCTGCTAATAGCGAGCGTCCTCGCACTCCTTGTAGGTCGAGACCAAGTAAACCTAGTGGTTCTGACAGCCACAACATGTCGGCTGCCGCTAATTCTGCCAATTCTCCTCTTCCTTCTGCACCTGATGTAGAATTAGATGCGGAGCCTGACGAGGAAGTGCCTCGACATGATGATGAGGATGAGATTCTATTCCCTGAACTGGTAGATAGAGTCAGTCAACAGGTAGTGGAAGATGAATATGTAGAGGAGCCTAGCAGACATGCTAGATTTGATGACACTGATGATCAAGAGATGGAGGAGAACATCGACTCCTTTGTTTTACAAGAATATGATGGTGAGGACATGCCAACAATTGAGTGGAACAGGGAGAATCCTGACCTTACTCCAGGAACCGTATTCGAACCGATGGTGGATTGTCGTAATGCATTGACTGCATATTGCATTATCACTGAAAACTCTTATGAGGTTGATAGGAGTGAGCCAGGAAGATTCACTTTTCATTGCCCTTATGATAGGTGTAGGTGGAGGTTGCATGCATCCACTCTGCGAAAGAGCAAATTGATTTAGGTATTACAACTAAATATTAATTGTATTGTTTCCTAATTGTATTGACATCATTTTTCATTTTATTTCAGATAAAAAGCAACCCACACGGAGGGTGAAAGGACAAATCTAAGCTTGCAAAGACTAGGTGGGTGGCACATGCAATCTTGGATTGGGTGAGGGAAACACCAAAAATTGGTCCAACAGCACTCCATGGGAAGCTATTTGAGAAGTACAAGATTAATGTACAATACATGAAGATTTTCTATACTAAGGAAAGGGCTCTTGATAGGATTAATGGTCCATGGAATGAGAGTTTTGAATTGCTTTACACCTTCAAAGCTGAAGTGGAGACGGCTAGTCCAGGTAGTGTTGTAGAGATTGACAAGCATACAGTTAATTACAAATTAAAAGGGAAGACAATGGGGAAGGAGTGCTTTAGGAGGGCTTTTGTTTGTTTCAAGGCTTGCTGGAAGGGGTTTCTGAATGGTTGTAGGCCCTATTTGGCTGTCGATGCGACTGCTTTGAATGGAAGATGGAGAGGCCAGCTAGCAGCAGCTTCTGCAGTTGATGGACACAACTAGCTATTCCCAGTTGCATTTGGTGTGTTGGAGGTAGAGAGTGAGGAGAGTTCGGTTTGGTTTCTGCAGCAGTTGCGCAACATTATAGGTACACCCTCAGGTTTAGTTATACACACTGATGCTTGCAAGGGTTTAGAAACTGCAGTAGAAATTGTATTCACTGGAGTGGAACATAGGGAATGTATGCGACACCTAGCGCAGAATTTTAAAAAGAAATTCAAAGGCAAAGTTTATGATGAGAATCTATGGCCAGCATCATACACATGCAGCTTGAGGAAGCATGAGCACCATTTGAGAGTGGTGTATGCTCATAATCCTTTGGTGAAGGAGTACATGGATGAACATCCTGGAAAGCTGTGGTCAAGAAGCAAATTCAATGAGATCTGCAAAGTAGACTATGTGACCAATAACCTCGCTGAGTGTTTCAATGCAAAATTCAAGTCGGTGAAAGAGCTTTTGTTGTGCCAAGCATTTGATAAGATCAGGCAGATGATCATGGTAAAGATGGCTCTTCGTAAAAGAATTGCAGAAACACAATATGTTGGCCATCTTATGCTCCCATCTCTGATTAAGGCATTGCATGCCAAGGCAAGAGGACTAAGAATGAAATGCATTTGACCGTCGACAAACGAGGCTGAGGTGACATACACTGACAGTAAAAATAGGGAATGGAGATATCCAGTGAACCTTGCAACCAATGAATGCAGCTGTAGGTAATGGCAGATCGGCGGAAGCCATGCATACATGCCCTACATCTCATGACTGTTATTGGAGGTGAAGATGGTGAAGTTGATCAGTATTGCTCTGAATATTTCTCTGTTGCCAAATTTTGGGTTGCTTATGCTGAAAATGTGCCTGCACTCTTGGGAAAAGACCAATGGAACATAGCAGACCCAGGGTTCAAAATTCATTCTCATGTACTGACTAGACCACCAAGAAGACCAAGGAAAAATAAGATAAGAGCTCGTGAAGAGGGTCGTGTAAAAAATCAGCGTAACTGCAAAAGATGTGGTATCTTAGGGCATATTGCTAGGCATTGTACCAATCCAGTTGATGCATCATTTGGAGAAGAGGAACAATCGGTAGCAGCAAATGCAGAGCAGCATGCAGCAACAAAGGAGAATGCAGCAAGTTTAGAGGATAATGCAGCAGCAGAGGAGAATGCAGCAAGTTTAGAGAATGAAGCACCTGAAGTAGCTATAAGAGAGGAGGAAGTTATTTTGTCTATAAGAGAGAAAAGGCCTAGAGAGGAAGAAACTTTGGTTGAACCATCATCTGATGCGGAATTTGAAACCATGGCTTACGAAGGTTTTGAAGCTATAAGAGAGGAGGAAGTTATTTTGTCTGAAGTTCCTTTAAAGATTAGTGAGCCCACAGATGACTGTCAACTGGTCATCACTTGCTCGATCAGTCAAAGCTCAACAAAACCGCCACCACCAGAAGTGAAGATCACAAGCAACAAGACAAAGCTTTCAAAAGCACAAAATATCCTAGCCACGGAAACCCGAAGCAAGACGGTTAACCCATCCCAGAACACAAGGAGCAAGGGAAAGATTTAAATTTGAACTTGAATGCAAGGCATAAACTTTGAATAATTTGTAATAAGGATTCTGTCATCAATTTGAAGTACTGTGAAAACTTGTAAGGTGTAATAATTCTATATGTAAACTTTGAATTTGAACTAGTGAGGCAAACTTCGAATTTTAGGCAAACTTTGAATTTGAACCAACACTTCAGTCCATTCCCATGTGGTGTGAGTTGCACAGTTTGCTGAACTATTATAAACGTTAGGTAATCAATCCGATCTCTTTTGCGTCTACAAAACTTGTAGTGATGAGAAATGTGCTCCAAATGACCTCCCAAGCTAGGGTAAACACCCCCATTTGTAATCAAGTTTTTTTGGACCTACTCCAAATGAGCCAAATATTTTTTATTAACACCAAATCAATCTATATAGTGTAGATTCGAATAATCATTATTTGTTGAATTAATTTTTCTATTTGTACATTTTTTTCAAAAAAATATACTTTAATAGAAAAACCATTAAAAACACGTTTACAATATGAAAATGGAAAACTAAGTTCACATCCTTCTTATTCACTTTGAAATCAAGCTTTGGTGATTTTTTTGATGTTTTTGAAATTTTCAAAAACCGAAGGGAAACCCTACCTCCTCTCCTTGGTTTCTATGAAACGTTGTACATGATAGCTCATATGTGTGAAGTTTTTTTCATGAAAATGTCCATAAAAAAGTTTATGATTTTTGGTTGGGAACATGTCACACAAGACAACATTGTGCGCAGGTTTCATATTTTTGTTGATTATTTTTAAATTAATGGTGCTCATTTTACCTCGATCATGCCAGCTACAGTTTTTTCATGAAAATGACCATAAACAAAGTTTAGTATTTTTCCTCGTTAGTGTGTCATATAAAACAACGAACGGCGAAGGTTTCATATTTTTTTGATTTTTTTAAATTAGTTATGCTCAGTCAACGCTTTCATAACCCCGTTGACCACCTCAAAACCTCTCTAAAACCCGCGGGGTTTCGCCTAACCCTAGCTCCCAACTTCAGCCGTTCGATCATACCCTAGCGCCAAGCGAGAGCCCTAAGATGTGGTCTTCTAGAAGTAATTCCGAGGGCAGGCTGCGAGCATGCTCCGCACCATTGGATCACATGGACGGCTCCACATCGTTGGATCGTGGGGCGATCCACAAGACTTGTTGGTTGTGCCTCCCCTTTTTTCTGGTACCCCCTCCTCTGCTTCTTCTTCTCCGACGACTAGAGGAGCCACTCCTCTGCTTCTTCCTCTCGGCGACTTTGGGCGATATGTCGAGCTCCACTTCAGCCACCCGCCCCTCATGGACCCAGTATGGTCCACTTCCATTGGAGCAATGTCCTAACTGCCCATGCAGCGCGCCACTCATACGGTTGACTTTGAAGGAGGTCAAGAATAGAAACTATGGGCGCGAGTTCGTGAAATGCGAGAGAAAGCGAGAGGGGCAGGTTAGATCTCATGATTTTTCTCTAATTTCTTTTTCTATTTCCTTTTAATTCTTTTTTGACCTAGGATTTAGGGTTCATGTTTTCGTTTCAGATCGTGAAGAAATGCACACATTTTGAATGGCTGGATGACTTCGTTAAGCGGATTCAATTCAATGGGGCCCCAACCCGGGAGCTCAATCTGCCGTCAGCAACAACGAATTTGGTCTCTGAAAGTGTTGCTTTGTCAGTTGGGGATGCAGATCTGAAGGGGGAAATAAAGAAGATAAACAAGAACTTGAAGAAGATGATTCAATTGAACAAGCAGGCGAATCTGATAGCTTTACGATTTTATACCTTTTATTTTTGTGTAGTTGCTCTTACTTGCTGGTCATCACTCGTTAGAGATGTTATTAGTGTGGTGTCATGTGCTCTAGGATTTGGTTAAATTTGTGGATCATGTGCTCTATGCTCTGTGTTGCTTAATTTGTGGATCATGTCAGTTTCGGGTACTCGTCAGTTTCATCACTTTTGTACACTTTCAGTTTCTTCAGTTTCATTGCGTTGAGTGGCATTGCGTCTGGTTGGGCCGTCTCATTGCGTTGAAACTAAGCACTGTTTGGGTCGTCTCATTGCGTTGAGTGTCAAAGGCCCACGTGCTGGCTCTGTTTTTTCCCTTGATTATTACCATGGTAAATCTATTTATTTCCATGACGAACAAAAATAGTGCATGATGGTAAATCGATTTATTATTGGACTTGCACATGTCAAATTTATTTGTACTCCACATATAATGGCAATTTTCTTCTGTATATTGCCTACGACACAACACTTTCATTTTTTGACTGCGGGTATTATAAGCAAGTTTTTGTTGCAAGAAAAATATTTTATACATGATTTTTTGTTTTTGATTTTTTATTAAGAACATGTCAGACTTAATTATGTAGATCATGATATCCATCTGAAACCACGTCTAAAATAAAGTCCGGTGGCACCATTAGCCGGCATATCAATCTAGATAGCACGTCTAGGCTCGGCTATGGCACCATATGCATCTAGAGAGCTTGTCTATGGCTCGGCTACGGAACCATATCCATCGACCGATATCTCACGTACTCCATAACATAAAAATTAGCAACCATAGCATACTTATTTCATAAAACATAGGGTACCCTAAACCATACCATAGTCCACAAAGTATTCAAAAATTAGTTTTTTTTGTTCATACAATATACGGAATAGGGCCACCAACAATTCAAAAAAAATAGATTTTCTTCTTCTTCTATTCAACATCAACATGGCTCATTTTTCTAGCTTTAGTTTCCTTTTTGACACTTCAATTACTCCATTATCCACGCGTTCGAAAACTTCACCCTACTCTAAATGAGCGAAAACTTGCTGGTTTCACTAAGGAATGCAGAAGGGCTCGTGTACGGCACCATATCCATCTAGCGATTTATCTCACGCCAAATAAGATAGAAATAGCAAGCAAAAACACTGATAACCAACGACATATCAAATAGGGATAGAAATATATAGCAAGCATAACCAAGTTCACGGTACAACCAACGACATAATTAAGTTAAAAATATATAAAATATAAAAAGCCCTAACACCCTAGGGCAAGACCGGGACCGGGACTTCACCACCATATTCACTGTGCTTCTCTTCACTACTCCCTCTCCATGCCGTCCTGGCCGATGTAGTAGGGGAGGCTGTGCATACCATCGCGGGTGGGGAAGATGCAGTCGAAGTTTGTGTAGATGTTGTGGGTTGTGAATGCGATGAATTCACATCCACACCAAAACACCTTGCCGAGGAGGTAAGACGCATCAAAACTGTTGGTGAAGGTAACGGTGAGCCCTTTCGGCGGAGTCCTGGAGTTTGGACCCACATCGTCCAGTCGAAACATTACCGGCGAGCCCCCCGGGAGGTGGGCGAAGCCCGCACGGAGGAACCACTCGGCAAACCCCCTTGCACCCCTCCAGCATGAGATCGACCACACGCGGAGCATCCTCTCCACGACGACGCCGGGCGAACACAGTCTCTCCGGCACGGTCGGTGGGAGCTCGAAGGTAGGGCCGTTGTACTGCATCCTCGCCTCACTTTGAGAGTGCTTTCGGTTTGGGGGCAGCGCAAATGGATGTGTGGAGAATAGGTGGAGGGGTCGTGGTTTAAATAGGGAAAGGAAAAGGGAAGGGGAGTGGCACCGGCCGCACTTTAGATTTGCTACGTTCAAACGAGCCGCATCGATCGATATGCCACTTTAATTGCCAACATGTTTTAATTGCCATGTTGAATAGATGCGAGTGGATTGAAAACGTGAAACAATGCTCTCTACATCAAGGAGACACGCATGGGAGATAATACGAACCAACGGCAGCAACCGTCCCTGCGTCTGTGGCGGCTCACATGGAAAAGAGGCCGGTCAGCGTCCGTGACGGCTCGCGTGAAAAAGAAGCCGGTCAGCGTCCGTGGCGGCTCGCGTGAAAAAGAGTCCGGTCAGTGCATCGTGGCGGCGGGCGGCAGCGCGTGCAGGTAGGCTAGCTACGCACATGCAGGTAGGCTAGCTGGACATGTCGTGCATGCATAACGGGCTTCTGTCGTTACGGCGCGCGCACGACCCAATTCTAACCACGGCCCAACTTGCTAACCGCGGCACCATCCGCCGTGACCCCAGTCATCAGGTCCAACGGGCAACATAGTCAGCGCGGCCCCACTCGTCAGAGTTAACGGTCAAAGCACTGACCCAACGGCATACACCATTTGTGACCAGTTCTGAGGGTTTCGACCAAGGGAGTGGGGAAAAGTGAGAAAAAGTTAAGAGCGTTGGGATGAATGAGTATGGCTAAGGAACCTGGGGCACACAAATAAAAATCCCTAATTTTTTTGCCGCCTAAATAGCAAAAAGAGATCCTGTGAATAGTTTTGCTATATAAGTGACGATGGCCTTCAACTTCACAATCGGCGGTCGAACAAGATTATCATTCTTTCGTCATGTGAACAAACCAACAAGAAAATAAGTCGGCAAATTATTGTACTCGGAATGCAAAGGGAAAAAAGTTCAGACATCATACCAAAGATTGCAGTAACCATGTCATTGCGCTGCTTTATCAAAGTCTGTAGCTCCTCCGTGACAGGTTGAAGCCGTTTTCCCCATCTTCAGCGTGTCGCAGCAGGGCGCCTTTTTCCTTCTCAAAATTAGTTTTGGCTTGCTTAAGAAGATCATATGCTTGTTTCTCCTCATCTTCAAGCCTAGTCATTTTGTGCTCTACAACAGTCTTCAACTTCTTCTCATCTACAAGTTGCTTTTGAAGAGTCGCTGCAATAAACTCACATTGTTCCAATGACTCCTGCACAAGTGTAGAAATTATAAGTACAAGTTTCGAGCCTCTTAAGTAATATGACTCCACACTTTGGGGGTACATGATTTAAAAAATTAGATCAAATTAACAAAGTCCCATCGAGTTGCAAGCAATCCACATGGCCCTTAGGGGCTAATGCATCATTGTTTTCACTATAAAACAAGAAGACCGACTGTTTTAAAAAGAAAAAATGGCCCTCGGGGGCTATACTGTGGTTTTTCATGCAAATACCCATCTCTCTCAGGAGGATAAGCCGTCCCTTGGGGGCGATATGGTCAGCATTTTTTTACACCTAAAGGCATCTAAGAAGTACCGGCTCATTATCTCATAATGAACTGGCCCTTGGGGGCTACACTACTCAGATCAAATTTCCTAGAAGGCCTAAGTCACTACACACACGCGACACGACACTTGGAGGCTATGATATTCAGCTGTTTAAATAGTTTATAAGTTCCATGTTGAAGACCCATCTATCTCAAGGAGATAAGCCGACCTTGGGGAATGCGATCAACGAAATTTAGATCTTAAAAAGTCAAGGAAGTACTAACTCATTATTTTTTCATAGTGACCACGTCCTTGGGGGCTATACTTGGCTCATCAATATATTGATAAGATCCAGTTCATTACTTATTGTACTAAACTAGCTCTTGGGGGCTACAATGGTATATACGATAAGCAAATGGTTAATTTTTACTTCATGTCTGATCTTCATGGTATTGACCAAATTTATTTCAAAATCCCGACCCTTAGACAGTCGGGTCTTGTACTGATGATATAGCCCTTGGATATCAAGACCTCCAAGTTCTCGGAGCTCAAGTTTGGCTTTCCCATTATCCATAAGTGTCGTCTCATCTTTGGACATAATCTTGGTCAGAACGGTTTAAGGACCATGGTTTTGATAAGACCCGCCAAAACATTCACTTCTGCATCATCCTTGCCAGCAGATGGAGTAACTTTGTGTGTACAAGGAACAGAAGGGCATGGAGGATCAAAGGCTATGTCATCATATGCGCCTTGGTTGTCACCAGTTGTTCCAATAACAACTGGTTCCTCAACAAGAGACATTTTATATATGTCATGCGCCGGCTCAACATCCAATTCTGGTTCAACTTGAGGTGATGGCTCAATGTGAGTCATCACTTCAGCTGAAGGTGGATTTTGAATACTATCCTCCCGAGCAGCGGAAGAAGGTTCACCTGCCTTTTTCTTAATAAAGGCCTGGGCTCTATAAATCATAAAAACAATCTTTTCAAATTGAGGAAACAACGTGTGATGACACAGACAACAAAAGACGACATACATAAACTTACCCACGGTTGATAGTAAAAGCCGGAAGTTGGGTCGTAGTCGTGTGACCAGATGAGGGAGATGATTCCTGGTGATAAAGTGAATTAAATGGACTCAAGGGTTGTTTACAGAGACCGGCTTGAGGGTGAGAAACAGTTGGAATGTGTGGCACCACATGGCGCTGCCTGCGGGTAGGTGGCTCTAAGCTGAAGGACAACACTCCGGAGCAACTCCGAGTTTGCGTTCTGATTGAGTGCGTGTTGATATCGCCTCAAAAGAAAGTTGGGATCTAAGTAAGCAGCTGGATGTGAAAAGCTTAACATTTTCGATGGCTCATCTTGTCTTCTTCTCAACATATGGTTCTGAAGAACTGGAGCAGATCAAAATTAGCTCGACATTGCCGTCTTGACTAGTCTCTGTGTTATCCCGATAAAAGGACGCAACAGCAAGTTCCATAAGCAAACAACCAAGAGAATCGAGTTCTACCTCAGATTCCTCTCCTGAAGTCGACTAAGGAGCCTTTTTCTTTCTGAAAACTTGAAGAATGAGTAGAAGCCTTGAAAACGTCTTTCGAGAAATCAAAGCCAACCTGGAAAAATACAAGTCGGGCAATAAGTATGGGGCACCAAATAAAGTTGAAAGAAGAAACTAGACAAAATACATACTGAGGGACTGGATTCTTCAAGTAGAATGGGGCCAACCTGGTTGTGCTACACGTTTCTTTAGAGTCCAAAAATAATGTATTGGTCTGCTTATTGATGGATTTATTAATCAGGTATTTCTTGATGTAGCGTTGCACATCCGTCGACTCGCGAGTGTAGTTGCACATTAATCGCCTCTTATACTGACGGATTGAATCGTCCACGTAATCCAACATCGGATCAGGTATCCGTGTAAGGCCATTGGCATTGAGGGCCTTTAACTTAAACACAGGGGCTTGCAATTTTCTTTGTTCTTCGGCTAGCTAACCCGGGAGTTCGACATCGGAGCCAAGTCGTTCCAATCTATAATCCAAATGTGGGTTCTGGTCCAAATGAGCGGTATTTTTAAAGTATAACCAAGTCTGGTTCCATCCATTTGAATGACTCGTGAGCTTGATCTCGGGGAAAGGACTATTCTTTCTCTTCTGTACGGAGACGCCACCGAGTTCCACACACGGGCCATCCTTGATTTTAGCTTGACACTTAAGATAGAAGAACTCTCTAAAGAGAGTCACATGCGACTCAATATGAAGGTACACTTTGCAGAGTACCTCAAACTGACAAATACTCGTCATTGAGTTGGGACTAATATATTGATGCGTGAGGTTAAAAAAGTGAAGGAGATCCCTGAATAATTTTGAGACGGGTTGCCGAAATCCCCTGTTCACATGATTAGTAAAACAAATTATCTCTGCTTCCCTTGGTTATGGAGAGCTTTCTTCGTTAGGCGCCCACCAACGGATTACGTTCTTAGCCGGCAAAAGACCTTCCGTAACAAGGTTTTCCAATGCGAGAATAGATTATTGGGATCTGAAACAACCACAAATTTTTCTGGTCTTGGGAGGCATGGTAATTTTGCAAGCATATAACTAAACAAATAAAGATAGAAAGTATAATGGCGTTAGTTTTTAAGTCGGCGTAAGGTAATACAGTGGCTAAGGTCATCCAGAATTAAAGAAGAGCCGGCATTTAAAGGGAGGATTTGGTGCTTCATATGAGTTTTCAAATCACATAGCCAAATAATGGTTCGTCTTTGGGTAACCTAGCTAACGGAGCAAACTAAGCATTTCAGTCATATTAACACTGGCTCAAGGGTAGCTCAAAGATTCTACCAAAACTTAGTGAAACTCACAAAACAACAAACACATATCCTATTTGACCGGCTGAAGAAATGGATCTACATGATACATAAAAAATAAGAAAAATACACTTTAAATAGCAGAATTACCGAAACAAAGGCATCTAGGAAGAATCAAGATGAATCTTATATGGATCTACAAAGACTGCTAGATGACGGTGGTGGTGAAATCGCACAGAATGCACACATGAAAGGCGATAGATCTACAACTATAACCTACAATGCATATGTGAGCCTTCGACGAAGGATGAAGATCTGCAGTGACCTAAAGTGGTAATGAAGAAATTAGAAGGATTCATAGAAGAGGAATACTATGGACGGACGCATTCGGAAGAACTCTGTTGTCGACGATGATTAACTTCGGTGGCGGCTGTGCCCGAGCGAAGTCACCTGAGAAAGTGTGGCATCAGCAGAGCTTGAGAGAGATGGTAAATATGAGAGGAAGGAGAAGAGGTTAAATTGGAGACTAGCTAGACTATTTATAATAGGTCAAGACCCGAAGCGGCGCAATAAAAATGGGGTGGGCGCAGTAATTTGCGGAGAACAAAATGCCTCAATTTTGCATGCCTAACAGGGATTTCGACACTGTTTGCAAATGATTCGCCATGATGACTGGATGGCATGAGCAATAGATAAGATGGCGTCATGACAACAAAGGTTGATAAAAGTAGAAAGTCTTGAACAAAGCAGATAACCCGACAAAATATTAACCCGGGCAAATGTTCCCCTCACACATAGAAGACTACCAACTCAAAAGGTGACTCATGCTAGTCTTCACCTTTGAGATGTTTCCGTCTGCATTTTTCCAGGACGAAGGTAACATGGATAAATCCATACGAAAATGGGGTCTAATGTTGGGGTTATACACCATGGGTTAACCCGCCATGGGGATAACCTACCTAGGCTATAACTTGGGTAGGAAGCCCTAGACGTAAAGTCCCAATGGGCGGCTCACGAGGAGGTTGTCTCAAGTCCCATCGCATGGATATTCTCCCTGGCCCAAGTTAGTAGGAAGTAGAACACGACACGCATTGCAATGCGACCCGGACTCTATTATAATCTCAGGGCCTCTCTCTATATATATAAAGAGGAGCCCCTGAGGTAGTAAGGACAAGCAAGAAAGACTCGAGACCTAGGTTAGCGATTGTGCACCCTTGTAATCGAGTTGATCATCAATAAACACCAAAAGCAGGACTTAGGCTTTTACCTCCATCGGAGGGACCGAACGTGGGCAAACAGGCGTCTCTCAATTCTGACCAACCTCGTTCATGTAGCCAACTAGTTGCGATGGCCTCGCACCTAAGTCCTTTCATGAGGACATCTGTCGTGACAAAACCACGATAGAGGAGCTTACCCAAATTTTCAACCGCTCCTCTTAAGAAGCGGTTCAACTGGCGCCCGAAGAGCTCTTCTCAAGAGGATAGCTCCGAGGTGAGATAGTTGGTTGCCAAGGTGAAATTATCGGGACATTTTAAGCTCACCATTATTGACGTGATGGCTGCGACCATAAACTGATGTGTTCAACCTCTTTAACAAAGATCCCATTTCCTGGGGCAACATAGTGGTTCAAGTGATGGCGCTCGGTATAAACGGGAGGATCTGACTAGTACAACAAATTTTTTTGTTATATTAGCCAACCTTTTCAAAGGATAAAGGAGGATTTTATTAATAGTAGCACCTAGGAAGGCTACTCAAACCATAACCCCATCGAATGGGTGAGTATAACCCTATTTTCCTAATTTAGATTTTCTTTTATAATGATTTAGGCTGGTTGAATCTTTGCAACTTTTGTCAAACTGGAATGGAGGTACTAGGTGATGACCCACAAGTATAGGGGATCAATCATAGTTTTTCAATAAGTAAGAGTTTGGAACCAAACGAGGAGCAGAAGGAAATGATAAGCATATTTCAGCAAGGTAATGTGTACAAGTGCTATAAGTAATAGTGATATATTGTTTTGTACCAAGATAATTCGTGACAAGTGACAAGTAGCAATAGTAATAGAGGTACAGGAAGGTATCCCAATCCTTTTTATAGCAAAGGACATGCCTGAAAGTACTCTTATATAAAAAAGGGTTCCCGAGGACACATGGGAATTTCTGTCAAGTCATGTTCATCATATTGAGTTGATTCACGTTCTCTACTTTGGTAATTTGATATGTGGGTGGACCAGTGCTAAGGTGGTGTTATTACTTGGACTAACAACCTACTTATGATTACCCCTCTCGCAAGCATCCACAACTAAGAAAGAGGAATTAAGATAAATCTAACCATAGCATGAAACATGTGGATCCAAAACAACCCTTTATGAAGCAACGCATAAACTCGGGTTTAGGCTTCTATCACTCTCGCAGCCCATCATCTACTTGTTACTCCACAATGAATTAACTTAGGCCCATAATATGGTAAAGTGTCATCTAGTCGACATTCACATGACACCACTAAGAGAAGTAACAACAACCATATCATCAAATTATCGAACGAATACCAACTTTACATGATTACTTATAACAAGATTTCGCCCATGTCCTCAAGAACAATAATTACTACTCAAACATCATCAATATATTTAGGATCAGAGGTGTAATAATAATAATTAAGGATATGAACATAATATCTTCCACCAAGTAATCCAACAAGCATGAACTACAAGATGTAATAATCAACACAACTACTAACCCAAAGGTACCAATCTGAGGTTTTGAGACAGAGATTGAATACAAGAGATGAACTAGGGTTGGATATGAGATGGTGTTGGCGAATATGTTGATGAAGATCGGTCCTCCCACGAAGGAGGGAGCGTTGGTGATTGATACGTCCATTTTGCATCATGTTTTCACGTTGATATTTATCGCTTCTTGGGCTGTTATTTCACTTCACGGTACAATTCTTATGCCTTTTCTCTCTTATTTTGGAAGGTTTACATGAAGAGGGAGAATGTCGGCAACTGGAATTCTGGCCTGAAAGTGGAGCAAAGTTGAGATACCTATTCTGCGCAACTCCAAACGCCGTAAAAATCAATGAGGATTTTTTCCAGATTTATAAAAAATACTAGGCCGAAGAAGCACGAGAGGGGCGCCTCGGGTTGGCCACAAGCCTACACGGCGCGGCCACCCCCCTAGGCAATGCCATGAGGGCTTGTGGGCAACCTGCTGGCCCACTTGCCCCCCTCTTCTTCTATATGAAGGGTTTCGTCTGGAAAAAAATCAGAGAGGAGCTTTTTCGTGGTTTCGCCGCCGCCACGAGGCGGAACTTGAGCAGAACCAATCTAGAGCTCCAGCAGGACGATCCTGCCGGGGAAACTTCCCTCCTAGAGAGGGAAATTGTCGCCATCATCATCCTCAACACTCCTCTCATCGGAGGGGACTCGTCACCATCAACATCTTCATCAGCACCATCTCATCTCCAAACCCTAGTTCATCTCTTGTAACCAATCTCCGTCTCGCGACTCCGATTGGTACTTGTAAGGTTGCTAGTAGTGTTGATTATTCTTTGTAGTTGATGCTAGTTGGATTATTTGGTGGAAGAGTTTATGTTCAGATCCTTGATGCTACTCATTACCTCTCTGGTCATGAATATGATTATGCTTTGTGAGTAGTTACTTCTGTTCCTGAGGACACTGGATAAGTCATGCTAATAGTAGTCATGTGAATTTGGTATTCGTTCGGTAATTTGATATGTTGTATGTTGTTTTTCCTCTAGTGGTGTTATGTGAACGTCGACTAGATAACACTTCACCATTATTTGGGCCTAGAGGAAGGCATTGGGAAGTAGTAAGTAGATGATGGGTTGCTAGAGTGACAGGAGCTTAAACCCTAGTTTATGCGTTGCTTCGTAAGGAGCTGATTTGGATCCACTAGTTTAATGCTATGGTTAGACTTTGTATTAATTCTTCTTTCGTAGTTGCGGGTGCTTGCGAGAGGGTTAATCATAAGTGGGATGCTTGTCCAAGTAAGGGAAGTACCCAAGCGCCGGTCCACCCACATAACAAACTATCAAAGTAACGAACGCGAATCAAATGAACATGATGAAAACTAGCATGACAGAAATTCCCGTGTGTCCTCGGGAGCGTTTTTCCTCCTATAAGACTTTGTCCAGGCTTGTCCCTTGCTAAAAAGGGGATTGGGCCACTTTGCTGCACCGTTGCTACTTTTGTTACTTGTTGCTTGCTACGAATCATATGACCACCCAATCACTTGTTACTCACAATTTCAGTGCCTGCAGATTTTACCTTGCTGAAAACCACTTGTCAGATCCTTCTGCTCCTCGTTGGGTTCGACACTCTTACTTACCAAAAGGACTACGATTGATCCCCTACACTTGTGGGTCATCAAGACTCTTTTCTGGCGCCATTGCCGGGGAGTGAAGCGCCTTTGGTAAGTGGAACTTGGTAAGGAAACATTCATATAGTGTGCTGAAATTTATTGTCACTTGTCACTATGGATACTAATCCTTTGAGGGGCTTGTTCGGGGTATCTTCACCTTGAACGGAAGCACAAAGAGTTGCTCCTCAACCTGCTGAACCTACTGAAAATATTTGCTTTGAATTTCCTTCGAGTATGCTTGTGAAACTACTGGTTAATCCTTTTATAGGAGATGGAACATCACATCCAGACTTGCATGTAATCTATGTAGATGAAGTTTTTGGTTTATTTAAGCTTGCAGGTTTGCCCGAGGATGAGGTCAAGAAGAAGGTATTTCCTTTATCTTTGAAGGATAAGGCGTTGACATGGTATAGGCTATGTAATGATACTGGATCATGGGACTACAATCGGTTGAAGTTGGAATTTCATGAAAAGTTTTATCCTATGCATTTAGTACATCGTGATCGGAATTATATTTATAATTTTTGGCCTCGTGACAGAGAAAGCATCGCTCAAGCTTGGGGGAGGCTTAAATCAATGCTATATTCATGCCCCAATCATGAGCTCTCGAGAGAAATTATCATTCAGAACTTCTATGCTCGGCTTTCTCATGATGATCGCACCATGCTTGACACTTCTTGTACCGGTTCTTTTATGAAGAGAGATATTGACTTCACATGGAATTTATTGGAGAGAATTAAACGCAACTCTGAAGGTTCGGAGCTTGAAGAAGGTAAGGAGTCAGGTATGAATTTCACGTTTGATTGCGTTAAATCCTTTGTTGAGGCAAATACTTTTTGTGACTTTAGCTCTAAGTATGGACTTGACTCTGAGATAGTAGCTTAATTGTGTGAATCCTTTGCTGCCTATATTGATCTCCCCAAAGAGAAGTGGTTTAAATATAATCCTCCGTTAGAAGTCAATGTAGTTAAACCCACTCCAGTTGAAGTGAGAGTCATTGTCTATAATGATCCTGTGGTTCCCAGTGCTTACATTGAGAAACCACATTCCCTGTTAGGATAAAGGATCATTCTAAAGCTTCAACTGTGATACGTAGAGGCTACATTAGAACACCTACACCCCCTGAGAAAATTAGAGTTGAACCTAGCATTGCTATCATCAAAGATCTTCTATTCGACGATGTTGAGGGACATAATATTCACTTCCGTGAAGATGCTGCTAGAATTGCTAAACCTCACGCTAGAGACAAACATAGGCCTGTTGTTGGCATGCATGTGGTTTCTGTTAAGATAGGATATCATTGTTATCATGGTTTATGTGACGTGGATGCTAGTGTTAGTGCAATACCTCAATCCTTATATGATGAAATCAAAGATGGGATTGCACCTGTTGAGATAGAGCCTATTGATGTCACTATTCAACTTGCCAATAGAGATACTATCTGCCCTGTGGGAATTATTAGGGTTGTTGAAGTCTTGTCTGGTAAAACGAAGTATCCTGCTGATTTCCTTGTTCTTGCTATTGCACAAGATAGTTTTTGTCCCATCATATTTGGCAAACCTTTTCTCAATACCGTCAATGCTCATATTGACTGTGAGAAGCAAATTGTCACTGTTGGCTTGAAGGTGTGTCACACGAGTTCAATTTCTCCAAGTTTGGTAGACAACCTCATGAAAAGGAGTTTCCTAGTAGGGATGAAACTATTGCCCTAGCTTCTATTGTTGTGCCTCCTACTGATCCCTTAGAGCAATACTTACTTGAGCATGAAAATGATATGCATATGGATGAAAGGGATAAGATAGATAGAGTTGTCTTAGAACAATATCCCATTCTTAAGAATAACTTGCCTGTTGAACTGCTTGGGGATCCACCTCCACCAAAGGGAAACTTGCCTGTTGAGATAGATAGAGTTGTCTTAGAACAATATCCCATTCTTAAGAATAACTTGCCTGTTGAACTGCTTGGGGATCCACCTCCATTCTTAAGAATAACTTGCCTGTCGAGCTTAAAAAGTTGCCTGATACTCTTAAGTATGCCTATCTTGATGAAAAAGAGATATATCCTGTCATTATTAGTGCTAGCCTCTCAGAGCATGAAGAAAAAAAGTTACTAAAAACTCTGAGGAAGCACCATGCTGCTATTGGATATACTCTTGATGTAATTAAGGGAATTATTCCCACTCTATTCCAGCACAAGATTAAAACTGATCCTGACTTCAAACCAGTTGCTGATCATCAAAGGAGATTAAATCCTAACATGAAAAAGGTAGTAAGAAAAGAAATACTAAAGCTCCTAGAAGCGGGTATTATCTATCCTATTGCTCATAGCGATTGGGTGAGTCTGGTGCGTTGCGTTCCTAAGAAGGGACGCATTACCTTTGTCCCTAATGATAAGGATGAATTGATACCACAGAGGATTATTACTGGCTATAGGATGGTGATCGAATTTAGGAAATTGAATAAAGCCACTAGGAAAGATCATTACCCTTTGCCTTTTATCGACCAAATGCTTGAAAGACTGTCTAAACACACACACTTTTTCTTTCTAGACGGTTATTCTGGTTTCTCCCTAATACTAGTTGCACAATCTGATCAGGAGAAAACCACTGTCACCTGCCCTTTCGGTACCTTTGCTTATAGACGTATGCCTTTTGGCTTAGGCAATGCACCTGCCACTTTTCAAAGATGTATGATGGCTATATTCTCCGACTTCTGTGAAAATATTGTTGACTTTTTCATGGATGACTTCTCTGTTTATGGGTCTTCTTTTGACGATTGCCTCAGCAACCTTGATCGAGTCTTACAGAGATGTAAAGACACCAATCTTGTCTTGAATTGGGAGAAGTGCCACTTTATGGTTAATGAAGGCATCGTCTTAGGACATAAAATTTCTGAAAGAGGTATTGAAGTCGATAAGGCTAAGGTTGATGAAAACGAGAAAATGCCATACCCCACAGATATCAAAGGTATAAGAAGTTTCCTTGGTCATGCTGGTTTCCATAGAAGGTTCATTAAGGACTTCTCTAAGATTTCAAGGCCTCTTACCAATCTCTTGCAAAAGGATATTCCTTTTGTTTTTGAGGAAGCGTTCGAAATACTTAAAAGAGCTTTGATAACTGCACCTATTGTTGAACCACCTGATTGGAACCTACCTTTTGAGATCATGTGTGATGCTAGTGATTATGTTGTTGGTGTTGTTCTAGGTCAAAGAGTTGATAAGAAGTTGAAAGTTATTCACAACGCTAGTAAAACTCTAACAGTGCCCACAGAAACTATGCTACTACGGAAAAGGAATTTTTAGCAGTCGTGTTTGCATGTGAAAAGTTCAGGTCTTACATAATTGATTCCAAAGTCACTATTCACAATGATCATGATCCGATTAAGTACCTCATGGAGAAGAAATACGCTAAACCTAGACTTATCAGATGGGTTCTCTTGCTACAAGAATTTGATTTGCACGTTGTCGACAAAAAGGGTGCTGATAACCGAGTAGCAGATAACTTGTCTAGGTTGGAGAACGTTCTTGGTAACCCACAACCTTTTGATGATAGCTTTCCCGATGAGCAATTGGATGTCATCAATGCTTCACGTAGTGCATCGTGGTATTCTGATTATGCAAACTATATCGTTGCCAAATATATACCACCTAGTTTCACATGCCAGCAGAAGAAGAAATTCTTCTTTGACTTGAGACATTACTTTTTGGATGATCCTCACCTTTATAAGGAAGGAGTAGATGGTTTTATTAGACGTTGTGTACCTGAACATGAACATGGACAAATCCTACAAAAGTGTCACTCCGAGGCCTACGGAGGACACCATGCGGGAGATAGAATAGCGCACAAGGTATTGCAATCAGGTTTCTATTGGCCCACTCTCTTCAAGGATGCCCGTAAGTTTGTCTTGTCTTGTGACGAATGTCAAAGAATAGGTAATATTAGCAAACGTCGGGAAATGCCTATGAACTATTCACTTGTCATTCAACCATTTGATGTCTGGGGCTTTGATTATATGGGACCTTTTCCAAAATCCAACGGGTATACTCATATCCTAGTTGTTGTTGATTACGTCACTAAGTGGGTAGAAGCTATCCCCACTAGTAGTGTTGATTACAACACCTCTATCAGGATGCTGAAAGAAGTTATCTTCCCTAGATTTGAAGTCACTAGATATCTAATGACGGACGGTGGTTCACACTTCATTCGTGGTGCTTTCCGTAAAATGCTTGCTAAGTATGATGTCAACCATAGAATTTCGTCTCCCTATCACCCTTAGTCCAGTGGTCAAGTAGAGCTAAGCAATAGAGTGATTAAACTGATTGTGCAAAAGACTGTCAACAGGTCTATAAAGAATTGGTCTAAGAAGCTCGATGATGCACTGTGGGCTTATGGAACTGCCTATAAGAATCCCATGGGCATGTCTCAATACAAAATGGTGTACGGTAAAGCATGTCATCTACCTCTTGAGCTAGAGCATAAAGCTTATTGGGCAATCAAAGAGCTCAACTTTGATTTCAAACTTGCCGGTGAGAAGAGGTTATTTGATATTAGCTCGCTTGATGAATGGAGAACTCAGGCATATGAGAATGCCAAGTTGTTCAAAGAAAAGGTTAAGAGGTGGCATGACAAGAGGATACAAAAGCGTGAGTTCAATGTAGGTGATTATGTCTTGCTATATAACTATCGTTTAAGATTCTTTGCAGGCAAGCTTCTCTCTAAATGGGAAGGTCCCTATATTGTTGAGGAAGTATATCGTTCCGGTGCTATCAAGATCAACAACACGGAAGGTAATTGTCCGAGAGTTGTAAATGGGCAGAGAATCAAGCATTATATCTTAGGTACTCCCATAAATGTTGAAAGCAATAGCATCAATACCATAACTCCGGAAGAATACCTTCGGGACATTTATGAGCCTGTTTCAGACTCCGAAAACAAAGAGGTATGTGATTCGGTAAGAAAACACAGTCCAAAACTTTTCCAGTAGGAAATTTTCTCCGTTTTGGAAAATTTGAAAAAATACAAAAATTGGAAGTAGTCCGGAAAGTGCGTGAGGAGGCGACAAGCCTGCACGGCGCGGGCCCACCCCCTGGCCGTGTCGTGATGGCTTGTGGCCACCTCGTGCACCTCCCGGACTCTGTTTTCGTGCGGGGTACTCCTTCTGGTCTGAAAAAATCATTATATATACTCCCGTTTGGTCTGACCCCTCCATCACGCAGATTTCCTCTATTTTTTGTTTCGAGCCTGTTTCTGTTGCAGATCTAGATCGCTATGACTTCTCCAAAATGTCCGAAGGACAAGATTTTCGAGAAGGTCATCAACCCCTACCTCACGGGAGTGCTGCAACATCCTCAATCTATCGAGATGCGTGAGGGGATGTTGCAGATCCGTGATGTTGAGGGCCCAAACAAGATCAGAAGTGTGGAAACGAGGCTCGAAGCAATGGAGCAACAAGTCTTCAAGTGCCAAGGGATGGTGGAGCATGGACTCAACGCCAACCACATGATGATCACGGAGTTCACCAGCAAGAACAAGATTGATGCCAATGACATTGGGAAGCACCTCTCCAGGATCTATGACATGATTGATCAACTCCAGGCCCAGATCTATGACCTGCAGAACCAAAACTGTGAGTATGAGTATAGATTTAAATCAATACGGTTGGCTGCAGATTTGTGGATTCCGGAGGCTCGTTCATCTTTCCATGATGGAGCACCTATGCCTTGGAAGACGGAGGATCAAACCCAGATAGCAACAACTCCTCCACCACCACCAAAGGAAGACAACTAAACATGGGTATGGGCAATCCCCTTGGCTTGTGCCAAGCTTGGGGGAGTTGCCCCGGTATCGTATCACCATCACATCTTTGGCCTTTACCTTTGTTTTAGTTTTCTTTTTCAGTTTTGTTTCTCTGTAATAGATTAAAAGTCTTAGTGTTTTAGTCTTGAGTTTTTCTTTGTGTCACGCCCGATGTATTCGAGCTCGTGAGCCATATAATAAAGAGTGTCTTAGTTGAAGGGCTTTGCCTCTTGCCATGATCAAAAGAGTGAGAATAGAACAAAAGCATGAAAGATCATGTAATGATCTTATGGGAAGTGATGGCTTCACATATAAAAAGAATGAGGATTGAAACTTGTTGAGGGTAGGCAAACGTAGACCTTGTTCATTGTTGAAATTAATAGGAAGTGATAAAGAAGGAGAGGTTCACATCTAAATATATCATCTCTAACACCATCTATGATTGTGAACACTCACTAAACTATTGCATGCCTAGAAGTAGATGTCGGACAAGGAAGACAACATAATGAATTGTGTTTGCTTGGTTCCGAACAATGTTATATGATTAGAGATCCCTTAGAATTTGACGATTGCTTCCACCTCACATCAGCCAAACCTCCCGCACCAAGTAGAGATACTACTTGTGGATCCATAAACCATCAACCCAGTTTTGCCATGTGAGTCCACCATACCTACCTATGGATTGAATAAGATCCCTCAAGTAAGTTGTCATCGGTGCAAGGAATAAAAATTGCTCTCTAATATGCATGATGTATTAGTGTGTGGAAAATAAGCTTTGTACGAACCTGTGATGAGGAAGACATAAAAGCGACACACTGCATAATAAAGTTCTTTATCACAGGGGGCAATATAAAGTGACGTTCCTCCGCACTAAGAGGACACGCATCCAAACCTCAAAAGCGCATGACAAGCTCTGCTTCCCTCTACGAAGGGCCTATCTTGTACCTTTACTTTTTGCCCTTGAAAGAGTCATGGTGATCTTCACCTATTCCCTATCTCGCCTTTATCTTGCCTAACGTCATATGCTTGGGAAAGATCTATATTCATAAGTCAACCTTGAAGTAAGTATTCATGAATTATTATTGTTGACATTACCCTTGAGGTAAGAAGTTGGGAGGCAAAACTATAAGCCCCTATCTTTCTCTGTGTCCAGCTGAAACTTTGATCTGATGAGTACCACGTGAGTTGTAGAAATTGTAGAGAACAAAAGAATGATTGAGTATGTGGATTTGCTTTACAAGCTCTTATTTGACTCTTTCTGATGTTGTGATAAATTGCAATTGCTTCAATGACTAAAGGCTATCAGTTGTTACTTCTCGGTTAGGTTCTTGATTGATGCTTTACTTTGTGAAGGGATTTTCACTTTAGCATGAGAGATTATATGTTGGTATTGCTGTTCTGATCATGATCATGATGCATGCATGTTCGTATCTTGTTTTGTCCACACCTCTCTCCCTAAACACGTGGACATATTTATTGAGCTAGGCTTTCGCTTGAGGACAAGCGAGGTCTAAGCATGGGGGAGTTGATACTTCCATTTTGCATCATGTTTTCACGTTGATATTTATCGCTTCTTGGGCTGTTATTTCACTTAACGGTACAATTCTTATGCCTTTTTCTCTCTTATTTTGCAAGGTTTACATGAAGAGGGAGAATGCCGACAACTGGAATTCTGGCCTGAAAGTGGAGCAAAGTTGAGATACCTATTCTGCGCAACTCCAAACGCCGTAAAATAAACGAGGATTTTTTTCCGGATTTATAAAAAATACTGGGCCGAAGAAGCGCCAGAGGGGCGCCAGGGGTTGGCCACAAGCCTGCACGGCGCGGCCACCCCCCCCCCCCACACACACACCACGCCATGAGGGCTTGTGGGCAACCTGCTGGCCCAGTTGCCCCCCTCTTCTGCTATATGAAGGGTTTCGTCTGAAAAAAAAACAAAGAGGAGCTTTTTCGTGGTTTCGCCGCCGCCACGAGGCGGAACTTGAGGAGAACCCATCTAGAGCTCCGGCAGGACGATCCTGCCGGGGAACTTCCCTCCCTGAGGGGGAAATCGTCGCCATCGTCATCACCAATATTCCTCTCATCAGAGGGGACTCGTCACCATCAACATCTTCATCAGCACTATCTCATCTCCAAACCCTAGTTCATCTCTTGTAACCAATCTCCGTCTCGTGACTCCGATTGGTACTTGTAAGGTTGCTAGTAGTGTTGATTACTCTTTGTAGTTGATGCTAGTTGGATTATTTGGTGGAAGAGTTTATGTTCAGATCCTTGATGCTACTCATTACCTCTCTGGTCATGAATATGATTATGCTTTGTGAGTAGTTACTTTTTTTCCCGAGGACATGGGATAAGTCATGCTAATAGTAGTCATGTGAATTTGGTATTCGTTCGGTAATTTGATATGTTGTATGTTGTTTTTCCTCTAGTGGTGTTATGTGAACGTCGACTACATAACGCTTCACCATTATTTGGGCCTAGAGGAAGGCATTGGGAAGTAGTAAGTAGATGATGGGTTGCTAGAGTGACAGAAGCTTAAACCCTAGTTTATGCGTTGCTTCGTAAGGGGCTGATTTGGATCTACTAGTTTAATGCTATGGTTAGACTTTGTCTTAATTCTTCTTTCGTAGTGCGGATGCTTGCGAGAGGGGTTAATCATAAGTGGGATGCTTGTCCAAGTTAGGGCAGTACCCAAGCGACGGTCCACCGACATATCAAACTATCAAAGTAACGAATGCGGATCATATGAACATGCTAAAAACTAGCATGACAGAAATTCCCGTGTGTCCTCGGGAGCGTTATTCCTCCTATAAGACTTTGTCCAGGCTTGTCCCTTGCTACAAAAGAGATTGGGCCACTGTGTTGCACCGTTGCTACTTTTGTTACTTGTTGCTTGCTACGAATCATCTCACCACACAATTACTTGTTACCGACAATTTCAGTGCCTGCAAATTCTACCTTGCTGAAAACCACCTGTCAGATCCTTCTTCTCCTCGTTGGGTTCGACACTCTTACTTATCGAAAGTACTACGATTGATCCCCTATACTTGTGGGTCATCAGTGATGATGATGGCTTTTCTTTCCCCCTCACGAAGGGAAGTTTCCCCTGCAGAATCTCTCTACCAGAGAGCAAAAGGGCCTCTGCCCAAGTTCCCGCCTTGAGACACTGGCGCTTTGTTTGGAAAGATGACTTATGATTTTTTTCTAGGGTAAAACACAATATATAGGAGAATATGGTCGCCAGAGGGCCCCACAAGCCATCAGGGCATGGCCGGGGGGGGGGGGGGGCGAGGCACTCTGTTGGCTTGTGGCCACCCCGTGACTCCTCTTTGGTATATTTTTGGCCGAGAAATCAAAAATATTCCAGAAAAATTGTTCGTAAAGATTCAATTCATTTGGAGCAAGTTGACTTTTCTACCTTATTCTCGGTTTCCCGGTCCAAAATTCCAGTTTTGAGATATTTCCCTCTAAGTGATGTACCTTTCATATTCAAAGAGAAAGAGCATAAAAATTGTATTATAATAAGGGATAATGGATAGGATCAACTATCAACAGTAATTCATGATGCAAAATGAGCGTATCAACTCCCCCAAGGTGAGACCACGCTTGTCCTCAAGCGAAAGCCGAGCTCGAAAACAATGACCACATGATTTGAGAGAGGTGTCAATAAAAGCAGAATACGATCATGAGAGCATCTTGAATATTAGCATAGCAACAAGTATTTTATCATATAACTTCTCATAAACAAGTAACAATCCATTCACAAATATTGGAGTATGAAGCATAAACTTTATTGACTATCAACAAACTATGTTCTCAGCCATTGTGGTAATCATAATTCATTATAATCCACAGGAGAGTCTATACAAGAGCTTTCTTTTTTGCAAGTTCACATACTCAACTATCATTTATTCTTCTATGATCGCTCACACTCAAGGAATATTTTTGAAGCTCATGTTTCCATAGGACACATAGGAAGATAGGGGCTTAAATGATTTTCCACCCAACTTACTTACCTCAGGGATTATGTCAACAATAATAAGTCATGATCATCTACATCCGCTTGGATATATAAATCTGAACCTTTCCTCAACACATGGTGCTTGCCACTATAGAATTAATAGGTAGGAAGAGGAATAAACTCTATTGCCTCAAGTACATGATATGCCCTTCGCATAGGGAAGCAAGGTTGTCATGCGCTTTTAAGTTTTCTGATATGCAAACTCTTAATGTAAAGGAACATCACTTTATATTGCCCATTATGATAGCAAACTTTATTATGCACTCTGTCTCTTTATTTTTTTGCCATCATAAGACCGTACAAAGCTTATTTTCCCTTTAATAAAAGATCATACATATTTAGGAACAATTTTTATTGCTTGATGCACCGATGACAACTTACTTGAAGAATCTAACTCAATCTATAGGTAGGTATGGCGGACTCTCATCGCAATGAACTAGGTTCCAGGGATATGAATGCACAAGTAGTATCCGTACTTAGTGCGGAATTTTTGGGCTAGCAAAGGATCTAAAGCGAGCATCACATGTTGAAGGATCCAAGACCATATAAATTCTATGTGAATATAAACTACCGTGAACATTATGTTGTCTTCAATGTCCAACATCAACACTTGATCATTATATAATATTTGATGAAGGCTGACAATCATAAAGATGTCCAAGATAGTGTATTTATATATGAGTCTCCTCTTCTCTATCATAATCTTTCTTAGGCTACAACAATGACTACCACTATGTTTGTTTACTGTCAACAACTTTTATCACTTATACCCTTTTTGTGAAACCATTACTTCTCATGACGTATGCATATGATCTTTATATTTATTTTTATTGCCATGATATGACAACGGGTGCACACAAGTAGAGCACAAAAACTCAACTAATCTTTATTATATAACTCGCATACTTGATTACAAGGATAAATGGAACTCAAACAAAAATTCTAAGCAAAGCAAATCTGAAATTTATTTCTCTAAATCATGAAACAACTAAAGATAGAACTAAGATAGATAATAATGATGGCAGTGTTGGTGATACGATACCGGGGCACCTCCGAGAAGATTGGGACAAGCCAAGGGTGGTTCCGAGACCCATGTACTCAAGCATCCTCCTGAGGTGATGTTGGTGGTATAGAAGGGGTGTCCTTCACCCTCCATGCGTAGAATTTCCATTATAGAACGAAATTTTTGTCTCGTGAGTCCTGAAACCTGCTGCGAATCTCATCCTATGAAACCTAGATTCGTACTCACAGTTTTGTCCTTGAAGTTCATCGATTTGATCTTGGAGGTGATCGAGCCGATCTTGGAGCTTAGAAAGAATCTATCCCGTGTTCTTTGTGTCCAACTTGTTTTCCCGGATGAAATCCATAATGCTAGAGTGGTTGGCGCTCAAACCATGCTCAACCATCCCTTGGCACTTGAAGATCTCCTGCTCCACTGTTGCAAGCCTAGCCTTCTCGCTTTCTGCCTTCTTGGACCTTGAACATCCCGAATGAGAAGCACCCCCTCATGCATCTAAATGCCTTGAGGGTGCTTCATCACCTCCGACATGTAGGGGTTGATGACCTTCTCGAAGAACTTCTCTTTGTATGTGCTTGGTGAAGTCATGGAGATCTAAATCTATTAGGAAAACATCTCGAAACAAGCACAGAAGAAAATTTCGTGATGCGGTGGTCAAAACACACTTGAGTATATATAATGATTTTTCCATGTGAGAATACATGCTAGGGAAGAATTCGGAGTTTGGGAGGCACACGAGGGCCCCATAGGCCTTCAGGGCACGACCTAGGGGGGTCGCCCTCTTGACTTGTGCCTCTAACGTGGGTCCCGTGGACTCCTTTTTATTTTTTATTTTTTCTAAAATACCAAAACCAATAGAAATTATTTTTTTTTGAAATTTTTGGAGTTGGTTTACTTACTGTATCATGTACCTGCCCATTTTTCAGGTTTCTGGAGTGTTCCGGAAGACTTTCTTTTTGTAATCCTCTAGTGTTATGACTTGGATGACATTAGTTTCTTCATTAATGGGTGTACGTGGAATATAATGCTTGATTCTTTGCCCATTCACTACTCTAGGGTTTTTACCTTCGAAGTTATTTATTTTTATAGCACTGACGTGATATATCTCCTCGACAACATATGGCCCTTCCCATTTGGAGAGGAGTTTCGCTGCAAAAAAATCTAAAATGAGAATTGTACAAAAGCACTAGGTATCCTACATCAAATTCTCATTTTTGAATTATCTTATCATGCCATCTTTTAACGATTTCTTTAAATATCTTAGTATTTTCATAAGCTTGTGTGCTCCATTCATCAAGTGAGCTAATATCAAATAACCTCTTTTCATCCGCAAGTTTTGAATCATAATTAATTTATTTAATTGCCCAATAAACATTATGTTCTAACTCAAGAGGTAAATGACAAGCTTTTCCATAGACCATTTTATATGGGGACAAACCCATGGGATTCTTATGAGAAGTTCTATATGCCCACAATGCATCACCAAGTTTCTTAGACCAATTCTTTCTAGATCTATTGCCATTCTTTTTTAAGATTAGTTTTAATTCACGATTGCTCAATTCAATTTGACCACTAGATTGAGGATGATAAGTGATGCAATTATATGGTTAACATCATACTTAGCTAAAAGTATACGAAAAACACCATGAATAAAATGTGAACCACCATTACTCATTCAATATCTAGGAATTCCAAACCTCAGAAAGATAATGTTCTTAAGAATTTTAATAGAAGAGTTATGGCCAATACTGCTAGTTGGAATAGCTTCTACCCACTTACTAACATAATCAACAACAACTAAAATATGAGTATATCCATTAGAGGATGGAAAAGGTACCATAAAGTCAAAACACCACACATCAAATGGTTCAGTAGAAAGTGAATAGTTGATAGGCATTTCCCGACGTTTACCAACATTATCGACTCTTTGGAATTCATCACAATAAAGGACATACTTACAAGCATATTTAAAAAGAGTAGGCTAATAGAAGTCAGATTGTAATGCCTTGTGTGCAGTTCAACCACCGACATGGTATACTCAGTAGTCCTCGGAATAACACTTCCTTAGAATTTGTTCCTGCTCATGCTCAGGTACACAACGTCTAATAACACCGTCTACATCTTCTTTATAAAGATGTGGGTCATCCCAAAAGTAATGTCGTAAATCATAGAAGAATTTTTTCTTTTGTTGATAGGAGAAACTAGGCAGAATATATTTAGCAACAATGTAATTAGCATAATCTGCATACCAAGGAGTACTACGTGAAGACTTTATAACAACAAGTTGCTCATCAGGAAAATTATCATCAATAAGCACCGGGTCATCAAAGCATTTTCCATCCTCGACAAGTTATCTACTACAGGGTTGTCAGCTCCCTTCCTATCAACAACATGCACATCAAATTCTTGGAGAAATAGCACCCATCTAATGAGTCTAGGTTTAGCATCTTTATTTTCCATAAGGTATTTTATAGCAGCATGATCTGTGTGAATAGTTAATTTAGTATCAACAATATAAGGTCTAAACTTATCACATGCGAAAACAAGTGCTAAAAATTCCTTTTCAGTAGTAGCATAATTTCTTTGAGCAGTGTCTAGGGTCTTACTAGCATAATGAATAACATTCAATTTCTTGTCTAATCTTTGCCCTAGAACAACACCAACAACATAATAACTAGCATCACACAAAATTTCAAATGCTAATTTCCAATGAGGTTGTTGGACAATAGGTGCAGAAATTAAGGCTTTCTTAAGTATTTCAAAGGCTTTTACACAATCATCATCAAAAAAAGGAACATCTCTTTCAAGAATATTAGTTAATGGGAACCACTAGGGATCAGACAACTGATCCCTAGTGTTTCATCACACTAGTCCGTGACTGTTAGATTAGTAGCACACGAACTGTTAGATCCTGTGTGGAAAGGACGTTAGGTTGTTTACTAGAGTTGGTAACGTCCTCCTTTAAATACGATGCTTCCTCTAACCACTCCGCTCGTGTCCTGTAGCCTTGCTTCTTAAAACCAAGATGTCTCTGTGTCTGCTTCCATCATTCAATGAAGCAAGGATGTGATAGTAAAATTTCATACTTTCTTTTTAATTTTCATTTTTGATTTTTCGATGCTAATAATTTTTTAAATTACTTTGATGTAACACGAACACTTGTATCGAGTGTTCCTTTATTTTTGTTTTCAAAGCACCAAAATTTGCTTCCATTAACGTCCCAATTTTCTTCTAGTGCAATCTGAATATATATATATATGTCCTAGAGCCTTGCTTCCACATATCGAAAATTTGCATCTGAGACTTTTTTGACATGGAAAGAAATTGAGCCCCATAAATTTTTACTATATTTTCAACACAAAAATGTTTGCTTCCATCCATTACAAAAGTGTTTCCATCACAAAAGTGATTTGCTTATAACCAAACATAAGTTAGTTTTTTCCGTTCATACAATATGTTTCACATGCGCCACAACTTCTTGCTTCCTTGGAGTCGCCGATAATACAAATGCTTCCTAAGTTCATACCGTATGTTTCCACTTCCCCTCATATAGAAAACGGTTGTCTTCATTGTGAGGTACATCCAATTGTTGACATGCTTCTTAGTGCATGGGGGAGGCGGCCTCCATATAGACCTGTATTGTCAGCGCATCTTGGCTCTGAAGGAGCAGCATACAATAGATTGAAGCATACATTGGTTAAACATGATGCATACATATTAAAGGTAGGACCCAACAATTAATATTGCATGTGCATTACAATACTGATGAAGCATAGAATATTTACATTACATCGGTGAACAAATGAGAATAATAAACCAGAAAAGAGAAATATATTTAGTATATTATATGAGCATGGCATGAAAACAGAAGAATGTTAAATAATATGTGGGTAGCGTGGAAGCAGTCCACATAAATGAAGGAGGCATGAGTTTGACTGTGTGCAGCCGAACATCCGAACAGAAAAAGCAAACAATTATTATCATTGTGTGAAACAAAACGTATATAAAATGGTAGCATATATGATAAATAAAGGAAGCATAAGTAGTTAGGAAGCATGGCTATCACAGCGGATGTTGGACATAATTTGTACATACATTGGTAAATGTTAATACAAGGATTTGAATATGCAGAATTACTAGCTTGTCGTCAAGATTTTTTTCCTTGTAACAACTATTTTGGTAACAAAAGAAAAACAAAGAACAACATTATTTTTACTCCCGCATGGCAGCATCACAACCTGCACTTAACGAACTAATTATGGAAGAGTTCCACACGCACAGCAAGCTCGTCACCGACAAGGAATCTACCCGACGAAGAGCAACACCTCATCCCATTCGTAGTGCTCTCACTACTAGGGAAAACCCTACCAGTAGCGCTGGAAATATGTGTATCAGTAGCGCTGGGTGCTATCGTGCTACAGCTAAATCCTAGTAGTAGCGCAGGTATGGGCAGCACTACTGGTAAGTAGTATTATCAGTAGCGCTTGCTTGCCGAGGGCTGCTGCTAACTATAGTAGTAGCGTTTGCCGCGCTACTGCTAAATTTTTCTGCTTTCATAGCTTTATACCCTCTATGTATTTCTGATGTATTTATACAGATTTTATACAATAGTTTCATCACATCATATTAAACATACACCATTCTCACATATCATAGACACACAATAGTCTCATCATACCATCACCATCATCATCATCATTCAACACAAAATATCATCACATAATCTTGAAAATAGCTATAGATAAGTGTGATCATGTCATGTCTCGAATAAGTGCAGCTGGATGGTCATGGCACACCCACAAGTTTCGTCATCTCTATCTACAACATGATGTACAAGAGAAGAGCAATCATCATGAGGAAGATCACGACTATGTAGTACCGACGGTCCCGCCCCTGCTCATGCTGGAGTGTCGACCTGAAGTAGCTACTTTCCGCTTCGGTTCTGGTGTCGAACCCTCTGTGGGTAGCTCCCGGGTACCTGTGCACGTGGGCCTGAGAGGCTGGCCAGTGGTCGTAGACTCCTGGAACCCTCCCAACATACACGATGTAGTAGTGCTTCGCCATCTCTGATCTAGGTACCTGCATCGTGAGTTGTTGATTTGAACGATAACATGCAACATAATGTACTTAAGAAAACAAAGAGGCATGATTAGCAAAATAAAAGCAACCAATAGTAAACATAAATGACGAAGTTACTCATACCCAAACTAATTAACTAGAACAATCTACGCTAGTTCAGGACCACGGTTTAGTTACATCACATAGTTTCAAAGTTTTGCCAAAGTTACATCACATTGTCATTGACAATCAGTCGTTCAGGTCCTCGTCCCAATCTTCATAGTCAGCGAGGACGCATCCGAGCTTCATGAAAGGGTTCATGTCCAGACGCTCAGAGACTAGCAGTGCTCGGACATCAACCCGCGTGATTGCCCCATTGTAGAACATCCCCGTTGGTTTGAGGACTCGTTTCATGATCACTTGGGCTAGTTCACACTGTACGTGATGAAACTCAGCTCGGATTCGATGATCCGGTGTCATTCCTATGCTTGTGGCCCAGCTCACAATCTCGGCATCTTCGGTAGTAGCTGACATGTGAAGGCGTTCATTATCCCTTCTAAAGTCCATCAGGTGATTCATGAGGTAGAATCCATCAGCCATACGGTTGTTTGGTTGCTGGATGCAGCAGAAGTCAGTCTTATGGCCGAAAGTCGGTGCTTTATTCCTGGTCTTTTTCACCTTGATATATGCACCAGTCAGGCTGAAGGTCCGAACATTCTTTAGGTGTGTGTAATCCTTTTTCTTGAGGTTCTTCGATGAGTCCAAGTAGATAGCATGGGAGTATTCCGGGTACAGAACAATGAGGACGGGCCGCCCCCGCTACGAAAATTAAGTACACCTCAAATTAGCCTCCATGCTTGAAAAGGAATGAAACATGTACGAAAGGATATGCGCGGATGACTTACGAGGGATGATTGGTACTGCGACAACATACCTTCCTTAGCAACGGCGCCAGGAATCCTTCTGTCACAGGCTATGCCTATAGAGACTTCCTTGGCAAATATGCAAAGGATTTCCCCGCGGCCTTGGAGCCTTGCGTTGGTGTTCCCTTGAAGAGGAAAGGGTGATGTAGCACAGCGGCGGTAAGTATTTCCCTTAGTTTGAGAACCAAGGTATCAATCCAGTGGGAGGTGCACGTCGAGTCACAAGTACCTGCACAAACACAAAGATCTTGCACGCAACGCTATGAAGGGGTTGTCAATCCCTTATAGATTCTTTGCAAAGTGATAAGTGAAAGCAAAAAGAAAACAAAACAAAGTAAAAGCGGAAGTGGAGACGATAGTTGTGAATAGACCTGGGGGCCGTAGTGTTCACTAGTGGCTTCTCTCATGAAAGCAAGTAGACGGTGGGTGAACAAATTACTGTCGAGCAATTGATAATACCGTGCAAAGTTGTGGCGTCATCTATGGCAATGATTATATCTATAGGCATCACGTCCAAAACAAGTAGATCGATACTTTCTGCATCTACTACTATTACTCCACACGTCGACCGCTATCCAGCATGCATCTAGTGTATTAAGTTCATAAGAACAGAGTAACGCCTTAAGCAAGATGCCATGATCTAGATGGACAATCTCATATCTACGATAAAAGCCCATCTTGTTACCCTTGATGGCAACAACATGATGCATGCCTTGCTGCCCCTTCTGTCACTGGGAAAGGTCACCACACGGTATGAACCCAAAACCAAGGACTTCTCCCATTGCAAGAATCATAGATCTAGTTGGCCAAACAAAACCCAAGACTAAGAGAGACTTACAAGGATATCAAATCATGCATATAAGAAATCAGCAAAGACTCAAATATATATCATAGATAATGTGATCACAAATCCACAATTCATCGGATCTCGAAAAACACACCACCAAAGAGGATTACATCGGATAGATCTCCATGAAGATCATGGAGAACTTTGTATTGAAGATCCAAGAGAGAGAAGAAGCCATCTAGCTACTAACTATGGACCCGTAGGTCTGAAGTGGACTACTCACGAGTCATTGGAGAGGCGATGATGTTGATGTAGAAGCCCTCCAACTCCAAAGTCCCCTCCGGCAGGGCACCGGGAAGGGTCTCCAGATGAGATCTCACGGAAACGGAAGCTTGCGGCGGCGGAAAAGTGTTTTCGTGGATGCCCTGATTTTTTTTCTGGATTTTAGGGAATATATAGGCCAAAGAGCTAGGGCAGGGGGGCGCCAGGGAGGCCACAAGCCTGGTAGCCGCCGCCCCCCTGGTGGTGGCTACAGGGCTTGTCGGCCCCCTATGGCTCCCCTGCCTTGGCCCTCAAGTCCCCCGATCTTCTTCTGTTCTAGAAAAATTTATTTCGGGGATTTTATTCCGTTTGGACTCCATTCCAAAATGAGATATGAAAAGAGTCAAAAACACAGAAAAAACAGGAACTGGCACTTGGCACTGAATTAATAAGTTAGTCCCAAAAAATATATGAAAGGTACATAAAACATCCAAAGTTGACAAGATAACAACATGAAACCATCAAAAATTATAGATACGTTTGAGATGTATCAAGCATAACCAAGCTTAACTCCTGCTCGTCCTCGAGTAGGGAAGTGATAAAGAATGAATTTTTGATGCTTTCATGCTACCTAGCATAGATGTCCTTTGTAACTCCTCTTATGTGATGTGAATGTTCGGATCCATTAGATTCAAAACAATAGTTTGCTATTGATGTGGAGACAATAAAACTTCCAGCAAACTAGCAAGGTAATCATGAACTTTCAAAATAACAAGGCCAAAAGAAAGTTATCCCTACAAAATCATATAGTCTGGCTATGCTCTATCATCCTTGCACAACGAATTTAAATCATGCACAACCCCGGTATTGGCCAAGTAATTGTTTTCACACCTTTACTTTCTCAAACCTTTTCAACTCTCACGCAATACATGAGCGTGAGCCATGGTTTTAGCACTATAAGTGGAATGGAATGTGGTGGAGGTTGCAAGACAAACAAGGAGAAGATGGTCACATTAACTAGGCATATCAATGAGCTATGGAGATGCTCATCAATAGATATCAATGTGAATGAGTAGGGATTGCCATACAAATGATGCACTGGAGCTAAGAGTATGTGAAAGCTCTTAAAGAAAACTAGTGGGTGTGCATCCAACTTGCTTGCTCACGAACACCTAAGGCAATTTTGAGGAAGCCTATCATTGGAATATACAAGCCAAGTTATATAATGAAAATTTCCCACTAGCTATATGGTGGTGACAAAACGAGAGACTCTCAATCATGAAGATCATGGTGCTTAATAAGCACAAGTGTGGAAGGATAGTCGCATTGTCCCTTCTCTCTTTTTCTCTCATTTTTTTGGTGGGCTCTTTGGCCTCTTTTTTTGGTGGGCATCTTTGGCCTCTTTTTGTATATGGGCTTCGCTGGCCTCTTTTATTTCCTCACATGGGACAATGCTCCATCAATGATGATCATCACACTTACAACTCAAAACTTAGAACAATGATGACTCTATACGAAATGCCTTCGGTAGTGTACCATGACAATGATCTAGCATGGCATAGACATTAATGGAAACATCATGTTAGCTATCTTACGATCATGCAATGGCAATGTAGAAGTGGTGGCGCATGTCATTGTGGTAGTTGCATGGCAATATATCTCGGAATGGCTTTGAAAAAGCCATAGTAGGTAGGTATGGTGGCTGTTTTGAGGGAGGCTAATGGTGGGTTTTGTGCACCGGCGAAAGTTCCACGACACTAAGCAGATAGTGATGGTGGAAGGTGGAAGTGCATCTAAACCATGGACTCAATATTAGTCATGAAGAACTCATATAATTGTTGCAAAAGTTTTAGTAGTAATCGAAACAAAGCATTCAACGCATACTCCTAGGGGAAGGGTTGGTAGGTATAAAGCATCGCGCGATACCACACAAAGCATGATTATCAATAGACTAATCATGCTCAGACTTCATCACATAGAGGTTCACCATACGTGCATGCTACGGAAATCACTAACTACAACACAAGTATTCCTAGATCCACAACACCTTACTAACAACTTAAATATTACCACAACCACAACTCAAAACTAATTGAGATGAATCAAACTTCTCTTACTATTCAATGCACATGAAGGTGGAAGTTTTCATATCCCTTTGGATAACTACCCCTTTTGAGACTACTTTCATAGCATAGATCAACTACAAAGCCACGCGCTTCCGTGCTCTAAAAGATATAAGTGAAGCACATAGAGCAAAATCAACTAGCTCAAAAGATATAAGTGAAGCACATGTGAGCTGAATTGTCTACCAAAGGATATAAGTGAAGCTCGACAAAATCACGGTGAGTGTCTGTCTCTCTCTTTAGGTGTGCAGCAAGGAAGATTGTGACAAAACAAAAATAAAAAACTCTTACGATACAATACGCTCCAAGCATAACACATAACATGTGGTGAATAAAAATATAGCCCCGAGTAACGTTACCGATGGATTGAAGACGAAAGAGGGGATGCCTTCCCGGGGCATCCCCAAGATTAGGCTTTTACAGCATCCTTGAATCAACTTGGGGTGCCTTGGGAATCCCCAAGATTAAGCTCTTGCCACTCTTTATATCTTTGTCCATAAGAACTTCACCCAAAACTTGAAAACTTCACAACACGAAACTTAAACAGAAACTCGTGATAACATTAGTATAAGAAAGCAAACCACCACTTCCTTAGGTACTGTAGCAAACTTAAATTCTACTTATGTTGATGTTGGGTTACTGTATTTTCAATCTTCCATGGCTAAAACACCCCGACACTATCCATAGTTTCATCAAAATAAGCAACCAACTCAACAAAAACAGAATATGTTAACAGCAGACCATTCTGTAGCAATCTGTATTCTTCATATACTTCTGTTACTTCAAAAATTCTGAAAACTTACGACAGTCTGAAGAATTTGCGTAGCAATCAGCAGCAAAAAGAATGAACTCAAAAGATCTTACGAAAAAAACATGAAAATTCTTTTCGTTAGCAGAAAGTTTCTGTCTTTTCCAGCATGACCAAACGATCATCCCCAAGACTAATCATAACGGTTTTGCTTGGCACAAACACAAAAAGAAACACAAAAAACACAATCATAACAGAATTATGAAAGTCTGGAAAACACAAAATAGAAAGAAAAAGGATAGATTCGTTGGGTTGCCTCCCAACAAGCGCTATAGTTTAACGCCTTTAGCTAGGCAAAAGGTCTTGGAATCACGTATAGTCATCTTTGGTGCTCAAACCATAAGTAGCCCTGATCATAGATTCATAATGCAATATTCATTTCTTTCTAGGAAAATTCTCCATGCCCTTCTTTAGAGGAAATTGAAATCTAATATTCCCTTCCTTCGTATCGATGATAGCACCGATAGTCCTTAGGAAAGGTCTACCAAGTATAATGGGACATGAAGGATTGCAATCTATGTCAAGTACAATGAAATCCACGGGTACATAGTTCTTATTTGCGATAATAAGAACATCATCGATCCTTCCCATGGGTTTCTTGACAGTAGAATCCGCAAGATGCAAATTAAGAGAACACTCTTCAATCTCATGAAAACCAAGAATATCACATAAAGACTTTGGAATCGCGGAAACACTAGCACCCAAATCACACAAAGCATTGCATTCATAGTTTTTGATTTTGATTTTGATAGTAGGTTCCCACTCATCATGAAGTTTTCTAGGTACAGAGACTTCTAATTCGAGCTTCTCTTCAATAGATTTCATCATAGCATCTACGATATGAGCGGTAAAGGCTTTGCTTTGGCTATAAGCATGTGGAGAGTTTGCAATGGATTGCATCAAAGAAATGCATTCAACTAAGGAGAAACTATCATAATTGAATTATTTGAAATCCAAAGTGGGAGTTTCATTACTATCCAATATTTTGATTTCTTCTACTCCACTCTCCACACCTTTATCATCAAGATAGGTGGACTCCGAATCATTGGGGCGTTTTTCAACCAAAGTGGATTAATATCCAGCCCCTTCATCAATAGGTTTGACACACGAAAACAAAGATTCAAGAGGTGTCACGCCAAGCACTTTAAGATCTTCGTGATTTGCATCACTAGAACGCACCTTTTTAAACCATTCATGCCCAGCGCGAATTTGGGTGGTTCTTTCTTTGCTCTCATTCATGGAGACACGCATAGCTTTTAAAGTTTCATCCAAGTTGAACTTGAGAGGAGCACATCTAACTTTCAAAGCATCAATATCACAAGACATCCTATCAACTCTCTTAGCCAAATCGTCTAATTTGAGTAGTTTTTCCTCTATGGACGCATTGCAAATCTTTTGAGAGTTGATGAACTCTTTGATATTACTCTCTAAATCATAGGGTAATTTGTCGTGATTTCCATAAGTTTTGTTGTAGGAATTGCCAAAATTGTTACAGGAGTTACTAGGAAAAGGCCTAGGAACATAGTTTCCTCTAAAATTATTGTTGTTGCCAAAATTGTTCGTACCAACAAAATTAACGTCCAAACTAGCGTTGATACTCTCAATCAAGGAAGATAGTGGCATGTCATTAGGATCTAAAGGAGTATTTCTACTAGCAACCAAATTCATCAACTCGTCCATCTTAGCACTAAGCGAGTTAATTTCTTCTATAGCGTGTACCTTTTTGCTAGCAGGTGACCTTTCAGTGCTCCACTGAGAGTAGTTGGTCATGATATTGTCGAGGAGTTTTGTAGCGTCTCCTAACGTGATTTCCATAAACGTTCCACCTGAGGCGGAGTCCAAGATATTACGAGAAGCAAAATTCAAACCAGCGTAAAAGATTTGTATAATCATCCACAAACACAAGCTATGAGCGGGACAATTTCTAATCATTAACTTCATCCTCTCCCAAGTTTGTGCAACGTGTTCATGATCAAGTTCCTTGAAATTCATGATATCATTATGTAAGGAGATAATCTTAGCCAGTGGAAAATACTTGGATATGTAAGCATCTTTGCACTTATCCGAAGAGTCGATACTATTTTTAGGCAAAGAAGAAAACCAAGTGTTTGCGCGATCTCGCAACGAGAAAGGAAAAAGCTTCAACTTAATCACGTCATTATCAACATCTCTCTTCTTTTGCATATTGCAAAGCTCAATGAAGGTATTGAGATGGGATGCGACATCTTCACTAGGAAGGCCAGAGGATTGCTCTTTCATAACAAGATTCAGCAAGACAGCGTTGATTTCATACGATTCCGCACTAGTGGCGGGAGCAATCGGAGTACTAATAAAATCATTATTATTGGTACTCGAGAAGTCGCAAAGTTAAGGTGTTTTCAGCCATGATGACTCCAACAATCCAACAAGAACACAAGCAAGCAAGAAAACTGGCAACGGAAAACAACAAAAAGGCAAAAAAACGGCAAAGGAGAAAGGAAACGAAAATGACAAATGTGAAGTGGGGGAGAGGAAAACGGGAGGCAACTAGCAAAAAAAGTAAATGAAAGAGATGAGTTTGTGACACCTACTTGGATAGATCTTGACTTGAGTCTCTTTAGATCATTGTTCATGGAGTCTCTTTAGATCATTGTTCAGTATGTGATCTAACACTTTGGCAGGTAGGATCGACTCGCCGGCGATGTGGACATGCGTCTTACCTTCGACAGGTATTCTGTCTACCACCAGGGGTTTCAGAGGCGGCTGGCTGCTTGAAGCACCTATTGCGCCTTCAGGTCTCTTGGTCGGTTTCTTCCTTTGCTTCTTGGGGGGTGGCGGTAGTGAGCCCACCATACCTTCCCTAACCACCACACAAAGTGTCCTTGGGCTAAACAGTGGATGGGCCTCGGGGGGTTGCTGGGTAGAGGCGGCATCTGGAGGCGTATCCTGGGAGGGTGGCTTGAAGAGAGACTTTTTGCATTCCGCCTTAGGACGTCCCGGCTCCAGCAAATCAGGCAGCATCAAGTCATCATCTCCGCGGTCATAGCCTGAGCCATTGATACGTCTCCAACGTATCTATATTTTTTGATGGTTTCATGTTATTATCTTGTCAAACTTTGGATGTTTTGCATGTATTTTATTTATTTTTTGGGACTAACTTATTAACTCAGTGCCAAGCGCCGGTTCCTGTTTTTTCCATGTTTTTGACCCCTTTCAGAGGAGATTTTGAAACGGAAGAAAACCCCCGAAAATATTTTTTCTGGAACGGAAGAAGATCGCAGAGCTTGGGGGCCAAGCCAGAAGAGCCCAAGGGGCCCCACAAGTCCCCACCCCGCGGCCAGGGGGGCCACGCCATGCAGGCTTGTGGCCCCCCTGGAGGTCCCCTGACCTAGATCTTGCGCCATAGCTAGTAACTAGATGGCTTCTTCTCTCTCTTGGATCTTCAATACAAAGTTCTCCATGATCTTCATGGAGATCTATCCAATGTAATCTTCATTTGCGGTGTGTTTGTCGAGATCCGATGAATTGTGGATTTATGATCAAATTATCTATGAATCTTATTTGAGTTTCTTCGAGTTGTGGGTTTTATCTGGCCAACTAGATCTATGATTCTTGCAATGGGAGAAGTGCTTGGTTTTGGGTTCATACTGTGCGGGGACCTCACCCAGTGACAGAAGGGGTAGCGAGGCACGCATCATGTTGTTGTCATCAAGGGTAAAAAGATGGGGTTTTCATCATTGGTTTGAGATTATCCCTCTACATCATGTCATGTTGCTTAAAGCGTTACTCTGTTCGTCATGAACTCAATACACTAGATGCATGCTGGATAGCGGTCTATGTGTGGAGTAATAGTAGTAGATGCAGAAAGTATCGGTTTACTTGTCTCGGACGTGATGCCTATATGCTAGATCATTGCCTTAGATATCGTCATGACTTTGCGCGGTTCTATCAATTGCTCGACGGTAATTTGTTCACCCACCGTAATACATGCTATTTTGAGAGAAGCCTCTAGTGAACACTATGGCCCCCAGGGTCTACTCCACACCATATTTTCAGCCTTACACTTTTTACTTCGTTGCACTTTCCGCCTTCAGATCTCACTTTGCAAACAATTTTGAAGGGATTGACAACCCCTTTGAAGTGGTGGGTGCATGCTTGTTTGTGTTTGCGCAGGTACTCTGGACTTGACGAGACCCTCCTTCTGGATCGATACCTTGGTTCTCAAACTGAGGGAAATACTTACTGCTCCTGTGCTGCATCACCCTTTCCTCTTCAAGGGAAAAACCAACGCAAGCCCAATCTCCGTCAATGTGTCAATTTCTGGGGGTGTTGTTTTAGAAGTAGCAGAAGGATTTCTGGCGCCGTTGCCGGGGAGGAAGATCAAGCCAAGAACTCATCCAAGTAAGTGTCGCAAACTCATCTCTTGCATTTACTTTGTTTGCTAGTTGCCTCTCGTTTTCCTCTCCCCCACTTCACCAATTTGCCTTTTTTGTTTGCCTTTTAGTTCGCCTTTTTTTCTCGCCCGCTTTTTTGTTTGCTTGTGTGCTTGCTTGCTTGCTGAAGTCACCATGAACGAAAACACCAAACTTTGTGAATTCTCGAATACTAATAATAATGATTTTATTAGTACTCCGATTGCTCCTGCCACTAGTGCGGAGTCATATGAAATCAAAGTGGCTTTGCTTAATCTTGTTATGAAAGAGCAATTCTCTGGCCTTCCTAGTGAAGATGGCGCATCCCATCTCAATACCTTCATTGAGCTTTGCGATATGCAAAAGAAAAGAGATGTGGATAATGATGTGATTAAATTGAAGCTTTTTTCCTTTCTTGTTGCGAGATTGCCCAAAAACTTGGTTTTCTTCTTTGCCCAAAAATAGTATCGATTCTTGGGATAAGTGCAAAGATGCTTATATATCCAAGTATTTTCCGCCGGCTAAGATCATCTCTCTGCGTAATGATATCATGAATTTCAAGTAACCTGATCATGAGCATGTTGCACAAGCACGGGAGACAATGAAATTAATGATTAGACATTGTCCCGCTCATGGCTTGAGCCTTTGGATGGTTATTAAAATCTTTTACGCTGGCTTGAATTTAGCTTCTAGAAATATCTTGGACTCCGCCTCAGGTGGAACGTTCATGGAAATCATGTTAGGAGAAGCCACAAAGCTCTTAGAAAACATCATGACGAACTACTCTCAGTGGCACACTGAAAGGTCACCTACTAGTAAGAAGGTACCCGCTATAGAAGAAATTAACTCGTTGAGTGCTAAGATGGATGAGTTAATGAATTTGGTTGCTAGTAGAAGTGCTCCTTTGGATCCTAATGATTTGCCTTTGTCTTCTTTGATTGAGAGTAGCAACGCTAGCTTGGACGTAAATTTTGTTGGTAGGAATAACTTTGGCAACAACAATGCTTTTAGAGGAAACTATGTTCCTAGGCCTTTTCCTAGTAACTCCTCTAATAACCTTGGCAACTCATACAACAATACCCATGCAAATTACATTTGATTATCCTCCGATCTAGAGAGTAATATCAAAGAGTTCATCAACTCTCAAAAGATTTTCAATGCGTCCATAGAGGAAAAACTACTCCAAATTAACGATTTGGCTAAGAGCGTTGATAGGATTTCTTGTGATGTTGATGCTTTGAAAGTTAGATGTGCTCCTCCCAAAATCAACATGGATGAAACTTTGAAAGCTATGTGTGTTTCCATGATTGAGAGCCAAGAAAGAACCGCCCAAATTTGTGCTAGACATGAATGGCTTAAAAAGGCGTGTTCTCGTGATGAGAATCACGAATATCTTAAAGTGCTTGGTGTGACTCCCATTGAATATTTGTTTTCTTGTGTCAAACCTAATGATTATGGGGTTGGATATGAATCCACTTTGGTTGAAAAGTGCCCCAATGATTTGGAGTCCATCTATCTTGATGCTAAAAGCGTTAAAAGTGGAGTAGAAGACGTTAAAACTTTGAGTAGTAATGAAGTTACTACCATGGATTTCAAGGAATTCAATTATGATAGTTGTGCCTTGATTGAATGCATTTCTTTGATGCAATCCATGTTAAACTCTCCGCACGCTTATAGCCAAAACAAAGCCTTTACCGATCATATCGTCGAAGCTATGATAAAAGCTCTTGAAGAGAAACTTGAATTGGAAGTCTCTATCCCTAGAAAGCTTCATGATGAGTGGGAACCTACCATCAAAATCAAAATAAAAAACTATGAGTGCAATTCTTTGTGTGATTTGGGTGCTAGTGTTTCTGCGATTCCAAAGTCTTTATGTCATATTCTAGGTTTTAATGAGATTGAAGAGTGTTCTCTTAATTTGCATCTTGATGATTCTACTATCAAGAAACTCATGGGAAGGATCAATGATGATCTTATTATTGCAAATAGGAACTATGTACCCGTGGATTTCATTGTGCTTCACATTGATTGCAATCTTACATGCCCTATTATTCTTGGTAGACCTTTCCTAAGGACTATCGGTGCTATCATCGATATGTAGGAAGGGAATATTAGATTCCAATTTCCTTTAAGGAAGGGCATGTAACACTTTCCTAGAAAGTAAATAAGATTGCCTTATGAATCCATGATGAGGGCCACTTATGGTTTGAGCATCAAAGACGATGATACGTGATTCTATCGCTACTATGCCTAGCTAAGGGCGTTAAACAATAGCACTTGTTGGGAGGCAACCCAATAAATTTATCTTGTTTTTCTGTTTTGTTGCGTCCACACTTTCACAATTCTGTTGTGATTGTGTTTTTGTGTTTCTTTTTGTGTTTGAGCCAAGCAAAACCTTTATGATTAGTCTTGGTAATGGTTGTTTGATCTTGCTGGAAAAAGGCAGAAACTTTTCGCTCATGAGATGATTTTTCATTTTTATTCAGAAAGAGCTTTTGAGTTGATTCTTTTTGCTGCTGATTGATATGCTTTTTCCCTAGACCTTCGTAATTGTTCAGATTTTTTAAGCTACCAGAAGTATACGAAGTATACATATTTCTACAGACTGGTCTGTTTTTGACAGATTCTGTTTTTGTTGAGCTGGTTGCTTGTTTAGATGAAACTATGGTTAGTATCTGGGGGTACTAGCCATGGAAAAGTGAGAATACAGTAGCCCATAATCAATATAGATGGAATTCAAGTTTGCTACAGTACCAAAAGAAGTGGTAGTTTGTTTTCTTGTACTAATGTTATCACAAGTTTTTGTTTAAGTTTTGTGTTGTGAAGTTTTCATGTTTTGGGTGACGTTCTCATGGACAAAGAGATAAGGAGTGGAAAGAGCTGAAGCTTGGGGATGCCCAGGGCACCCCAAGCCAAATTCAAGGACACCAAAAAGCCTAAGCTTGGGGATGCCCCGGGAACGCATCCCCTCTTTCGTCTTCAATCCATCGGTAACATTACTTAGAGCTATATTTTTATTCACCACATGATATGTGTTTTGCTTGGAGCGTCTTGTATCATAGGAGTTTTTTTTCTTTTTGTTGTGTCACATTCATCCGTGCTGCACAACGTTTTGAGAGAGAGAGAGACATGCACTCATCGTGATTTTGCTAGAATGCTCATAGTGCTTCACTTATATCTTTTGAGCTAGATACTTTTGCTCATTGTGCTTCATTTATATCTTTTTAGCTAGATACTTTTGTTCTTGTGCTTCACTTATATCTTTAGAGAACGGTGGTGCGTTATTTGGTAGTTGTCTTATGCTATGAAAGTAGTCCCATGTGCTAGGTACCCAAAGAGGATGCAAAAACCTCCATCTTCATGTGCATTGAGTAGAAAGAAAAGTTTCGATTCCTCTCAATTAGTTTTGAGACATGGATTCGTAATATTAAAAGCTATGTTAGTAGGGTATTGTGAATCTAGAGATACTTGTGTTGTAGTTAGCGATTCCCATATCATGCACCTATGGTGAACCGCTATGTTAGGAAGTCAGAGCATAATTGATCTATCAATTGTCATCCTTTCTGTTGAGGTCGGGATCACGCGATGGTTTGCACCTACCAACCCTTCCCCTCGGAGTATGCGTTTAGCACTTTGTTTCGATTACTAATAAAAACTTTTGCAACAAGTATGTGAGTTCTTTATGACTAATGTTGAGTCCATGGTATAGATGCACTTTCACCTTCCACCATTGCGAGCCTCTCTAGTGCCGCGCAATTCTCGCCGATGCACAAACCCACCAAATTCCTTCCTCAAGACAGCCACCATACCTACCTACTATGGTATTTTCATAGCCATTCTGAGATATATTGCCATGCAACTCCCACCGTTCTGTCTCATGAATTGTGCCGTCACTATCATATTGCCATTGCACGATCATACTAGATCGTTGCACATCCCGGTACACTGCCGGAGGCATTTCCTATGGAGTCATCATCATTGTGATCTTTGAGCCTTGAGTAACTAAAAAGTGTGATGATCATCATTATTAGAGCATTGTCCCATGTGAGGAAATAAAAAAAGAGGCCAAAGAGCCCAAAAACAAAAATAAAGAGAAAGGAAAAAAGAGGCCTAAGAGCCCAAATAAAAAAATGAGAGAAAAACAGAGAAGGGACAATGCTACTATCTTTTTCCACACTTGTTCTTCATAATAGCACCATGTTCTTCATGATTGAGAGCTTCTTGCCTTGTCACTACCATATGCTAGTGGGAATCTTCATTTTATAACTTGGCTTGTATATTCCAATGATGGGCTTCCTCAAAATGGCCCTAGGTCTTCGTGAGCAAGCAAGGTGGATGCACACCCACTAGTTTTCCTTTTGAGCTTTCACATACTTATAGCTCTAGTGCATCTCTTGTATGGCAATCCCTACTCATTCACATTGATATCTATTAATGGTCATCTCCATAGCCTATTGATCCGCCGAGTCATTGTGACCATCTCCTCCTTTTTCTCTCACAACCACCACCACACTCTATTCCACCTAAAGTGCTATATCCATGGCTCGCGCTCATGTATTGCGTGATAGTTATAAAAAGTTTGAGAAAGTAAGAGTGCAAAAATAATTAGTTGGCCAATTCTGGGGTTGTGCATGATTTACATTAGTTGTATGAGGATGATGGAGCATAGCCAGACAATATGATTTCGTAGGGATAACATTCTTTGGCCTTGTTATTTTGAAAGTTCATGATTACTTTGCTAGTTTTCTTGAAGTATTACTATTTTCATGTCAATAGAAAACTATTGTTTTGAATCATACGGATCTGAATATTCATGCCATGTGAAATAAGTTGCAAAGGATAACTATGCTAGGTAGCATTCCACATCAAAAATTCATTCTTTCTCACTTCCCTACTCGAGGACGAGCAGGAGTTAAGCTTGGGGATGCTTGATACGTTTCCAACGTATCTATAATTTTTGATGGTTTCATGCTATTATCTTGTCAAACTTTGGATGTTTTGCATGCCTTCTACTTATTTTCTGGGACTAACTTATTAACTCAGTGCCAAGTGCTAGTTCCTGTTTTTTCCATGTTTTTGACCCCTTTCACAGGAGATTTTGAAAATCCCCGAAAATATTTTTTATTCAACAGAAGAAGATCGAAGAGCTTGGGGGCCAAGCCAGAAGAGCCCCAGGGGCCCCACAAGCCCCCACCCCGCGGCCAGGGGGCCGCGCCATGCAGGCTTGTGGCCCCCTGGAGGTCCCCTGACCTAGATCTTGCGCCTGTAAATTCCCAAATATTCCCAAAAAAAATCAGGGGAGCATCGTAATCCCTTTCTCGCCACCGCAAGCTTCTGTCTCCGCAAGATCCCATCTGGGGCACGTCCTGGTGCCCTGTCGGAGGGGGATTCGGACACGGAAGGCTTCTCCATCAACACCATGACCTCTCCGATAATGCGTGAGTAGTTCACCATAGACCTACGGGTCCATAGCTAGTAACTAGATGGCTTCTTCTCTCTCTTGGATCTTCAATACAAAGTTCTCCATGATCTTCATGGAGATCTATCCGATGTAATCTTATTTTGCAGTGTGTTTGTCGAGATCCGATGAATTGTGGATTTATGATCAGATTATCTATGAATCTTATTTGAGTTTCTTCTGATCTCGCTTATGCATGATTTCATATCCTTGTAATTCCCTTCAAGTTGTGGGTTTTGTCTGGCCAACTAGATCTATGATTCTTGCAATGGGAGAAGTGCTTGGTTTTGGGTTCATACCGTGCGGTGTCCTCACCCAGTGACTGACGGGGTAGCGAGGCACGCATCATGTTGTTGCCATCAAGGGTAAAAAGATGGGGTTTTCATCATCGGTTTGAGATTAGCCCTCTACATCATGTCATCTTGCTTAAAGCGTTACTCTGTTCGTCATGAACTCAATACACTAGAGGCATGCTGGATAGCGGTCGATGTGTGGAGTAATAGTAGTAGATACAGAAAGTATCGGTCTACTTGTCTCGGACGTGATGCCTATATGCTAGATCATTGCCTTAGATATCGTCATGACTTTGCGTGGTTCTATCAATTACTCGACAGTAATTTGTTCACCCACCATAATACTTGCTATTTTGAGAGAAGCCTCTAGTGAACACTATGGCCCGCAGGGTCTACTCCACACCATATTTTCAGCCTTACACTTTTTACTTCATTGCACTTTCCGCCTTCAGATCTAACTTTGCAAACAATCTTGAAGGGATTGACAACCCCTTTGAAGCGTTGGGTGCAAGCTTGTTTGTGTTTGCGCAGGTACTCTAGACTTGACGAGACCCTCCTTCTGGATCGATACCTTGGTTCTCAAACTGAGGGAAATACTTACTGCTCCTGTGCTGCATCACCCTTTCCTCTTCAAGGGAAAAACCAACGCAAGCCCAATCTCCGTCAACGTGTCAATTTCTAGCGCTGTTGTTTGAGAAGTAGCAGCCATCAATCCATGATAGGCGGTATTGAAATACCGGTTCGGGTCCTCATCATCATCCTCCGTTTCATCATCAACATTTGCTTCTTCGACAGTGGGGGCGACATGATCTGGTACAAATGGAGGCTCTCCCTCGCGTCGTATGCTACCATCATCTGCCACGACAGGTGCAGGTAATTTGGTAGGTGGGGTGGTGTTCATACCTTCTTGAGAACTTGGCGTTTGCGTGATACTGGGCTCCTCGAGACGAATAAGAGACTTAAGCCAAGTCAAGAACCAGTTCTTGCATCTGCCAATAAGCGTAGGGGTCTCGTCATCACTGGCTGGTATCGGAGGAGGCAAATCCTCGAAGCCCGCTAAGACAGTGGCCACGTTATCCTTGAAGACGCTATCGGGCATCCGTCGGTAGTGGAACATACGGTCCTTCGGCTTCACGATGGTTGCCTTTCTCACAGCCACCTTCTAGCCCTTGATGTTGTAGAGTAGGGTGCACGGGGTGTCGTCAGCCTATACGAAGGAGACATGTCTGCGACATCAAACACCTGAAAGGCAACTGAAACGGAAGACTATAGATATGCTGGTGAAAATGGTATGATGCGTAATTACCGTGAGGGAGTCGAGCTCAGCCAGCAAGGAAGGCCCGCCGAGCATGCCGGAGACGGAGGTCGGGCTGCTATGAACAGGAACATGACCTTTTGCGGTTCCTTGGGCAGGTGTTGGTGCTTTGGTGTTTGCCGAGTTTCTCGCGCCAAAAAGGGTAGTCCTCCGGCCGTGCATTTGGATTGCTCTTTGACCAACTAAAAATTGTCGGAATCAAGCTGTCCACCGTGTCAGTGATGAACCCACTTACTACGTCGACCAACTGTTCTTTGGTCTCAACTTTGGTCTTATTGACCTCAATCGCGGCCTTCTCATCGATGCTCTCCTGAGTGACGACCAGCCCTCTCTTCCTTCTATCCTCTGGCCCCTCGGAGTAGAACGTCTTCCACGAGGCGCCATCTCCGACGCCGTGCACACGTCCATAGGACGGCGGGTTGTCCACCGGGACCTTTTTTAGTATGTTCAGGGCCCGGTTGAATGGGGTGTCCCACTTGGGCCTCGCCGACGACTGATGACCCACATGTGTAGGAGATCTATCGTAGTCCTTTCGATAAGTAAGAGTGTCGAACCCAACGAGGAGCAGAAGGATCTGACAAGTGGTTTTTAGCAAGGTATTCTCTGCAAGCACAGAAATTATCGGTAATAGATAATTGTGTGGTAAGATGATTCGTAGCAAGTAGCAAGTAACAATAGTAACAAAGGTGCAACAAGATGGCCCAATCCCTTTTGTAGCAAGGGACAACCCTGGACAAACTCTTATAGGAGGTAAAGCGCTCCCAAGGACACATGGGAATTTCAGTCAAGTTAGTTTCATCATGTTCATATGATTCGCGTTCGCTACTTTGATAGTTTGATATGTGGGTGGACCGGTGCTCGGGTGCTTCCCCTACGTGGACAAACATCCCACTTATGATTAACCCCTCTCGCAAGCATCCGCAACTACGAAAGAAGAATTAAGACTAAGTCTAACCATAGCATTAAACTAGTGGATCCAAATCAGCCCCTTGCGAAGCAACGCATAAACTAGGGTTTAATCTTCTGTCCATCTAGCAACCCATCATCTACTTATTACTTCCCAATGCCTTCCTATAGGCCCAAATAATGGTGAAGTGTTATGTAGTTGACGTTCACATAACACCACTAGAGGAAAAACAACATACAACGCATCAAAATATCGAACGAATACCAAATTCACATGACTACTTATAGCAAGACTTATCCCATGTCCTCAGGAACAAAAGTGACTACTCACAAAGCATAATTATGTTCATGACCAGAGAGGTATCGAATAGCATCAAGGATCTGAACATATAATCTTCCACAGGGTAATCCAACTAACATCAACTACAAAGAGTAATTAATACTACTAGCAACCTCACAAGTACCAATCGGAGTCGCGAGACGGAGAATGGTTACAAGAGATGAACTAGGGTTTGGAGATGAGATGGTGCTGATCAATATGTTGATGAAGATGAGTCCCCTCCGATGAGAGGAGTGTTGGTGATGACGATGGCGACGATTTCCCCCTCCGGGAGGGAAGTTTCCCCGGTAGGACGACCATGCCGGAGCTCTAGATTGATTCTGCTCAAGTTCCGCCTCGTGGCGGCGGCGATTCCTCCCGAAAGCCTCCTCCTGATTTTTTCTGGAACGAAACCCTCCTTATAGAAAAAGATGGGAGCTAGAGGGGCAACAGGGAGCCCACAAGCCCCCTAGGCGCGGCCAGGGGGGTAGGTCGCGCCTAGCAGGCTTCTGGCCTCCTGGTGGCTCCCCTCTGGTACTTCATCCGCCAAGTATTTTTTATAAATTCCAAAATAATTCCTTGTTGTTTTTCACGGCTTTTGGAGTTGCGCAGAATAGGTATCTCAAACTTGCTCCTTTTTCAAGCCAGAATTCCAGCTGCCGGCATTCTCCCTCTTCATGTAAACCTTGTAAAATAAGAGAGAAAAGGCATAAGTATTGTACCGTGAAGTGTAATAATAGCACATAAAGCGATAAATACCAACATAAAAGCATGGTGCAAAATGGACGTATCAACTACGCCAAGCTTAGACTTTGCTTGTCCTCAAGCGGAAACCAAGATCAATAAATATGCCCACATGTTTAGAGATAGATGTGTCGACAAAACAAAATACGAACATGCAGGCATGATGATCATAATCAGAACAACAATAACGCCATATAAACTCTTATGCTAAAGTGACAATTCCTTCACAAAGTAAAGTATAGATCAAGAAACTTATTGAGAATTAACAACCAATAGCCTTTAGTTATTGAAAAAAATGCAATTTATCATAACATCGAAAAGAGTGAAATAAGAGCTTATAAAGCAAATCCACATACTCAATCATCCTTTCGTCTTCTACAATTATAAAACTCACGTGGTACTCATGAGATCAAAGTTTCAGTTGGACAAAGAGAAAGATATGGGCTTATAGTTTCACCTCCCAACTACTTACCTCAAGGGTAATGTCAACAATAATAATTCATGAATACTTAATTCCAAGTTGACATATGAATATAGATCTTTCCGTAGCACATGACGTTAGCCAAGATAAAGGCGAAATAAGGAATTGGTGTCAATCACCATGACTCTTTTAAGGACAAAAAGTAAAGGTACAAGATAGGCCCTTCGTAGAGGGAAGCAGAGGTTGTCATGCGCTTTTTAGGTTTGGATGTGTGACCTCTTAGTGTGAAGGAACGTCACTTTATATTGCCTCCTGTGATGAAGAACTTTATTATGCAGTTCGTCGCTTTTATGTCTTCCACATGACAGGTTCTAACAAAGCTTATTTTCCACACACTAATAGATCATACATATTTAGGGAGCAATTTTTATTGCTTGCACCGATGACAACTTACTTGAGGGATCTTCTTCAATCCATTGGTAGGTATGGTGGACTCTCATGGAAAAAGTGGGTTGAAGGTGTATGGATGCACAAGTAGTATCTCTACTTAGTGCGAAAGTTTTGGCTGATATGAGGTGGAAGCAATCGTCACATGCTAAGGGATCTCTAGTCATATAACATTGTTCGGAACCAAGCAAACATAATTCATTATGTTGTCTTCCTTGTCCAACATCTACTTCTAAGCATGTAATAGTTTAATGAGTGTTCACAATCATAGATGGTGTCAAAGATGATATATTTATATATGAACCTCTCCTTCTTTATTACTTCCTATTAATTGCAACAATGACCAAGGTCTACGTTTGTCCACCTACGACAAGTTTCAATCAACATTGTTTTTATATGTGAAGCCATCACTTCCCATAAGATCATTACATTATCTTTCATGCTTTTGTTCTTTAATCATTCTTTTCTTTAGATCATGGCATGAAGCAAGGACCTCAACTAAAACACTCTTTATTATATGACACACGAGCTCGAATACATTGGGGGTGACACAGAGCAAAACTCAAGCCTAGAACACTAAGAACTTTATTCTACTAGAGAAAGATAAAACCAAAAAGGATCGAACTAAGAAAAAGGTAAAGGCAAAAGATGTGATGGTGATACGATACTGGGGTAACTCCCCCAAGCTTGGCACAAGCCAAGGAGGTTGCCCATACCCATGCTTAGTTGTCTTCCTTCGAAGGTGATGGTGGTGGAGTTGTCCTGTCTTTTCATTCCAATAGGGCCATCAATCTTTGATTTATACCTTGGAGCTCTGTGATATGTTTCTCCAGCAAAACAACTTCATGGGTGAGATAAGTATTACGAACACGAGTTATTTCGCATAACCTCCAGAGCTCGATCAAGGATGGAGTTAAAAGGTGGAGGTAGGGTTGAAGAAAATACTCTTCCTCAGCTCCTTCCTTGTTGAGCACAGATTGCCCTTCGTCCAACGCCGGATTCTCCTCCTTACTTTTTCCCTTAGTTTCTTCAAGCAACCTCTCATTGGCCTCCATGACCTCCATTCTTTTTCAGATCAACATTTACTTCTTAATAGATTTGAGGGAGATTGTTCTCCCCGACAGATTGCTGAGACGACATCCTTGCCCTAAATCTGCGACAGAAACAGTCTCGAAACGAAAATAGAGGAAAATTGCGTGATACGAGTGTCAGACCTTTCGGGAGAATATATAATGAATTTTTCCTGACCAGAAGGAGTACTCCGCAAGAAAACGGAGTCTGGGAGGCACACGAGGTGCCCACAAGCCCCCTAGGCATGGCCAGGGGGTAGGCCGCACCTAGCAGGCTTGTCGCCTCCTCGTGCGCTTTCCGGACTACTTTAAATTTTTCTATTTTTCTAAAATTTCCAAAACGGAGAAAAATTCCTACAGGAAAAGTTTTGGAGTCGGTTTACTTACCGAATCACATACCTCTTTGCTTTCGGAGTCTGAAGCAGGCTGATAAATATCCCTTATGTACTCTTCGAGAGTTATGGTATTAATAATATTGCTTTCAACATTTACGGGAGTACCTGAGATATAATGCTCTATTCTTTGCCCATTTACCACTCTCAGAAAATTACCTTCCTTGTTGTTGATCTTGATGGCACCGGAACGATATACTTCCTCAACAATGTAAGGACCTTCCCATTTAGAGAGATGCTTGCCTGCAAAAAATCTTAAACGAGAATTATATAGCAAGACATAATCACCTACATTGAACTCACGTTTTTGTATCCTTTTATCATGCCACCTCTTAACCTTTTTTTGAACAACTTGGCATTTTCATATGCCTGAGCTCTCCATTCATCAAGTGAGCTAATATCAAATAACCTCTTCTCACCAGCAAGTTTGAAATCAAAGTTGAGCTCTTTGATTGCCCAATAAGCCTTATGCTCTAGCTCAAGAGGTAAATGACATGCTTTACCGTAAACCATTTTGTACGGAGACATGCCCATGGGATTCTAATAAGCAGTTCTATAAGCCCACAGTGCATCATCAAGCTTCTTAGACCAATTCTTTCTAGACCTATTAACAGTCTTTTGCAGAATTAGTTTAATCTCTCTATTGCTTAGCTCTACTTGACCACTGGACTGGGGATGATAGGGAGATGCAACTCTATGGTTGAAATCATACTTAGCAAGCGTTTTACGGAAAGCACCATGAATGAAATGTGAACCACCATCAGTCATTAGATATCTAGGGACTCAAAATCTAGGGAAAATAACTTCTTTAAGCATCCTGATAGAGGTGTTGTGATCAACACTACTAGTTGGGATAGCTTCTACCCACTTAGTAACGTAATCAACATCAACTAGGATATGAGTATACCCGTTGGATTTTGGAAAAGGTCCCATATAATAAAAACCCCAAACGTCAAATGGTTAAATGACAAGTGAATAATTCATAGGCATTTCCTGACGTTTACTGATATTACCTATTCTTTGACATTTATCACAAGACCAGACAAACTTACGGGCATCCTTGAAGAGAGTAGGCCAATAGAAACCTGATTGCAATACCTTGTGTGCACTTCTATCTCCCGCATGGTGTCCTCCGTAAGCCTCAGAGTGACACTTCTATAGGATCTGTCCCTGTTCATGCTCAGGTACACAACATCTAATAACACCATCTACTCCTTCTTCATAAAGGTGAGGATCATCCCAAAAGTAATGTCTGAAATAAAAGAAGAATTTCTTCTTTTGCTGGTATGTGAAACTTGGTGGTATATATTTGGCAACGATATAATTTGCATAATCAGCATACGACGGTGTACTAAGTGAAGCATTGATGACATTCAGTTGCTCATCAGGAAAGCTATCATCAATAGGTTGTGGGTCATCAAGAACATTCTCCAACCTAGGCAAGTTATCTGCTACGGGGATCTCAGCACCGTTCCTATCAACAACATGCAAATCAAATTCTTGTAGGAAGAGAACCCATCTGATAAGTTTAGGTTTGGCATCTTTCTTTTCCATGAGATACTTAATAGAAGCATGATCAGTCTGAATAGTGACTTTGGAATCAACTATGTAAGATCTGAACTTTTCACATGCAAACACGACTGCTAAAAATTCCTTTTCAGTAGTAGCATAGTTTCTTTGGGCAGTGTCTAGAGTTTTACTACCATAATGAATAACATTCAACTTCTTATGACCTCTTTGTCCTAGAACTGCACCAACAACATAATCACTAGCATCACACATGATTTTCAAAGGTAAGTTCCAATCATATGGTTGAACAATAAGTGCAGTTATCAAGGCCTTTTTAAGTAATTCGAAGGCTTCCTCACAATCATCGTCAAAAACAAAAGGAATATCTTTTTGCAAGAGATTGGTAAGAGGCCTAGAAATCTTAGAAAAGTCCTTAATGAACCTTCTATTGAAACCAACATGACCAAGGAAACTTCTTATACCTTTGATATCTGTAGGGCATGCCATTTTCTCGATCGCATCAACCTTAGCCTTATCGACTTCAATACCTCTTTCAGAAATTTTATGTTCTAACACGATGCCGTCATTAACCATAAAGTGGCACTTCTCCCAATTCAAGACAAGATTGGTATCTTTACATCTCTGTAATACTCGATCAAGGTTGCTGAGGCAATCATCAAAAGAAGACCCGTAAATGGAGAAGTCTTCCATGAAAACCTCAACGATCTTTTCACAAAAGTCAGAGAATATAGCCATCATACATCTTTGAAACGTAGCAGGTGCATTACATAATCCAAAAGGCATACGTCTCTATGCAAAGGTACCGAAAGGGCATGTGAAAGTGGTTTTCTCTTGATCAGATTGTGCAACAGGTATTTGGGAGAAACCAGAATAACCATCTAGAAAGCAGAAGTGTGTGTGTTTAGACAGTCTTTCTAGCATTTGGTCGATTAAAGGCAAAGGGTATTGATCTTTCCTAGTGGATTTATTCAATTTCCTAAAATCAATCACCATCCTATAGCCAGTAATAATCCTCTGTGGGATCAATTCTTTTTTATCATTAGGGACAACGGTAATACCACCCTTCTTAGGGAGGCAATGCACCAGACTCACCCGATCACTATGAGCATCATGATAGATAATACCTGCTTCCAGGAGCTTTAGTATTTATTTTCTTACTACCTCTTTCATCTTAGGATATAATCTCCGTTGATGATCGGCAACTGGTTTGGAATCAGGGTCGGTTTTAATTTTGTGCTGGCATAGAGTGGGACTAATGCCCTTAAGATCATCAAGAGTATATCCAATAGCAGCACTATGCTTCCTTAGAGTTTTCAATAATTTCTTTTCTTCATGCTAGAAAGGCTAGCACTAATTATAACAGGATATATCTCTTTTTAATCAAGATAAGCATACCTAAGAGTATCAGGTAACTGCTTAAGTTCAAACATAGGATCACCCTTTGGTGGGGGTGGATCTCCAAGCAGTTCAACAGGAAAATTATGCTTAAGGATAGGATGTTGTTCAAAGATAACTCTATCTATCTCATTCCTTTCATCCATATGCATATAATTTTCATGCTCAAGCAAATATTTCTCTAAAGGATCAGTGGGAGGCACAACAATAGAAGCTAGAGCAACAATTTCATCTTTACTAGAAAAATCTTTTTCATGAGGTTGTCTACCAAACTTGGAGACATTAAACTCATGTGACACACCTTCAAAGCCAACAGTGACAGTTTGCTTCTCACAGTCAATATGGGCATTCAAAGTATTGAGGAAAGGTCTGTCAAATATGATGGGACAAAAGCTATCTTGTGTGGTAGAAAGAACGAGGAAATCAGCAGGATACTTAGTTTTACCACACAAGACTTCAACATCTCTAAAAATTCCCAAAGGGCACATAGTATCTCTATTGGCAAGCTGAATAGTGACGTCAATAAGTTCCATCTCAACAGGTGCAACCTCGTCTTTAATTTCATCATATAAAGATTGAGGTATTGCACTAACACTAGCACCACGTCACATAAACCATGATAACAATGATCTCCTATCTTAACAGAAACAACAGGCGTGCCAACAACAAGCCTATGTTTGTCTCTAGCATGAGGATTAGCAATTCTAGCAGCATCTTTACAAAAGTGAATATCATGGCCATCAACATTGTCGGATAGGAGATCTTTGATAATATCATTGCTAGGTTCAACTCTAATTTTCTCAGCGGGTCTAGGTGTTCTAATGTAGCCCCCACGTATCACAGTTGAAGCTTTAGAATGATCCTTTATTCTAACAGGGAAAGGTGGTTTCTCAATGTAAGCATTGGGAACAATAGGATCATTATAAGCAATGACTTTCTCTTCAACTGGATTGGTTTAACTACATTGACTTCTAAGAGAGGATGATATTTAAACCACTTCTATTTAGGGAGATCAATATGAGCAGCAAATGATTCACACAATGAAGCTACTATCTGAGAGTCAAGTCCATATTTAGCGCTAAAATCACAAAAAGTATTTGTTTTGACAAAGGGTTTAACGCAATCAAACTTGAGATTCATACCTGACTCCTTACCTTCATCAAACTCCCAATCTTCAGAGTTGCGTTTAATTCTTTCCAATAAATTCCATTTGAAGTCAATATCTCTCTTCATAAAAGAACCGGTACAAGAAGTGTCAAGCATGGTGCGATTATCATCAGAAAGCGGAGCATAGAAGTTCTGAATGATAATTTATCTCGAGAGATCATGGTTGGGGCATGAATATAACATTGATTTAAGCCTCCCCCAAGCTTGAGCGATACTTTCTCTATCACGAGGCCAAAAATTATAGATATAATTCCGATCACGATGTACCAAATGCATAGGATAAAACTTTTGATGAAATTCCAATTTCAATCGGTTGTAGTTCCATGATCCAGTATCATCACATAGCCTATACCATGTCAATCCTTTATCCCTCAAAGATAAGTTAAAGACCTTCTTCTTGACCTCATCCTTGGGCAAACCCGCAAACTTAAATAAACCACAAACTTCATCTACATAGATTAGATGCAAGTCGAGATGTGATTATCCATCTCTTGTAAAAGAATTAGCCAACAGTTTCTCTAGCATACCCGAAGGAATTTCATAACAAGTATTTTCAGTAGGTGCAGCAGGTTGAGGAGCAACTCCTTGTGCTTTCGTTCGAGGTGAAGATAGCCCAAACAAGCTCCTCAAAGGATTAGTTTCCATAGTGACAAGTGATAAATAAATTTAAGCACACTATATAAATGTTTCCTTACCAAATTCCACTTACCAAAGGCGCTTCACTCCCCGGCAACGGCGCCAGAAAAGAGTCTGGATGACCCAAAAGTGTAGGGGATCTATCGTAGTCCTTTCAATAAGTAAGAGTGTCGAACCCAACGAGGAGCAGAAGGATCTGACAAGTGGTTTTCAGCAAGGTATTCTTTGCAAGCACTGAAATTATCGGTAACAGATAATTGTGTGGTAAGATGATTCGTATCAAGTAGCAAGTAACAATAGTAACAAAGGTGCAGCAATATGGCACAATCCCTTTTGTAGCAAGGGACAAGCCTGGACAAACTCTTATAGGAGGTAAAGCGCTCCCGAGGACACATGGGAATTTCTGTCAAGCTAGTTTCATCATGTTCATATGATTCGCGTTCACTACTTTGATAGTTTGATATGTGGGTGGACCGGTGCTTGGGTGCTGCCCTTACTTGGACAAACATCCCACTTATGATTAACCCCCTCACAAGCATCCGCAACTACGAAAGAAGAATTAAGACTAAGTCTAACCATAGCATTAAACTAGTGGATTCAAATCAGCCCCTTGCGAAGCAACGCATAAACTAGGGTTTAAGATTCTGTGACTCTAGCAACCCATCATCTACTTATTACTTCCCAATGCCTTCCTCTAGGCCCAAATAATGGTGAAGTGTTATGTAGTCGACGTTCACATAACACCACTAGAGGAAAAACAACATACAATGCATCAAAATATCGAACGAATACCAAATTCACATGACTACTTATAGCAAGACTTATCCCATGTCCTGAGGAACAAAAGTGACTACTCACAAAGCATAATTATGATCATGACCAGAGAGGTATTGAATAGCATCAAGGATCTGAACATATAGTCTTCCACTGAGTAATCCAACTAGCATCAACTACAAAGAGTAATTAACACTACTAGCAACCTTACAAGTACCAATCGAAGTTGCGATACGGAGATTGGTTATAAGAGATGAACTAGGGTTTGGAGATGAGATGGTGCTAATGAAGATGTTGATGGAGATGAGTCCCCTCCGATGAGAGGAGCGTTGGTGATGATGATGGCGATGATTTCCCCCTCCGGGACGGAAGTTTCCCCGGCGGGACGACCCTGCCAGAGCTCTAGATTGGTTCTGCTCAAGTTTTGCCTCGTGGCGGTGGCGATTCCTCCCGAAAGCCTCCTCTTGATTTTTTCTGGAACGAAACCGTCCTTATAGAATAATATGGGAGCTAGAGGGCAACAAGGACCCCACAAGGCCCCTAGGCGCGGCTAGGGGGTAGGCCGCACCTAGCAGGCTTGTGGCCTCCTGGTGGCTCCCCTCTGGTACTTCTTCCGCCCAATATTTTTTATAAATTCCAAAATAATTTGATTTTCACGGTTTTTGGAGTTGCGCAGAATAGGTATCTCAAACTTGCTCCTTTTTCAGGCGAGAATTCCAGCTGCCGGCATTCTCCCTCTTCATGTAAACCTTGTAAAATAAGAGAGAAAAGGCATAAGTATTATACCCTGAAGTGTAATAACAACCCATAAAGTGATAAATACCAACATAAAAGCATGATGCAAAATGGACGTATCAACGACAAGTCACTTTCGGTTGCCTTTTATTGCTGGTCTTTCTGCAAAAGGAACGTGGATGGTTTTTAATGTGACGAACTTGCAGTCAAATTGATTGGAAGCTAATAGGATAATGTGGTAGTATAACAATTACCAAAAGTCTCATGAACCCCCTCATGTCCGGGTCCGTGTCACCATCGCCTTCTCGTTTATCTTTGTCATGGCGGGGTCCTTCCACAGGTCTTTATATTCCTTTTCATCCCGGCCGGGGAACATGAACCTATTCTGCAACTTCTTTAGGAGCATGTGCTCCATATGTGGTATCTGCTTGAACCTCTCGTCGTTGATGTTGGCGGTTTCCCTGAGGATGCATCCAAGTTGATGGCCCCGGAACTTGCGCGCTTCCTCGGGCGCCGTTGGCTTTAACTTCAAGGGGTGAATCTCCGTGACAACAAGTTGTCCGATGCCAAGCTCGTTTGATTTTCGTGTCCTCTTCTTCTTCGGTGCTTTAACGGCTACGACATCATCGTTGCCGATCTCGGGGGCGGTGTCGGTGCTAGTGCCGGTGTCGGCACCGGGGTCGGGATTGGGACTACTGCCGCCACCATGCAACCCCAACTGGTGTTCGTCCAGGTATTCGAAAAAGTGATTTGCTGCCTCCACGGGGTCTGCGGAGTGAGCAGAACCATCCACGACTTCGGCGTCGGTAGACATGTTTCCTATGCAACATTTGTGAATAAAAGATATAATGGTGAGAAAAAAGGGGCCTACATTTGGTCGGAATTTTGATTCATTCCCCTTCCGGCAAATCCCGGGTACTCCATATGTCCTAGTTTCTAGCACAAGTCATGCCGAAAATTTTGGAATGACCTTTGCTAAAATGTGGACATATGGAGCGCGTGAAATTTGCCGGAACGGAAATGAATCAACATTCCGGCAAAACATAGGCCACTCGGATACCATGAGGATAATAAATGGAATTCTCTTGACACCATCACAAGATTAATTATACAAATATAAACAGAAAATAATAAATGGAATTCTCTTGATACCATCACAAGTACTAGCAAAGGGATGCAATGACCTACGCCAAATCTACACTTGTTCAAAAAACTACCTACACTAGTTCAAAACACTATCTACACTAGTTCAAAACACTATCTACACTAGTTCAAAACACTATCTACACTAGTTCAAAACACTATCTACACTAGTTAAAAAACTTCCATCAAGCACTATCTACACTAGTTCCATCAACCACTATCTACACTAGTTAAAAAAACTCCATCAAACACTATCTACACATCAGCCATATGCATGCATACCAAAGCAAAACATTTCAAGTTCAGCAAGCTTTGGAACTTGCCGGGGGGGGGGGAGGGGGTGGAGGGTGGTCGGGTACCTGCTGCCGAAGAGCACCTTGCCGGGGGCGTCGGGTAACTGCTGCCGAAGAGCACTGCCGGAGAGAGAGAGAGAAGGTGGGGGGTCGGGTACCTTCCGGGGCCTCACCTCAACCCTAGCCGACAGGGAGGGGCCGCGGCGTCGATGGGAGAGCTCAGGGCGGCGACGGCGACGCTGGGTGGAGTTAGGACGACGACGCGGGGAGGGTCAGGGGCGGCGCGGGGAGGAGTCAGGGCGGCGCGGGGAGGAGTCAGGGGCGGCGCTGGGGGTGACGGCGCCGCTGGGTGGACACGGGCGGCGGGGGGAGGAATAGGGGAAGAAACAGGGGCGGCCAGGAGGAATTGGAGACTTAGCGTGCGCGGCAGTTAGCTCAAACTAGCGGCAGCGCTTTTTTAGTTCGAGCGCTAGTGCTACTAACGACTATAGCACTAGCGCTGGAACTAAAAAAGCACTACTGCTAACGTTATTTTTATTTATTTCTTTGTTTTTATTATGTTTCTTTATTACTTTCTTTTTATTATGTTTCTTTATTACTTTCTTTTTATTAATTTTATTTTATTTTTATTATTTTTCTTTCGTTTTGTGTTTACTTTACTTTTCTTTTTATTATTGGTTTTTCTCCCGACGACGACGACGTCTCCTCTCCCCCAATGCGCGAATATCACTGGAACCATGCATGTGGTAACATATCATTTGAACGATAACGGTTACATAAGTGCGCAAAAGAAATAGCTACAAATATATAAATGTAGGTTTCTGATTAGCTGCGTCAACGACGTTTCACATTGAGCTTCTTCCCTTTCTTGTTCGTTGCCAAGTAATTGAGCCCCTCCTTGTGACTTTTCCGGAGCCATGGAGTATGATCTTTCTGCTGCCATGTAGTCTTGATTCTTCTTTTCACGTATGCTTCATCGTAATCGTCATCTTCCCTCATCGGGTTGCCGTATTAGTTGTAGTCTTCCTTGTTAGCGACTCGATCCATTCCGACAAAGCTCCTTTTGGATCTCCTCACGACAACACAGCTGGGATTGGCGGGATCGGTTATGAAGAAGCATTGGGTCACGTGCTTAGCGTGCACCCATGGCTCATTTTCGGCGATGATGTTAACGTTCACGGGAGTGCTCTTCGCATCGGGTATAGACATGGTGGTGAAATACTTGTTTTCTCTTACGATGTCCTTGGCCCATCTGACAGGGGACATCGTCGAATCGTGCATTCCAGCATAGTCAATATCCCAGATCTCTTTGACCCTTTTGTAGAATCTTTCAGCTATGCCTTTGGCGTCGGTCACGCACTGAATTGTCAACCCAGAGCTATGGTAATCAATGTCCATGTCTTTGGACTCCGTGTAGAACGTGTACCCATTGATATCGTAGGACTGATAGGTCGCGAGCTTGGGTGCAGGGCCATGTGCTAAGGCGTGTATGAGCTATCCGTCCGAACTGCCCACTTTCGGGGGATTTTCAAGAACTTGATCTTTGAACCAAGGCAAGAAAGTAGCGTTGTGCTCTACAGTAACTTCGTCGTCCGTCTTGAGCATCCCCTTATCATGGTACTTCTTTGCGATGCTTTCTTTGTGTCGTGCCACATAATCATCTACCACATCTAGGTGTTGTAGCACTACTAAGTTAGCCTTGTCAAAGTCATTCCGTTGTTTCGAGTAGTCCACGTGCAATTCCCACCGACTGTTGTTGTGACCATCTCCTTCGAGCTTCCCATCGTGCTTCTTGACGGGCAAACCAACAACAGGGTCTCCGACTTGTTACGAACGAATCCTTTGATGACCCCATTCATCCTCTCGAACGGCATCATGGTGTGAAGGAATGTCGACCCGAGGTCGATGATGTCGTCCACGATGTGGACACACAGATGCACCATGACATCAAATAACGCGGGCGGGAAGTACATCTCAAGCTCACGTAGTATGACAATGATCTCTTCCTGTAGCCTTCGGAGCTGCTTCACACTTATGGACTTTCGAGAGATAACGTCGAAGAAGTTGCAGAGACGAATAAGTGTGTCATGCACGTGCTTCTCCATTATCCCTCTAATGGCAACCGGGAGTATCTGCGTCATCATCACGTGACAGTCAAGAGACTTCATCCCGCTGGACCTTTTCTTCTTGGGGTCTAGAAATCTGCTTATCTTCCCACTGTAACCGGAACTGTCTTTGATTCCCATAAGGCACCTGATGAATTGATAGATCTCCTTCGGACTTAAGGTGAAGCAGGAAGGGGGGCAATAATTCTCCTCCTTCTTCTTGAATTTTCTGCCCCTTTCCCCATCCTCTGTCTCGGTTTCCATCTCCTCCATCAACTTTTTACGGTGGATGTCTTTCCTGATCTTCAAATCTTCCAAGTCTTTCCTTGCCTTCGGCCCATCCTTGGCCTTCTCCGGCATGTTCATCAGTGTGCCAAGCAAGCTTTCGAGGACATTCTTCGTGATATGCATTTCATCTAGGCAATGAGGCGTGTCGTGATTGGACCAGTCCTCCAAGTCTGAGAAAACATACCTTGTTTTCCATACCTTCAGCAGCAGCTCTGCCGCCTTTTTTATCTTTCCCGGCGTGGGGCATTGTTCTCAGTTTCTCAACAACTCGTTGATTTAGGCACCGCTCTTCTTACGTGGAGGTCCTCGAAGCTCAGCCTACCCATTGAATAGATCTCCACGCTTTCTCCACGGGTCATCCTTCTCGAGCCATCTACGATGCCCCATGTACACGATTTTCCCAGACCCGCCATCTCTCGTTGACGTAAGCTGCTGAGACGTTGTATCATCCATGCACCTCGTGCATCTGCAGTATCCATGGCACACCTGGCCTGAGGTGTACCCGTAACCGAGATAGTCATGCACCATCGTCATCAACGCGGCTCTCATATGGAAATACTCTCCTTTGCTGGCGTCCCATGTCCATGTCGGTTATTTCCATAACGTGTCTAGCTCCTCTTGCAGAATCCCCATATATAGGTTAATACTATTTCCCGGTTGTTTCGGCCCTTGAATCAGCATGCACATGTGTATGTACTTTGTCTTCATGCACTTCCATGGGGGGAGGTTGTACATCCATACAAACACGGGCCATGTGCTGTGGTTGGTGTTCTGGTTTCCAAACAGATTCATACCATCGGTACTCGCACCAAGCATGATGTTCCTTGGACCTTCTTTAGCAAATCCATATACGATGGTGAATGCTCTCCACTGGCTACCATCTACGAGGTGTCTCAGCCTCGGATCATCTCCATCGTCGGGCTTCTTCCTCTCCGCGTGCCATCGCATGAGCTTTCTTCCTTACGATCTATGAAATACCGCTGCACACGGGGAGTGATCGGAAAGTACCATACAACTTTATGAGGAGCTTTCTTTCCCGCCTTCTTGTATCGAGAAGCATTGCACACTGGACAGTTGGGTTTTTCCGCGTGCTCCCCCCGATAAATGATGCAATCATTGATGCATGCGTGGTACCTAATGTGCGGCAAATCAAAAGGGCAAACAATTTTCTTGGCCTCCTCGACAATACTAGGACACAGGCTCCCTGCGGGATGAACTTTATTATGTAGATACTTCAAATGCTCATCGAGGCTTTTGTCTGTCCATTTGTTTTTGGCCTTTGTCTTTAGAAGTTCGAGCGTGAAACTCAAGCGGGTCACCTCGGGATCGCAACCGTTATACAATGGAGTCCTCGAGTCCACTTCAAGTTGAGCCAGCTTGGCCTCCTCTCTAGAAGCAGCACTCTCGGTAGTCGTACTTTTGCGAAGGAGGTCTTGAACATGAGGGTCTTGCACGACTGTACTTAGTAGCATCGAAGACTGTGGCGTGACCACCGCCTCTTCTCCACCATGTCCGGAATCTTCTTCACCGTGTCCGGAATCTTCTCCGCCGCCGTCATGTCAGGCACCGTCGTCTTCGTGTCGATCGGTCATCTCCTCGTCTAGCCCCATATCGTTATTCCCTGCCATTTGGACGTCCTCATCATCATCATCATCTTCTTCACTTATCCACCAAGTATAGCCATCCATGAAACCATTCATCAGCAGGGGCGCCTTCAAAGTGCCACGATCAAAAGGGTCAAAAAGGACCCCTTCCTTGCATCTTGCACACGGACATCTAATCCTAGTACGAATATTTGCATGCATGTCCATCATCGCGGATTGCATGTACCACTCCACCTGCCATCCACTAACCTTTATGACTGACTGCACGGTATAACAAGCAAAAGGGTTATAAAATAAATAATGCACGCATGCTTCAAAGTCATATAACATTTTGGCATGACCTTGCCTAAAAATAGGACATATTGAGTTTGCTCGAAATTCACCGAAACGGAAATAAATCGACATTTCGGCAAAACATAAGCAACTCGATCGGCTGGCATGTCACACTCGCACAAATCTCTCCATATATATATATATACCAAACACACATATTCCCATTCTTTAAGTGAACAACTTTTTACTCACCTATATATATCTCCCGAGAGAGACCGATCGAAAGAGCACGCGTGGATGGCTAAATAGCTAGCAAGATCTAGTTGTTGGGGAGGAGAGGTGAATCTAGGTATCTAACTAATGGAGAGGGAGTTATGGTGGAGGGGGGAATTAATATAATGGAGAGGGAGTTATGGTGGGGAGGAGATGTGAGAGAAGTCATTTATGAGGGAGAGTTATGGTGGAGGGGAATATTAATGAGGAGAGAAGAGAGGTAGGAGGAAGAGAGAAGAAGAGCAACAATGGTGTGGAGAGTGTGGAAAGGGGAGAGGAGGGGGGAGAGGTGAAAGTGGGGAAGAGGAGGGGGAGAGAGGTGAAAGTGGGGGAGAGGAGGGGGGTAAAAAGGTGGCAGCAGCAACTAGTAGTAGCGCTAGATATCAGTGCGCGATGCTGCTATTTTATTAGTAGTAGCGCTGCGTTAGAGAGAGTGCTACTACTAAGTGCGGTCAACTAGCAGCAGCGGTGCTGCAAAACAAAGCGCTACCGCTAAGCACTTAGTAGTAGCGCTAGATTTTGGGCAACACTGCTACTACAGCTACCGTCGGTGGCATAGACTGGTCCCACATAGTAGTAGCGTGTTTTTACAAAGAAGCGCTACTGCTAAGGTTTTAGTAGTAGCGGTTAGCTCGAGAGCGCTCCTTGTAATTAGAAGCAACGTGTTTTGTTTTCCAGTGCTACCACTGAGGTCCTGTCTACAAGGTTTTTCCTAGTAGTGTCTAGACATCATGGAAATAATTTTAGATGTGTTAAAACGATGATCAATGGCTAAAATTTTCTGCTGCAAAATATATATTGAACGGAAAGGTCGAAGAGAAATAGTAATGCATAGTCCAGAATTGGTTAAACACAATAATGCACTAAAAAGAAGCAACACTCGTGGTTGTAAAAGCACCCACTAGTACTAGTAGTTAAACCAAATGTTTGTACAATAAAAGGAGCGTAAATTTGTAGTGATCGGAGAAAATTTTCATTACTATGTAAGCATATCTAAGAAACAAAAGTGCAGAAGTTAATCAAATTTTCACAAGATGCATGGAATCAAACTATGTTAACGAAAGTCGCATGTGTGTTATTACTGTTATGGAAGATATATCGGTGGGAAGCATGAAAATGATACTCCATTGTTGGGGGAGCATGAATACAATGGTATCTCGAAACACATCATTACAACTGGAAAATTAGTACTACAATCGAGAAGCTTCATCAGTGAGAAGCATGAATACCATACTAACTCAACACAACTCATATATGAAAATGAAAATAAAGTGATAATGTTGCTGATGCTTCCTCGGAACACAGGGGGAGGGGAGTGGGGGACTAGAGGGGGATCCTTGCCAACCGAGACACCGCTTCAGTTTGATGGAGCGGAGGCCTTGGGGCCGGGAACTGGTGGAGAGGGCCGGTACGAGTACAGAGGGCGTGAGGAAGCTATTCCGCGTTCGTGGATAGTGGCTGGGGCAGCCGCTTGATCGGACGGGGCAACATCAAATTCAATCTCACAACTACAGTGGGAATAACTAGTTCCTGTGGATAGAGCCGGACCGTCGAGAGGCATGGCAATCTCGGCGGAGAGAGTTGCGTAGAGGGCAGGCGAGATGGGGACGAGGGATAAGGTGGGTCCTTGGGTGGAGGAAGGTGAGATTAGTGGGATTGGTCAACGACCGAGGGGTTAATGGCAAGAAAATCGGTCTTTATTGTAAACGACATGACGGGTTTATCTCATCCGTGAGATTGAAAACGCATCAACATGTGCTGACTGGTCTGACGAATTCGTAGCATCAGACGTATGATGTAAAGTGTTGCTCTTAGTTAATGGCCTAGAAATATTTAAAAAATCTTTAATGAAATGCCTATAGAAACTATCATGACCAAGGAAACTTCTTATACCTTTGATATCATTTGGGCAAGGCATTTTCTCTATGGCATTATCTTTGGCCTTATCCACCTCAATACCTCGTTCAGAAACTTTATGCCCAAGCACAATACCTCACCATAAAGTGGCACTTGTCCAAATTCAAGACAAGATTAGTTTCTTCACATCTCCGCAAAACTCGATCAGGTTTCTCAAGCAATCATCGAAGGAAGTCCATAAAATGAAAAATCATCCATGAAAACCTCAACAATATTTTTAGAAAAGTCAAAAAATATAGCAGTAATACACCTTTGAAAGATAGCAGGTGCATTGCCGACATGTCTCCATCGTATCACTTTTCTTAACGATTTGGATCTTGTTTTGGAATCTAATTCACGTGATTTGAATCAAACTAACCCGGACTGATGCTGTTTTCAGCAGAACTACCATGGTGTTGTATTTGTGGAGAAATAAAAGTTCTCGGAATGGAACGAAACTTTTTGGAGATTTTTTCTCGAATAAATGAAAAATACTGGAACCAAGACCCACCATAGGGGAGGCCACATGCGCCCACTAGACATCGGGGCGCAGGAGGCCCCCCTAGCATGGCCTCGTGTCTAGTGGGGCCCACATGGCTCCGCTGACCCTAAATCTAGTGATCTAAAGTCCTATTTTTGGATAAAAATCATAGAGGAAGTTTCATCGTGTTTCACAATATGGAGCCTCCTCCACCTCATGTGCTTCGTCGGGAAGTCTAATATGGAATCCGTTTGGGGCTCTAGTGAGGGGAATCTTCGCTTTTCATCATCACCAACCCTCCTCCATCGCAAATTCCATGATGCTCTCCATCGGGAGTGAGTAATCGCTTCGTAGGCTTGCTGGTCGATGAAGAGCTAGTTCAGATTCATCATGTAATCGAGTTAGTTTTGTTAGGGCTTGATCCCTAGTATCCACTATGTTCAAAGATACATGGTGCTATGTCTTTGCTATGCTTAATGCTTATCACTAGGGCCCGAGTGTCGTGGTTTCTGATCTAAACCGTTTATGTTTTCAACATTATATCTATGTTCTTGATCCAGTATTGCAAGTTATATGCACCTACTACATGTTAGGATCCGCATACCCCAAAGTGAAAATAATTGGGATTCTTTCCGGTGATTACCATAGTGTGAGGAGTTCATGTATTCACTATGTGTTAATGCTTTGTTCCAGTTCTCTATTAAAAGGAGGCCTTAATATCCCTTAGTTTTCTTATGGACCCTGCTGCCTCTGGAGGGTAGGTCAAAAGATGTCATGCACGTTCTTTTCCATAAGCATGCATGACTATTTACGGAACACATGCCTAAATTATATTGATGAAGGGGAGCTAGTTCTGTGTCGCCCAATGTTGTGTCTGTTATATGATGAATATTATCTAGCAATATCATCGATCCAGTGCCTACGAGTTTTCCACATATTGAGCCTGCTAAGTTACTACTATTGCTACTGTTGTTACAAGTGCTACAAAACTGCTATCACTATTACTGCTGCTACTATTACCACTGCTATCAAAACTATCATATTACTCTGCTACTGATCTCTGTACTGCATATACTAAATCTCCAAGTGTGGTTAATTGAAAACATAGGTGCCAATGCCTCCAAACATTCTTTGGCTCCCCTTCTGTCGAACCTATAAATTTGGGTTGAATACTCTACCCTCGAAAACTAACATGATCCCATATACTTGTGGGTTATCAAGAACGTTTTCTGGCGCCGTTGCCGGGTAGCATAGCTATATTTACTAAGACACTTGGAATATCTATTGATCAATATGAAGAATGTGAAAGATCCAAGAACCAAGATCGTTGCCTCTAAGATGAGGGGAGGTAAGGAACTACCATCTAGCTGTGCACTTGATTCACCCTCTGTTTTGAATAGACTTGCAACACCACCACCACATGCTATTAATATTGGTATGTCGCAAGTTATTGATGACGCTACCTCTACTATGAATGATGCTTATGATGATGCTAGTACCCTGCTTGATGTTACTGTGCCACTAGGTGAATTTATTTATGAACAACTTGGTAGAGCTAAAGAAATTGAGCATGCTGAAATTGATGAAGTCTTTGCTACTGAAAATATTGAAATACCATTTAGACACGACTATCCTAGAACTGAAATGCCTGAAATAACTGAAGGTTATGTTATGGATGAAGAAATTGCTACAGACTTTCTTGCTTGTGAGGATAGAGAAGATCTTAATATCCTACTATGCAAGTTGAAAGAAAAAAAAATCATTGAATGCTTGAATGAAATATGATCCTAATTTGCTACATCACCTCTCTTTGTTACTGATAAGGATTATGAATTCTCTATTGACCCAGAGATAATTACATTGGTTTAATCTAAACCTTTTCAAGGCTAGGAAAATGAAACTGTTGTCGCACATCTCACTAAGCCAAATGATATAGCCACCCTATTTACTAATGATGAGGAAATTTGCTACTACTATATCCTTACATTATTTCCATTCTCATTAATGGGTGGTGCTAAGATTTGGTACAATACCGTTCCTCCTAGTTGTGTGCATAGTCCCCAGGATATGATCTACTACTTCCATGAAAAATATTTTCCTGGTCATAAGAAACAAGTTGCCTTACAAGAAATATTTAACTTTGTGCAAATTGAAGAAGATAGTCTCCCACAATATTGGAGGAGGCTTCTCCAATTACTTAATGCTTTACCTAATCATCCTCTTAAGAAAAATGAAATACTTCATAATTTAAAATGGACTAACCGATGCTTCTAGGCACCACCTAGATTATTGTGCTGGTTGTGTTTTCAGGGAACGAACCGTTGAACAAGCTGATGAATTATTGACTAATATATTTAAGAATTATGATAAATGGACACTTCTTGAACTACCTCCTAACCCTACTCCAAAGAATAGGCGTATCTTGTTCCTTAGTCCATAAACTATGCAAGAGGCAAAGAAATACAAGAAGGAAAAGGGCATTAAAGCTGAAGATGTTAAGAATTTAGCACCTATTGAAGAAATCTATGTTCTCAAAATACCACCCGAGGTGGTGAAGGTAAATTCTCTTCTAAAGTTTTATGAAGGTGACATCCCTTACAATAAACATCCTAGTCAATGCTTATATGAGTTTGATAATTATATTATAAAGCAAGATTATTTCAACTTCTATGTCATGAAGCAATTGAAACAAAACTCTGATATGATTGCTCGCTTAAGTGACTTTTTATTTAGAATCACTAATGATGAAGAGGTGTCGGAAAACGTGCTTCTATGGTTCAAACTCAATTAGAACGGGTTGCTAAATCTCAAAGTGAGTTACTTCATGAAATGACTAATAATATGAATGATCATCTTGTTAGAGTAGTGACTAGAGGAGGAAGAATGACTCAAGATCCACTATATACAGAAGGTCATCCTAAAAGAACTGCACAAGATTCACAAAGAATTAATATTGATGATCCTAGTCCTTGTAGGAAGAAAACGAAAAATAAAAATGACAGGACCTTGCATACTTCTAGAGAACCCGAAATAGAAAAACCTTCCGCTGATGCTAATGATATCTCTATCTCTAATGCTAGAACTCAATCTGGTAGTGGGAATTCACCTAGTGATAATGAAAATGATAGTGATGATGCTCATATAGATGCTCAACCTGAAAATGATAAAGAACCAGATAATGACGTTGAGATAGAACCTACTACTGATCTTTAACCTACAACCTAAGAATATACGTTATGATAAAAGAGATTTTTTTGCTAGGAAGCATGGCAAAGAAAGAGAGCCATAGGTTCAAAAACCCCATTCCTTATCCACTCGAACCAACTAAGGAAAAAACGTGATGAGGAATTTGAACACTTTGCTGAAATGCTTAGGCTAGTCTTTTTGTGTACTCGTTTAATTGGTCTTTTAATGATGGCCCCTTATTATACTTTTAAGGATGGAGTACCTAAAAAATTAGGAGATCCAGGAATAGCAACTATACCATGTTCCATAAAAAATAACTACGTGAAAACTGCTTTATGTGATCCAGGAGTTGGTGTTAGTGTTATGCATTTCTCTTTATACAAAAGACTTGACTTGAATAAACTCACAGCTACAGAAATTTCATTGCAAATGGCTGACAAATCAATAGTCATACCTATCGGTATTTGTGAGGATGTAGCCGTTGTTGTTGTTGCAAATGTTACCATCTTGACAGACTTTGTTATACTTGATATGCCAGCGGATGAAACCACGTCAATTATCCTTGGTAGACCTTTCTTGAACACTGCAGGGGCTATTATTGATTTCAACAAAAGCAAGGTCACTTTTCACGTCAATGGTAAAGGACATACGATACATTTTCCGAGGAAACAATTTCAAGTGAATGGCGTTAATGTTATTGAAAAATCTTTGACTACCACTAGTGAAAGTTTTCAACTACCTCTACGTATTGCCAAAAATAAATATGATATACTTATTGCTGCGGATACGCACATCCCCATTGAGGTAACTTAGTGTTTTATGAAAATTCTTCGGGGTCATGCGAATTGGAAGTGGTTGTTAATAAGACTTGATCAACCTTGTTAATGAATCATTTTCAGGAAGCATGAGGTTGATGAATTCACTAGGCAAAACTATCTATATCCATTTTACTTTTCTTGTTATTTTTATTTAAAGGCAATAAATGTCATGATTATCGTGTTTTTTTCCACGCAATAAAAAAGTGCCCAAAAATAAAAGTTCCCCAAATGACCTAAAATTTTCACACGATTTTTTTCTAAATATTTGAGCATATCTGGCACCAAAACACTATAGGGGTTTTCCCCACATGGCCACTAGCCACCAGGTAGCGCCATCCCCTTGGCCCAGCCACATGTCCAGTGGGCCACTCGGGGGTCCCCTCACTTATTCCTCGAACTCACTTCGTCACCTATCTCCAGAAAAGAAAAATCCATGTACCTCTCTCTCCCATGATCTTTCTCGCAAACCCGTAGATTTCAATCTCTTTGCTCAAAACTATGTTTGTGAAACTGTTTTGGGGGATTGCTCCTTTGTATGTAACTCCCCCACTCCTCCAATTAGTTTTTGGTTTAGTGGTTTATCTTATAAGTAATTAGCTACTCTAGGTGCTCGTGTAGATGAGCTTGCATGTTGAATTCTTGAATTTCCATGTAGTTTGAATGCTTGTTTAGGCTCTAGGCACCCCTATGAGTAGTTGCTATTATTCTTGTGAAGTTTTGTTAACCTTAATTTTTGACCCAATAATATTAGTAAATCTAGATGTAGGATTAATGAGTTGGTTCAAGAGGAGTTCTTCAAGGAGAAAGGCCTCACAGGCATTATCGAGTGAGACTCCGATATGACAGTCTTATGTTGAGCCAAGTGATTTGATGGAAGAAGCCCACGCCAAATTGTGCATTTGGCCAAGTGATAACTTCATGTTGGGTGCAAGCATTAAGGAAGAATTTGAGCAACACATTCATAATACTAAGCTCGCACCCTTCATCGCAGATAAGTGCACGCATCATTATCATCTTACTGAAACTTTCACTAAGAGATTTAAATTCAGCGTCTCCTTTAACCTCTACGAAAATGCCTTCACTATGTCTCTAGACGATTTCTCAGATGCATGTAAAATTCTACGTTCGGGTTAGCTGGACGAACCACCAAAATCTGAATATGAGCCATTTTTAACTAGTCTTTGCTTTGGCGAAGATAGGGCAGTAACTCAAGGTTGAATAAATAGTAAACATTTTCCTTCAATTTGTTACCTAGCATTCTTTAATGGAAAATGCATAGTGGGCCAACAAGATTGTAGTACTTTATGTGCCCTAGACTTGAGTCTCTTGTATATTGTGTTAACTAGAATTAAATTCTACAATCTTGGAGAAATTGTAGCACGCATATTGCAATAAAATTCTGACAGTGGCAATTTTTATGGCAGAATTTATGCCTCCTGTTTAGCTAAGAAGTGTGGCGTGTCACCATGGTCTAGTGATCCTATTAATGCTACTCACTATTTAGATTTTGAGGCCATGTAGCACCACAAGTTCATTAAGGCCACCGCTACTGGTTATAACTACAAACTAATGTTTAATAAGAAATCTATTGTGCCTGTTATTTTTCCTCCAGCGCCCTCTTTGATTATCAGGGAAAAGGACAATATTATGTCTATGAGAGGGAGGCGCACGTGTGCAATGCGGCCGTGGAGGCTGCCTGTCAGGCCGCGGAGGCTGCACCAAGGGCTTCCAGGAGTTACCATACTAACCATTACCCACGCTACTACGGGTGGTCATTACCCAGCTAGATCAAAAGCCAAAGCTTGGGGGAGTACATGTTTCCACTGACTTTACATTCATGCTTACATACTCTTACTGTGTATTATCCATGTTAGATTTATTTTCTTGCCTTCTTCTTGTGTGTTTGAAAAACTTGCAGAAAACCCAAAAAGATTTCTCCTTTCTTCTTTTACATCTTGGGAGTTTTCCCGTTTAAATAGTTTTCTCATTTTAGTTTTCCTTCTTTAATTTGCTTTCCTCTTGAAAAAAAAACTCCAAAAATATCTTAGTGTGTTTCTCTCAATTTATTTTCCCATCTTTGAGTTATACCCAAGGGGAAGACCACAATGAAAATATTGAGTGCCTCTCATATGCATTGTTATTTATCTAATAAAGATCCCATATTACTTTGTCTTCTCATTTTTAACGAAATGTTGCAGATTCCAGCTTAGTCCATGGAACTTTTGCACTATTATTATTTTCATATCGTTCGGTCATGCCAGTGAAAGACAATAATGATGATATCTGATGAAGTGATTGTGTCAAAGAGAAGCGGGTATGAACTCAACTTGTTTTTGTTTTTGTAAATATGTTTGGACCAGTATCCATGATTCAGCGTATTATGGACAAACATGTTTGCAATGACAATTAGAGAGTACTAGTTCTTAACCCATGCGTCTTTGTCGGTATTCTGGGAATGGGGGTACCCAGACCTACCTGCGTGCGGCCCAGGGCTGGCCCACTTCATCAGCACAAGATCGACCGAAACGGCACCACCCGGGACAAGGCCCTCGCAAGGGGCCAAGCCTAATGAGGAAGAGCGACATCAAGACCCGCAGGGGGCCTCGTTAGGACCCCTCCGAAGCGATGGCTATTTTGTGGCATGGTCGGGCCTCGTGACTCAAGGGTGACGCCAAGGAAGGATAGGCGAGCAGTAGATGGCAGGACGGGACAATTTCCCCTTTAGTGCAAAGGAGGTGGGAGTGTACCAGTGCTACAAGGGCATCTTCCAAAGGTTTCCCTTCCGGTGCAACAAGACCACAGCCACCCACCGGCAGGACGAGCGTCATCCCTGCGCCAACCTCTGTGGCGCTGGCAGCTACTTTGCAGATGAAGACCACTTTTGACAGGGGAAGCATGTTCCCTTGTCCCCCACCGAAACTGGACATTGTGGGATCCCTTCCCGCCAACGATAAGGAAAGAGGACCCGATCCTCCACTATAGATAGAGAGAGTAGGATACTTGAGAGGGGGAGTTCATTGAGACTAGGGGTAGACGAAGGAGAATTCACTGCAGCCGTACGGCAACACACCAAGCCAGTTGGCCTCCGGAGGCTCGAGAGCACTGTATTAGTTCATCCAGCAACCTCCGTGAGAGGCAATCCACCAAAAGCAGGAGTAGGGGTTTACGCTTCGCAGCGGCCCGAACCTGGGTAATCTATTGTGTTCTGTGTTCCCCTCACCATCGAGTGAGTCCTTCGGCGTTTCCATCGAGTAGCGGGCTAGGTAAGGTCGAGCTAGGAGAGATCACCGTACACGCCCATATGTTCGAATCCTTAGGGTTTTGCAGAGCCCGAAATCCGACATTTGGCACACCAAGTAGGGGCGTGTGGAGGTCTTCTCCTAGATCCCTCCTTCCCAGGTCGCAGCACCGATGGTCGGCGACCAACGAGCTTCCCCGAGCCTCGTCGAGCTGGTCTCCGACCGCCACATCACAGCGCCTGGAAGCTCGCATGCCGGTGTCGCGTTACCAGGCGGGTCGTACCAGGTCGTCAACATAGTTTCCACCATCGCGGCCACCCATGCCACCCAGGCGCATGGTGGTTGGGCGGCGGCCCAAGCACCCGCAGCGCGCGACATCAACTTGGGAGACCTCAGCGCACACGACGCGTTGCGGATGGCAAGAGAGATGCTCCACCAACGACCGACACGAGGGGGCTTCGACGCCTGGTCGGACCACATCATGCAACTGATCGCCATCGCCCAGAATACCATCCAACCCAGTGGATCCTCAAGGCCAGAAGCGTCGTGCGCCGGGGGCTCACATCGCGTGCCGGTCCCCGGGCCTGCAAGCTTCGGGGCCCTTCCCGCTCTGGGCGGGGCCGAGAGAGACGCACTTCGTGCTGCCCTCCACCCTCTCTAGACCCCAGCGACCGGCCTCGAGGTGCAACACGCCGACAACCACCAGGGACGCGAGGAGAACAGCGGGACGACCGACGCACATGCTAGCACGCATCACCAAGGCCAAGTCGGCTATCGACAACCCGGGGCGGCTAGACACGAGCGGTCCCTCCGGCGTAGACAGCAGAGCGTGGAGGCGATGGCGCGGACGAACTACGAGAACGGAGACATGACAGGACGTCAAGGAGGTAGTCAGCATCGGGCGGCGCCGGGACTAGCTAACAACAGCAACAGGAAAAAGCGACTTCGCATGGAGGCCTTTCATAGGAAGAACTCCGAGCGATATGATCGGCGAGACCCCCCTCCGCCACCAAGGGGGACTACTGACCGACCATGGGGGACGGTCGAGCGCCTACATGGAGCCATACATGCCGGACTCTGGGGCACCACCTGACCCTCCCTACGAGGAAGAGCTTCATGCGTCCCCCCCCGGGACGCCTATCGTCCTCAGGAGTGAAGAGCGTTTTGGGGCCCCTCCTTGAGCTGGGCCCAAGAGGCGTGGCAGGGAGGCGCCCTCAAGCTGCGGGGCGCGGCGCAAACTGCCTTCCCCGCGGAAGAACTACGTAAGGCCAAACCCACGGGCCTCAGGAGGACGAGTCGAATGTCGCGACGAGACGCAAGTGGCACAGATGCAGGCATGGGCGTATGGGGCCTGGCCTCACGAGGCGCTCCACAGGCGCAAGGGAGCTATTCGAGGTAATTTTTTGGATTTGGTGCCTTAAGAGGTGTCTGCTAACCACATGGACTTCACCTATACGGGGCATACTTCTGCATGTCATATTTTTTGCGCAATCTTTTACAATTTCCATTGCATCCACTTGGCGACCTGACACACTGCTTATTGTTTTGGAGCGCAACTTCACCATCTTCCTCCCAATCCATTGCGGATCTCTACGCATTCGTCACGTTGTGCGAGTGCTTCTTGGGATGTCCTCCTCACTGGGACTATTCAAACACATCTTCTCTGTGCGCTCCCAACCAGTGAAGAAAGGAAACCCGAGTGACACTAGGACTCACGTGATCCAGTTATGCGGTGGTTTGGGGATCCACAAGAGTATGAGTACGTAACCCCATATGACCCTTCCTGAGTTAGTCCGGAACTGGTAGTCGACCTGGTTCTACTGCAATGACATTGCGTCTCCAAACATGTCGACTGGGCTTCCTCCGTTCACCTTGGAGCGACCGACTTCTCCTAGGATGATGAACCTGTTCGAGGATGAGAGGAATGAGGTGGGGATGTTGGTGAACAAGGTGGTTAAGTTGGTCCGTAGTGGAGTGACGGGAATGGATCTGCTCGAGACATTCCTTGCTTGGTGCATTCAGCCTATTCAAGTGAGGGACCACGCTATGTGGCACTACTCGGGCTGTGAGGATTCCACTCGGTCGCACCCGCAGGAAGTTTTGGAAGAAACCATAGCTGACTGGCTCAGGAGCATCACTGGACCCTGCAACAATCCCATAGGAGCCAAGCGGGTCGCACCTTATTCTGCTGAGAACAAACCACGCAACCTGGTGAGTTATGTCCTTTATGATTACTTTTATGTAGTTGTTGAATGACTGGATCTTTGACCGATTGATTCTGCTGCTTTTGTTCTGGTAGGAGTGGACAAACTTACATTCTCCCGTACCTAACGGGGGTCAGTTTGATATCGAAGGGGAGAGCGAAGGCGGCAGTGTTGACAGCGCCTATGCTGAAGTCAGCGAGGAGAGTGAAGATGATTCAGGTGATAGCGAGGAGGAAAATCAGTCTCCTCCACACCCTGAATCACGGTCCAACCATCGCCATGATCCAACGGCTGCTCCAAGCAAGACCTTAGCATCCAGCAGCAGGAACGTGAAGCGCGACAGAGCTGTTGTGACTGACTCTACAGAAAAGCTGCCAAGCAACCAAAGCCTGATGCTCCTAGCCTCGGAAGGCCCTGCCTCAGATGAGAATTGTTGTGCATGTTGCTTCAACATGAGTATTTGCCTCTTTGTTTGTTTTGTTATTGTCACTTTCTGTGTCTCTAACGACAGAGTGAAATTGACTTGCTAGAGCTGCTACCTCGGTGACAACGCCTGTTGGGGCCGAAGAAGATCCCATGGACTTGAACGTCGTGGATATGCATACTCCTCAGCAAGGTATGATTAGTATTTGTTTTACTCTGTTTTCTAGATTGAATCCATCGACCGAACTAACCGACACTGTCAATTGACAACCACAGACGTCATTCTCTTGGATGATGAGCAAGAACCGCTGCGTACGGCTATGGAACAAACTTAGGTCATGCCTGCAGCGCCTATGTCGAGTGTTCCTCTAGCCAGTTTGACTGCTCTGATTACAGCTCCTCCGAATGGTTCAACTATTATGACAACTATGCCGACTACGCCTCCTCCGGTAACACTCGTTACCACTACTGCGATACCGACTCCTTCAACGCTTGCATATTGTATGCAACATGTCCCAGAGGATCAAACTGGAGCCCCGAAAGAAGCTATGATTCAAGCCGGACTGATGATGTAGTGGACCAGAGAGGCGTACGAAGCAAGTAAGTTAGCATACGATGCCGGTTCGGTGCTTCAAGCGAACATCCGAGTGTCAATCTTGCTTTCCGATTGAGTCTTGTCAATCTTGCTTTTCGATTGAGTCTTGTCAATCTTTCTTATACACCCACGGGGGGCATGTTGTGTGGTTATTTGTCTCTATTCTAGTGGGGGCACGCTGAGTGAACCCACTTGGTATAGTCCCCGAGACCGCTATCGAATGTTTGCATCGGCAGGGGTCTGATTTGAAGTGTTATTCTTCGTTTTTGACTCGGCCAGGATAGACCTGGTCGAGTGGTTTTGTATCCAGTGGGGGAACACTGAGTGCACCCACTGGGTGTAGTCCCTGAGACCGATGTCGAGTGCTTGCCTCGGCAGGGTTCTAATTGGAAAACACGCTCTGTTTCTGTTTCGTGGCTCGGCTAGGATGGACCTGGTCGAGTGGTTTTGTATCTAGTGGGGGCACGCTAAGTGCACCCACTGGGCGTAGTCCTCGAGACTAATGTCGATCGTTTACGAAGGGCATTAGTCTTAAGAACTTTGTTGGGTGGGTGCGGCGGGCCGCTATTTGGTCGATTGAACTGTATTTCTCCACTCGGAAGTAGAAAAAATGCTAGTGTCGACTATATTATTACCTTCGTTTTTCAGAAAGCTTGTGAGATTGGATCTAAGTACACCAAGTTGGAATCACAGAAGAACCAGCTTCAGCTGGATTTGGAGGTGAAGACCAATGACTTTGATGCCTTGAAGGAAATACTCAAAGAGAAGGACAAAGTCCTTGTAGAGGTTAAGGAGAAGTCCGAGGCTACTGAGAAGAAGCTCTTGGACCTTAGTAAGTTGGAAGAAGAAACCACGAAGTTGAAGAAAGAACGACTCGAATGCGGAAAAAGCTTGATCAAATGGCGAAAAGGGGAAACTCCATGGAAAAGTTTCTAAACGACTTCCTGACCAAGATGCTCGCGACGCTTACTGGTATGCTTCCTTCACCGACTGAATCATCTCGAACTTTACCGAATGAATTGTGACTGACCAATTTTTCCCTCGCGCAGAATTCTGCCTAGATTTTGACATGAGACCAAAGAGGTGGAGCCGTAACTGGACCCCTCCAAGTCACCTGTTCCAGATGCCATGGGTGTAGATATGTTTCGTCTCAACGCTCGCCTCTTGAAGGTCCAGTGATACATTGCTCGACTGCGAGCTGTGGTGGGGAAGATTGACAAGGAGTTGTGTCCTGAAGACACTTTCCACACTGATCTGGAGGCTATGATGAGCCGCCTAGGTCAAATTCCCGACAGGGTGTAGGCGTGGAAGAAGTCTGCTGCGCGATGCGGAGCCGATATGACCCTTTCACTCGTCATAGTCCATTGTAAGGAAGCAAGAGAAGACACGCTGAAGGCACTCCAGGTGGCGAATACGAAGAAGCTCTATTTTGAAGATTTCATGGAGACCTTCATAAATGTGACGACTCGCATTGCTGATGGGATCGACCTTGATACCTTCGTCGAGCCTACAAGTCCTGGTGAGCCTTGAGATGAAACTATGATCAATTCCAAACTTTAATTCGACTCGGTATGCTGAGTGTCACTGTATCGTTAAAACTTCGTTCGGGTGTTGAACCCGAGTACCTTTCATCGACATGGACGACTTTTCACCCATGCTAGATTCCATTGAATTATCTGCATTTGGAGTTTATTCGATTTTTGAATGTTCTCGAGTGAATAGGTTACTATTCATTCAGAAAGTTTTTTAACTTAGGCGATTGATTCGCGGCTAAGTTCCCGAGTGAAAGGATTGCCCTTCACTCGATGTATATGACGTACTTAGGCGAAGACTTGTTTGCAGTTAAGCATCCGGGTGAATAGGTTGTTGTTCACTCGGATGGTATTTTAACCTAGGCGAAAACATGTTCACACCTAAGCCCTCGTGTGAGAGTATTTCTCTTTGCTCGGAGTAGTTTTTATACTTAGGCGAAGACTGATTTGCAGCTGAGCATCTGAGTGAATAGATTGTTATTCACTCGGAAGGGTTTTTAACTTAAGCGAAAACATGTTCGCAGCTAAGCCCCCGAGTGAGAGGATTGCTCCTCACTCGGAGTATTTTCAATACTTAGGCAAAGACTGATTCGCAGCTAAGCATTCGAGTGAATAGATTTTTATTTACTCGGAAGGGTTTTTAACTTAAGCGAAAACATGTTCGTAGCTAAGCCCCTGAGTGAGAAGATTTCTCTTCACTCGAAGTATTTTCTATACTTAGGCGAAGACTGATTCACAGCTAAGCATCCGGGTGAATAGGTTGCTATTCACTCAGAAGGGTTTTTAACTTAGGCGAAAACATGTTCGCAGCTAAGCCCCCGAGTGAGAGGATTTCTCTTCACTCTGAGTATATTCTATACTTAGGCGAAGACTGATTCGCACCTAAGCAACCGAGTGAATAGGTTGCTATTCACTCGGAAGGGTTTTTAACTTAGGTGAAAACATGTTCGCAGCTAAGCCCCCGAGTGAGAGGATTGCTCTTCACTCGGAGTAGTTTCTATACTTAGGCGAAGACTGATTCACAGCTAAGCGTTTGAGTGAATAGGTTGCTATTCACTCGGAAGGGTTTTTAACTTAGGCAAAAACATGTTCGCAGCTAAGCCCCCGAGTGAGAGGATTGCTCTTCACTCGGGGTAGTTCTGGGTGTGAAACTGCTCGATCGGAATCGACACAAATTGTAGAAATTATGACTTCGACAAGCAACATTCTTCAGTAAACTCTCTTATTACATCAATCCAACTGGTTGTCAAGCATAAAAACGTTGGAGTAGGTCTGCATTCCAAGCTCGGGGTTCGCCGGCTCTCTTCTTGAGGTTGTAGAGATGATAAGCTCCATTGTTCAGTACCTTGGGGATTATGAATGGTCCTTCCCACGTGGGGGCTAGCTTGTGAGGTCTCTGTTGATCCACTCGGAGCACTAGATCGCCTGCGTGGAACGCTCGACTCCTGACATGTTGCATGGAAGCGACGAAGAACCTGTTGATACGCAGTCCACTGAATTAAGGCCATCTCACGCTCTTCTTCCAAGAGATCCACTCCGTCTTGACACGCCTGTTCGGCTTCAGCTTTCGAGTATATATCCACAGGGGGATAATTATGAAGGATATCACTCGGCAAGGCAGCTTTAGCTCCATACAGCAGGAAGAAGGGTGTGCGTCCAGTTGACTGGTTAGGGGTTGTTCTCAAGCCCCACAAAACAGATGGCAATTCAGTTACCTAGGCTCTAGCTGCATGCTCCATGTCCCGCATGAGTCGTGGTTTCAGCCCTTGAAGGATAAGGCTGTTTGCCCGCTCAACTTGTCCATTGGTTTGCGGTTGTGCGATGGACGCGTAATCCACCCGAGTGCGTTGAGCAGAGCAAAAGTGCCTGAACTCTTCTGAATCGATGTTAGAGCAATTGTCTGTTATGATGCTGTGAGGAAATCCATACCGAAATGTTACTTCTCTCATGAACTTGACGGCGGTGCACGAGTCCAACTTCTTTATTGGCTTAGCTTCAATCCATTTAGTAAACTTGTCGACTTCAACAAGCAAGTGTGTAAATCCACTCTGACCTGTTCGGAAGGGGCCGACCATATCCAAACCCTAAACAACAAATGGCCAAACGAGTGGGGTGGCCTTCAAGGGAGACGCAACCTTGTGAGACAAGTTGGAATAAAATTAGCAACCTTCAGAGTGATCAACGATACCTTTGGCCATCTCATTACCACGCGGCTAGAAGAACTCAACTCGGTATGCTTTGGCAAAAATGGTCCGAGAGGACGCATGATGGCCACAGGTCCCCGAGTGGATTTCTTCTAGGATCAGTCGACCCTATTCAGGGGAGATGCACCGTTGAGCTACGTCGGTAACACTTTCTCCGTACAGGTGATCGCCCATCACAGTAAAAGCCTTCGATCTGCGGACAATCTTCTTAGCTTCAGATTTGTCTTCAAGGAGTTCTCTTCTCAGGATGTATGCAATGTATGGTACTGTCCACTCGGGTGTGATTACCAGGATTTCCATAACTAAATTAACCACTGCTGGGACGTCAATCTCAGCCAGATTGGAGGTGTTAATCGGTTGTGGGGGCTCTTCAGTGAAAGGATCCTCTTGCACCGAAGGAGTACACAACTGCTCCAGGAACACATTGTTGGGGACAGGTTTTCGAGTGGATCCAATCTTGGCCAGTTCATCAGCTCCTTGGTATTTCAGTCGGGGAACATGATGGATCTCCAAACCTTCAAACTTCTTCTCAAGTTTCCTTACTACATTGCAGTATCTAGTCATGGCGGGGTTCCTGACATCCCATTCCTTCATCACTTGATTGACCACCAAATCTGAGTCGCCGTATACCATCAGACATCGGACGCCGAGTGATATGGCCATACGCAACCCGTAAAGGAGGGCTTCATATTCAGCCTCATTGTTGGAGGAATCAAAATGAATCTGGAGAACGTAGTTGAGCTTGTCACCTTTTGGGTACACCAATACCACACCAGCATCGGACCCATTCAACATTTGGGAGCCATTGAAGAACACAGTCTAGTGTGCCAAGTGAATTTGAGTTGGTTGATGTTGTTCCACCCACTCGGCCATGAAATCAGCAAGGGCTTGAGACTTGATAGCTTTCTTTGCCTCGAATTTGATGTCAAAATATAACAGCTCAATGGCCCATTTAGCCACACGACCTGATACGTCTCGATTGTGAAGAATCTCTGACACTGGAGCGTCGCTAACGACTGATATAGAATGATCTTGGAAGTAATGCGCCACCTTCTTCGCTGACAAGTATATTCCATAAAGGAGCTTCTGATAATGAGGATAACTTTTCTTCAAAGGGGTCAATACTTCAGAGATGTAATATGCTGGGCATTGGACCTTGTAGGCTTTGCCTTCTTCTTCTCGTTCGACGGTCAGAACCGTGCTGACGACCTGATTGGTAGTTGCGATGTATAAGAGCAGAGGTTCTTTGCTGTGTGGAGCAGCAAGCACCGACTGGGTGGAAAGCAGAGCTTTGAGCTCGACAAACGCTGCTTTTGCCTCGTCATTCCACTCGAACACATCAGATTTTTCATCACTCGGTATAAAGGCAATGCCTTCTCACCGAGGCGAGAGATGAACCGACTCAACGCTGCCAGACAGCTTGTGAGTTTCTGGACATCGTGCACTCGCATGGGGCTTTGCATCTGGACAATGGCGCCGATCTTCTCGGGGTTAACATCGATCCCACGTTCAGTAACGAGGAAACCGAGTAACTTGCCGCCTCGGATTCCGAAAGTGCACTTAGCTGGGTTCAGGTTGATGTCATACTTCCTCAGGTTGCCGAATGTCTCTACTAGGTCAGTCAACACGTTGGAACCTTTGCGTGACTTGACCATAATATCATCCATGTATGCTTCGATGTTTCGACTGATTTGATCGAGCAGGCACTTCTGGATCATACGCATGAAAGTGCGCCAGAATTCTTCAGACCAAGAGGCATGGTGATATAACAAAAACACCTGAAAGAGGTGATGAAGGCCATTTTTATTTCATCTGGGCCAAACAGACGGATCTGATGGTAACCAGAATAGGCATCAAGAAAATATTAACGCTCACACCCCGTAGTCAAATCGACAATTTGATCAATGCGGGGAGCGGAAAGTGATCCTTCGGGCAGACCTTATTGATGTTCTTGAAATAGATACACATATGAAGGGACTTGTCCTTCTTGGGGACCATGACGACATTCGCGAGCCACCCCGAGTGGTAAACCTTGTGTATGAACTTTGCCTCCAAGAGTCGCGCCACCTCCTGGCCGATTGTTTTTTGCTTTTTTGTTGTGCACCGATGCAAATGCTCTCTGACAGGCTTTGCCTTCAGATCCACTCTCTGTCAATGCTCAGCGAGTTCCCTGGGTACACCCGGCATGTCATCAGGCTTCCATGCAAAGATGTTCCAGTTCTCACGGAGGAATTGGAAGAGCTCCGCTTCCTATTTGTTGTCGAGTGTTGTGGATATGTTGGTCAGAGCAGCATTGGGGTCCATCGGGTGGATGTTCACTAGTTTGACCTAGCTTGCCGACTGAAAAGTGGACTTAGAAGCGGGCTTCTTGGAGCACAAATGTTGATCAACAATTTTAGAGCCTTGTTGCAAGCACTCTTCGGCTCTCTGTTGATTGCCTGTGGCTGTGAAGACTCCCTTGGGTCATGTCATCTTCATCTTCAGATACAAGTAACATGGTCATGCCATGAAATGATCATAGGCTGGACGGCCCAGAATGGCATGATATGAACTCTGGAAATCCACCACCTCGAACGTCAGGTTCTCCTTGCGAAAGTTTTTATCAGAGCCAAAAACAACATCCAATGCAATTTGGCCGAGTGACTTGGCCTTCTTTCTAGGAATGAATCCGTGAAACTAGATGTTGCTCTCGCTGAGTTGGGACATCAGAATGCCCATCCCCTTGAGAGTTTTTGCATACAATATATTCAGCCCACTTCCTCCATCCATCAGGACCTTCCGAAGTCGAACACCTTCCACAACTGGATCAACCACCAGGGCCTGTCGGCCAGGAGTAGGGACAAGAGTTGGGTGATCCGACTAATCAAATGTTATGGGGGTCTGCGACCACTTGAGGTATGTGGTGGTGGAGGGTACTGCCATGTTGACTTCTCAATTGATGACCTTCAGTCGACTCCTTCTCTCTACATCAGAAAAAATCATCAGGGTTGCTTGAACCTCTCGGAAATAATATTTTTCTTCATCGTTCTCCTTTTCAGGATCTTTTCCACTCGACTGATCCCCTTTAAACTGTTGGATCAACAGTCTGCATTGACGAGTGATGTGTTTAGGCAATATTAGATTGTCATCTTCGTCTTTCTTCGTGTGCAGTACACACGGCTGATCCAGAACGTCCATCTCACCCTTGGACTTCTTGGGGGAAACTGTCCATTCGACTTTCCCTTGAATTTTCCTTGTGCCGCCAAGGCGGCTGCTTCTGCTCGAGTGGAACCATTAGCCTTGCGCTTCTGCTTCCGATTCGAATTGCTGCCACCATCGTTGTCGACTGATTTCCCTTTACCGCTATGGATGAGGTCTTCCTCTTTGCCGTTGGCGTATCAGGCAGCAATCTCCATCATCTTCCTCATGGACATGTCGCCTGTATGACCGAACTTCAATTACAACTCTGTGTATCTGACACGAGCTTTGAAGGCATAGACTGCCTGGTGCTCAGAAACATTCTCCACCGTGTGATGAAGGGTGGTCCACCGCTGAATGTAATCTCTCAAAGATTCGTTTGACTTCTGCACGCAAAGCAGCAGCTCGGACATATCGGCTAGACGCTTGCACGTGCATTCAAATGTTTTGATTAACACTCAGATGAGATCCTCCCAGCAATAGATGCTAGAAGCAGCCAACTGATTCAGCCACACCCTGGTCGAAGCATCCAACATCAGAGACAAATGCTACATGTCGACGCTGTCATTACCTCCGCCAATCTACACAGTCACTCGGTAGTCGTCAAGCCATGTTTCAGGCTTGGATTCTCGTGTGAACTTGCTAATCACATCCGCTAACCTGAAGTTGGGGGGAATATCAGCAGAACGGATTGCTCTACTGAAGCACTCGGGACCAGAAACTGCATGTACCACTTCCACTCGGACGATCTCGATCGAAACCATCTCTGTGAGCTGTGCTCCTCTCAATCCTCCTCTGGGCGGGTACATTTCTCGCATCAAATCCAGGATTCCGCTCATTACCAAACGGGCACGTGTCATTGTAGTGTCGGGACACATAGGAACCACTTCTTGGAGGAGAATGCACCCGATGGCGGTCATCACGGTGAGAACGGGGAGCGAACTGATTGCGCCCCTGGTCTCTGTGTTGATTCTCTCGGTAACCCCCGTCCCTGCAATGCTGAGGTGACCCTGGACTGAAAACTGAATGAACTATATCAGCTCTAGGTGAATTACTGTGCAACCTATTGAGCGACTGCGATACAGCTGAGTTTTATTATTGCGCTGCTTGAAGCAAAGTGTGAATCTTCTCTAAACCTCTACCAGCCTCTAAGTGTGACGGTTGGATAGAATCTACTATCTTAGAGGAGGCTGCAACATTTCGTACCGGAGTATGATATACCTCGATGTTGTCATGTCATCCACACGAGAAGAGTTATCGCTGACGCTGACTCGAAGTTGGAGGACAACGACAGCCGCGTCCAGTCGATGGTCCGCCGACCATGTGTTAGCCACGACTGAAACCAGACGGGCTCTCCGCATAACCCGCCATGAAGACCTCCTCTACTGGGTGGCATCTCTCGCACTTGGAATGAACATCAAAGTGATCTGATGCCGAGTGGATCGGGCTCCGGAGAGGTTCACAGGCTCGATGGCAGCAACTTGCGGAGATGACGGAGATGACGCCTCGCGAGTGGTACGTCTCCAACGTATCTATAATTTTTGATGGTTCCATGCTATTATCTTGTCAAACTATGGATGTTTTGTATGCATTTTATATCTTTTTTGGGACTAACTTACTAACTCAGTGCCAAGTGCCAGTTCCTGTTTTTTCCGTGTTTTTGGCCCTTTTCAGAGGAGAATTTTAAACGGTGTCCAAACAAAATAAAATTTCTGAAAAGATTTGTTCCGAAACAGAAGATACGCATGGGACGTGAGAACTAAGGCAGAGGCCACCAGGGGAGGCCACAAGCCCCCTAGGCGCGGCCAGGGGGCCCGCGCCTAGCAGGCTTGTGGGCCACCGGTGGCTCGTCTGCCCTACCTCTTCCGCCTATAAATTCTCGAAAAATCCAAAACTGCGCGAGAGATGCACGAAAATACTTCTCCGCCGCTGCAAGCTTCTGTCTTCGCAAGATCCCATCTGGGGCAAGTTCTGGTGCCTTGCCAGAGGGGGGATTCGGATACGGAGGGCTTCTTGATCAACACCATTGCCTCTCCGATAATGCGTGAGTAGTTCACCATAGACCTTTGGGTCCATAGCTTGTAGTTAGATGGCTTCTTCTCTCTCTTGGATCTTCAATACAAAGTTCTCCATGATCTTCATGGAGATCTATCCGATGTAATCTTCTTTTGTGGTGTGCTTGTCGAGATCCGATGAATTGTGGATTTATGATCGGATTATCTATGAATCTTATTTTAGTTTCTTGTGATCTCTTATATGCATGATTTCATATCCTTGTAATTCTCTTCGAGTTGTGGGTTTCTTTTGACCAACTTGATCTATGATTCTTGCAATGGGAGAAGTGCTTGGTTTTGGGTTCATCCCGTGCGATGACCTCACCCAGTGACAGAAGGGGTAGCGAGGCACGCATCGTGTTGTTGCCATCAAGGGTAAAAAGATGGGGTTTATATCTATTGCATGAATTTATCCATCTACATCATGTCATCTTGCTTAAGGCGTTACTCTGTTCGTCATGAACTCAATACACTAGATGCATGCTGGATAGCTGTCGTTGTGTGGAGTAATAGTAGTAGATGCGGAAAGTATCGGTCTACCTGTATCGGACGTGATGCCTATATGTATGATCATTGCCTTAGATATCGCCATGACTTTGTGCGGTTCTATCAATTGCTCGATAGTAATTCGTTCACCCACCGTAATATTTGCTATTTTGAGAGAAGCCTCTAGTGAACACTATGGCCCCCGGGTCTAATTCACACCATATTTTCAGCCTTACACTTTTACTTTGTTGCACTTTCCACCTTCTGATGTCACTTTGAAATCAATCTTGAATGGATTGACAACCCCTTTATAGCGTTGGGTGCAAGCTTGTTTGTGTTTGCGCAGGTACTCTGGACACTTGGCTTGATTCTCCTACTGGATTGAGACCTTGGTTCTCAAAACTGAGGGAAATACTTACTGCTACTGTGCTGCATCACCATTTCCTCTTCAAGGGAAAAACCAACTCAAGCTCAAGAGGTAGCAAGAAGAATTTATGGCGCCGTTGCCAGGGAGGATCAAGTCAATAATAGTCTCCCGTCAACGTGTCAATTTCTGGCACCGGGGATTATTCTAGGTGAAGCTCATCCAAGTAAGTGTCGCAAACTCATCTCTTGCATTTACTTTTTTGCCTCTCATTTTCCTCTCTCCCACTTCTAAAAATCAAAAATTTATAAAAATATTTGCCTTTTTCGTTCGCCCTTTTCTCTCGCTTGCTTTTTGTTCGCTTGTGTGTTTGTTTGCTTGCTGAAGTCACCATGACTGAAAACACCAAACTTTGTGACTTCTCGTATACTAATAATAATTATTTTATTAGTACTCCTATTACTCCCGCCACTAGTGCGGAATAATAGGAAATCAATGCTGCTTTGCTGAATCTTGTTATGAAACAGAAATTCTCCGGCCTTCCTAGTGAAGATGTCGCATCCCATCTTAATAACTTCATTGAGCTTTGCGATATGACAAAGAAGAAATATTTGGATAATGATGTGATTAAATTGAAGCTTTTTCCGTTCTTGTTGCGAGATCGAGCAAAAACTTGGTTTTCATCTTTGCCCAAAAATAGTATTGATTCTTGGAACAAGTGCAAAGATGCTTATATATCCAAGTATTTTCCGCCGGCTAAGATTATCTCTCTCCATAATGATATCATGAATTTTAAGCAACTTGATCATGAACATGTTGCACAATCTTGGAAGAGAATGAAATTGATGATTAGAAATTGTCCCGCTCATGGCTTGAGTCTGTGGATGATTATACAAATCTTCTACGCTGGTTTGAATTTCACTTCTAGGAATATCTTGGATTCCGCCTCTGGTGGAACGTTCATGGAAATCACATTAGGAGAAGCCACAAAACACCTAGATAATATCATGACAAACTACTCTCAGTGGTACACTGAAAGGTCACCTAATAGTAAAAAGGTACACGCTATAGAAGAAATTAACTCGTTGAGTGCTAAGATGGATGAGTTAATGAAATTGGTTGCTAGTAAAGGTGCTCCTTTAGATCCTAATGATATGCCCATGTCTTCCTTGATTCAGAGTAGCAATGCGAGCTTGGACGTTAATTTTGTTGGTAGGAATAATTTTGGCAACAATAATGATTTTAGAGGAAACTATGTTCCTAGCCCTTTTCCTAGTAATCCCTCTAATAACTTTGGAAACTCCTACAGCAATACTCATGGAAATTACAATAAATTACCCTGTGAAAAAGGTCAAAAACACGGAAAAAATAGAAACTGGCACTTGGCACGGAGTTAATAGGTTAGTCCCAAAAAAGATATAAAATAGCATATTCATGCATACAAAACATCCGAAGTTGACAAGATAATAGCATGGAACCATGAAAAATTATAGATACGTTGGAGACGTATCAAGCATCCCCAAGCTTAACTCGTGCTCGTCCTCGAGTAGGGAAGTGATAAAGACTGAATTTTTTATGTCGAATGCTACCTAACATATAGATCCGTAAGATTCAAATCAATAGTTTACTATTGGCATGAAAACAATAATACTTCAAGCAAATTAGAAAAGTAATCATGAACTTTAGAAATAACAAGGCCAAAGAAAGTTATCCCTACAAAATCATATAGTCTGGCTATGCTCTATCATCCTCACACAACGAATTTAAATCATGCACAACCCCGGTATTGGCCAAGTAATTGTTTTCGCACTCTTACTTCCTCAAACTTTTTCAACTCTCACGCAATACATGAGCGTGAGCCATGGATATAGCACTATAGGTGGAATAGAGTGTGGTGGAGGTTGTGAGGCAAAAAGGAGGAGATGGTCACATCGACTCGGCGTATCAATGGGCTATGGAGATTCCCATCAATAGATATCAATGTGAATGAGTACGGATTACCATGCAACTAATGCACTTAGAGCTACAAGTGTGTGAAAGCTCAAAAGAAGAACTAGTGGGTGTGCACCCAACTTGCTTGCTCACGAAGACCTAGGGTAATTTTGAGGAAGCCCATCATTGGAATATACAAGCCAAGTTATATAATGAAAATTTCCACTAGTATATGGAAGTGTCAAAACAAGAGACTCTCTATCATGAAGAACATGGTACTATTGTGAAGCACAACTGTGGGAAAAGATAGTAGCATTGTCCCTTCTCTCTTTCTCTCTCTTTTTTTTTGCGCTCTTTGGCCTCTTTTCATATATATTTTTGGTGGGCATGTGTGGCCTCTTTTTTTTATTTCCTCACATGGGACAATACTCTAAAAATGATGATCATAACACTTTCATTTACTCACAACTCAATACTTAGAACAATGGTGACTCTATAGGAAATGCCTCCGGCAGTGTACCGGGATGTGCATCGATCTAGCTTAGCGTATGACGTTGAAACATCTCGCTAGCTATCTTACGATCATGCAATGGCAATATGAAAGTGACGGCACATGTCATGAGACGGAACGGTGGGAGTTGCAAGGCAATATATCTCGGAATGGCTATGAAAATGCCATAATAGGTAGGTATGGTGGCTGTTTTGAGGAAGGTATATGGTGGGTTTGTGCACCTGCGAAAGTTGTGCGGTACTAGAGAGGCTAGCAGTGGTGGAAGGTGAAACTGCATCTATACCATGGACTCACATTAGTCATGAAGAACTCATATACTTATTCCGAAAGTTTTATTAGTAATCGAAACAAAGTGCTAAACACATACTCCTAGGGGAAGGGTTGGTAGGTGTTAACCATCGCATGATCCCGACCGCCACACAAAGGATGACAATGAATAAATCAATTATGCTCCGACTTCCTAACATAACAGTTCACCATAGATGCATGCTACGGGAATCACTAACTTCAACACAAGTATTTCTAGATTCACAACACCCTACTAACATAACTCTAATATTACCAAATCCATATCTCAAAACTTAATTGTTAGGAATCAAACTTCTCTTACTAATCAATGCACTTGAATATGGAAGTTTTTATTATATCCTCTTTGGATGCCTATCATCTTTAGGACTACTTTCATATCACAAGCCAATTACCAAGTTACTGAGAGAGAGCACTCTCAAAAAGATATAAGTGAAGATCGGGAGCTTTTATTTCTTCAAAATATGACTCCGGTGTGCTCTAAATATATCTAAGTGAAGCACTGGAGCAAAGTTATCTAGCTCAAAAGATATAAGTGAAGCACATGCGAGCTAAATTGCCTAACTCAAAAGATATAAGCGAAGTTCAATGAGTATTCTAGAAAATTCACGATGAGTGCATGTCCCTCTCAAAAGGTGTGCAGCAAGGATGATTGCGACAAAACAAAAATAAAATACTCCTATAATACACGACGCTCCAAGAAAAACACATATCATGTGGTGAATAAAAATATGGCTCAAAGTAACGTTACCGATGGATTGAAGACGAAAGAGGGGATGCCTTCCCGGGGCATCCCCAAGCTTAGGCTTTTTGGTGTCCTTGAATTTGGCTTGGGATGCCTTGGTAATCCCCAAGATTAAGCTCTTTCCACTCTTTATCCCATTGTCCATGAGAACATCACCCAAAACTTGAAAACTTCACAACACAAAACTAAAACAGAAACTCGTGATATCATTAGTATAAGAAAACAAACCACCAACTCTTTTAGGTACTGTAGTAATCTTGATTTCTATTTAGATTGATGTTATATTACTGTATTCTCACTTTTCCATGGCTAGTACCCCCCGATACTATCCATAGTTTGATCAAAATAAGCAATCAACACAACAAAAACAAAATCTGTCAAAAACAGACCAGTCTGTAGATCTCTGTATACTTCGTATACTTCTGGTATCCCAAAACTTCTGACAAATTATGACAATTATGGAAACTTGCATATAAACCAGAAGAAAAAAGAATCAACTAAAAATCTATTTCTGGATAGGAATTAAAAATAATTTCGTGAGCGCAAAGTTTATGTGTTTTTCAACACGATCAAACAACCATCACCAAAACTGATCATAAAGGTTCTTCTTAGCACAAACACAAAAATAAACATAAAAGAACACAATCATAACAGAATTATGACGACACAACAAATGATAAAGCAAAAAGCAAAGATAAATTCATTGGGTTGCCTCCCAACAAGCGCTATCGTTTAACGCCCTTAGCTAGGCATTGATAATTCAATGATGCTCACATAAAAGACAAGAATTGAAGCAGAACGAGAGCATCATAAAGCATGTGAAAATCACAGCTGAGTCTAACATACTTCCTATGCATAGGCATTCTATGAGCAAAGAATTTATGGGAACAAGAATTAACTAGCATAGGAAGGCAAAACAAGCATAACTTCAAAACGTTGAACACATAGAGAGGAAGCTTGATATTATTGCAATATGTAAAAGCATATGTTCCTCTCTCATAATAATTACATGTGGGATAATATTCAAATTCAACAATATAGATATCACATAGGATATTCTTTTCATGATCCACATGCATGCAAAGTTGACGCTCTTCAAAAATAGTGGGATTATCATCAACCAAAGTCATGACTTCTCCAAACCCACTTTCAATAATATTGCAAATATCATAGTCATCATGACACTTAAACAAATTTTCAAGATCATAAGAAAAATCATTACCCCAATCATGATCATTGCAACAAGTAGTGGACATAGCATAACTAGCATCCCCAAGCTTAGGGTTTTGCATATTTTTAGCATGATTGACATTAATAGAATTCATAGTGAAACCATTGCAATCATGCTTTTCATTCAAGGAGCCCTCGTGAATCACTTCATAAATTTCTTCACCACAATTTTCAGATTCACGTATCTCAAGCAAAACTTAATAAAGATAGTCAAGTGCACTCAACTCACTAGCAATTGGTTCAACATAATTGGATCTCTTAAAGAGATTAGCAAGTGGATGACGATCCATATCAATAGATTTTCAGCAAGTGAAGATGCAAGCATATTGAAGGCACATAGCACACAAGCAAAGGAAAGGCAAACTAAAAAGGCAAATATTTTTGTATATTTTGTTTTTTCAAAAGTGGGGGAGAGGAAAACGAGAGGCAAAAGGCAAATAATGTAAATGCAAGAGATGAGTTTGCGATAGTTACTTGGATAAGCTTCACTATGGATACTCCCCATCAACGGTGCTAGAAATTGGCACGTTGACGGGAGACTATTCTTGATTTGATCCTCCTCATCGGCAACGGCGCTAGAAATTGGCACGTTGACGGGAGACTATTCCTGACTTGATCCTCCCCGGCAACGGCGCCAGAAATTCTTCTTGCTACCTCTTGAGCTTGCGTTGGTTTTTCCCTTGAAGAGGAAAGGGTGATGCAGCACAGTAGCGATAAGTATTAACCTCAGTTTAAGATGCAAGGTATCGATCCAGTAGGAGGATCAAGATGAGGCACCAATGTACCTGCGCAAAAACAAACAAATTTGCACCCAATGCTATAAAGGGGTTGTCAATCCCTTCACAATTATTTGCAAGGTGAGAACTAAAGGTGGAAAGTGCAACAAAGTAAAAGTGTAGATCTGAAAATATGATGTGAAATAGACCCGGGGGCCATAGTGTTCACTAGAGGCTTCTCTCATGATAGCAGGTATTACGGTGGGTGAACGAATTACTGTCGAGCAATTGATAGAATCGCGCAAAGTCATGATGATATCTAAGGCAATGATCATACATATAGGCGTCACGTCCGAGACAAGTAGACTGATACTGTCTGCATCTACTACTATTACTCCACACATCGACCGATATCCAGCATGCATCTAGTGTATTGAGTTCATAACAAACAGAGTAACGCTTTAAGCAAGATGACATGATGTAGAGGGATAAACTCATGCAATATGATATAAACCACATATTTTTACCCTTGATGGCAACAAGAAGATGCGTGCCTCGCTACCCCTTCTGTCACTAGGTGAGGACACTACACGGTATGAACCCAAAACAAAGCACTTCTCCCATTGCAAGAATTATAGATCAAGTTGGCCAAACGAAACCCACAACTCGAAGAAAATTACAAGGATACGAAATCATGCATATAAGAGATCAGAGGAGACTCAAATAATATTCATAGAAAATCTGATCATAAATCCACAATTCATCGGATCTCGACAAACACACTGCAAAAGAAAGTTACATCGGTTAGATCTCCGTGAAGATCATGGAGAACATTGTATTGAAGATCCAAGAGAGAGAAGAAGCCATCTAGCTACTAGCTATGGACCCAAAGGTCTGTGGTGAACTACTCACGCATCATCGGAGAGGCAATGGTGTTGATGAAGAAGCCCTCCGTGTCCAAATCCCCCCTCCGGCAGGGCACCAGAACGGTCCCGAAATGGGATCTTGCGGAGACAGAAGCTTGCGGCAGCGGAAAAGTATTTTCGTGAGTTAATAGGCGGAAAAGCTTGCGGCGGCGGCGGCGGAAAAGCTTGCGGCACTGAGTTAATAGGTTAGTCCCAAAAAAGATATAAAATAGCATATTCATGCATACAAAACATCCAAAGTTGACAAGATAATAGCATGGAACCATCAAAAATTATAGATACGTTGGAGACGTATCAGAGAACCGCTGCAATTGTATTCCCAGCTGGCCTGGCTAAAAATACCTTAGTGGAGAAAGCCAAAAACTGACTGTCAAAATTAGCGAGAACTGGTGTGTGATCCAAGCATAAGTACAAAAAATCGATGGAGGTTATTCCGTGTCAAATGGGGGGTTTGTACCTTTGCAAACCTTGTGGTAATTATTTCAAAATCTAATTTATCTGACTACCACAAAAATTGGGGATAGTAACCAGCCCCTGAATTGAAGCTCCTAAGGCTTAGTGAAAGCACAAAAGTTGCATAGTCTGATTGCCTCGTTTCCTTCACACAGTGCCGCCTCCGAGCACCGATATATCGGCTAAAGGTCACAATGCGGATGTTGAAACACCCCTTGTAGTATCTACATGGGGGCTGAAGCCGACGACTGGAAACTTTCAGATTAAATGGTTGAACATGAGTCAAAATAATACAAAGTGCATTACACTGGGCAAGCATCATAATAATAAATTGTTCGATGGCACATGAAAATACCCTCACTCATAAATTACATCTTTGGAACACTGTCCTTCTATGGCTCGATCACCCTCCATCGCGAATAAAGCTCTAGACACATGTGCTCCTTTCCACGAGGCAGAAGTGCGGTTGCAATCGTATTGGGCTTCACCCACGGCCGGTGCATCATGGTCCTCGCAAAAGCCATCTGAGCTCCTTCTATGCAACCAGAGCGTTTCGGGACCTCGACCTGAGCCACGACGTTGTGTAGCTTCCGCACTAAGCCGAGGTAACTGCTTGGAAGAGGCTCGGCAGGCTAGAGCCAGATGCAGAGTTTCCTCATGGCCGGCCCCGCCATCCTGTGCAACTCCATGAGCTGTTTAATCTTGTAGATGAGAATGGGGTTGGGCTCGGGAGTCTGAAACTGTGCCTAGAAAATCTTCTGCTCGGCGTCCCCGTCTAGGGTTGCATAGTGCTTGGCTGCGTCTGCTGCACTCCGCGGGAGGTCCATAAAGGTTCCTAGGAAATCCATAGGTATGTAAGAAAGGCAAGCATGTTTCCACCTAAGGCACATTCTGTAAGTATGGCTTACCATCCGCAATCTTCTTGGCTTGGCATGCTTCTTTGAAAAACTGCATGTCTACTTGCTCCAATTTGATCTCGGAGGAATGCTTGGATAGCTCAGCCGCATGTTCTTTGGATTTTTGTTCCAAGGCATCACTCTTAGCGCTCGCATCTTGAAACTCGTGCTGGACCTCGGCCAATCTAGCCTCATGCCTACTACTCTCAACCTACAGCGTGCTTAGCTTGGCGGTTGCATGTTCGTCCACCATCTTATGAGCGGCGGCATCCTGCTTGGACTTCTCTAATTCGGCCTTGAGTTTACTAAATTCTACGTCCATAGTTGCTACCATAATCAGAACCAAGATATCATATACCAAAGCAAGACAGTCCTAAACTATTAAGGACAACAAGAGTCTTAGCGGCATGCATCACGCTTACCCTTCTTCTCGTCGAGCCGACTATTAAGACGGCTCAGCTCTTCATCGTAAACCTTGAGTTTCCGGTTCAGCTCGGCAAGTTCAAGGGTGTTGGTGGCACACGCAAGGACGAGGCCCAGAGACAAGTTATGGATTAATAAGCATCTGAACTATCGCGACTAGGACACTCAGCCAAAGTACTACCCTGAGATGTTATAGTTCAAGGGTCCCCGAACTGTTTTTATTCATGTCTATAAGTTCTTTTGATCCATGGGTAAGTTTTTCAACTCACCATGGATTGGGGTATATTATACCTATAGGGCATGTAAAAAATTATAAATAAATCTAACACTACATGGTTTACCCTGAAGCCCACGAGCAAACCTGTGACGCCCTCGATTTAATAGTACGCTAATCATACACGCAAATGCGTACGATCAAACCCAAGGACTCACAGGAAGATATCACAACAAAACTCTAGACACAAATAAAATAACAAAAGCTTCATATTACAAGCCAGGGGCCTCGAGGGCTAGAATACAGAACCTCGATAACACACGAGTCAGCAGAAGCAACAATATCTGAGTACAGACATAAAACATGGGTTGCCCTAGAAGGCTAGCACAAAAGAAAACATGATCGAACGAGGCGAGGCCTCCTTCCTGGGAACCTCCTAACTACTCCTATTCTTCAGCGGCCTCCATGAAGTAGACACCATCGGGAGGCAGACGTCGGCAGGAAACTCCATATCCTGGGCTCCATCACCTGGTCTCAGCAACGGATCAAGGGGACAAAGGGGGAGCAAAGCAACGGTGAGTACTCATCCAAAGTACTCGAAAGTATTACATCAGAACTATTCAAAGTATGCATCAGTATCAAAGAAGGGGGGGTATATGTGGACTGACTGCAGCAAAGCGAGAAATAGAGAGAAGGCCTAGTCCTATCGAAGACTAGCATCTTTAGGGTGTTGCAACAATAGACGAGAGTAGAACAAGGTAACACAATTAATAGTCATATTGTTACAACAATATTAAAGTGAGTTCACGCCTAGATATCCTCCCTCGACTCCCTGCGAGGAAGCAATCCCGGGGCAACTAAATCTAGTTAAGTACCAATTGTAGTTGTATAAGATCAGGGCACAACTCCAAGTCATCCTGTAACCATCGACATGGCTATTCGAATAGTTAATTTTCATCCCTATAGGGGTGCACCACATTTCCCGTCACGCTCGATAACACTCTGGATGGACACACTTTTCTGGGTCATGCCCGGCCTCGGAATATCGACTCGTCGCAGCCCCACCTAAGAAACAACAGAGAGGCCAGCCCGCCGGTCTAATTCCTAAGCACAAAGGGTTCGTGGGCCCAGTTCCCGTTCGCGCTCCTGCATGATGCGTGCGCGGCCGACGTTAGTCCTAGTATCCCTTAATCACAAGCGCGATGCATCTCGGGACCACTCAGGTGCGCGCCGTTACATTGCTGACATCTAAAAAGCTTCGGCTGATACCGCGACGCTGAGTACCCATAATTCTTCCTGCGTAGCCGGTTAGTGCGAAAAGTTCTCCAACCAACCGAGATCAAATACCCAAATCCATTATAATTTTAATTAGGCCATCGACACAATCTCGCGGGAATCCACCCATCTTAACAACTAATCACCAATTATCCGAGTAACATGGTCGAGTAACTGTGTGGTTGTACATCAGGGGGAATCCGAGGTATCACCCTCATTGGATTCCGACGAACGATGTATCCGTCAAGGTGGGCTTAGAGGAATCACCCTCGGGGGTCCCACACTTGAGGGGTTGCACGACGCAGGCATCGTCGGGGATGGTGAAAGAGGAATCACCCTCGATAACCACGATCGACTAGCTGTACTACAAAGATATCATCAGGAGTACATAGCGAGGTGTCACCCTCGGTACCCGCTAGTATCTCTGTAGCGTCGTACAACTAAGGGGGGTGTATGTGTTGTGTCGGGTCTGGCTCGTCGATCAGGGATCGAAATTTTAAAACAAAGCGGGGCAACTGGACTACGGGGTCAGGAGGGATGACTGCTCCACGTATATTAAGAAGATTTAAAGTACAATACTGAAAGTAGCAGTTCATCAAGAACAGGCTATGCATCTGATATAGGAGCTAACTACAACAACAGCAAATTTGTAATGCAAACATGAGGAAAAAGAATAGGCGATATAGGGATGATCAAGGGGGTTTGCTTGCCTTGCTGCTCTGCGGCAAAAGGCTGGTCGGCAGGGTCGTAGATGTACCCGGCAGCAGCATCAGTCTCGGGGTCTACCGGTAAGAAGAGGGGGAAGAAACAATAAATAATAGCAACAGTGCAACACAAAGCATGACATGGCAAGATGCAGGCTAGACATGAGCTAACGCAGCAACATCCGTCATAGACGGGTCGGAGGAATATCAGACGATATTTTCCGGGTCTCTGGCTACTACCGGTCACACGGAAAATGATGAAAATGTTCTATGTTTGCTATGCTAGGGACGCGTGACACACGAATGGACCGTGGATCCGGGTTCGTCTCGTTCTGCTCATCAACTTTCATGTTGAAAATATTTTGATGTGACTTACGGTTAATTTAATATTAATTTTTAAACTTTCATTAATAATTTAGGAATTAAAAACAGATCTATTTAATTTAATTTAATGCTATTATGACATCAGCATGATGTCATGCTGGCATCAACAGTTGACTGGTCAACTGACAAGTGGGTCCCATGCATCATAGACTCAGTTTTTAATTAGATTAAATAGTAATTAATCAGATTAATTTAGTGAGGGACCCACGTGTCATACTCTAACTATTCTAATTACCTATTTAATTAATTAACTAATTAAATGAATAATATATCTATTTATTTACTTATTTACTTATAATAACATATATTTATTTTTATATTTTATTCTTATTATCATTTTTTAACAGCGTGTGGGGCCTCCCTGTCATAGACAGTGGGTGGGGCTGGCCCCACAGGTAAGTAGCACAATGGCCACACACACCCACAAAACACACACACAACCACATATATATATATACATAATGCATTATTTTATATACCTGCATACATACATAGTAATACATACATACATATCTAATACATACACATATTTATTATTATTTTCTCTCTTCCAACGTCTCTCTGTTCATCTCTCTCTCTCTCAACAGAGAGAGAAGAGGCCATCTTCACCTACTCCTCTCATAGGAAAACGACGGTGCCGCAACGAGACGACGAACGTCGCATCGAAACTGGGACGGGGGGAAAGGAGAATAGGTGGGAGAAGCCCGAAAAAGGGCTCACCAGCGTTGCCGGGGAACGGGGCGGCGAGGCTCGGTGGAGCCGTTGAGGAGGAGGACGAGGAAGCCGGTGGTGCGGTGAAGGTCGTCGGAGGAGCTTCGGTGGGGGCGTCGGAGGTGACGGCGCCGTGGCGGTTCTGGTAGGAGAGGAGGCGCCGAGGAGGAGGGGCTCGACCTGCACGGGGCTGAAGGAGGCCGTAAAAGGATGGGGCTGCCGGAGGGCCGATCGTGGCCGGAGGGCGACAGCCCGGCGCGGGGCTGGCCCTAGCGCAGCGAGGCGACGGGGAGGGCACTGTCGTCCTGGGGAGAGGCGGCATGGTGAGGGAGATCTAGAAGGGAGGGGAGGCTCGGCCAGGGAAGGGGTGGCCGGTGAGTGCGTGGGGGAACGGGGATCTCAGGCGATGGGGGTGGCGAGCGGGATCCAGTGGATTGCGTGGGCGAGGGGGACCTGGCGACGGGAGGAGAGGCAGGGCAAGCGGGAGGGGTTCTAGCGCAGCGTGCGAGAGAGAGAGGAGGGAGCGCGTGGGGTGGGCATTCGCTGGATCTGGCGAGGGGAGAGGGGTCGCGAGGGAGTAGTGCCATAGGTGCGGGTGTGGGGGAACGAGCGCCAGGGGGGTTGGTGGCGAGGGAAGTGGGTTCCCTCGTCCCAGCGGCGGCGGCAGGAGGGAGCTGGGAGTGGCGTGGCGTCTAGGGTTGCCTTGGTGGGAGCGGGCCGGCCAGGCTGGGCCGAGGCCCAAGGGAGAGGCGTTTTTCCCTTTTTTATTATTTATTAATTTGCACCACATTTTTGCATTTAGTTTACGTAGCAAACGATTTTTTATAACTGAAACTTGGCACGTAAATCAAGCACAATATTTTGGGGTGCCACAAAAAGATTCAAAGTATTTTGTAAGCTTTAGATATTTTTAGAAATTGAAACGATCAATTTAATTGATGTTGTCCCACGTTAAATTTCCTAGGGGCATTTTGGTAGTTGAGGTGATGTTGTTTTCCTTAACATAATTACCTATGGAATATTTACAACCATACCAAGATTTTTCTTCTATATTCTGAAGAAATAATTTATTTGAATTGATATTAAATTTTAAATTTGGCTTTGATTTTATTAAGTGACAATCTAGCTTAGTTAAATATGATGACCTAGCATCATTAAGGTTTTGGTCACTGTAGCTTAACTACCGGGGTGTCAGAACTCTCCCCTAATAACAAGAATTCTCGTCCCGAGAATTAACAGGTAGAAGGAAAGAGCTCGGGGTATTCATCACGAAGATGGTCCTCGCGTTCCCAAGTGGCTTCATCTTCAGAGTGATTTGACCACTGCACTTTAAGGAACTTGGTAACTTTGCAACGAGTCTGACGTTCAGCTTGGTCGAGAATGCGGACCGGATGCTCTTTATAAGAGAGGTCTTGTTGCAGCTCAAGCATATCATGATCCACTGCCCGAATAGGATCCTTGAAGCAACGGCAGAGTTGAGAAACATGGAAGACATCGTGAACCTGAGAAAGGTTCGCCAGCAGTTCCAATTGATAAGCCACTCTTCCATGCCTTTCGAGAACAGTGAAAGGACCAATATAGCGAGGAGCTAACTTGCTGTTGATCTCAAAACTATGAGCACTTCTCATTGGTGTGACACGAAGATAAGCCTTTTTGCCAGGTTGATAGACCATATCTTGATGGTGACGGTCATACTAACTCTTCTGACGAGACTGAGTAGCCTTCGGATTTCCATGAATAATGCGGACTTGATCTCCAGCATGTTGGATAACATCTGGACCGAAGAGTGATCGCTACATTGGACGGTGGCTCGAGAATTTCATACGAAGCCAAGTGTAAGGGATACCATGGAGTCAAACATGTACAGGAGAGTCAGGTTTCAATCCTGTGGAACGTTGGGTTATGGGTCCACCATGTGGGCCGAGAGTAGGCATAGGGGTGACATATTATATGGTCTTGGTAGCAAGACATGTCAGAGGATGGCATGTCAGTTATGTTGGAACAACATCGGTACCAAGGTCGGGGGACAAATAGAACCATTTTCCTGCTCGCTGAAACGAGGCGGACCAATGGGCAAAGTTCTCGTCCACCGGCGGCTACCGGAATGTTATCCACAATAGTAACAGGGTCTTACTGACAGAGTTGTATACTGAGAATTTTACCTAAGCAGGGAATTAACACTGCTTAGATAAGTTATGCCACAAGAAAGGTCAAACAGACCAATGGGAAGGCAAAATGTGTTCACACACACAAGTATTAGAGTATACCATTTCCAAAAAAGGTAGGGTATGGTATACATGATAGGTCATCAAGTACATAACCTTTTAGATAAAGAGGAAGAAGAATCATGATGTTTACCCATACCACGCGGTCTGGATAATTGACCAGGAACAATTTAGCATTGCACTTCCAATGTTCCGGTTGAAATTTGAAGTACCATATCCGTGCTTCGAGGTAGCATCGACATGGTCATCAGATAAAGGTTTGATTTGGTTACACAAAGGATTCATCAAAAACAACTTATAAAATAAGTGATGACCCACAAGTGTAGGGGATCGCAACAGTTTTCGAGGGTAGAGTATTCAACCCAAATTTGTTGATTCGCCAAAGGGTAAGCGAAAGAATATTCTCAAGTATTAACAGGTGAGTTTTTCAGATTCAACCACACCTGAAAGATTAGTGTCTACAAGAAAAGTATCAGTAGCAAAGTAGTATGATAGCAACGGTGTCAGAAACAGATCTCTTGACGGCAGACTATTCCTAACTGTTGTATCAATGGCGCCAATGTTGCACGTGGGCGGGGAACTATTCTTCCCCTACAACGGTGTCGAAAAAGGTCTTGCAATAAGTAACAGCGAAGTAGAAAGGAACAACAGTAGCAGCAGAGTAACAACAGTAGCAACAGTAGTAGCAAAGTGGCCCAATCCCTTTTGTAGCAAGGGACAAGCCTGGACAAAGTAACGTAGCAAGGACCAGTAGTAAAAGACTCGTACGCAGTGGATCGGTGATGGATGAGTATGACGGATGTGATTCATCATGTAACAGCTATAACACGGAGAGATAAGTAACTAGCTCCCGTTCATCAATCTAATGTAGGCATGTATTCCTTATGTAGTCATACGTGCTTAGGGAAAAGAACTTTCATGACATCTATTGTCCATCCCTCCTGTGGCAGCGGGGTCCTAATGGAAACTATGGGATATTAAGGTTCTCCTTTTAATAAAGAACCGGACCAACGCATTAACACATGGTGAATACATGAACTCCTCATACTATGGTCATCTCCGGGAGTGGTTCCGGCTATTGTCACTCCGGGGTTGCCGGGTCATAACACATAGTAGGTGCCTACAACTTGCAAGATAGGTTCTAAAACACACATATATTGGCGACAACATAATAGGTTCAGATCTGAAATCATGGCACTCGGGCCCTAGTGACAAGCATTAAGCATAGCCAAGTAGTAGCAACATCAATCTAGAACATAGTGGATACTAGGGATCAATCCCCGTCAAAACTAACTCGATTACATGATAGATCTCATCCAACTCATCACCGTCCAGCAAGCCTACGATGAGATTACTCACGAACGGTGAAGAGCATCATGGAATTGTCGATGGAGGAAGGTTGATGATGACGATGGCGACGATTTCCCCTCTCCGGAGCCCGAAACGGACTCCAGATCTGCCCTCCAGATGAAGAACAGGAGGTGGCGGCACCTCCGTATCGTAAAACGCGATGAAACCTTCTCTCTGATTTTTTTTGGGCGAGACGGAAGATATAGAGCTGAGTTCGGGGGCGGTGGTGCCACGTGGGCCCCACAAGCCCTCACGGCGCGACCTACGAGGGTTGTCGCGGCCTGTGGGCTTATGGCCCACTGGCACGCCCCCTCCGGTGGATCTTTTCGCAGGTATTTTCTTTTATTCCAGAAAAAATCTTCGTAAATTTTCAGGACATTCCGAGAACTTCTATTTCTGCACAAAAACAACACCATGGCAATTCTGCTGAAAACAGCGTGAGTCCAAGTTAGTTCCATTCAAATCATGCAAATCAGAGTCCAAAACAAGGGCAAAAGAGTTCGGAAAAGTAGATACGACGGAGACGTATTAACTCCCCCAAGCTTAAAGCCTTGCTTGTCTTCAAGCAACTCAGTTGACAAACTCAGAGAGACAAAAGAAAAACACAGTTGACTAAACATTGTAATTCAAGGAAATGAAGATCCAGTCATAGTCTCACTCAACACAGTTAAAAGCAAAGCATAAAAATGACAGAGGTGCTCTCTAATTGGTGCTTTTGTAAGAGGAGGATGACTCAACAGGAACATAAATAGACAAGCCCTTCGCAGAGGGAAGCATTGATTTGTAGAGGTGCCAGAGCTCAAGCTTTGAAACAGAGATAATAATTTTGGGTGGCATGCTCTCATTGTCAACGCAATGACTAAGAGTTCTCAACATTTTCCATGCTACACATGCTATAGGCGGTTCCCAAATAGAAAAGTAAAGTTTTGACTCCCCCACCACCAATCAATCACACTCCACGGCTAGCCAGATCCTCGGGTACCGTCCATACCAACATCAATCCTGGGGGAGTTTTGTTTGCAATTATCTTTTCGATTTGAGCTTGGAACTGGGAATTCCAATTACCAGCCCCTTTCTCGTGAATGATAGTGAATAAACACATATCGAGGATAACACGGCTAGCATGGAAGATACCAATAGCCCATGTCACCACATGAGCGGTTCAGGCATGCAGAACAGATTATTTCTTGAAGGTTTAGAGAGTGGCACATGCAAATTTACTTGGAACGGCAGGTAGATACCGCATATAGGTAGGTGTGGTGGACTCACATGGGACAACTTTGGGTTTATGGGAGTGGATGCACAAGCAGTATTTCTGCTTAGTACAGGTGAAGGCTAGCAAAAGACTCGGAAGCGACCAACTAGAGAGTGACAACAGTCATCAAAATGCATTGAGATTAACTAACATTGAGTGCAAGCAAGAGTAGGACATAAATCACCATGAACATGAACATCATAGAGGCTATGTTGATTTTGTTTCAACTACATGCGTGAACATGCGCCAAGTCAAGCCACTTGAATCATTCAAAGGAGGATACCATCCTATCATACTACAACACAGTCATCTCAACATTCATGTGGGCGTCCAATACAAACCATTATAAGCTCCTAGCTAAGTAAGCATGGCATAAGCAACTATGATCTCTAAGTTGTCATTGCAAACATGTTTCTCTCACAACAATGCTGAATCAGGCATGATGAGCTAGTCATATTTACAAAAACAAAATAGATCGAGTTCATACCAGCTTTTCCAGGCTCAGTCACTTCATCATATATCGTCATTATTTCCTTTCACTTGCACGACCGAACGATGTGAACAATAATAAGAGTGCTCGTGCATTGGACTAAAGCTGGAATCTGCAGGCAAACACAAAGGAGAAGACAAAGTAATATGGATCTTTGAAAGCTAAACAGGTATGCATGCAAGAGCCACTAAACATTGTAACCAATATCTTCTATCTTGACCCAAAGAAAAAGAAAACTATATACACAGGAAAGCTCCCAACAACCAAAAGAAGAAGAAAAAATCTTTTTGGTTTTTTTTCAAACTAGACATACACACGAAAAGAAAATGAGAATAAGAAAATAAACTAACATGGATGATACAGTGGCAAAGTGTGAACACCGGCTAACAAAAGTGAAAGCATAAGCAAGAATGTAAAGTCGGTGAGAACACGTACTCCCCCCAAGCTTAGGCTTTTGGCCTAAGTTGGTCTACTCCCAAGGACGGTCTTGGCGACACCCAAAATCATAATGGGGGTTATACGGGAGCGCTGCAGCCACTGCCTGAATAGCTGCCTCACGGAGACGAGCAGCCATTGCCTCCCTCTCATACTCCTCTACATCTCCTCTAGTTATGTAATATCTCTGTTTTACCTGGAAGTCAAAGAAAGCAGGAGCAGGAAGGGTAATATGGAAAACACGCTGCCGGTTAAATATCAAACGGTATAGGAGGGATTCTTCATCCCTATCATGGAACTGGTAGCGTGTCAAAGCGACACGGTCAAGGAAAGATGTATGGAGCGGGGGATCTCCTTCGCGGATGGGTACTCCAAGGAAATTTTCCATGCGGGTGGCATAGATCCCACCAAAGAAATCCCCTTCAATAGCATTCTTATTCAACCTCCTTGCTATAATAGCTCCCATGTTGAAGCTTTTATCACCCGTCACTGCGCTCTTAAGGATACTAAGGTCGGGTGCGTAGAGGTGACAATGCTCAATCTTGCCATTAATGCATCTACCTATGAAGAGGGCAAAGTAATGCAAGGCAGGAAAATGAATACTCCCCATGGTAGCTTGCGTAATGTCTCTAGTTTCTCCAAAAGTAATACTAGAGCAAAAATCTCTAACCAAAGATTTAGGAGGATCATTGAGACTACCCCAAATAGGTATCTTGCAAATTCTATTGAAATCCTCTAAATCCATGGTATATGATTTATCATAGAGATCAAACAGTACCGATGTCTCACGGCCAGCTGAAAATTTGAATCTACGAACAAAAGAGGAGTGAGAGCAACATATTGTTCACATTTATCGGAGATGAATTCCTCGAGTCCGACGTTGTGAACAAGTGTATCAAACTCATCTTTGAAACCTGCCTCAATCATAAATTCATCAGAAGGCCATTCACATGGTTGTACCTGCGCATCCCTTGGTTGGTAAGGATCAGGCTCCCGAATCGCAAGACGGGGACCTCTCTTGCTTGAGGAACCACCATGAAAGTTTCTCCTGAACATCTTCCTTTTCTGAAATTTTCAGTGATTCTAAGGAAAGGTGAAAAAGGCTCAATTAAACTCGTAGCAACTACTCCCACAAGTGCCTAGAGACCATATTATGCATCAAAACTACTTAGGACCAGCTAAAATCAGCATGCAAAGCTCAAGAACATGGTCACCAAGGCAGCAAAAATATGAGGAGTATAAGGCACTAGGGCAAAAACTGATTGGACCAAGGGAGGAGTCACTTACCAAGGAGTAATTTCCCAATATAGTTCGGAGAATGGTGATTTGAGCAAAGAGATCAAAAATCCCAGCAAGAGGAGCAAGAACACGGGTTTGAGCTGCGAAACGATTTTTTCTGGAGGTAGGAGAACCAGATGAGGGCACGAATGAGTGGAGGGGGTGCCTGTGGGTCCTACAAGCCTGGGTGGCGTGACCAGGGGGTGCCTGCGCCCCTAGGGCTTGTGGCCCACTAGTGTGGCCCCCACACAAGCTCTTTGTCTCAAAAAATTTCAAAAATTCGAGAAAAAATCATACTAGATTTTCAGGACGTTCGGAGAACTTTTATTTTCGGGGTACCTTTCCACCGGACGCTAAAACAGAAAACAGGTAAAACTAAACTAAATCTATCATTTTTCTTCTAAACAACCGAAGGTGAAAACTTAGAACACAGGTTTTTGACTCCTCGATTCATCCATCTCATGGTCATCGAAAGAAATCCGTCAGTGAGGTTGATCAAGTCTCTTTGACAAACTTTTTCAAATCGCAAAAGGAGAACGGAGAATTCTCGAATAGTCACTAGGTCACCTCAATGGGGATCTGTATTTTGCCAACAAGAAAATCATACTTCATCTTAACATGAGGTATATGGCATTCAAAGCTCCCAATAAGAATCGCTGAAGTATTTTCGATAGCATTGATGCAATGTACTCGATATTGTTTATTCGGAAAGTGCACCGTATGCTCATTACCGTTGACATGGAAAGTGACATTGCCTTTGTTGCAATCTATAATAGCCCCTCCAGTGTTTAAAAAGGGTCTTCCGAGGATGACTGCCATGGCATCGTCCTCAGGAATATCCAAGATAACAAAGTCGGTTAAGATAGTGACGTTGGCAACCACAACAGGCACATCCTCGCAAATGCCGATAGGGAAAGCAGTTTTTTGCCAGCCATTTGCAGAGAGATTTTAGTGGGTGTCAACTTATCTAGTTCAAGTCTACGATAAACAGAGAGAGGCATAACACTAACACCGGCTCCAAGGTCGCATAAAGCAGTTCTAACGTAGTTACCTTTAATGGAGCAAGGTATAGTGGGCACACCGGGATCACCTAGTTTCTTAGGAGTTCCACCCTTGAAGGTATAGTTAGCAAGCATGGTGGAAATCTCAACCTCAGGTATCCTCCTCTTATTAGTCACAATATCTTTCATGTACTTGGCATACGGAGACATTTTGAGCATATATGTCAAACACATTTGCAGAAAGACATGTCTGATCATTTCAACGAATCGCTCAAAATCATCATCATCCTTTTTCTTGGATGGTTTGGGAGGAAAGGGCATGGGTTTCTGAACCCATGGTTCCCTTTCTTTACCATGCTTCCTAGCAGTGAAGACATTCTTATCGTATCTTCTATTCTTAGGCTGTGGGTTATCAAGATCAATAGGTTCAATCTCCACATACTTTTCATTGCTAGGTTGAGCATCATCATGAACATCACTATTGATATTATAATTAGGCTCATGTTCATCACCAGATTGTGTTTCTGCATCGGAAACAGAGGCATCGTTTGGACTCTCAGGTGTAGTAGCAACAGGGTTGCTAGTGTGCATATCCCTATCATCTTTCTTCTTCTTTCTAGGATGACTAGGTGCATCAGTGCTAACTCCTTGAGAATCTTTTTCAATTCTCTTTGGATGAACCTCAGGATACAAAGGTTCCTAGGTCATTCTACCGCCTCTGGTAACGACTCTGACGGAATTGTCATTCAACTCATTGAGCAAGTCATTCTGAGCTTTAAGTACTTGTTCTACTTGAGTAGTAACCATAGAGGCATGTTTACTGAGAAGCTTAAGATCATTGACATTTCTATCCACACAAGCACTTAAATGACTAAGCATACGAGCATTCTGTTCCAATTGTCTGCTAACATAATCATTGAAACTTTGTTGTTTGGCAACAAAGTAATCAAATTCATCCATCCATAGGCTAGCAGGTTTATCGAAAGGGATATCACTCTCGTCAAACCTACGCAGAGAATTTACTTCTACTATGTGTATCGGGTTATCGAGACCATGAATCTCTTCGATAGGTGGTAGATTTTTGACATCTTTAAATTTAATGCCTTTCTCTCGCATAGATTTCTTGGCTTCTTACATATCTTCAGGACTGAGGAATAGAATACCTCTTTTCTTCGGAGTTGGCTTAGGAGGTGGTTCGGGAATAGTCCAAGCATTCTCATTGCACAAGATGTTATTCAGTAGAATCTCAGCTTGTTCTATAGTTCGTTCCCTAAAAGCACAACCGGCACAACTATCTATGTGGTCTTTGGAAGCATCGGTAAGTCCATTATAGAAGATATCAAGTATTTCATTCTTCTCAAGAGGGTGATCAGGCAAAGCATTCAGTAGCTGGATGAGCCTCCCCCAAGCTTGTGGGAGACTCTCTTCTTCAGCTTGAGCAAAGTTGTATATTTCCCGCAAGGCAGCTTGCTTCTTATGGCCAAGGAAATATTTTTCAGAGAAGTAGTAGACCATATCCTGGGGGCTACGCACACAACCAGGAGCAAGAGAAGTGAACCAGGTCTGAGCATCATCCTTTAGCGAGAAAGGAAATAGCTTGAGGATATAGTAGTGCTGAATAGGGTGGCTATATCGTGTAGTTTTCCTCACTAGTGAATAGGGTGGCTATATCTTGTAGTTTGGTAAGATGGGCTACAACCGCTTCAGACTCATAACCGTGAAAACGATCAGATTCGACTAGAGTGATTAACTCAGGGTCGACAGAGAATTCATAATCCTATCGGTCACAAAGATAGGCGAAGTAGCAAACTTCGGGTCATATTTCATCCTAGCGTTCACAGATTTTTCTTTCCACTTGCGCAGTAGTTTCTCAACATCATAGCTATCCTTACATGCAAGAAAATCCTCAGCTATCTCTCCCTCCATAACATAGCGCGTATCAGGCATAGCAGGAATAGTAACAGGTTCTACTTCAATAGTATCAACAGTTTCAGAAGTATCATCACGTCTAGTAGCAACTCTAGCAATTTGTGCATCAAGGAATGCACCTAGTGGCAAAGCAGTATCAGGCATAGCATCGTCATGCATAGTAGCAAGCATAGCATGATCAGGCATAGTATCATCAGGCACATGCGACATATCAAGATTTTGAGCAGGAGGCGATGTCGCAAACTTACTCAAAACTGAAGATGAATCAAGTGCAGAGCTAGATGGCAGTTCCTTACCTCTCCTCGTAGTGGAAGGCAAGATTTTAGTTCTTGGATCTTTCGGATTCCTCATAGTGACCAGCAGACGAAAATCCCAAGTGACTCAGAGAATATAGCTGTGCTTCGCCGGCAACGGCGCCAGAAAAATGTCTTGATGACCCACAAGTGTAGGGGATCGCAACAATTTTTGAGGGTCGAGTGTTCGACCCAAATTTGTTGATTCGCCAAAGGGGAAGCGAAAAAATATTCTGAAGTATTAGCAGCTGAGTTTGTCAGATTGAACCACACCAGAAAGATTAGTGTCTGCAAGAAAAGTATCAGTAGCAAAGTAGTATGATAGCAATGGTGTCAAAAATAGATCTGTTGACGGCAGACTATTCCTAATTGTTGTATCAATGGCGCCAATGTTGCACGTGGGCGGGGAACTATTCTTCCCCGACAACGGTGTCGAAAAGGTCTTGCAACAAGTAACAGCGAAGTAGCAAGGAACAAAAGTAGCAGCAGAGTAACAGCAGTAGCAATAGTAGTAGCAAAGTGGCCCAATCCCTTTTGTAGCAAGGGACAAGCCTGGGCAAAGTAACATAGCAAGGACGAGTAGTAAAAGACTCGTAGGCAATGGATCGGTGATGGATGAGTATGACGGAGGTGATTCATCATGTAACAACTATAACACGGAGAGATAAGTAACTAGCTCCCGTTCGTCAATCTAATGTAGGCATGTATTCCGTATGTAGTCATACGTGCTTAGGGAAAAGAACTTGCATGACATCTATTGTCCATCCCTCCCGTGGCAGCGGGGTCCTAATGGAAACTACGGGATATTAAGGTTCCCCTTTTAATAAAGAACCAGACCAACGCATTAACACGTGGTGAATACATGAACTTCTCATACTATGGTCATCTCCGGGAGTGGTTCCGGCTATTGTCACTCCGGGGTTGCCGGGTCATTACACATAGTAGGTGACTACAACTTGCAAGATAGGATCTAAAACACACATATATTGGCGACAACATAATAGGTTCAGATCTGAAATCATGGCACTCGGGCCCTAGTGACAAGCATTAAGCATAGCCAAGTAGGAGCAACATGAATCTAGAACATAGTGGATACTAGGGATCAATCCCCGTCAAAACTAACTCAATTACATGATAGATCTCTTCCAACTCATCACCGTCTAGCAAGCCTGCGATGAGATTATTCACCAACGGTGAAGAGCATCATGGAATTGTTGATGGAGGAAGGTTGATGATGACGATGGCGACGATTTCCCCTCTCCGGAGCCCGAAACGGACTCCAAATCTGCCCTCCAGATGAAGAACAGGAGGTGGCGGCGCCTCCGTATCGTAAAACGCGATGAAACCTTCTCTCTGATTTTTTTTGGGCGAGACGGAAGATATAGAGCTGAGTTTGGGGGCGGTGGTGCCACGTGGGCCCCACAAGCCCGCACGGCGCGACCTAGGGGGGTGGCCGCGGCCTGTGAGCTTGTGGCCCACTGGCACGCCCCCTCTGGTGGATCTTTGCGCAGGTATTTTTCTTTTATTTCAGAAAAATCTCCATAAATTTTCAGGACATTCCGAGAACTTTTATTTCTGCACAAAAACAACACCACGGCAATTCAGCTGAAAACAGCATCAGTCCGGGTTAGATCCATTCAAATCATGCAAATTAGAGTCGAAAATAAGGGCAAAATAGTTCGAAAAAGTAGATACGACGGAGACGTATCAATAAGCCATTTAGTTTCCGCATGGTAGAATGTCTAACTTTACGTATGGAAGAATTTATAATAATAGGTCCTTCGGCCCGGTGTGCTAGACCAAAGGATTACATAAGAGCAAAGTTATAAATATTGGAAAATGTTCTAACCATCATATCTGCCCGAGATTCAGACCTGATTGGGGTCGGGACACCTCAGACTCAAGATGCCTGAGAAGAAAGATGAAGATGCAAGAGTCTCATGATATTAGCTACACAAGCAATTCTTGAATCATGAGTTCGATTGTAAGACATATGAACACAATGTCAAGACATTCGTGCCCACATAGAATCCTAACGTCAAAATGCAACCAAGTTCTCATTTGGGAACCATCATTGAGGATAACAAGGCCCCATGTGTACGTCCCGATTAGCTCATATGACGGAACTTTACTTCCCTTGATCAAATCAGTCAGTGGCTTGGTGTGCTAAGATAAGTTATATGACGTGAAGATAACAAATCTTCAAAACAAATAACTCTTCGCACATGCGTGAATGATATGGTATTTCCCAAGAGGAAGCTAAACAAAACCTTCACGTATTCATGACGGAAAGAGTGCAAGTGAATTTTGGGAAATACACTTCTTCTACCCAACATATTCTTCATGAGCTAGGAACAAGGATAATGCTTTCAAGAGCTTCATCGCGGGACATGGAGAAGTTGAGGGTGTGGCTAATGGGCGCAGCAACAATCCCTCAAGATTTTGACAAGGATAAATTTCCAAAATTATAACATCAAGGACATAACATTCGTCGAATCAAATGGTATAATGTCGTATGCTCGAGGGAACAACAACAATTAAACATTGGTCAAAGGGTGCAATCGGACTGAATGAGTAGCACGACCATTGCTAGAATGGTGAGTCAACAACCAATAGACCAAGAATGAAACAATCAGTTGTTAACCTCAAGGCGATAGGGTCGACAGAAGGATTGGAATCATACATTAGAGTTCACTTGTTGGTATTCTGGTTTGAAACAACACGGGACCAAGAAATGAATTGTGATGGCGAGAAGTATTACTATATCAAGAATTCTTAAGAGGTGTGCAATCCTCACGACATTCTTGACATAAAAGATAGTAATACTCCAAGGTAGAAGATGACATAAGCTGATTTAGCAAGGAACTCAAAGAACAACACAAGACATGAACAAGTCTGTGTTGGAGGGAAGGCAAGAAGGTTGCCGATGATAACACAAATCATCGTGGGGCAAGGATGGTATTTCTCAACATGCATTCGATTGATACCCTACAAGAGCTCGGGGTGCTCATGATGATCACGACACATTTTTCGAGAAGCTTCACGAAGATGTAATCGTTCAATGGCGACATCACGCAAGGGAATGATGAAGCAAGAGGTTGTTAGAATCACAGATAAGGCTGCTAGCTTAGAATTGAGATTGCCTTTCAGGACAACCAACATGATGTGGTAATCTCGATGCAAGCTTAACGCACAGTTGGAATTGTGTTCCAGGGATGAAGGGTATAGATAGCATGGTCGAGCTCCAACACGACGATGATGATGTAGCTTAACAGCTTGCAATGACATGATCGAGTACAAACTCGAAACCAAGGAAGATTACTAAAAAATTGTTAAATTGCAATACATACTCGATTCAGTTATCGATGTACTCGCGTGTCCAACAACTCAAACATGAGGAAACAAGAATTAAAGAAAATTATCATAGTTGATGTGTAACATCCCAAAATTACAAATTTTGGAATGTTAATATAATTATTAGGTTGATTGTTTGTTTGTTTGCTGAGTGACTGAAACTTGTGTGAAATTTGAAACTTTTCGAAACTTTTGAATGAGAGGGAATAAAATGAATTTCCCCTTCTCCGGTGAATTCAAATTCAATCATTTAAAAACAAAGAGAGAAGATGACATGACTTCTTCAACTATAAAGAATTCGAACGCAGATATTTGCATTGAATCATTTTTGCTTTTCCATTCGTTTCTTCGTGCAACAAAATGCCGGGAAATACATTCTAGAGCGGAGGAACATGACCCTCGAACCCACGGGCATTTTGAAAGTTATTTGAACCCTCAAACTTAGAGGATCATTCGAAAATTATTTGCAAAAAGAAATAATGCTTTTAGGGATTTTGGAAAAATAATTTTTTCTGAAGTTTTTATTTTTGCCGTGGAAAAATGCCCATCTTTTATATTTTATTATTTCTGATAATTTTAGTATATAAAAACTCTTTATTCCGAATTGATTTGGTTTCCTTTTTAACGTTTTAGTTTCCTAGTTTTGAAAATAGGAATGAGATCACTTTTATTAGGAAAACTCTAGGTGGCCCATTAAGCACTTTCCAAATTTGGCCCAAGAGATCATCTTCTTCCTCCTCTCTCCCTCACGTACAGGAAACTTGCCATTCCATGGAGAGGAGAATCCCCACCTCCGGGATTCGCGAGGCCCTTTCCTTCCCGGCGCCTCCCGTCGCCTCTATAAGAAGCCCCTACCTCTCCTCGTTCCATTCCCGTCGAAAAGTTCACCTCTCCTCGCCCCTAGCTCGTGCCCCACCTTGCCGGAGTTCATCCCCGGGAGAACCTCGCCGGAGCACCTCCTGCCTCGCCCAGCTCCACCTCGCCCCCTGCCACCCCCTGCAGAGCCGCCCTCCCCTTCGGCCTCCCCTCCTCCACCGCCCCCTCCCCCTGCATCCCTCCCCACCGCACCTCCCTCCACCTCGTCACCCCCTGCACCATCGCCAGGAAGCCCTTGCAGCCCCTCCACCTTGCCCCTACAACCCCCCCTCTCCACCTCGCCCCCCTTCCCCTACCAGGAGCACCCCCACCCTTGGCCCCCCTTCCCCAACCCCGCCAGAGAGCCCCCCTCCCCGCCGGCGACCCACCCCGCTGCTGCCCCTTCTCACCTCGGCCATACAGCCACGGGAGCAGCACCCCAGCCGAGGTAAGGCCCCTCCCTCCTTTCTTTTTTGTACATGTTTTGTTTTAGCCCTTCGATCCTATTTAGATGGTGTAGATTAGATCTAGAATACCTCTTCGGTTTAGTTTAGAAAACCAGTGGCTTTTTAGTTCCACTTATAATTTAGCCAGCAGTCTTGCTAGCCCTCGGCCGTTTTCTCCAAACCATGAAACAAACACCCACCGCAGCCACTAGCAACTTGCCTCGTGTACCCCAATAGCTAGCTAGTTATCTCTAGTTTTTTCCGTCTAAATTGCAAAAACAGCAAATTTCAATCTTGTTTTGACCACAACTTTTGATCCTGAAGTCCAATGACTTTGATTCTTTTTCCTGTAGCTCAAAAATTTCCTGTAGTTTTTAAAAACATATAATTTGTCTATGTTTGAAATTTTTAAATATAAGTTAGAGCAGATTTAGTTTAAACCTTGTTTTGCCTATTCCAGGAGTTTAGAAATAGCTTTTAATTTGATTCCTTTTGGTACTGATCACTAGTGATCTTATGTATCAGTGGTAAAAATTTCAGATTTGTTTGAGTATCTTATCTCACTTTTTCATGTGAAACAATTTCTGTTTCACCTCTTTTAGGATTTCGGCTAATTCATTTTCTACTTTTGTTTTAAATATTTTCTTTATTAGTTCAGAAAGATTATTATTGTTTTGGTTATGTTAGTTAACAGTAGTTTTGCAACAAGTTCTTATTTTAGTTTTATTTGTTTTTATGAAAACAATTCTAGCTCCGTAGTAACGTGCAATTGTTTTCACCGTTGTTTCAAATCCCGTTTGGGAATACTTTCAAAGGTTTTGTGAAAAACACTTTATTTTATCTCAGTTAGGATTTATATATTAGTTCTTTGTTAATATTTTCTGTTAGACAAAACTATTTAGTGTTTGTCATAGTAGAAGACTCTTTAGTTCTATTTGCAGTTTCTTTCGGTTTCTCATTCGCTTTCTCTTTTTTGTTTGATTGCTAGAATGATTGCTAGTATGAGTGCTTATGTGGATGATATGTTTGTTATATAGATTTATTGGAGAGTGACGAGTAGTCTATCAAGTTATTTTCTCGAGGAATTCTTCTTCGTCAACATCACAGGCAAGTCATCTTTGATCATGTTATACCTATGTTTTCAATGCATGGTAGATCACCTTCTTTTCCCAACTTGCGTGCTGCCTAGGTACTTGGAAACTTTAGTGTAAGTTGTAGTATTCATGTGGTAGGAACACAACACCCCGATACTTGGCCCCGGGACGACAATGTTATATTTGCTATGCTGAAGTAGACGGGTTATCGGTTCACTGTATACCACGAGTGATGCGAGGTTGATATAATAATCAAGACCGGACTAAGACAAGATTTTCAAGACCTCGGACGCAATGCAACTCTGGGTGAAGGACGGTTGATCGGCTCCCTGGAAAACCCAGTGGATGCCCGGGATGCTGGAGAGGCCATGTCATCCTGCGGAAAGCTTCACCCAGGCTCAAAGAGACGGACGGATATTTTCAAGACCCAAGGCTTACCTGCACAGCCACAAGTCATTATGGGCTCTGGCTTGGTTGGACAATGCGGCGACTCTGGACAGGCGGTGCTAGCAGATGTAGACGAACGGTAGGAATGGATGGGCACCGACAGGGATTCAGAGGGACCCGTTGAAAGACCATGTTTTGATCATCCGGTCTTCAAACACCCTGAAGTGCGAGGACATACACGGAGGCGATCAAATCTTGTGGGGAACGTGTGCAAAACTCTGCAGAGTACTCAAACCTAATCGATTAGCTGTGTCCACGGTCATGGACAACTTGAGCCAAAGGAACTGAAGTTATCTGGATTTCTCAACACCATTACAAATATTTGATGAGGGTAATTATTGACAACTCGGGTATGAGAACTGGTTGGCGGAACCATCTTGTTAACAACAAACCTTGTAGTAACATTTTGCTTTCAACCCCTCTTGTTGTAGGATAAAACTGGCTTTATGCAATACTTAGCTCCACCGACCAAATATGCATGTAGAGATAGTTGATTATTATTTTTACCCCTCTCTTATGTGACTTGCCGGCATATTCAATATGCTGACCTACACGGCTGCAACGTCTTAGGTTGCAGATATTTTCTTTGACGAGTAAGAGTACGATTCAGGGTTACGGTCTACACTCAACTTGCCGTTGGTGTTTAGTGGGACTCCACTCCCTTGACTACTTTCGCTGAAATAATTAAGGTATATATCAGTTTGACGGTATTTCCATGTGATTGCACTTTGATATATATATTGATGTACTGTGTGTGCCAGCATACTGATCCAGGGATGGCACAGAAACACAGAGGCTTGACTCGTCTTGAGTCGGGTCGCTACAGAGATGGTATCAGAGCACATGTTGACTGTAGGACGTGACCCTAGAAACTGGAAATTTCTTAGGATAGGATCTCTCAAAAATCATATTTTCGAGAACACCTTTTACTTCTCATCTCTTCTGATTTCATCAAACGTTCTCTCTCACCTCCAATAGTTAGACAACGCCCCTTACCCCTTTGACCTCATGAAGAATCTACGGAGTTCTACTTCAAAGTAAAGAGGATTTCACCATACGTTTGAAGAATTGAAGCTACACAAACAGAAGACTCTCAAGACCCGAAGAACTCGAAGACCCTGAAGTGTTCGAATAATTATATGACCATTAGAATTCCAAACCCCTTTTATATACCAACGTTAGATACGATGATTTGTGAGCCGTCATTGGTGTGTGTTTTCCGACGGCCACAAATAAAACCTATTCTCAAAAATATTGTCTGTATTGTGTGTATCTCCCTCTCTCTTACCCGTCTCATCCCCAAAACCTCAACCCTACCAGATGGAGTATGAAGCTGGACTTGTAGTCTCTGGACCAATGACCCGACTGGAGGCTGAAATATGGATTCAGAACATGGAGAACCACTTCGGGAGCAACTTGATCTCAAGGAAGTATGAAGTGGAACACGCTCTTCAGTACTTTACACAAAGTGCTGCAATCTGGTGGAAAATGCACCACGCCATACAAGGATTTAGTGCAGCAGAAACCTAGGACGAATTCAAGAAGACTTTGTTAAGATCTCGTCTTATTCAGAAGTGCTATGATAACCCGAAGAAGAAGACTTGTGCATGCAAGATCTGTGGAGAAATAGGACACACCCAGGAAGAACACAAGGATGGATGCACTCATTGTGAAGGAAATCACCCAGCTCAGGAATGCCCAACTAGTCAGGTGACTTGTTTCTTGTGTGAAGGAACCACCCACTACCCAGTGGCGTGTCACATTTACCCCAAGTATGCCTGAAACCCACAGACCCCGGGACTAACAAGGACCAAGTACTATCTTTTTGGAGAAGGAAACATGGATCAGCAAACGTTTTCTTAGGAGCATACGAAAACCTGAGAGTTGTGAAGATACGATAGATGTTTCGTTCAGCTTGTAGAACCAATGGATTATCCGATCTTCGTTCGTGGACAAGAGAAATTCTGCAACGCTTGTGAGGATGCCCAAGTGTTAGAATGCGAGATTCGCTAAACCTTATACAGAGAAATGATTTGGGTGCGGAATGGATTGATCACCATGGCGACTTACTCTTATCATTTATCTTGCTATTCGGAATGGTAGATCTGAGAGACTTACCCATAGTGAGAGACGACGTCCTTTGAAGCTTTTGTCTGAGCCTTAGAATGGTATAAGAAAGGCCCATGTACATGGCACTTGTTGTCACGCGTAGGAAATTTTATGGTGAGGATGAAACCAAGATCCCTCTCTCTGCAGGATAACCACGAATGGTAGACCACCATGAGAACCATCGATAGGTTATTTAGAATTGATCACGAGACTGTCAGTTAAGAAGACCCAGTGAAGGAAGAAGCTTATATCAACGGGAGAGCATCACCAAAGGATTTAATATGAAGACTGTGCGATGTGAGTTGCCAAAAACCCCAAAGGATCGTTAAATCATTTTGAGGGACCAGTATCTCTCATTTTAAGTGTGGTAGCATCACACCTTGTCGGAGATTGGATTTGTTAGAAGACCCACAAACCCTAACCTTTCTTTCTAGCCTCTTCGAATCTCGAGGACGAGATTCATTTTAAGTGTGGTAGTTTGTAACATCCCAAAATTACAAATTTTGGAATGTTAATATAATTATTAGGTTGATTGTTTGTTTGTTTGCTAAGTGACTGAAACTTGTGTGAAATTTGAAACTTTTCGAAACTTTTGAATGAGAGGGAATAAAATGACTTTCCCCTTCTCTGGTGAATTCAAATTCAATCATTTAAAAACAAAGAGAGAAGATGACATGACTTCTTCAACTATAAAGAATTCGAACGGAGATATTTGCATTGAATCCTTTTTGCTTTTCCATTCGTTTCTTCGTGCAACAAAATGCCGGGAAATACATTCTAGAGCGGAGGAACATGACCCTCGAACCCACGGGCATTTTGAAAGTTATTTGAACCCTCAAACTTAGAGGATCATTTGAAAATTATTTGCAAAAAGAAATAATGCTTTTAGGGATTTTGGAAAAATAATTTTTTCTGAAGTTTTTATTTTTGCCGTGGAAAAATGCCCATGTTTTATATTTTATTTTTTCTGATAATTTTAGTATATAAAAACCCTTTATTCTGAATTGATTTGGTTTCCTTTTTAACGTTTTAGTTTCCTAGTTTTGAAAATAGGAAGGAGATCACTTTTATTAGGAAAACTCTAGGTGGCCCATTAAGCACTTTCCAAATTTGGCCCAAGAGATCTTCTTCTTCCTCCTCTCTCCCTCACGTACAGGAAACTTGCCATTCCATGGAGAGGAGAATCCCCACCTCCGGGATTCGCGAAGCCCTTTCCTTCCCGACGCCTCCCGTCGCCTCTATAAGAAGCCCCTACCTCTCCTCGTTCCATTCCCGTCGAAAAGTTCACCTCTCCTCGCCCCTAGATCGTGCCCCACCTCGCCGGAGTTCATCACCGGGAGAACCTCGCCGGAGCACCTCCTGCCTCGCCCAGCTCCACCTCGCCCCTACCACCCCCTGCAGAGCCCCCCTCCCCTTCGGCCTCCCCTCCTCCACCGCCATCTCCCCCTACATCCCTCCCCACCGCACCTCCCTCCACCTCGTCACCCCCCTGCACCATCGCCAGGAAGCCCCTGCAGCCCCTCCTCCTCGCCCCTACAACTCCCCCTCTCCACCTCGCCCCCCTCCCCTACCAGGAGCACCCCCCACCCTCGGCCCCCCCTTCCCCAACCCCGCCGGAGTGCCCCCCCTCCCCGCCGGCGACCCACCCCGCTGCTGCCCCTTCCCACCTCGGCCATACAGCCACGGGAGCAGCACCCCAGCCGAGGTAAGGACCCTCCATCCTTTATTTTTTGTACATGTTTTGTTTTAGCCCTTAGATCCTATTTAGATGGTGTAGATTAGATCTAGAATACCTCTTCGGTTTAGTTTAGAAAACCAGTGGCTTTTTAGTTCCACTTATAATTTAGCCAGCAGTCTTGCTAGCCCTCGGCCGTTTGCTCCAAACCATGAAACAAACACCCACCGCAGCCACTAGCAACTTGCCACATGTACCCCAGTAGCTAGCTAGTTATCTCCAGTTTTTTCCGTCTAAATTGCAAAAACAGCAACTTTCAATCTTGTTTTGGCACAACTTTTGATCCTGAAGTCCAATGACTTTGATTCTTTTTCCTGTAGCTCACAAATTTCCTGTAGTTTTTAAAAACATATAATTTGTCTATGTTTGAAATTTTTAAATATAAGTTAGAGCAGATTTAGTTTAAACCTTGTTTTGCCTATTCCAGGAGTTTAGAAATAGCTTTTAGTTTGATTCCTTTTGGTACTGATCACTACTGATCTTATGTATCGGTGGTAAAAATTTCAGATTTGTTTGAGTATCTTAGCTCACTTTTTCATGTGAAACAATTTCTGTTTCACCTCTTTTAGGATTTCGGCTAATTCATTTTCTACTTTTGTTTTAAATATTTTCTTTATTATTTCAGAAAGATTATTATTGTTTTGGTTATGTTAGTTAACAGTAGTTTTGCAACAAGTTCTTATTTTAGTTTTATTTGTTTTTATGAAAACAATTCTAGCTCCGTAGTAACGTGCAATTGTTTTCACCGTTGTTTCAAATCCCGTTTGGGAATACTTCCAAAGGTTTTGTGAAAAACACATTATTTTATCTTAGTTAGGATTTATATATTAGTTCTTTGTTAATATTTTTTGTTAGACAAAACTATTTAGTTTTTGTCATAGTAGAAGACTCTTTAGTTCTATTTGAAGTTTCTTTCGGTTTCTCATTCACTTTCTCTTTTTTGTTTGATTGCTAGAATGATTGCTAGTATGAGTGCTTATGTGGATGATATGTTTGTTATATAGATTTATTGGAGAGTGACGAGTAGTCTATCAAGTTATTTTCTCGAGGAATTCTTCTTCGTCAACATCACAGGCAAGTCATCTTTGATCATGTTATTTTACCTATGTTTTCAATGCATGGTAGATCACCTTCTTTTCCCAATTTGCATGCTGCCTAGGTACTTGGAAACTTTAGTGTAAGTTGTAATATTCATGTGGTAGGAACAGAACACCCCGATACTTGGCCCCGGGACGACAATGTTATATTTGCTATGCTTAAGTAGACGGGTTATCGGTTGAGTGTATACCACGAGTGATGCGAGGTTGATATAATAATCAAGACCGGACTAAGACAAGATTTTCAAGACCTCGGACGCAATGCAACTCTGGGTGAAGGACGGTTGATCGGCTCCCTGGAAAACCCAGTGGATGCCCGGGATGCTGGAGAGGCCATGTCATCCTGCGGAAAGCTTCACCCAGGCTCAAAGAGACGGACGGATATTTTCAAGACCCAAGGCTTACCTGCACAGCCACAAGTCATTATGGGCTCTGGCTTGGTTGGACAACGCAGCGACTCTGGACAGGCGGTGCTAGCAGATGTAGACGAACGGTAGGAATGGATGGGCACCGACAGGGATTCAGAGGGACCCGTTGAAAGACCATCTTTTGATCATCCGGTCTTCAAACACCCTGAAGTGCGAGGACATACACGGAGGCGATCAAATCTTGTGGGGAACGTGTGCAAAACTCTGCAGAGTACTCAAACCTAATCGATTAGCCGTGTCCACGGTCATGGACAACTTGAGCCAAAGGAACTAAAGTTATCTGGATTCTCAACACGATTACAAATATTTGATGAGGGTAATTATTGACAACTCGGGTACGAGAACTGGTTGGCGGAACCATCTCGTTAACAACAAACCTTGTAGTAACATTTTGCTTTCAACCCCTCTTGTTGTAGGATAAAACTGGCTTTATGCAAAACTTAACTCCACCGACCAAATATGCATGTAGAGATAGTTGATTATTATTTTTACCCCTCTCTTATGTGACTTGCCGGCATATTCAATATACTGACCTACACGGCTGCAACGTCTTATGTTGCAGATATTTTCTTCGACGAGTAAGAGTACGATTCAGGGTTACGGTCTACACTCAACTTGCCGTTGGTGTTTATTGGGACTCCACTCCCTTGACTACTTTCGCTGAAATAATTAAGGTATATATCAGTTTGACGGTATTTACATGTGATTGCACTTTGATATATACATTGATGTACTGTGTGTGTGCCAGCATACTGATCCAGGGATGGCACAGAAACACAGAGGCTTGACTCGTCTTGAGTCGGGTCGCTACAGAGATGGTATGAGAGCACATGTTGACTGTAGGACGTGACCCTAGAAACTGGAAATTTCTTAGGATAGGATCTCTCAAAAATCATATTTTCGAGAACACCTTTTACTCCTCATCTCTTCTGATTTCATCAAACGTTCTCTCTCACCTCCAATAGTTAGACAACGCCCCTTACCCCTTTGACCTCATGAAGAATCTACGGAGTTCTACTTCAAAGTAAAGAGGATTTCACCATACGTTTGAAGAATTGAAGCTACACAAACAGAAGACTCTCAAGACCCGAAGAACTCGAAGGCCCTGAAGTGTTCGAATAATTATATGACCATTAGAATTCCAATCCTCTTTTATATACCCACGTTAGATACGATGATTTGTGAGCCGTCATTGGTGTGTGTTTTCCGACAGCCACAAATAAAACCTATTCTCAAAAATATTGTTTGTATTGTGTGTATCTCCCTCTCTCTTACCCCTCTCATCCCCAAAACCTCAACCCTACCAGATGGAGTATGAAGCTGGACTTGTAGTCTCTGGACCAATGACCCGACTGGAGGCTGAAATATGGATTCAGAACATGGAGAACCACTTCGGGAGCAACTTGATCTCAAGGAAGTATGAAGTGGAACACGCTCTTCAGTACTTTACACAAAGTGCTGCAATCTGGTGGAAAATGCACCACGCCATACAAGGATTTAGTGCAGCAGAAACCTAGGACGAATTCAAGAAGACTTTGTTAAGATCTCGTCTTATTCAGAAGTGCTATGATAACCCGAAGAAGAAGACTTGTGCATGCAAGATCTGTGGAGAAATAGGACACACCCAGGAAGAACACAAGGATGGATGCACTCATTGTGAAGGAAATCACCCAGCTCAGGAATGCCCAACTAGTCAGGTGACTTGTTTCTTGTGTGAAGGAACCACCCACTACCCAGTGGCGTGTCACATTTACCCCAAGTATGCCTGAAACCCACAGACCCCGGGACTAACAAGGACCAAGTACTATCTTTTTGGAGAAGGAAACATGGATCAGCAAACATTTTCTTAGGAGCATACGAAAACCTGAGAGTTGTGAAGATACGATAGATGTTTCGTTCAGCTTGTAGAACCAATGGATTATCCGAACTTCGTTCGTGGACAAAAGAAATTCTGCAACGCTTGTGAGGACGCCCAAGTGTTAGAATGCGAGATTCGCTAAACCTTATACAGAGAAATGATTTGGGTGCGGAATGGACTGATCACCATGACGACTTACTCTTATCATTTATCTTGCTATTCGGAATGGTAGATCTGAGAGACTTACCCATAGTGAGAGACGACGTCCTTTGAAGCTTTTGTTTGAGCCTTAGAATGGTATAAGAAAAGCCCATGTACAAGGCACTTGTTGTCACGCGTAGGAAATTTTATGGTGAGGATGAAACCAAGACCCCTCTCTTTGCAGGATAACCACAAATGGTAGACCACCATGAGAACCATCGATAGGTTATTTAGAATTGATCACGAGACTGTCTGTTAAGAAGACCCAGTGACGGAAGAAGCTTATATCAACGTGAGAGCATCACCAAAGGATTTAATATGAAGACTGTGCGATGTCAGTTGCCAAAAACCCCAAAGGATCATTAAAGCATTTTGAGGGACCAGTATCTCTCATTTTAAGTGTGGTAGCATCACACCTTGTCGGAGATTGGATTTGTTAGAAGACCCCCAAACCCTAACCTTTCTTTCTAGCCTCTTCGAATCTCGAGGACGAGATTCATTTTAAGTGTGGTAGTTTGTAACATCCCAAAATTACAAATTTTGGAATGTTAATATAATTATTAGGTTGATTGTTTGTTTGTTTGCTGAGTGACTGAAACTTGTGTGAAATTTGAAACTTTTCGAAACTTTTGAATGAGAGGGAATAAAATGACTTTCCCCTTCTCCGGTGAATTCAAATTCAATCATTTAAAAACAAAGAGAGAAGATGACATGACTTCTTCAACTATAAAGAATTCGTACGTAGATATTTGCATTGAATCCTTTTTGCTTTTCCATTCGTTTCTTCGTGCAACAAAATGCCGGGAAATACATTCTAGAGCGGAGGAACATGACCCTCGAACCCACGGGCATTTTGAAAGTTATTTGAACCCTCAAACTTAGAGGATCATTTGAAAATTATTTGCAAAAAGAAATAATGCTTTTAGGGATTTTGGAAAAATAATTTTTTCTGAAGTTTTTATTTTTGCCGTGGAAAAATGCCCATCTTTTATATTTTATTTTTTCTTATAATTTTAGTATATAAAAACTCTTTATTCCGAATGTATTTGGTTTCCTTTTTAACGTTTTAGTTTCCTAGTTTTGAAAATAGGAAGGAGATCACTTTTATTAGGAAAACTCTAGGTGGCCCATTAAGCACTTTCCAAATTTGGCCCAAGAGATCTTCTTCTTCCTCCTCTCTCCCTCACGTACAGGAAACTTGCCATTCCATGGAGAGGAGAAGCCCCACCTCCGGGATTCGCGAAGCCCTTTCCTTCCCGGCGCCTCCCGTCGCCTCTATAAGAAGCCCCTACCTCTCCTCGTTCCATTCCCGTCGAAAAGTTCACCTCTCCTCGCCCCTAGCTCGTGCCCCACCTTGCCAGAGTTCATCCTCGGGAGAACCTCGCCGGAGCACCTCCTGCCTCGCCCAGCTCCACCTCGCCCCCTGCCACCCCCTGCAGAGCCGCCCTCCCCTTCGGCCTCCCCTCCTCCACCGCCCCCTCCCCCTGCATCCCTCCCCACCGCACCTCCCTCCACCTCGTCACCCCCTGCACCATCGCCAGGAAGCCCCTGCAGCCCCTCCACCTCGCCCCTACAACCCCCCCTCTCCACCTCGCCCCCCTCCCCTACCAGGAGCACCCCCCACCCTCGGCCCCCCCTTCCCCAACCCCGCCGGAGTGCCCCCCTCCCCGCCGGCGACCCACCCCGCTGCTGCCCCTTCCCACCTCGGCCATACAGCCACGGGAGCAGCACCCCAGCCGAGGTAAGGCCCCTCCCTCCTTTCTTTTTTGTACATGTTTCGTTTTAGCCCTTAGATCCTATTTAGATGGTGTAGATTAGATCTGGAATACCTCTTCGGTTTAGTTTAGAAAACCAGTGGCTTTTTAGTTCCACTTATAATTTAGCCAGCAGTCTTGCTAGCCCTCGGCCGTTTGCTCCAAACCATGAAACAAACACCCACCGCAGCCACTAGCAACTTGCCACGTGTACCCCAATAGCTAGCTAGTTATCTCCAGTTTTTTCCATCTAAATTGCAAAAACAGCAACTTTCAATCTTGTTTTGACCACAACTTTTGATCCTGAAGTCCAATGACTTTGATTCTTTTTCCTGTAGCTCACAAATTTCCTGTAGTTTTTAAAAACATATAATTCTTCTTCGTCAACATCACAGGCAAGTCATCTTTGATCATGTTATTTTACCTATGTTTTCAATGCATGGTAGATCACCTTCTTTTCCCAACTTGCATGCTGCCTAGGTACTTGGAAACTTTAGTGTAAGTTGTAGTATTCATGTGGTAGGAACACAACACCCCGATACTTGGCCCCGGGACGACAATGTTATATTTGCTATGCTTAAGTAGACGGGTTATCGATTGAGTGTATACCACGAGTGATGCGAGGTTGATATAATAATCAAGACCGGACTAAGACAAGATTTTCAAGACCTCGGACGCAATGCAACTCTGGGTGAAGGACGGTTGATCGGCTCCCTGGAAAACCCAGTGGTTGCCCGGGATGCTGGAGAGGCCATGTCATTCTGCGGAAAGCTTCACCCAGGCTCAAAGAGACGGACGGATATTTTCAAGACCCAAGGCTTATCTGCACAGCCACAAGTCATTATGGGCTCTGGCTTGGTTGGACAACGCGGCGACTCTGGACAGGCGGTGCTAGCAGATGTAGACGAACGGTAGGAATGGATGGGCACCGACAGGGATTCAGAGGGACCCGTTGAAAGACCATGTTTTGATCATCCGGTCTTCAAACACCCTGAAGTGCGAGGACATACACGGAGGCGATCAAATCTTGTGGGGAACGTGTGCAAAACTCTGCAGAGTACTCAAACCTAATCGATTAGCCGTGTCCACGGTCATGGACAACTTGAGCCAAAGGAACTAAAGTTATCTGGATTTCTCAACACCATTACAAATATTTGATGAGGGTAATTATTGACAACTCGGGTACGAGAACTGGTTGGCGGAACCATCTCGTTAACAACAAACCTTGTAGTAACATTTTGCTTTCAACCCCTCTTGTTGTAGGATAAAACTGGCTTTATGCAAAACTTAGCTCCACCGACCAAATATGCATGTAGAGATAGTTGATTATTATTTTTACCCCTCTCTTATGTGACTTGCCGGCATATTCAATATGCTGACCTACACGGCCGCAACGTCTTATGTTGCAGATATTTTCTTCGACGAGTAAGAGTATGATTCAGGGTTACGGTCTACACTCAACTTGTCGTTGGTGTTTATTGGGACTCCACTCCCTTGACTGCTTCTGCTGAAATAATTAAGGTATATATCAGTTTTACGGTATTTACATGTGATTGCACTTTGATATATACATTGATGTACTGTGTGTGCCAGCATACTGATCCAGGGATTCCACAGAAACACAGAGGCTTGACTCGTCTTGAGTTGGGTCGCTACATGATGAGGAGCTCACAAGAAGTTATGCAGCTCCGTGATATTTTTCGGGGTACGAGGGAAAATACTCGGAGGTAGATCATCATTAAAGCTCGGACGGATGTATTGATCTAAAGAAGACAAGTACTTTAACTCGTCTGAGAATGAAATCAAGGTAGGACAACATGGTCGGAACCACGATTGCAAAGGACAAGATCACAGATACCAGATTTAACCACAGAATGAATGATTATTGATACGAGAAGTTTCTATGATAGGATCAACGTCGTTTGCATGACATGAACACAAAGTTCAAGGTCGACTCCCACTTCATCAATGTATCACCTACCATTTACTCCTCGCCTTTGATCAGGTTGCAGCTTGGAAAGATTATTTGGCAAAGACACCAGAAGAGCAAGACTCATGAAAACATTTCAAGTCATATTGATTTAGGAAGGCATAGGTTCAACCCATTGGGGCATGTTAGGAACATATACCGCAAACTTCAAGAGTAATTAACGCATGCTTGACAACAGAGCATGACTGACAAAAGCCTGGGATACAATTTATCAGAAAGAGAAGACACATTTTACCAATGGCATTATCTATCAGGGGAACAATCATAAGAATTTTCGAAAGTAGAGGATGCCGTCAGATAATAACTCAGAATGAGTCTCGCAGTCCCCAAATGATCTGATGTGAGTATCGGTGCTCAATCACAGGGAGATAGGATGCAATGCATCGGGTTATAGAACATCTGAAAAATATCGATACTTAATTAGCAAAGGAATTAAGATTTCCAGATTGGTGTATCATAATCAGACGCTCCGATCAATTACAAATAAGTAGAATGGACTTAGATGGAAAATCAACCAAAGTTGATTTGTCGAGAACTAGCTCAGTCTGGAAGGACGTCTGAGCCATAAAGATAATTTATGAGTATCAACACATGATTGTGCGCATTCACAGAAAGGTAGAATCAATAAGAACACAGGAAAGTCGCAAAGGACTTTAATGAATGCGGCTAGACTTATAGATTTAACCATAATGCAAGTAGGTGAGAAAGGTCAAGAGCGATAGGCTACCGGGGATTCTGAAAGATCGAATAGCAATTCGAAGAACTTTCGAAACCCATGACAACTGATGATGGACGAATTCCCGATAAGATAATTTGTTGCATCACGTAAAACAAGAGCAATTGGGAAGAAAGGTATGAACGACATTTGTACGTTGTCATCCATAGGGGTTGACGGAAGGAGGGAAAATTGCAGAAGCAATGAGCATAAGTTCTGAAGAGAACCTCGAAGAGTAACTGTAGTTCTTCTGAGGGGTAAAGCCATCGTCTAGAATATGGGGCTCTCTAGGAGGAAATATTTACGGGAACCAAATGTTAGAATTAGCAAAAATCTTTAACCCGAAAGAGAAGAGAGATAGAGCCCACGTTATAGGAAAGGAGTAAAAGATACTAATACCACCCAATTGAGATGTGGGCCCGTAAGCCACAACATCAATGTTAGTAAAGTTTTTCAAACACTAGACTCAACTTCGGCAGGGAGTTGAAAAGGGGGCTACCTACAAGCAGTCGGCTCTGATACCAACTTGTGACGCCCTCGATTTAATCGTACGCTAATAATACACGCAAATGCGTACGATCAAACCCAAGGACTCATGGGAAGATATCACAACACAACTCTAGACACAAATAAAATAATACAAGCTTCATATTACAAGCCAGGGGCCTCGAGGGCTAGAATACAGAAGCTCGGTAACACACGAGTCAGCGGAAGCAACAATATCTAGAGAAGGCTAGCACAAAATAAAACACGATCGAACGAGGCAAGGCCTCCTGCCTGGGAACCTCCTAACTACTCCTATTCTTCAGCGTCCTCCATGAAGAAGACACCATCGGGGGCAGACTTCAGCAGGAAACTCCGTCTCCTAGGCTCCATCATCTGGTCATAGCAACGGATCAAGGGGACAAAGGGGGAGCAAAGCAACGGTGAGTACTCATCCAAAGTACTCGCAAGTCTTACATCAGAACTATTCTAAGTATGCATTAGTATCAAAGAAGGGGGGGGTTATATGTGGACTGACTGTAGCAAAGCGAGAAATAGAGAAAGGCCTAGTCCTATCGAAGACTAGCATCATCAGAGTCTTGCGGCAATAGATGAGAGTAGAACAAGCTAACACAATTAATAGTCATATTGTTACAACAATACTAAAGTGAGGTCTGATAACCCACAATTATACGGGATCACAACAGTTTTCGAGGGTAGAGTATTCAACCCAAATTTATTGATTCGACACAAGGGGAAGCCAAAGAATATTCTCAAGTATTAGCATTTGAGTTGTTAATTCAACCACTCCTGAAAGATTTAGTATCTGTAGCAAAGTATCAGTAGCAAGGTAGTATGATAGCACCAGTAGCAACAGTAACTAGTAGCAGCAAAGTTACAACAGTAGCAGCAAAGGAACAACAGTAGCAACAGAGTAACAGTAGCAACAGTGACATCAGTAGCAGCAAAGTAACGTAGCAAGGACCAGTAGGAAAAGCTCGTAAGCATTGGATCGGTGATGGATGATTATGCCGGATGCTCTTCATCATGCAACAGTTATAACATGGAGAGATATGTAACTAGCTCCAGTTCATCAATGTAATGTAGGCATGTATTCCGTATGTAGTCATACATGCTTAGGGAAAAGAACTTGCATGACATCTATTGTCCATCCCTCCCGTTGCAGCGGGGTCCTAATGGAAACTACGGGATATTAAGGTCCTCCTTTTAATAAAGAACCGGACCAACGCTTTAACACTTGGTTAATACATGAACTCCTCATACTATGGTCATCTCCGGGAGTGGTTCTGGCTATTGTCACTCCGGGGTTGCCGGGTCATAACACATAGTAGGTGACTACAACTTCCAAGATAGGATCAAGAACACACATATATTGGCGAAAACATAATAGGTTCAGATCTGAAATCATGGCACTCGGGCCCTAGTGACAAGCATTAAGCATGCCAAAGTAGTAGCAACATCAATCTCAGAACATAGTGGATACTAGGGATCAATCCCCGTCAAAACTAACTCGATTACATGATAGATCTCCTCCAACCCATCACCGTCGAGCAAGCCTACGATGAGATTACTCACGAACGGTGAAGAACATCATGGAATTGGCGATGAAGGAAGGTTGGTGATGACGATGGCGACGATCTCCCCTCTCCGGAGCCTAGAGCGGACTCCAGATCTGCCCTCCAGAGGAAGAACACGAGGTGGCGGAGCCTCCGTATCGTAAAACGCGATGAACTCTTCTCCTTGATTTGTTTTCCGGACGAAAGGGACTAAATAGAGCTGAGATTGGAGGCAGTGGAGCAACATGGGCCCCACAAGCCTGCCAGGCGCGGCCAGGGGGGCCCGCGCCTAGTGGGCTTGTGGGCTCTCAGCTCCACCCCGCCGGTCGATTCTTGCGCGAGTATTTTTTATATATTCCACAAAAAATCCCCATAAATTTCCAGGTCATTACGAGAACTTTTATTTCTGCGCAAAAACAACACCATGGCAATTCTGCTAAAAACAACATTAGTCCGGGTTAGTTCCATTCAAATCATGCAAATTAGAGTCCAAAACAAGGGCAAAAGAGTTTGGAAAAATAGATACGACGAAGACGTATCAACTCCCCCAAGCTTAAAACCTTGCTTGTCCTCAAGCAATTCAGTTGACAAACTGAAAGAGACAAAAGAAAAACTTTTACGAACTCTGTTTGATCTTGTTGTTGCAACTCTGTCTAAATCATTAACCCGAATTTCAGCAAGATCACAAGCTAACCACATAAGCAAATGACATCTAGGTCTCATGGTAAACTCATATCAATGGCATAATCAACTACCGAGCAATAATAACAAGATTCAAACGTCAACACTTCAATCGAAACAATCATGAAGCACTACGAACAGGTGGTATCTCGCTACCTCTTTCTGAGACCGCAAAACATAAATGCAGAGCACCTTCAAAGACCAAGGGCTGACTAAACATTGTAATTCATGGCAAAGAAGATCCAGTCACAGTCATACTCAATATCAGTCAAAAGAAAAGCATAAAAATGACAGAGGTGCTCTCTAATTGGTGCTTTTATAAGAAGAGGATGACTCAACACAAACATAAATAGACATGCCCATTGCGGAGGGAAGCATTGATATGCAGAGGTCCCAGAGCTCAAGCTTTTAAAACAGAGATTATAATTTTGGATGGCATGCTTTCATTGTCAATGCAATGACCAAGAGTTCTCACCATCTTCCACGCTACACATGCCATATGCGGTTCCCAAACAGAAAAGTAAAGTTTTGACTCCCCCACCACCGATCAATCACACTCCACGACTAGCCGAAAACTCGGGTGCCGTCCATACCAACATCAGTCGAGGGGGAGTTTTTTTGCAATTATATTTTCGATTTGAGCATGGAACTGGGCAGTCCAATTACTGGCCCCTTTCTCGTGAATGATAGTGAATAAACACATATCGAGGATAACACGCCTAGCATGGAATATACTGATAGCCCCATGTCACCACATGAGCGGTTCGGGCATGCAAAACAGATTATTTCTTGAAGGTTTAGAGAGTGGCACATGCAAATTTACTTGGAACGGCAAATAGATACTACATATAGGTAGGTATGCTGGACTCATATGGAACAACTTTTGGGTTTATGGAAGTGGATGCACAAGCAGTATTCCCGCTTAGTACAAGTGAAGGATAGCAAAAGACTGGGAAGCGACCAACTAGAGAGCGACAACAGTCATCAAACAGCATTGAGATTAACCAACATTGAGTGCAAGCCTAAGTAGGACATAAATCACAATGAACATGAATATCATAGAGGCTATGTTGATTTTGTTTCAACTACATGCGTAAACATGCGCCAAGTCAAGCCACTTGAATCATTCAATGGAGGATACCATCCTATCATACTACATCGTAGTCATCTCAAAATTCATGTTGGCATCCAAGAGTGCTCGTGCATTTGACTAAGTTGGAATCTGCAAGCAAACACAAAGGAGAAGACAAAGTAATATGGCTCTTTGACAGATAAACTGATATGCATCCGAGAGCCACTAAACATTGTAAGCATGGTCTTCTACCTTGACCAAAAGAAAAAGAAAACTATTTACATGGGAAAGCTCCCAACAAGAAAAAGAAGAACAAGAAAATCTTTTTGGGTTTTTCTAAAACTAGACAAACACACAAAACGAAAACGAGAGAAAGAAATAAACTAGCATGGATGATAGAATGGCAAAGTGTGAACACCGACTAACAAAGTGAAAGCATAGGCAAGAATATAAAGTCGGTGAGAAACACGTACTCCCCCAAGATTAGGCTTTTGGCCTAAGTTGGTCTACTCCCAAGGATGGTCCGGGCGATACCCAAAATCATAATGGTGGTTATACGGGAGCGTTGTAGCCACTGCCTGAATAGCTGCCTCACGGAGACGAGCAGCCTTTGCCTCCCTCTCATACTCCTCTGCCTCTCCTCTGGTTATGTAATATGGAAAACACGCTGCCGGTTAAATATTAAACGATATAGGAGCGATTCATCATCCCTCTCAAGGAACTGATAGCGTGTCAAAGCGGCGCGATCAAGGAAAGTTGTATGGAGCGGGAGATCTCCTTCGCAGATGGGTACTCCAAGAAAATTTGCTATGCGAGTGGCATAGATCCCACCAAAGAAATCCCCTTCATTAGCATAATTATTCAGCCTCCTTGCTATTATAGCTCCCATGTTGAAACTTCTATCACCCGTTACTACGCTCTTAAGAATACTAAGGTCGGGTGCGCATAGGTGATAATGCTCAATCTTGCCGTTAATGCATCTACCTATGAAGAGGGCAAAGTAATGCAATGCAGGAAAATGAATGCTCCCCATGGTAGCGTGTGTAATATCTCTAGTTTCTCCGACACTTATACAAGAGAAAAAATCTCTAACCGAAGATTTAGGAGGATCATTGAGACTACCGCAAACAGGTATCTTGCAAATTCTATTGAAATCCTCTAAATCCATGGAATACGATTTGTCATAGAGATCAAACAGTACGGATGTGTCACGGCCAGCTGAAAATTTGAATCTACGAACAAAAGAGGCAGTGAGAGTAGTATACTGTTCACATTTATCGGAGATGAATTCTTCAAGTCCAACATTGTGAACAAGTGTATCAAACTCGTCTTTGAGACCTGCCTCAATCATGAATTCATCAGAAGGCCATTCACATGGTTGTACCAGTGCGTTCCTCTGTCGGTAAGGATAGGGCTCCCGAATCGCGAGACGGGGACCTCTCTTGCTTGAGGAACCACCATGATAGTTTCTCCTGGACATCTTCCGTTTCTGAAATTTTCAGTGACTCTAAGGAAAAGTGAACAAGGCTCAACAAAACTCATAGCAACTACTCCGAAAAGTGCCTAGAAGCCATATCACGCATCAAAACTACTTGGGACCTGATGACCCACAAGTATAGGGGATCTATCGTAGTCTTTTCGACAAGTGGTTTTCAGCAAGGTAAAATCTGCAAGCACTAAAATTATCGGTAATAAGTAGTTGTGTGGTGAGATGATTCGTAGCAAGTAGCAAGTAACAAAAGTAACAACAGTGCAGCAGGGTGGCCCAATCCCTTTTGTAGCAAGGGACAAGCCTGGACAAAGTCTTATAGGAGGAAAAACACTCCCGAGGACACACGGGAATTTCTGTCATGCTAGTTTTCATCATGTTCATATGATTCACGTTCGTTACTTTGATAGTTTGATATGTGGGTGGACCGGCGCTTGGGTACTGCCCTTACTTGGACAAGCATCCCACCTATGATTAACCCCTCTCGCAAGCATTGGCAACTACGAAAGAAGAATTAATACAAAGTCTAAGCATAGCATTAAACTAGTGGATCCAAATCAGCCCCTTACGAAGCAACGCATAAACTAGGATTTAAGCTTCTGTCACTCTAGCAAGCCATCATCTACTTACTACTTCCCAATGCGTTCCTCTAGGCCTAAATAATGGTGAAGTGTTATGTAGTCGACGTTCACATAACACCACTAGAGGAAAAACAACATACAACACATCGAAATATCGAACGAATACCAAATTCACATGACTAATATTAGCATGACTAATCCCATGTCCTCAGGAACAAAAGTAAGTACTCACAAAGCATAATCATATTCATGGCCAGAGAGGTAATGAGTAGCATGAAAGATCTGAACATAAACTCTTCCACCAAGTAATCCAACTAGCATCAACTACAAAGAGTAATTAACACTACTAGCAACCTTACAAGTACCAATCGGAGTCGCGAGACGGAGATTGGTTACAAGTGATGAACTAGGGTTTGGAGATGAGATGGTGCTGATGAAGATGTTGATGATGATGAGTCCCCTCCAATGAAAGGAGTGTTGGTGATGACGATGGCGACGATTTCCCCCTCCGGGAGGGAAGTTTCCCCTGCAGGATCGTCCTGCGGAGCTCTAGATTGGTTATTCTCAAGTTCCGCCTCGTGGCGGCGACGAATCCTCCGAAAAGCCTCCTCCTTCTTGTAACATACGAGGGGGTCTAGTGGGCCAGCAGGGAGCCCACAAGCCCCCTTGGCGCGGCCAGGGGGGTGGCCGCACCTAGCAGGCTTGTGGCCACCTGCTGGCGCCCCTTTGGCACTTCTTCGGCCGAGTATTTTTTATAAATCCCGAAAAATCATCATTGATTTTCATGGCGTTTGGAGTTGCGCAGAATAAGTATCTCAAACTTGCTCCTTTTTGAGCCCAGAATTCCAGCTGCCGGCATTCTCCCTCTTCATGTAAACCTTGCAAAATAAGAGAGAAAAGGCATAAGTATTGTACCTTGAAGTGTAATAACATCCCAAAAAGCGATAAATATCAACATGAAAGGATGATGCAAAATGGACGTATCAACTCCCCCAAGCTTAAACCTCGCTTGTCCTCAAGCGAAAGCCTAGATCAATAAACATGCCCACATGTTTAGGGAGAGAGGTGTCCACAAAACAAGATAAAAACATGCAGGCATCATGATCATGATTAGAACGACAATACCAACATATAATCTCTCATGCTAAAGTGACAATTCCTTCACAAAGTAAAGCATGGATCAAGAACCTTACCGAGAATTAACAACTCGTAGCTTTTAGTCATTGAAGCAATTCCAATTTATCACAACATCAGAAAGAGTCAAATAAGAGCTTGTAAAGCAAATCCACATACTCAATCATCCTTTCGTTCTCTACAATTGCTACAAGTCACGTGGTACTCATGAGATCAAAGTTTCAGCTGGACACAGAGAAATATAGGGGCTTATAGTTTCGCCTCCCAACTGCTTACCTCAAGGGTAATGTCAACAATAATAATTCATGAATACTTACTTCCAAGTTGACATATGAATATAGATATTTCCCAAGCATATGACGTTAGCCAAGATAAAGGCAAAATAAGGGATTGGTGAAGATCACCATGGCTCTTTCAAGGGAAAAAAGTAAAGGTACAAGATAGGCCCTTCATAGAGGGAAGTAGAGGTTGTCATGCGCTTTTGAGGTTTGGATGCGTGTCCTCTTAGTGCGGAGGAACGTCACTTTATATTGCCTCCTGTGATAAAGAACTTTATTATGCAGTCTGTCGCTTTTATGTCTTCCTCATCACAAGTTCGTACAAAGCTTATTTTCCACACACTAATAGATCATACATATTAGGGAGCAATTTTTATTGCTTGCACCGATGACAACTTACTTGAGGGATCTTATTCAATCCAAACGTAGGTATGGTGGACTCTCATGGCAAAACTGGGGTTGAAGGTTTATGGATGCACAAGTAGTATCTCTATTTGGTGAGGGAGTTTTGGCTAATATGAGGTGGAAGAAATCGTCACATGCTAAGGGATCTCTAATCATATAACATTGTTCAGAACCAAGAAAACACAATTCATTATGTTGTCTTCCTTGTCCAACATCTACTTCTAAGCATGTAATAGTTTAGTGAGGGTTCCCAATCATAGATGGTGTTAAAGAATATATATTTATATGTGAACCTCTCCTTATTTATCACTTCCTATTAATTGCAACAATGACCAAGGTCTACGTTTGTCTACCCTCAACAAGTTTCAATCAACATTCTTTTTATATGTGAAGCCATCACTTTCCATAAGATCATTACATGATCTTTCATGCTTTTGTTCTTTCTCAACCTTTTGATCATAGCAATGGGCAAGGCCCTTCAACTAAGACACTATTTATTATATGGCTCACGAGGTCGAATACATCGGGGGTGACACAAAGAAAAACTCAAGCCTAAAACACTAAGACCTTTATTCTACTAGAGAAAGAGAAAACTGAAAAGGAACAAACTAAAACAAAGGTAAAAGCAAAAGATGTGATGGTGATACGATACCGGGGCAATTCCCCCAAGCTTGGCACAAGCCAAGGGGGTTGCCCATACCCATGCTTAGTTGTCTTCCTTTGGAGGTGATGGTGGTGGAGTTGTTGCAACATGGGTTTGATCCTCCGTCTTCCAAGGCATAGGTGCTCCATCATGGAAAGATGAATGAGTCTTCGGAATCCTGAAATCTGCAGCCAACCGTATTGATTTAAATCTATAATCATACTCACAGTTTTGGTTCTATAGGTCATAGATCTGGGCCTGGAGATGATCAATCCTGTCATAGAGCCTGGAGAGGTGCTTCCCATTGTCATTGACATCAATCATGTGCTTGCTGGTGAACTCCGTGATCATCATGTGGTTGGCGTTGAGTCCACGCTCCATCATCCCTTGGCACTTGAAGACTTGTTGCTCCACTACTTCGAGCCTCGCCTCCATGCTTTCAGTCTTCTTGGGCCCCTCAACATCACGGATGTGCAACAGCCCCTCCCGCATCTCGATAGATTGAGGGTGTTGCAGCACTCCCGAGAGGTAGGGATTGATGACCTTCTCGAAGATCTTTTCCTTCAGAGCTTTTGGGGACGTCATAGCGATCTAGATCTGCAACACAAACAGGCTCGAAATGAAAACACAGGAAATCTGCGTGATACAAGGGTCAGACCTTACATGGGAATATATAATGATTTTTTTCAGACCAGAAGGAGTACTCCGCACAAAAACGGAGTCCAGGAGGCACACGAGGTGGCCACAAGCTCCCCAGGTGCGACCAAGGGGTGGGCCCGCGCCTGGCAGGCTTGTCGCCTCCTCGCGCGCTTTTAGGACTACTTCCATTTTTTCTATTTTTTCAAATATCCCAAAACGGAGAAAAATTCCTACTCGAGAAGTTTTGGAGTCTGTTTTCTTACCGAATCACATACCTCTTCGTTTTCGGAGTCTCAAACAGGCTGATAAATATCCCTTAGGTATTCTTCCGGAGTTATGGTATTGATAATATTTCTTTCAACATTTATGGGAGTACCTGAGATATAATGCTTGATTCTCTGCCCATTTACCACTCTCGGACAATTACCTTCCGTGTTGTTGATCTCGATATCACCGGAACGATATACTTCCTCAACAATATAGGGAGCTTCCCATTTAGAGAGAATCTTGCCTGCACAGAGTCTTAAACGAGAATTATATACCAAGACATAATCACCTACATTGAACTCACGCTTTTGTATCCTCTTATCATGCCACCACTTAACCTTTTCTTTGCAAAACTTGGCATTCTCATATGCCTGAGTTCTCCATTCATCAAGCGAGCTAATGTCAAATAACCTCTTCTCACCAGCAAGTTTGAAATCAAAGTTAAACTCTTTGATTTCCCAATAAGCTTTATGCTCTAGCTCAAGAGGTAAATGACATGCTTTTCCGTACACCATTTTGTACAGAGACATGCCCATGGGATTCTTATAGGCAGTTCTATAAGCCCACAGTGCATCATCGATCTTCTTAGACCAATTCTTTCTAGACTTGTTGACAGTCTTTTGCAGAATTAGTTTAATCTCTCTATTGCTTAGCTCTAGTTGACCACTGGACTGGGGGTGATAGGGAGAAGCAATTCTATGGTTGACATCGTACTTAGCAAGCGTTTTATGGAAAGCACCATGAATGAAGTGTGAACCACCGTCGGTCATTAGATATCTAGGGACTCCAAATCTAGGGAAAATAACTTCTTTAAGGATCCTGATAGAGGTGTTGTGATCAGCACCACTAGTTGGGATAACTTCTACCCACTTAGTGATGTAATCAACAGCAACTAGGATATGAGTATACCCGTTGGATTTTGGAAAAGGTCCCATATAATCAAAGCCCCAAACATCAAATGGTTCAATGACAAGTGAACAGTTCATAGGCATTTCCTGACGTTTACCGATATGACCTATTCTTTGACATTCTTCACAAGACAAGACAAACTTACGGGCATCCTTGAAGAGAGTGGGCCAATAGAAACCTGATTGCAATACCTTGTGTGCAGTTCTATCTCCCGTATGGTGTCCTCTGTAGGCCTCGGAGTGACACTTCTGTAGGATCTGTCCCTGTTCATGTTCCGGTACACAATGTCTAATAACACCATCTACTCCTTCCTTATAAAGGTGAGGATCATCCCAAAAGTAATGTCTCAAGTCAAAGAAGAATTTCTTCTTTTGCTGGTATGTGAAACTAGGTGGTACATATTTGGCAATGATATAGTTTGCATAATCAGCATACCACGGTGCACTACGTGAAGCGTTGATGACATTCAGTTGCTCATGAGGAAAGCTATCATCAATAAGTTGTGGGTCATCAAGAACGTTCTCCAACCTAGACAAGTTATATGCTACTGGGTTATCAGCACCCTTCCTGTCGACAACACGCAAATCAAATTCTTGTAGCAAGAGAGCCCATCTGATAAGTCTACGTTTAGCGTCTTTCTTCTCCATGAGGTACTTGATAGAAGCATGATCAGTGTGAATAGTGACTTTGGAATCAACTATGTAAGATCTGAACTTTTCACATGCAAACACGACTGCTAAAAATTCCTTTCCCGTAGTATCATAGTTTCTTTGGGCACTGTCTAGAGTTTTACTAGCATAGTGAATAACATTCAACTTCTTATCAACTATTTGCCCTAGAACATCACCAACAACATAATCACTAGCATCACACATGGTTTCAAAAGTAAGTTCTAATCAGGTGGTTGAACAATAGGTGTAGTTATCAAAGCCTTCTTAAGTATTTCGAAGGCTTCCTCACAATGATCGTCAAAAACAAAAGGAATATCCTTTTGCAAGAGATTGGTAAGAGGCCTAGAAATCTTAGAGAAGTCTTTAATGAACCTCCTATAGAAACCCGCATGACCAAGGAAACTTCTTATACCTTTGATATCTGTGGGGAATGGCATTTTCTCGATTGCATCAACCTTAGCCTTATCGACTTCAATACCTATTTCAGAAATTTTATGTCCTAAGACGATGCCTTCATTCACCATAAAGTGGCACTTCTCCCAATTCAAGATAAGATTGGTGTCTTTACATCTCCGCAAGACTCGATCAAGGTTGCTAAGGCAATCATCAAAAGAAGACCCGTAAACGGAGAAGTCATCCATGAAAACCTCAACAATCTTTTCACAGAAGTCAGAGAGTATAGCCATCATACATCTTTGAAAGGTGGCAGGTGCATTACATAAGCCAAAAGGCATACGTCGATAAGCAAAGGTAGCGAAAGGGCAGATGAAAGTGGTTTTGTCCTGATCAGATTGTGCAACAGGTATTTGGGAGAAACCAGAATAATTGTCCAGAAAGCAGAAGTGTGTGTGTTTAGACAGTCTTTCTAGCATTTGGTCGATAAAAGGCAAAGGGTAATGATCTTTCCTAGTGGCCTTATTCAATTTCCTAAAATCTATCACCATCCTATAGCGAGTAATAATCCTATGTGGGATCAATTCATCCTTATCATTAGGGACAACGGTAATACCTCCCTTCTTAGGGACGCAATGCACCGGACTCACCCAATCACTATGAGCAACAGGATAGATAATACATGCTTCGAGGAGCTTTAGTATTTCTTTTCTTACTACCTCTTTCATCTTAGGATTTAATCTCCGTTGATGATCAGCGACTTACTTGAAATCAGGATCAGTTTTAATCTTGTGCTCGCATAGAGTGGGACTAATACCCTTAAGATCATCAAGAGTATATCCAATAGCAACATGGTGCTTCCTCAGTGTTTTTAGTAACTTATTTTCTTCATGCTCTGAGAGGCTAGCATTAATTATGACAGGATATATCTATTTTTCATCAAGATAAGCATACTTAAGAGTATCAGGCAACTATTTAAGCTCGAACACAGGATCACCTTTTGGTGGGGGTGGATCCCCAAGCAGTTCAATAGGTAAGTTATTCTTAAGGATAGGATATTGTTCTAAGACAACTCTATCTCTCTCATCCCATTCATCCATATGCATATCATTTTCATGCTCGAGGAAGTATTGCGCTAAGGGATCAGTAGGAGGCACGGCAATAGAAGCTATGGCAATAGTTTCATCCTTACTGACAGTTTGCTTCTCACAATCAATATGAGCATTGACGGTATTGAGGAAGGGTGTGCCAAATATGATGGGACAAAAGCTATCTTGAGCGGTAGCAAGAACGAGGAAATCAGTAGGATACTTCGTTTTACCACACAAGACTTCAACATCCCTAACAATTCCCACACTGCAGATAGTGTTTCTATGGGCAAGCTGAATAGTGACATCAATAGGTTCTATCTCAATAGGTGCAATCTCGTCTTTGATTTCATCATATAAGGATTGAGGTATTGCACTAACACTAGCACCCACATCACATAAACCATGATAGCAATGATCTTCTATCTTAACAGAAACAACAGGCATGCCAACTACAGGCATATGTTTGTCTGTAGCGTGAGGTTTAGCAATTCTAGCAACATCTTCACAGAAGTGAATATTATGTCCCATAACATCGTCGGACAGGAGATCATCGATAATAGAAATGCTAGGTTCAACTCCAATTTTCTCAGGGGGTGTAGGTGTTCTAATGTAGCCTCTACGTATCACAGTTGAAGCTATAGAATTATCCTTTATCCTAACAGGGAAAGGTGGTTTCTCAATGTAAGCACTGGGAACAACAGGATCATTATAGACAATGACTTTCTCTTCAACTGGATTGGGTTTAACTACATTGACTTCTAAAGGAGGGTGATATTTAAACCACTTCTCTTTGGGGAGATCAATATGAGCAGCAAAATATTCACACAGTGAAGCTACTATCTCAGAGTCAAGTCCATACTTAGCGCTAAAATCACAAAAGGTATTTGTCTCAACAAAGGATTTAACGCAATCAAACTTGAAATTCGTACCTGACACCTTGCCTTCTTCAAGCTCCCAATATTTAGAGTTGCATTTAACTCTCTCTAATAAATTCCATTTGAAGTCAATATCTCTCTTCATAAAAGAACCGGTACAAGAAGTGTCAAGCATGGTGCAATCATCATGAGAAAGTCGAGCATAGAAGTTCTGAATGATAATTTCTCTCGAGAGCTCATGTTGGTGCATGAATATAGCATTGATTTAAGCCTCCCCCAAGCTTGAGCAATGCTTTCTCTCTCACGAGGAAAAAAATTATAAATATAATTCCGATCACAATGTACTAAATGCATAGGATAAAACTTTTGATGAAATTCCAATTTCAACTGATTGTAGTTCGATGATCCAGTATCATCACATAGCCTATGCCATGTCAACGCCTTATCCCTCAAAGATAAGGGAAACACCTTCCTCTTGACCTCATCCTCGGGCAAACCTGCAAGCTTAAATAAACAACAAACTTCATCTACATAGATTAGATGCAAGTCTGGATGTGATGTTCCATCTCCTGTAAAAGGATTAGCCAGCAGTTTCTCAAGCATACCTGAAGGAAATTCAAAGAAAATATTTTCAGTAGGTGCAGAAGGTTGAGGAGCAACTCTTTGTGCTTCCATTCGAGGTGAAGATACCCAGAACAAGCCCCTCAAAGAATTAGTTTCCATAGTGACAAGTGACAATAAATTTCAGCACACTGTATGAATGTTCCCTTACCAATTTCCACTTACCAAAGGCGCTTCACTCCCCGGCAACGACGCCAGAAAAGAGTCTTGATGACCCACAAGTATAGGGGATCTATCATCGTTCTTTCGACAAGTAAGAGTGTCGAACCCAACGAGGAGCAAAAGGATCTGACAAGTGGTTTTCAGCAAGGTAAAATCTGCAAGCACTGAAATTATCGGTAACAAGTAGTTATGTGGTGAGATGATTCGTAGCAAGTAGAAAGTAACAAAAGTAACAACGGTGCAGCAAGGTGGCCCAATCCCTTTTGTAGCAAGGGACAAGCCTGGACAAAGTCTTATAGGAGGAAAACGCTCCCGAGGACACACGGGAATTTCTGTCATGCTAGTTTTCATCATGTTCATATGATTCGCGTTCATTACTTTGATAGTTTGATATGTGGGTGGACCGGCGCTTGGGTACTGCCCTTACTTGGACAAGCATCCCACTTATTATTAACCCCTCTCGCAAGCATCCGGAACTACGAAAGAAGAATTAAGACAAAGTCTAACCATAGCATTAAACTAGTAGATCCAAATCAGCCCCTTACGAAGCAACACATAAACTAGGGTTTAAGCTTCTGTCACTCTAGCAACCCATCATCTACTTACTACTTCCCAATGCCTTCCTCTAGGCCCAAATAATGGTGAAGTGTTATGTAGTCGACGTTCACAAAACACCACTAGAGGAAAAACAACATACAACACATCAAAATATCGAACGAATACCAAATTCACATGACTACTATTAGCATGACCTATCCCATGTCCTTGATACGTCTCGAACGTATCTATAATTTTTGATGGTTTCATGTTATTATCTTGTCAAACTTGGGATGTTTTGTATGCCTTTTATATCTTTTTTGGGACTAACTTATTAACTCAGTGCCAAGTGCCAGTTCCAGTTTTTCCGTGTTTTTGATCCTTTTCAGAGGAAGATTTGAAACGGAGTCGAAACGGAATAAAATCCCCAAAAATATTTTTTCCGAAACACAAGAAGATCAGGAGACATGAGAACCAAGGCAGGGGGTCCCAGGGACCCCACAAGCCCCCTAGCCCCGACCAGGGTGGGAGATCGGGCCTCCCAGGCTTGTGAGCCCCCTGGACCTCCTATGCCCTAGGTTTTGCGCCTATATATTCCCTAAAATCCTAGAAAAAATCAAGAGATCATCGAAAGTACTTTTCCGCCGCCGCAAGCTTCTGTCTCCACAATATCCGATCTGGGGCATGTTCTGGTGCCCTGCCAGAGGGGGGATTCGGATACGGAGAGCTTCTTCATCAACACCATGACCTCTCTGATGGCTTCTTCTCTCTCTTGGATCTTCAATACAAAGTTCTCCATGATCTTCATGGAGATCTATCCGATGTAATCTTATTTCGCGGTGTGTTTGTCAAGATCCGATGAATTGTGGATTCAGATTATCTATGAATCTTATTTGAGTTTCTTATGATCTCTCTTATGCATGATTTCATATCCTTGTAATTGTCTTCGAGTAGTGGGTTTTGTTTGGCCAACTAGATCTATGATTCTTGCAATGGGAGAAGTGCTTGGTTTTGGGTTCATACCGTGCAGTGACCTCACCCAGTGACAGAAGGGGTAGCGAGGCACGCATCGTGTTGTTGCCATCAAGGGTAAAAAGATGGGGTTTTCATCATTGGTTTGAGATTATCCCTCTACATCATGTCATTTTTCTTAAGGCGTTACTCTGTTCGTCATGAACTCAATATACTAGATGCATGCTGGATAGCGGTCGATGTGTGGAGTAATAGTAGTAGATGCAGAAAGTATGGGTCTACTTGTCTCAGACATGATGCCTATATGTATGATCATTGCCTTAGATATCGTCATGACTTTGCACGGTTCTATCAATTGCTCAACAGTAATTTGTTCACCCACCGTAATATTTGCTATTTTGAGAAAAGCCTCTAGTGAACACTATGGCCCCCGAGTCTACTCCACACTATATGTTCAGCCTTACACTTTTTCTTCATTCCACTTTCCACCTTCAGATCTCACTTTGCAATCAATCTTGAAGGGATTGCAACCCCTTCATAGCGTTGGGTGCAAGCTCGTTTGTGTTTGCGCAGGTACTCTTGACTTGACGAGATTCTCCTACTTGATTGATACCTTGGTTCTAAAACTGAGGGAAATACTTACTGCTCCTGTGCTGCATCACCCTTTCCTCTTCAAGGGAAAAACCAACGCAAGCAAGTCTCTGTCAACGTGTCAGTTTCTGGCGCTGTTGTTTGAGAAGTAGGAGAAGGATTTCTAGCGCCGTTGCCGGGAAAGGACTTTTGTTGCCGTAGCAGAAGAATTTTTGGCACCGTTGCCGGGGAGGATCAAGTCAAGAACTCATCCAAGTAAGTGTCGCAAACTCATCTCTTGCATTTACTTTGTTTGCGAGTTGTCTCTCATTTTCCTCTCCTCCACTTCACAAATTTGCCTGTTTTGTTCGCCTTTTCGTTCGCCCTTTCTCTCGCTTGCTCTTTTCCCGCATGGCCCAACCAAGGGATTTTGATGCTCACAATGCAAGGTTGGAAGAGATTGAAACTAGTGTTAAAGGCTTCATGTCTACACAGTTTGAATACAATAGTTACTTTCGTAGAGAACTGAAGGAGAAAAATTCTTTTCTGGCTTTTATAAGTAGAGAAGTTGATGATATGGCCAAAGAATTCCTTGCGCTAAATTCTCAGTGTGCTCGTCTTGAAAAGTTGGTAGGCCAGATTTCTGATAAGCAGGCTACCTTAGTCAATAAAATGGCTGCAAAACCTGAAACTCGTGATGAGAATCACGAAGATCTTAAAGTGCTTGGTGTGACTCCCATTGAATCTTTGTTTTCTTGTGTCAAACCTAATGATGATGGGGCTGGATATGAATCCACTTTGGTTGACAATCGCCCCAATGATTTGGAGTCCATCTATCTTGATGCTAAAAGCATTAAAAGTGGAGTAGAAGATATTAAAACTTTGAGTAGTAATGAATTTCTTACTTTGTATTTCAAGGAATTCAATTATGATAGTTGCTCCCTTATTGAATGCATTTCCTTGATGCAATCCATGCTAAACTCTCCACACGCTTATAGCCAAAACAAGGCCTTTACCGATCATATCATCGAAGCTATAATAAAATCTCTTGAAGAGAAACTTGAATTGGAAGTCTCTATCCCTAGAAAGCTTCATGATGAGTGGGAACCTACTATCAAAATCAAAATCAAAAACTATGAATGCAATGCTTTGTGTGATTTAGGTGCTAGTGTTTCCGCGATTCCAAAGTCTTTATGTGATGTTCTAGGTTTTAATGAGATTGAAGAGTGTTCTCTTAATTTGCATCTTGCGGCTTCTACTTTCAAGAAACCCATGGGAAGGATCAATGATGTTCTTATTATTCCAAATAGGAACTAGGTACCCATGGATTTCATTGTGCTTGACATTGATTGCAATCCTACATGCCCTATTATTCTTGGTAGACCTTTCCTAAGGACTATCAGTGCTATCATCGATATGAAGGAAGGGAATATTAGATTTCAATTTCCTTTAAAGAAGGGCATGGAACACTTTCCTAGAAATAAATTATATTGCCTTATGAATCCATGATGAGGGCCACTTATGGTTTGAGCACCAAAGACGACGATACGTGATTCTATCGCCTTATGCCCAGCTAAGGGTGTTAAACAATAGCACTTGTTGGGAGGCAACCCAATGAATTTATCTTTTTCTTTCTGTTTTGTTGCTTCCAAACCATCATAATTCTGTTATGATAGTGTCTTTTGTGTTTCTTTTTGTGTTTGAGCCAAGCAAAACCTTTATGACTAATCTTGGTGATGGTTGTTCGATCCTGCTGGAAAAAGACAGAAACTTTTCGCTCATGAGATGATTTTTCCTTTTTATTAAGAAAGAGCTTTTGATTTGATTATTTTTGCTGCTGGTTGATATGCCTTTTTCACAGGAAGTAGTAATTGTTCAGAATTGTTGAGGTACCAGAAGTATACGAAGTATACAAATTGCTACAGACTGGTATGTTTTTGACAGATTCTGTTTTTGTTGAGTTGGTTGCTTGTTTTGTCGAAACTATGGATAGTATCGGGGGGTACTAGCCATGGAAAAGTTAGAATACAGTATCCCAACACCAATATAAATGGAAATCAAGATTGCTACAGTACCTAAAGTGGTGGTAGTATGTTTTCTTGTGCTAATGATATCATGAGTTTCTGTTTAAGTTTTGTGTTGTGAAGTTTTCAAGTTTTGGGTGATGTTCTCATGGACAAAGAGATAAGGAGTGGAAAGAGCTCAAGCTTGGGGATGCCCAAGGCATCCCAAGCCAAATTGAAGGACACCAACAAGCCTAAGGTTGGGGATTCCCCGGGAAGGCATCCCCTCTTTCGCCTTCAATCCATCGGTAATATTACTTGGAGCTATATTTTTATTCACCACATGATATGTGTTTTGCTTGGAGCGTCTTGTATCGTAGGAGTCTTTTCTTTCTGTTGTGTCACAATCATCCTTCCTACACACCTTTTTTAGAGAGAGACATGCACTCATCGTGATTTTGCTAGAATGCTCATAGTGCTTCACTTATATCTTTTGAGCTAGATAATTTTGCTCTATGTGGTTCACTTATATCTTTTAGAGCATGGTGGTGCGTGACTTGGTAGTTGTATTATGCTATGAAAGTAATCCCAAAGGTGATAGGTACCCAAAGAGGATACAAAAACCTCCATCTTAATGTGCATTGAGTAGAAAGAGAAGTCTTGATTCCTCTCAGTTAGTTTTGAGGCGTGGATTTGGTAATATTAAGAGTTATGTTAGTAGGGTATTGTGAATCTAGAAATACTTGTGTTGACGTTAGTGATTCCCGTAGCATGCACGTATGGTGAACCGCTATGTTAGGAAGTCGGAGCATAATTGATCTATTGATTGTCATCCTTTGTGTTGAGGTCGGGATCGCGCGATGGTTAACACCTACCAACCCTTCCCCTAGGAGTATGCGTTTAGCACTTTGTTTTGATTACTAATAAAAACTTTCGCAACAAGTATGTGAGTTCTTCATGACTAATGTGAGTCCATGGTATGGATGCACTTTCACCTTCCACCATTGCTAGCCTCTCAAGTGCCGCACAATTCTAGACGGTACACAAACCCACCATATGCCTTCCTCGAAACAGCCACCATACCTACCTACTATGGCATTTTCATAGCCATTCCGATATATATTTCCATGCAACTCCCACCGTTCCGTTTCCTGACTTGTGCTGTCACTCTCATATTGCCATTGCATGATCGTAAGATAGCTAGCGAGATGTTCCAACGTCATACGCCAAGCTAGATCATTGCACATCCCGGTACACTGCCGGAGGCATTTCATATAGAGTCATCATCATTTTGAGCTTTGAGTTGTGAGTAAATAAAAGTGTGATGATCATCATTATTAGAGCATTGTCCCATGTGAGGAAATAAAAATAAGGAGAGGCCAAAGAGCCCAAATAAAAAAAGAGGCCAAGAGTCCAAATTAAAAAAAAAGAGGCCAAGAGCCCAAATAAAAAAAGGGAGAAGAGAGAAAAAGAGAGAAGGGACAATGCTACTATCTTTTTCCACACTTGTGCTTCGTAATAGCACCATGTTCTTCATGATTGAGAGCTTCTTGCTTTGTCACTACCATATGCTAGTGGGAATCTTCATTATATAACTTGGCTTGTATATTCCAATGATGGGCTTCCTCAAATTGCCCTAGGTCTTCATGAGCAATCAAGTTGGATGCACACCCACTAGTTCTCCTTTTGAGCTTTCACATTCTTATAGCTCTAGTGCATCCCTTGTATGGCAATCCCTACTCATTCACATTGATATCTATTAATGGGCATCTCCATAGACTTTTGATACGCCGAGTCAATTTGACCATCTCCTCCTTTTTGTCTCACAACCACCACCACACTCTATTCCACCTATAGTGCTATATACATAGCTCACGCTCATGTATTGCGTGATAGTTATAAAAAGTTTTAGAAAGTAAGAGTGTGAAAACGATTACTTGGCCAATACCGGGGTTGTGCATGATTTACATTAGTTGTGTGAGGATGATGGAGCATAGCCAGACTATATGATTTTGTAGGGATAACTTTCTTTGGCCTCGTTATTTCGAAAGTTCATGATTACCTTGCTAGTTTGCTTGAAGTATTATTGTTTTAATGTCAATAGCAAACTATTGTTTTGAATCTTACGGATCTGAACATTCTTGTCACATGAAAGAAGTTGCAAAGGACAACTATGCTAGGTAGCATTCAACATCAAAAATTCAGTCTTTATCACTTCCCTACTCGAGGACGAGCAGGAGTTAAGCTTGGGTATGCTTGATACGTCTCCAACGTATCTATAATTTTTTATGGTTTCATGCTATTATCTTGTCAAACTTTGGATGTTTTGTATGCCTTTTATATATTTTTTGGGACTAACTTATTAACTCAGTGCCAAGTGCCAGTTCCTGTTTTTTCCGTGCTTTTGACCCTTTTCAGAGGAAGATTTGAAACGGAGTCCAAATGGAATAAAATCCCCAAAAAGATTTTTTCCGAAATAGAAGAAGATTGGGAGACTTGAGAACCAAGGCAGGGGGTCCCCAGGGACCCCACAAGCCCCTTAGCCCCGGCTAGGGGGAGGCCGGGCCTCCCAGGCTTGTGGGCCCCCTGGAACTCCTATGCCCTAGGTTTTGCGCCTATATATTCCTTAAAATCCCAGAAAAAATCAAGAGATCATCGAAAGTACTTTTCCGCCGCCGCAAGCTTCTGTCTCCGCAAGATCCCATCTGGGGCACGTTCTGGTGCCCTGCCGGAGGGGGGATTCGGATACGGAGAGCTTCTTCATGAACAACATGACCTCTCCAATTATGCGTGACTAGTTCACCATAGACCTACGGGTCCATAGCTAGTAGCTAGATGGCTTCTTCTCTCTCTTGGATCTTCAATACAAAGTAATCCATGATCTTCATGGAGATCTATCCGATGTAATCTTCTTTTGCGGTGTGTTTGTTGAGATCCTATGAATTGTGGATTTATGATCAAATTATCTATGAATCTTATTTGACTTTCTTCTGATCTCTCTTATGCATGATTTCATATCCTTGCAATTCTCTTCGAGTTGTGGGTTTTGTTTGGCCAACTAGATCAATGATTCTTGCAATGGGAGAAATGCTAGGTTTTGGATTCATACCGTGCAGTGACCTCACCCAGTGACAGAAGGGGTAGCGAGGCACGGATCGTGTTGTTGCCATCAAGGGTAAAAAGATGGGGTTTTCATCATTGGTTTGAGATTATCCCTCTACATCATGTCATCTTGTTTAAGGCATTACTCTGTTCGTCATGAACTCAATACACTAGATGCATGCTGGATAGCGGTCGATGTGTGGAGTAATAGTAGTAGATGCAGAAATTATCGGTCTACTTGTCTCGGACGTGATGCCTATATGTATGATAATTGCCTTAGATATCTTCATGACTTTGCGCGGTTCTATCAATTGCTCGACAGTAATTTGTTCACCCACCGTAATATTTGCTATTTTGAGAGAAGCCTCTAGTGAACACTATGGCCCCCGGGTCTAATCCACACTATATTTTCAGCCTTACACTTTTTCTTCGTCACAGTTTCCGCCTTCAGATCTCACTTCGCAATCAATCTTGAAGGGATTGACAACCCGTTGATAGCGTTGGGTGCAAGCTCGTTTGTGTTTGCGCAGGTACTCTCGACTTGACGAGAATCTCCTACTGGATTTATACCTTGGTTCTCAAACTGAGGGAAATACTTACTGCTCCTGTGCTGCATCACCCTTTCCTCTTCAAGGGAAAACCAACGCAAGCAAGTCTTCGTCAACGTGTCAATTTCTGGCGTTGTTGTTTGACAAGTAGCACAAGGATTTCTGGCGCCGTAGCCGGGAGATGACTTTTGTTGCCGTAGCAGTCCTCAGGAACAAAAGTAACTACTCACAAAGCATAATCATATTCATGACCAGAGAGGTAATGAGTAGCATCAATGATCTGAACATAAACTCTTCCACCAAGTAATCCAACTAGCATCAACTACAAAGAGTAATTAACACTACTAGCAACCTTACAAGTACCAATCGGGGTCGCGAGACGTAGATTGGTTACAAGTGATGAACTAGGGTTTGGAGATGAGATGGTGCTGATGAAGATGTTGATGATGATGAGTCCCCTCCGGTGAAAGGAGTGTTGGTGATGATGATGGCGACGATTTCCCCCTTCGGGAGGGAAGTTTCCCCGGCAGGATCGTCCTGCCGGAGCTCTGGATTGGTTCTGCTCAAGTTCCACCTCGTGGCGGCGGCAAATCCTCCGAAAAGCCTCCTCCTGATTTTTTTCCAGACCGAAACCCTTCTTGTACCAAAAGAGGGGGGCTAATGGTCGTGCCTAGCAGGCTTGTGGCCACCTGCTGGCGCCCCTCTGGCACTTCTTCGGCCCAGTATTTTTTATAAATCCCAAAAAAAATCATCGTTGATTTTCACGGCGTTTGGAGTTGAGCAGAATAGGTATCTCAAACTTGCTCCTTTTTCAGGCCAGAATTCCAGCTGTCGGCATTCTCCCTCTTCATGTAAACCTTGCAAAATAAGAGAGAAAAGGCATAAGTATTGTACCTTGAAGTGTAATAACAGCCCAAAAAGCGATAAATATCAACATGAAAGCATGATACAAAATGGACGTATCAGGACCAGCTAAAATTAGCATGCAAAGCTCAAGAACAGGGTCACCAAGGCAGCAAAAATACGCGACGTATAAGGCACTAGAGCAAAAACTAATTGGACCAATGGAAGAGTCACTTACCAAGGAGCAATTTCCCCAAAACAGTTTGGTGAATGGTGCTTTGCACAAGGAGATCGAAAATCCCAGCAAGAAGAGCAAGAACAAGGGTTTGAGCTGCGAAACGAATTTTTCTGGAGGTAGGAGAAGCAGATGGGAGCTAGAATAAGTGGAGGGGGTGCACGTGGGCCCCACAAGCCTGGTAGGCGCGGCCAAGGGGGTGCCCGCGCCTCCAAGGCTTCTGGCCCACTGGTGCAACCCCCTGACTAGCTCTTCATCTCATAATATTTAAAAAAATCCAGAAAAAATCATACTTGATTTTCATGGCATTCGGAGAACTTTTATTTTCGGGGTACTTTTCTACAGGACGCTAAAAGCAGAAAAGAGGAGACACTAAAGCTAAATATATCATTTTTCTTCTAAGCAACCGAAGGTGAAAGCTTGGAATCGAGGTTTGTGACTCCTCGATTCATCCATCTCATGGTCATCGAGAGAAATCCATCGATGAGGTTGATCAAGTCTCCTTGACAAACTTTTTCGAATCGCACAAGGAAACGGAGAATTTACGAATAGTCATTAGGTTACCTCAATGGGGATGTGCATATCCCCAACAAGCAAATCATACTTCATCTTAACAGCAGGTATAGGGCATTCAAAGCTCCCAATAAGAATCGATGAAGTTTTTTTGATAGCATTGATGCAATGTACTCGATATTGTTTCTTTGGAAAGTGCACCGTATGCTCATTACAGTTGACATGGAAAGTGACATTGCCTTTGTTGCAATCAATAACAGCCCCTGCAGTGTTTAGAAAGGGTCTTCCAAGGATGACCGCCATGGCATCATCCTCGGGAATATCCAGAATAACAAAGTATGTTAAGATAGTGACGTTAGCAACCACCACAGGCACATCCTCGCAAATGCCGATAGGGAAAGCAGTTGATTTGTCGGCCATTTGCAGAGAGATTTTAGTGGGTGTCAACTTATCTAGTTCAAGCCTACGATAAAGAGAGAGAGAGGCATAACACTAACACCGGCTCCAAGGTCGCATAAAGCAGTTCTAACGTAGTTTCCTTTAATGGAGCATGGTATAGTGGGCACTCCGGGATCACCTAGTTTCTTATGAGTTCCACCCTTAAAGGTGTAATTAGCAAGCATGGTGGAAATCTCATCCTCAGGTATCCTCCTCTTATTAGTCACAATATCCTGCATGTACTTAGCATACGGAGACATTTTGAGCATATCTGTCAAACGCATTTGCAGAAAGACAGGTCTAATCATTTCAACAAATCGCTCAAAATCCTCATCATCCTTTATCTTGGATGGTTTGGGAGGAAAGGGCATGGGTTTCTGAACCCATTGTTCCCTTTCTTTACCATGCTTCCTAGCAGCGAAGTCATTCTTATCGTATCTCTTGTACTTAGGCAGTGGGTTATCAAGACCAACTGGTTCAATCTCCACATCCTTATCGTTGCTAGGTTGAGCATCATCATGAACATCACTATCGATATTATCATTAGGCTCATGTTCATCGCCATATTGTGTTTCGGCATCAGAGGCATAGACATCGTTGCGACTCTCAGGTGTAACAGCATCAGGGTTGCTAGCGTGCAAGTTCCTATCATCTTTCTTCTTCTTCCTAGGATGACTAGGTGCATCAGTGCTAACTCCTTGAGAATCTTATTCAATTCTCTTAGGATGACTCTCGGGATACAAAGGTTCCTGGGTCATTCTACCGCCTCTAGTGACGACTCTGGCAGAATTGTCATTCAACTCATTGAGCAAGTCATTCTGAGGATTAAGTACTTATTCTACTTGATTAGTAACCATAGAGGCATGTTTACTCAAGATCTTAAGATCATTGACGTTTCTGTCCACACAAGCACTTAAATGACTAAGCATACGAGCATTTTGTTCCAATTGCCTGCTAACATAATCATTGAAACTTTGTTGTTTGGCAAAAAAGTTATCAAATTCATCCAGGCATAAGCTAGCAGGTTTATCAAAAGGAATATCACTCTCATTGAATCTACGAAGAGAATTTACTTCTACTACGTGTATCGGGTTATTAAGACCATGGATCTCTTCGATAGGTGGTAGATTTTTGAAATCTTCAGATATAATGCCTTTCTCTTTCATAGATTTCTTAGCTTCTTGCATATCTTCAGGACTGAGGAATAGAATACCTCTTTTCTTCGGAGTTGGCTTTGCAGGTGGTTCATGAATAATCCAAGCATTCTCATTGCACAACATATTATTCAATAGGATCTCAGCTTGTTCTACGGTCCGTTCCCTAAAAACACAACCAGCACAACTATCTAGGTGGTCTTTAGAAGCATTGGTAAGTCCATTATAGAAGATATCAAGTATTTCATTCTTCTCAAGAGGGTGATCAGGCAAAGCATTCAGTAGCTGGACGAGCCTCCCCCAAGCTTGTGGCAGACTCTCTTCTTCAACTTGCGCAAAGTTGTATATTTCCTACAAGGCAGCTTGCTTCTCATGGGCAGAGAAATATTTCTCAGAGAAGTAGTAGATCATATCCTGGGGGCTACGCACACAACCAGGAGCAAGAGAAGTGAACCAAGTCTTAGCATCATCCTTTAGCGAGAAAGGAAACAACTTGAGGATATAGTAGTGGCGGATCTTTTCCTCACTAGTGAATAGGGTGGCTATATAGTGCAGTTTGGTAAGATGGGCTACAACCGTTTCAGACTCATAACCGTGAAAAGGATCAGATTTGACCAGAGTGATTAACTCAGGGTCGATAGAGAACTCATAATCCTTATCGGTCACAAAGATAGGCGAAGTAGCAAACTTCGGGTCGTATTTCATCCTAGCGTTCAAAGATTTTTCTTTCCACTTGCGTAGTAATTTCTCAACATCATAGCTATCCTTACAAGCAAGAAAGTCCTCAGCTATCTCTCCCTCCATAACATAACACTCAGGCATATCACGCAATTCATATCTAGGAGAGATAGTTCTAACAGGCAAAATAGCAAGTTCAACTTCAATAGTATCAGTAGTTTCAGAAGTATCATCACATCTAGCAGCAACTCTAGCAATTTGTGCATCAAGGAATGCACCTAGTGGCAAAGCAGTATCAAGCATAGCATCATCGTAAGCATCATGGGCAGTGGAAGTAGCATCATCAGGCATAGGCGACATATCAAGATTTCTAGTTGGAGGTGGTGTCGCAAACTTACTCATAATTGAAGGTGAATCAAGTGCAAAGATAGATGGCAGTTCCTTACCTGTCCTCGTAGTTGAGGGCAAGACTTTAGTTCTTGGATCTTTCGGATTCCTCATAGTGACCAGCAGACGTAAATCCCAAGTGACTCAGAGAATATAGCTATGCTTCCCCAGCAACAGCGCCAGAAAATAGTCTTGATAACCCACAAGTATAGGGGATCGCAACAGTTTTCGAGGGTAGAGTATTCAACCCAAATTTATTGATTCGACACAAGGGGAAGCCAAAGAATATTCTCAAGTATTAGCAGTTGAGTTGTCAATTCAACCACATCTGAAAGATTTAGTATCTGCAACAAAGTATCAGTAGCAAGGTAGTATGATAGCACCAGTAGCAACAGTAACCGGTAGCAGCAAAGTGACAGCAGTTGCAGCAAAGTAACAGCAGTAGCAACAAAGTAACACTAGCAAGGACCAGTAGGAAAAGCTCGTAGGCATTGGATCGGTGATGGATGATTATGCCGGATGCTATTCATCATGCAACAGTTATAACACGGAGATATATGTAACTAGCTCCAGTTCATCAATGTAATGTCGGCATGTATTCCGTATGTAGTCAGACGTGCTTAGGGAAAAGAACTTGCATGACATCTATTGTCCATCCCTCACGTGCCAGCGGGGTCCTAAAGGAAACTACGGGATATTAAGGTTCTCCTTTTAATAAAGAACCGGACCAACGCATTAACACTTGGTGAACACATGAACTCCTCATACCATGGTCATCTCCGGGAGTGGTTCCAGCTATTGTCACTCCGGGGTTGCCGGGTCATAACACATAGTAGGTGACTCATCTCAGCTGAGCTTCCCTTGCAACGGCACCAGGAATAGTCATGTCGACGGCACCGGGAATCCTTCTGCTGTGGCTACGCCTTAAGGGACTTCCAAGGCAAGTATGCATAGGATTTCCCCCGTGGCGTTGGAGCCTTGCGTTGGTGTTCCCTCGAAGCGGAAAGGGTGAGGTAGCATAAAGGTGGTAAGTATTTCCCTCAGTTTGAGAAACAAGGTATCAATCCAGTGGAGGAGTATCACAAGATCCTGCACAAAAACAAAAGCTTGCTCCCAACGCTATGAAGGGGTTGTCAATCCCTTATAGATTGTTTGCCAAGTGAGAACTGAAAGCAACAAAGTAACAAAGCAAAGTAAAAGCGGAGGTGTAAACGATGGATGTGAATAGACCCGGGAGCCGTAGGGTTTACTAGTGGCTTCTCTCTTAAAAGCAAGTAGACGGTGGGTGAACAAATTACCGTCGAGCAATTGATAGAACCGCGCAAAGTCGTGACGATATCTATGCGAATGATTATATCTATAGGCATCACCTCCAAAACAAGTAGACCGATACTTTTTGCATCTACTACTATTACTCCACACGTCGACCGCTATCCAGCATGCATCTAGTGTATTAAGTCCAAAAGAACAGAGTAACGCCTTAAGCAAGATGACATGATGTAGACGGACAATCTCATATCAACGACAGAGCCCATCTTGTTACCCTTGATGGCAACTACTTAATGTGTGCCTTGCTGCCCCTACTGTCACTCGGAAAGGTCACCACATGGTAGAACCCAAAACCAAGCACTTCTCCCATTGCAAGAATCATAGATCTAGTTGGCAAACAAAACCCAAGACTCGGAGAGACTTATAAGGATATAAAATCATGCATAAAAGAAATCAGCAAAGACTCAAATATATATCATAGATAATCTGATCACAAATCCACAATTCATCGGATCTCGACAAACACACCGCCAAAGAAGATTACATCGGATAGATCTCCATGAAGATCATGGAGAACTTTGTATTGAAGAACCAAGAGAGAGAAGAAGCCATCTAGCTACTAAGTACGGACCCGTAGGTCTGAAGTGAACTACTCACGAGTCATTGGAGGAGCGATGATGGTGATGAAGAAGCCCTCCAACTCCAAAGTCCCCTCCGGCAGGGCGCCGGGAAGGCTCTCCAGATGAGATCTCACGGAAACGGAAGCTTGCGACGGCGGAAAAGTATTTTCGAGGCTCCCCTAATTTTTGGCCGTATTTTAGGGAATATATAAGCCAAGGATCTAGGTCAGGAGCCGGCCAGGGAGGCCACAAGCCCTAACACCGCCGCCTGCCCCCCTGGTGGCAGAGTGGGAGCTCGTGGGCTCCCTGGAGCCCACCTGGCTTGGCGAGAGGCCCCCTGATCTTCTTCCGTTCGGGAAAAAATCATTTCGGGGTTTTTATTCAGTTTGGACTCCGTTCCGAAATCAGATCTAAAAAGAGCCAAAAACAGAGAAAAAACAGGAAGTGGCACTTGGCACTGAATTAGTAAGTTAGTCCCAAAAAAGATATAAAAGGTACATAAAACATCCAAAGACGACAAGATAACAGCGTGAAACCATCAAAAATTACAGATACGTTTGAGATGTATCACTGACTACAACTTGCAAGATAGGATCAAGAACACACATATATTGGCGACTACATAATAGGTTGAGATCTGAAATCATGGCACTCGGGCCCTAGTAACAAGCATTAAGCATGGCAAAGTAGTAGCAACATCAATCTCAGAACATAGTGGATACTAGGTTTCAATCCCCGTCAAAACTAACTCGATTACATGATAGATCTCATCCAACCCATCACCGTCCAGCAAGCCTACGATGAGATTACTCACGAACGGTGAAGAGCATCATGGAATTGGTGATGAAGGAAAGTTGGTGATGACGATGGCGACGAACTCCCCTCTCCGGAGCCCAGAACAGACTCCAGATCTGCTCTCCAGAGGAAGAACAAGAGATGGCGGCGCCTCCGTATCTTAAAACGCGATGAAATCTTCTCCTTGATTTTTTTTCCGGACGAAAGGGACTAAATAGAGATGAGATTGGAGGCGGTGGAGCAACGTGGGCCCCATAAGCCTACCAGGCGCGTCCAGGGGGAGCGCGCCTAGTGGGCTTGTGGGCTGTCACCTCCACCCCTCCGGTTGATTCTTGCGCCGTATATTCCACAAAAATCCCCGTAAATTTATAGGTCATTCCGAGAACTTTTATTTCTACGCAAAAACAACACCATGGAAATTCTGCTAAAAACAGTGTTAGTCTGGGTTAGTTCCATTCAAACAATGCAAATTAGAGTCCAAAACAAGGGCAAACAAGGGAAAAAGTAGATACGACGGAGACGTATCAAGGTCACGCCTAGAGATCCTCCCTCGACTCCCTGCGAGGAAGCAATCCCGGGGCAACTAAATCTAGTTAAGTAACAATTGTAGTTGTATAAGATCAGGGCACAGCTCCAAGTCGTCGTGTAACCGTCGAGACGGCTATTTGGATAGTTAATTTTCATCCCTGCAGGGGTGCACCACATTTCCCGTCACGCTCGATAACACTCTGGCCGGACACACTTTTCTGTGTCATGCCCGGCCTTGGAATATCGACACGTCGCAGCCCCAGCTAAGGCTCAACAGAGAGGCCAGCCCACCGGTCTGATTCCTAACCACAAAGGGTTCGTGGGCCCATTTCCCCCTCATGCTCCTGCATGATGTGTGGGCAGCCGACGTCAGTCCTAGCATCCCTTAATCACAAGCGCGATGCATCTCGGGACCACTCGGGCGCGCGGCGTTACATTGCTGACATCTGAAAAGCTTCGGCTGATACCGCGATGCCGAGTACCCATAATTCTTCCCGCGTAGCCGGGTAGTGCGAAAAGGTCTCCAACCAACCCATATCAAATACCCAAATCCATTATCATTTTAATTAGGCCATCAACACAATCTCGCGGGAATCCACCCGTCTTAACAACTAATCACCAACGATCCCAGTAACATGGTCGAGTAACTGTGTGGTTGTACATCGGGGGGAATTCGAGGTATCACCCTTGTTGGATTCCGGCGAAAGATGTATCCGTCAAGGTGGGCTTAGAGGAATCACCCTCGGGGGTCCCACACTTGAGGGGTTGCACGACAGAGGCATCGTCGGGAATGGTGAAAGAGAAATCATCCTCAATAACCACGACCGACTAGCTATACTATAGAGGTATCATCAAGAGTACTTAGCGAGGTGTCACCCTTGGTACCCGATAGTATCTCTGTAGCGTCGTACAACTAAGGGGGTGTATGTGCTGTGTCGGGTCTGGCTCGTCGATCAAGGATCGAGATTTGAAAACAAAGCGGGGCAACTGGACTATGGGGTCAGGAGGGATGACTGCTCCACTTATACTAAGCAGATTTAAAGTACAATACTGAAAGTAGTAGTTCATCAAAAACAGGCTATGCATCAGATATAGGAGCTAACTACAATAGTAAAAAAATTCTAATGCAAGCATGAGGAAGAAAGAATAGGAGATATAGGGATGATCAAGGGGGTTTGCTTGCCTTGCTGCTCTGCCACAAAAGGCTGGTTGGCACGGTCGTAGATGTACCTAGCAGCACCGTCAGTCTCGGGGTCTACTGGTAAAAAGAGGGGGAAGAAACAATAAATAATAGCAATGGTGCAACACAAAGCATGACATGGCAAGATGCAGGCTAGACATGAGCTAACGCAGCAACATCCGTCATAGACGGGTCGGAAGAATATCAGACTATATTTTCCAGGTCTCTGGCTACTACTGGTTAGGCGGAAAACAATGGAAATGTTCCATGTTTGTTATGCTAGGGACGCGTGACATACGAATGGACCGTTTATCCGGGTTCGTCTCGTTCTGCTGATGAACTTTCAGGTTGAAAATATTTTGATCTCATTTACGGTTAATTTAATATTAATTTTTAAAGTTTTATTTTTTAGGAATTAAAAATAGATGTAATTAATTTAATTAAATGCTATTATGACATCAGCATGATGTCATGCTGGCATCAACAGTTGACTGGTCAACTGACCAGTGGGTCCCATGCGTCATAGACTCAATTTTTAATTAAGATTAAATAATAATTAATCAGATTAATTTAGTGAGGGACCCAAGTGTCATACACTAATTATTCTAATTACCTACTCCCTCCGTCTCAAAATAACTGTCTCAACTTTGTACTAGCTCTCGTATAAAATTGTACTAAGCTTAAGACATTTATTTTGGGACGGATGGAGTATTTAATTAATTAAATAATATATCTAACTATTTATTTATTTATTTGTAATAACATATATTTATTTTTATATTTTATTTTTATTATCATTTTTTTAACAACGTGTGGGGCCTCCGTGTCATAAACAGTGGGTGGGGCTCGCCCCACACGTAAGTAGCACAATGGCCACACACACACACAAAACACACACACAGCCACATATATCTATACATAATGCATTATTTTATATACTTTCATACATACATAGTAATACATACATACATATCTAATACATACACATATTTATTATTATTTTCTCTCTTCTAACATCTCTCTGTTCATCTCTCTCTCAACAGAGAGAGAGGAGGCCATCTTCAAGTTGGAAATATGCCCTAGAGGCCATAATAAATTAGTTATTATTATATTTCTTAGTTCATGATAATCGTTTATTATCCATGCTATAATTGTATTGATTGGAAACACAATACTTGTGTGGATACATAGACAAAACACTGTCCCTAGTAAGCCTCTAGTTGACTAGCTCGTTGATCAAAGATGGTCAAGGTTCCCTGGCCATAGGCAGGTGTTGTCACTTGATAACGGGATCACATCATTATGAGAATCATGTGATGGACTAGACCCAAACTAATAGACATAGCATGTTGATCGTGTCATTTTGTTGCTACTGTTTTCTGCGTGTCAAGTATTTGTTCCTATGACCATGAGATCATATAACTCACGGACACCGGAGGAATGCTTTGTGTGTATCAAACATCGCAATGTAGCTGGGTGACTATAAAGATGCTCTACAGGTATCTCCGAAGGTGTTCGTTGAGTTAGTATGGATCGAGACTGGGATTTGTCACTCCGTGTGACGGAGAGGTATCTCGGGGCCCACTCGGTAATACAACATCACACACAAGCCTTGCAAGCAATGTGACTTAGTGTAAGTCACGGGATCTTGTATTACGGAACGAGTAAAGAGACTTGCCGGTAAACGAGATTGAAATACGTATACGGATACTGACGATCGAATCTCGGGCAAGTAACATACCGAAGGACAAAGGGAATGACATACGGGATTAAATGAATCCTTGGCACTGAGGTTCAAACGATAAGATCTTCGTAGAATATGTAGGATCCAATATGGGCATCCAGGTCCCGCTATTGGATATTGACCGAGGAGTCTCTCGGGTCATGTCTACATAAGTTGTCGAACCCGCAGGGTCTGCACACTTAAGGTTCGACGTTGTTTTATGCGTATTTGAGTTATATGGTTGGTTACCGAATGTTGTTCGGAGTCCCGGATGAGATCACGGACGTAATGAGGGTTTCCGGAATGGTCCAGAAACAAAGATTGATATATAGGATGAGCTCATTTGATTACCGGAAGGTTTTCGGAGTTACCGGGAATATACCGGGAATGACGAATGGGTTCCGGGAGTTCACCGGGGGGTGGCAACCCACCCCGGGGAAGCCCATAGGCCTTGAGGGTGGCACACCAGCCCTTAGTGGGCTGGTGGGATAGCCCAAAAGGGCCCTATGCGCCAAGAAGAGAAAATCAAGAGAAAAGAAAAAAAAAGAGGAGGTGGGAAGGAAGGGAAGGACTCCCTCCCACCAAACCAAGTCCAACTCGGTTTGGGGGGGGAGTCTTCCCCCCTTGGCTCGGCCGACCCCCCCAAGGCAAGGTCCCCTCCCTCCCACCTATATATACGGAGGTTTTAGGGCTGATTTGAGACGACTTTTTTCCACGGCAGCCCGACCACATACCTCCACGGTTTTTCCTCTAGATCGCGTTTCTGCGGAGCTCGGGCGGAGCCCTGCTGAGACAAGGTCATCACCAACCTCCGGAGCGCCGTCACGCTGCCGGAGAACTCTTCTACCTCTCCGTCTCTCTTGCTGGATCAAGAAGGCCGAGATCATCGTCGAGCTGTACGTGTGCTGAACGCGGAGGTGCCGTCCGTTCGGTACTAGATCGTGGGACTGATCGCGGGATTGTTCGCGGGGCGGATCGTGGGACGCGAGGACGTTCCACTACATCAACCGCGTTCACTAACGCTTCTGCTGTACGATCTACAAGGGTACGTAGATCACTCACCCCCTCTCGTAGATGGACATCACCATGATAGGTCTTCGTGCGCGTAGGAAAATTTTTGTTTCCCATGCGACGTTCCCCAACAGTGGCATCATGAGCTAGGTTCATGCGTAGATGTCTTCTCGAGTAGAACACAAAAGTTTTTGTGGGCGGTGATGTGCGTTTTGCTGCCCTCCTTAGTCTTTTCTTGATTCCGCGGTATTGTTGGATTGAAGCGGCTTGGACCGACATTACTCGTACGCTTACGAGAGACTGGTTTCATCGTTACGAGTAACTCCGTTGTTCAAAGATGACTGGCAAGTGTCGGTTTCTCCAACTTTAGTTGAATCGGATTTGACCGAGGAGGTCCTTGGATGAGGTTAAATAGCAACTCATATATCTCCGTTGTGGTGTTTGCATAAGTAAGATGCGATCCTAGTAGATACCCTTGGTCACCACGTAAAACATGCAACAACAAAATTAGAGGACGTCTAACTTGTTTTTGCAGGGTATGCTTGTGATGTGATATGGCCAACGATGTGATGTAATATATTGGATGTATGAGATGATCATGTTGTAATAGATAATATCGACTTGCACGTCGATGGTACGGCAACCGGCAGGAGCCATAGGGTTGTCTTTATAACTAACGTTTGTGCTTGCAGATGCGTTTACTATTTTGCTAGATCATAGCTTTAGTAGTAATAGCATGAGTAGCACGACAACCCCGATGGCGACACGTTGATGGAGATCATGTTGTGACGCCGGTGACAAGAAGATCGTGCCGGTGCTTTGGTGCTGGAGATCAAGAAGCACGCGATGATGGCCATATCATGCCACTTATGAATTGCATGTGATGTTAATCCTTTTATGCACCTTATTTTGCTTAGAACGACGGTAGCATTATGAGGTGATCTCTCACTAAAATTTCAAGACGAAATTGTGTTCTCCCCGACTGTGCACCGTTGCTACAGTTCGTCGTTTCGAGACACCACGTGAAGATCGGGTGTGATAGACTCAACGTTCACATACAACGGGTGCAAAACAGTTGCGCACGCGGAACACTCGGGTTAAGCTTGACGAGCCTAGCATGTGCAGACATGGCCTCGGAACACATGAGACCGAAAGGTCGAGCATGAATCGTATAATTGATATGATTAGCATAGAGATGCTTACCACTGAAACTATTCTCGACTCACGTGATGATCGGACTTGAGATAGTGGATTTGGATCATGTACCACTCAAATGACTAGAGAGATGTACTTTTTGCGTGGCAGTTCTTAAGTAATATGATTAATTGAACTAATTGTCATGAACATAGTCTAATGGTCTTTGCGAATTACGATGTAGCTTGCGCTATAGCTCTACTGGTTTTATATGTTCCTAGAGAAAATTTAGTTGAAAGTTGATAGTAGCAGACTTTGCAGACTGAGTCTATAAAACCAAGGATTGTCCTCGTTGCTGCACAGAAGGCTTATGTCCTTAATGCACCACTCGGTGTGCTGCACCTCGAGCGTCGTCTGTGGATGCTGTGAACATCCGACATACACGTTTCTGATGACTACACGTTAGTTCAGTACAAAAATACTTAATGGCTTAGAAGTAAGGCGCCGAAAACGTTGTAAAACGTCATGGAACATAAGTGATGTTCTAAAGAGATGAAATTGTGATTTCATGCTTGTGCCCTTGTTAAGAGGTACGAGACCTCTGACAAGATTCTTTGTCCACAAAGTAAAGGAGAAAGGCTCAATCGTTGAGCATGTGCTCAGATTATCTGAGTACGACAATCGCTTGAATCAAGTGGGAGTTAATCTTCCAGATGAGATAGTGATAGTTCTCCAAAGTCACTGCCACCAAGCTGTGAGAGCTTCATGATGAACTATAACATATCAAGGATACATACAATGATCCTTGAGCGATTCGCGATGTTTGACACTGCGAAAGTAGAAATCAAGAAGGAGCATCAATAGTTGATGGTTTGTAAAACCACTAAGTTTCAAGAAGGGCAAGGGCTAGAAGGGATACTTCGTGAAATGGCAAAACAGTTGCTGCACTAATGAAGAGACCCAAGATTAAACCCAAACCCGAGACTAAGTGCTTCTGTAATGAGGGGAACAGTCACTGAGGCGGAGCAACTCAAGATACTTGGTAGATAAGAAGGCTGGCAAAAGTCAAAAGAAGTGTATTTGATATACATGATGTTGATGTGTACTTTACTAGTACTTCTAGTAGCATGAGGGTATTGGATACCGGTTCGGTTGCTAAGTGATTAGTAACACGAAATGTAAGCTACGACATAAACGGAGACTAGCTAAAGGCGAGGTGACGATACGTGTTGGAAGTGTTTCCAAGGTTGATATGATCAAACGTCGCACGCTCCCTCTACCATCGGGATTGGTGTTAAACCTAAATAATTGTTATTTGGTGCTTGCGTTAAGCATGAACATGATTGGATCGTGTTTATTGCAATGCGATTATTCATTCAAGGAGAATAATGGTTACTCTATTTGCTTGAATAATCACCTTCAATGGTTTATTGAATCTCGATCGTAGTGTTACACATGTTCATAATATTGGTGCCAAAAGATACGAGTTAATGATGATAGTACCACTTACTTGTGGCACTGCTGCTTGAGTCATGTTAGTATAAATTGCATGAAGAGGCTCCATGCTGATGGATCTTTGTACTCACCTGATTTCGAATCACTAGTGACATGCAAATCATATCACATGAGCAAGGCCTTGTTTTCATTGAGATGAAACAAGATAGTAACTTGTTGGAAGTGATACATTTTGATGTATGCAGTCCAATGGGTGCTGAGGCACGCAGTGGATATCATTATGTTCTTACTTCAATGATGATTTGAGTAGATACTAGAGTATTTACTTAATGAATCACAAGTCTGAAATATTGAAAAGTTCAATTCTGTTTCGGAGTGAAGTTCGTCGTAACAAGAGGATAAACTGTCTACGATATGATCATAGAAATGAATATCGGAGTTACGAGTTTTGGTATGCAGTTAAGACAATGTGGAAATTGTTTCGCAGTTCATGCCACCTGGAACATCATAGTGTGATGATGTGTCTGAACATCATAGCCACGCACTATTTGGTATGGTGCACACTAAGATGTCTCTTATCGAATTACCACTATCGTTTATGGGTTATGCATTAGAGACAACCGCATTCACTTTAAATAGGGCACCACGTATTTCCGTTGAGATGACATAGTATAGACTGAGGTTTAGAGAAATCTGAACTGTCGTTTCTTGAAAGTTTGGGGCTTCGACACTTATGTGAAAAAGTTTCAGTCTGATAAGCTTGAACCCAAAGCGGATAAATGCATCTTCATAGGATATCCAAAATAGTTGGGTACATCTCCTATCTCAGATCCGAAAGCAAAGTGTTTGTTTCTAGAAACGGATCCTTTCTCGAGGAAAGGTTTCTCTCGAAAGAATTGAGTGGGAGGGTAGTAGAACTTGATGAGGTTATTGAACCATCACTTCAACCAGTGTGTAGCAGGGCGCAGGAAGTTGTTCCTGTGGCACCTACACCAATTGAAGTGGAAGCTGATGATGGTGATCATCAAGCATCGGATCAAGTTACTACAAGCCTCGTAGGTCGACAAGGTCACGTACTACTGCAGAGTGGTACGGTAACCCTGTCTTGGAGGTCATGTTGTTGAGCAAGAGTGAACCTACGAGTTATGGAGAAAGCAATGGTGGGCCCGAATTCTGACAAATGGCTGGAAGCCATGAAATCCGAGAGAGGATCCATGTGTGAAAACAAAGTATAGACTTTGGTAGAACTACTTGATGGTCATAGGACTATTGAGTAAAATGGATCATTAAAAGAAGACAGACGATGATGGTGATAAGTCACTATAAAGAAAAGCTCGACTTGTCGCAAAGATGTTTTCGACAAGATCAAACAGTTGACTATGATGAGACTTTCTCACTCGTAGCGATGCTAAAGGTCTGTTAGAATTATGTTAGTTGTTGATGCATTATTTATGAAATATTGCATGTAGGATGTCAAAACATTGTTTCCTCGACGGTTTTCCTGAGCAAACATTGTATGTGATACAACCAGAAGGTTTTGTCGATCCTAAAGATGCTAGCAAGTATGCAAGCTCCAGTGATCCTTCAATGGACTGGTGCAAGCATCTCGGAGTTGGAATATACACTTTGATGAGATGATCAAAGATTTTGGGTTTGTACAAGGTTTATGAGAAACTTGTATTTCCAAAGAAGTGAGTGGGAGCATTATAGAATTTCTGATAGGTATATGTGGTTGACATATTGTGGATCAGAAGTAATGTAGAATTTCTATAAAGCATACAAGGTTGTTTGAAAGAAGTTTTCAAAGGAGTACCTGGATTACACTACTTGAACGTTGAGCATCAAAGATATATGGAGATAGATCAAAAGCGCTAAATAGAAGTTTCAACAAGATGCATGCCTTGACAAGTTTTTGAAAGAGTTCAAAATAGATCAGCAAAGAAGGAGTTCTTGGTTGCGTTGTGAGGTGTGAATTTGACTAAGACTCAAAACCCGACCACAGCAGAATAAAGAGAATAGACGAAGGTCGTCTTCTATGCCTTAGCCGTAGATTCTAAAGTATGCCATGCTGTGTACCGCACCTGATGTGTGCCTTGACTCAAAATCTGTTGAGAGGTACAGAGAGTGATCCATGATTGAATCACTAGCAGCGGTAAAAATTTATCCTTAGTAACTAGTGGACTAAGGAATCTTTCTCGATTATGGAGGTGGTTAAAGAGTTTGTCGTAAAGGGTTACGTCGATGCAAGCTATGACACTAATCCGAATAACTATGAGTAGTGAAACGGATTCGTATAGTAGAGTAGATATTTGGAGCATTTCCGAATAGCACGTAGTAGCAGCATCTATAAGATAACATAAAGATTTGTAGCACGACCGTAGAATTATAAGGTGATCCCTCACTAAAATTTCAAGATAAAATTGTGTTCTCCCCGAGTATGCACCGTTGCGAAAGTTCGTTGTTTCGAGACTCCACGCGATGATCGGGTGTGATAGACTCTACGTTCGCATACATCGGGTGTAAGAAAGTTTTACACACGCGGAACAGACGAGTTAAACTTGACGAGCCTAGCATGTACATACATGGCCACAGAACACAGGAGGACAAAAGGTCAAACATGAGTCATATAGTAGATATGATCAACATGGAGATGTTCACAATTGAATCCACCTCATCTCACGTGATGATCGGACAAGGGTTGGTAGATTTGGATCACCTACCACTTGAATGACCAGAGGGATGTCAATTTGAGTGGGAGTTCTTAAGTAGTATTATTAATTGGGCTCATTATCATGTACATAGTCAAAATTGTTGGAAATATGCCCTAGAGGCAATAATAAATTAGTTATTATTATATTTCTTAGTTCATGATAATCGTTTATTATCCATGCTATAATTGTATTGATTGGAAACACAATACTTGTGTGGATACATAGACAAAACACTGTCCCTAGTAAGCCTCTAGTTGACTAGCTCGTTGATCAAAGATGGTCAAGGTTTCCAAGCCATAGGCAAGTGTTGTCACTTGATAACGGGATCACATCATTGGGAGAATCATGTGATGGACTAGACCCAAACTAATAGACGTAGCATGTTGATCGTGTTATTTCGTTGCTACTGTTTTCTGCGTGTCAAGTATTTGTTCCTATGACCATGAGATCATATAACTCACGGACACCGGAGGAATGCTTTGTGTGTATCAAACGTCGCAACGTAACTGGGTGACTATAAAGATGCTCTACAGGTATCTCCGAAGGTGTTCGTTGAGTTAGTATGGATCGAGACTGGGATTTGTCACTCCGTGTGACGGAGAGGTATCTCGGGGCCCACTCGGTAATACAACACCACACACAAGCCTTGCAAGCAATGTGACTTAGTGTAAGTTGCGGGATCTTGTATTACGGAACGAGTAAAGAGACTTGCCGGTAAACGAGATTGAAATAGGTATGCGGATACTGACGATCGAATCTCGGGCAAGTAACATACCGAAGGACAAAGGGAATGACATACGGGATTATATGAATCCTTGACACTGAGGTTCAAACGATAAGATCTTCGTAGAATATGTGGGATCCAATATGGGCATCCAGGTCCCGCTATTGGATATTGACCGAGGAGTCTCTTGGGTCATGTCTACATAGTTGTCGAACCCGCAGGGTCTGCACACTTAAGGTTCGACGTTGTTTTATGCGTATTTGAGTTATATGGTTGGTTACCGAATGTTGTTCGGAGTCCCGGATGAGATCACGAACGTCACGAGGGTTTCCGGAATGGTCCGGAAACGAAGATTGATATATAGGATGACCTCATTTGATTACCGGAAGGTTTTCGGAGTTACCGGGAATGTACCGGGAATGACGAATGGGTTCCGGGAGTTCACCGGGGGGGAACCCACCCCGGGGAAGCCCATAGGCCTTGGCGGTGACACACCAGCCCTTAGTGGGCTGGTGGGACAACCCAAAAGGCTCTATGCGCCAAGGAGAAGAAAATCAAGAGAGAATGAAAAAAAAGGAGGAGGTGGGAAGGAAGGGGGACTCCCTCCCACCAAACCAAGTCCAACTCGGTTTGGGGGGGGGGGGGAGAGTCCTCCCCCTTGGACTCGGCCGACCCCCTTGGGGCTCCCTGAGCCCCAAGGCAAGGTCCCCTCCCTCCCACCTATATATACGGAGGTTTTAGGGCTGATTTGAGACGACTTTTCCACGGCAGCCCGACCACATACCTCCACGGTTTTTCCTCTAGATCGCGTTTCTGCGGAGCTCGGGTGGAGCCCTGCTGAGACAAGGTCATCACCAACCTCCGGAGCGCCGTCACGCTGCCGGAGAACTCTTCTACCTCTCCGTCTCTCTTGCTGGATCAAGAAGGCCGAGATCATCGTCGAGTTGTACGTGTGCTGAACGCGGAGGTGCCGTCCGTTCGGTACTAGATCATGGGACTGATCGCGGGATTGTTCGCGGGGCGGATCGAGGGACGTGAGGACGTTCCACTACATCAACATGTTCTCTAACGCTTCTGTTGTACGGTCTACGAGGGTACGTAGATTACTCATCCCCTCTCGTAGATGGACATCACCATGATAGGTCTTCGTGCGCGTAGGAAAATTTTTGTTTCCCATGCGACGTTCCCCAACACTTCACCTACTCCTCTCACAGGAAAACGAAGGTGTCGGAACGAGACGACGAACATCGGAACGGTACCGGGAGGGGGGGAAAGGAGGATACCTGGGAGGAGCCCGAAAAAGGGCTCACTGGCATTGCCGGGGAAAGGGGCGGCGAGGCTCGGTGGATCCGTTGAGGAGGAGGATGAGGAAGCCGGTGGTGCGGTGAAGGTCACCGGAGGAGCTTCAGTGGGGGCGTCGGAGGTGATGGTGATGTGGCGGTTCCGGTAGGAGAGGAGGCGCCGAGGAGGAGGGGCTCGACCGGCACGGGGCTGAAGGAGGCCGTAGAAGGATGGGGCCGTCGGAGGGCCGGTCGTGGTCGGAGGGCGACAGCCCGGCACGGGGCTGGCCATGGCGCGGCTGGGGGACGGGGAGGGCACTGCCGTCGTGGGGAGAAGCGGCACGGTGAGGGAGATCCAGGAGGGAGGGGGTGGCCGGCGAATGCGTGGGGGAACGGGGATCCCGGGCGATGGGGGGTGGCGAGCGGGATCCAGTGGATTGCGGGGGCGAGGGGGGACCTATCGACGGGAGGAGAGGCAGGGCGAGCGGGAGGGGTTTTGGCGCGGCATGCGAGACAGAGAGGAGGGAGCGCGTGGGGTGGGCATTCGCTGGATCAGGCGAGGGGAGAGGGGTCGTGAGGGAGTAGCGCGGTAGTTGGGGTTGTGGGGGAACGAGCGCCAGGGGGGTTGGTGGCGAGGGAAGTGGGTTCCCTCGTCCCAACGGTGGCGGCAGGAGGGAGCTGGGAGTGGCACGGAGTCTAGGGTTGCCCCAGTGGGAGTGGGCCGGCCAGGCTGGGCCGAGGCCCAAGGGAGAGGGGGTTGTTTTCCTTTTTTATTAGTTATTAATTTGCACCACACTTTTGCATTTAGTTTACGTAGCAAACAATTTTTTTATTACTGAAACTTTGCTCGTAAATCAAGCACAATATATTGGGGTGCCACAAAAATATTCAAATTATTTTGTAAGGTTTAGATATTTTTAGAAATTGAAACGATCAATTTAATTGCTGTTGTCCCACATTAAATTTCCTAGGGTCATTTTGGTAGTTGAGGTGATGGTGTTTTCCTTAACATAATTACCTATGGAATATTTACAACCAAACCAAGATTTTTCTTCTATGTTCTGAAGAAATAATTTATTTGAATTGATATTAAATTTGAAATTTGGCTTCGATTTTATTAAGTGACAATCTAGCTCAGTTAAATATGATGACCTAGCATCATTAGGGTGCGGTTACTGTAGCTTAACTACCGGGGTGTCACAAAACCGCTAAAAGGTTCCCTCTGTCTAATTTCAACAAACTGAATGCTTTGTAGAATCGCACCCATAAGGGTGTGATTTTCATCGGCAATCGATGAGCCGGATAAATCCTCCTCCATCATTACAGGCTAATCGGCCGTAGCCCATTCTATCACGGGCGGCACCGGAGGCAGCATTGAAGACGTTGGAGGATCGGAGGCCCCTGGAGTTGTCTTCGAAGGAAGCTAGGACGAATCGTGTCCCCCTCTCCACTCGTCAGGAGGGTATCAACCTCCTGGGTTTCGGTGACCGAGGCGTGAACCTCGGCCGGAACCTCTCGGTCTTCGGTCGTCGACGTATGAACCTCGGCCATCACCACCTCGTCCCCCCGTGTTAGGAGGGTCCTGGTGGGATAACACCTCTGCGGCCTCGTCCGAAGCCTAAGGAAGGGTAGTACGGGACGCATTCCCGCTCTCTACTAGCTCGGCCAGTGGTGAACCCCCCCCCCCCTCCGAGACCTGGTCCGTCAAGAGATTTCAGGCAGGGTTGCATTAGGGAAAAGCGCACGTTTGTTTATTAATAACAGCTAAGGAAAACTCCATTACATAAATTCTGGATTCCATACCTTTGGACTCGGGCCTTGATCCTTGGGGTCCTCCGGAAGCCCTCTCGAAGGCCTCGGAGTCTTCATCAGAATCGGACTGTCGTCAGGTAGGACGAACTTGCTCCTGCAGGGTCTCTTCGGGGCCTGAGGAGACAACCCTCCTCGGCCTCCTCCGATGTCGCCCTCTTTATTGTTTGAGGGAGTCTTTCTCCTCCTCTTCCTCCGCATCCTCTTCCTTATAGGCGGAGCAAGTACAGGTGTCTCCGGACTTCGTATCCGGATGACCCCTCCAGCGGAGGCCCCGCGGGTCACCCTCTTCTTCTTCTCATTTTACAACCAGCATAGCGGTCAATAATGGCGACCTGGGGTCCTCAGGCAGGGGGGCTAGGCCGTTTATTTTCACGGCCTTGTCCAGCCAGCCCTCCACGGACAGTGTGGGAAAGGATAAGATGCTTGCTAAAATATAAAGCTTTGAATAAGAGTAAAATATCGGTCATACCTTCAAAGGAGGGTTATCGGCATCTAAGCCGACGTCCTCTTCCTCAGTCGGCCATTCCAGTTGATGTTTGAACAATACCTTCCACAATTTCTCGTGGGTAGTGTGGTACAACTAGCGCACGGTGTCGGGCTCGCCGAGGTTTTAGGACCACATTGGTGTATCTCGATGTTGGTAGGGTAGGATGCGGTGACAGAGCGTGACCTGAATCACGTTGGTCAGCTCGATATTCGCCGCCACCATAGGCGTGATGCGCTTCTGCAACGACTTCACCACCGAGGTTGATCCCAAATAAAGATGTCTTCTAACCCACGAGGTTAGCCTCTTAGGGAGTCCGGATCTGAACACCACATGTGCTGACTAGTTTGTTTCCCGAGGTTCGGTGATGTAAAACTAGTCTTTTTACCATGCTTTGATGGTATCAATAAAAGTATTCTCCGGCAATTCGACTCGGGGGAGTTTGCTGATCGCAGATCCTCCATAGTAGGCGTGTTGGCCGCATACCATCTTCAGCTTGACGTTGAAAGTCTTGAGTCGTAGGCCGAAGTGCGGTTGAACCCGCAGGAAGGCCTCAGAAATGGTGATGAAAGCTGAGATGTGCATAAATGAGTTCGGAAGAAGATCGTGAAATCTAACCCATAGAAGAACATCAGGCCCCTCACAAAGGGGCGGAGCAGGAAGCCTAGTCCTTGGATGAAGTGAGGGACGAACACCACCCTCTCGCCTGGCTTTGGTGTAGGCACCACGTGGCCTTTTTCAGTGTACGATGGGCAATGTCGGGCGAGAGATAGCCGACGTGCTTTAACTTCGGGATATCCTTGTTAGAGACGCATGAGACCTCCCACTTGCCTTGGGAACCCGAGTCGGCCATGGCTAAGCTTGGGGAAGGGCGTCTGGGAGAAGACAGAAAATGAAATGGATCTAGGCGCTTGGAGCTTGAATGAAAGGGTGGTCGAGTCTAGAATGCATGTGGTGGCTTTGAGGATCTTTTTTCCCCTTTATGGGGGGCGTAAGGCCAAGGGATCCCGTTTACTGCGCCGCAAGCCTTGCCACTTCCTGAAACGACCACGTTGTTGAACGCGCGCGTGATAACCCAAGCCATTATTTGTATCCCCTCAAACACGGGGCACGATCTCCTCATTGATAAGACATGCCCATGGGAAAGTTGCATCGAGTTGCGATTCAAGTTTTTTCATAACTCGTATCGCCTACTTTCGTCACGAAGGTTGTCAAATGAGGAATTGTTCACACCTGGGCTTTTAAGCCTTCAGATTAAGCAATGCCTCTTTTAAAGGATCGACATCATCAAACGACCAAGTCAAAACCAGGCGAACATTAAGGTAACTCGCCTTGCTAGACGATTACTCATGATACGAGGAGCTATCGAAGACCATATACGTCAGCATTGAGGCCAGTTCGGGGGCTATTGAAGGAGTCCAGAACTAAGGGGTCCTCGGACGACCGACCCATTTCTTACAGGCCGACCTAATGGGCTATGTTGTTAAAGACCGGACTGCATGACGACCTTGTATTCAAGAAGGAAAGCTCCTAAGATTGGCGTGTCATCCAAGTTAAGTAGGCTATATCGGCGCATTTGTTCCTGACTGGAGGTCGGTTGTATGTAACCCTAGGAACCCTTGGTGTCTATATAAACCAGAGGGTTTCGTCCGCATAGGCAAATTGACTCATCTAGGGTTTTAGCTCATAGATCTTGAGGTAGATCAACTCTGTAATTCTCATCCACATCAATATAATGAAGCAGGACATAGGGTTTTACCTCCTCAAGAGGACCCGAACATGTGTAAAACATTGTCTCCTTCGTCCCCTGTAACCCATCTATTCGAGGTTCACAGCTCGGGAACCGCTACCCAAGATCCGTCGGTTTTGACGCCATCACCAACTGTAAGTCCTTATTCCAAAGTGTAAACGACAATAAGAAGCTTGAGACACAAAATGAAGAGTATGTAAACTAGATTGAAAGTTTAAAGACACAACTCGGACAAGCCACTGACAAAACAAGAGACTGAAAGGTGGAATGTTCGGTAAGTAACATGTTGAGCTGTATATTGAAATGACTTTTGAAATCTGATCAACGATTCCATTCTTTTGGTGCACTACTCTTGACCATGCATCCCCAGGAAGAAGCCAGTTTGTTTTGTGGCGATCTTTTAAGAGATTTTTCCCTGAGTTATCAGTGTTGCCGCAAAGCGATCATAAGCATGCTAAAGGCCTTATGGCTAGCCGAGAAGCCCTCGAAAAGGATGTCGGAACTAGGTCAGCGCATTAAAGGGGATCGAAGCCAATTTGAGTTGTGGAAGACGTCGTGCTGCCAAGATGGTGCTCGGGAGGCGTGGGCAATGGTAAAGACAAGGTTTAAAAATCTCAATCTCGAAGAAATTGCACGAGTCGGGACTGCTGGCCCCGATGGTCAAGAGGTGCCACTTCACCTGATTTATGACCAACTGATGCCCGCCGCACATTTGTCGCTACAATATTGCCATTTAGATGCAATAATTGATAACTTAGATCAGCAGCCTAACACATGAATTGATGGAACTGAGTATTTGCAATTCTCCGTCCGATGTGTAAATGTTATCTTAACCAACCATCCGCTTCTACCTTCCTGGATAACCTTCAGGAAGTGTTCCGTACTATATAACCTGTAAAATCAGCAAACAGTTTGAGGAACCAGGCATTCCGGCCAATTGATGCTACCAGATAGATAATTATTGTGGAGTAATGCTAAATTACTTTTTTTTCTTTAGCAAGAAACATCTTCCCAAGGAAATAGTTCCTTATAGGTTCCTTTCTTGGGGGTTTGTGAGCATCCGCTTTGTATGGAGCTATTGTATGTTCGGGGATTTTACCCCTTGGTGTTAGCCACCATATTATTGTTATTTACCCTCCTTTGCCAGACCAATTTGTCATTAAGAACCCTAGTTTTAGGCTTCACCCGTTTGAGGTACGTATCCAGATTACCCGGTCATAACAATCGCGGAGGTGCTCCCTTTATCCTCTAGCCGAACAATCGGGAACATATAGGATAAACTCAGGAGCCAGGAAAACCATCTTGGAAAAATCCTAAGTTAAATTTAGTGAGTATTGAGGCTTTAAGTAAAGGAAGAAAAGACACATTATAGAAAATAATTCATAAATTTATTATTATCGGCTTTACAAAGCCCCCAGGTGCCTATAGAAATTAGATATTTCACGGACACAATTCGGTTAATCCGAACATGAACTCAATACGCTAATCCCCTTTGACACAGGAAAAAAAGATACAAATATTTAAAAAGATAACGAGGAAATCGGTAAATGTAACTGCGTCAGCTTAGCTGTAGAAACACCCAAGACGATCCGCATTCTAGGGATTTGGTTCGAGCCGATTGTCTGATGCATTTCGGAGACGATGTGCCCCTCCGGTAAGTACGTCGTTGTTTATGAAGGGGCCCTCCCATTTGAGTGAAAGTTTGTTATTTTTATTCTCAGGGAGGTATAGCACAAGCTCGCCCACGTTGTAAGTCTTTGCCCGAACTTCCTTGCTCTGATAGCGCCGAGCCTGTTGTTGATAAAAGGTGGATCGTGCCAGGGCTATATCGCGCTCCTCTTCAAATGTGTCCAATTCACCATGCCGATCTAACTCGGCTTCTTTTTCCTCGTACATGCGCACTCTAGGTGCTTCACGATAATGTTAAAGTGGAGGACTGCCTCTACCCCGTAGACCATGGAAAATGGTGTGTAACCTGTAGACCTCTTCGAGGTTTTTCGTAGGCCCCACAATATGGAGTCGAGCTCCTCTACCCAATGGCAATCAGACTCTTTAAGAGACCGAACTAGACGAGGCTTAATGCCGCTCATAATAAGGCCATTAGCTTGTTCGACCTGTCCATTTCTTTGTGGTTTGTAGACGGAGGCGTAGTCGAGCTTGATGCCCAAATTCTTGCACCGGTCCATAACCTCTTGAGTTGTAAAATTGGACCCATTATCCATGATTATACTATGCAGAACGCCATAACATTGAACCACATCGGATATAAACTCGATGACCGGCTCGGATTTGGTAGAAGTTACTGGTTTAGCTTCGATCCACTTTGTGAATTTATCAACCATACTAGTAAATACTTATTTTTCTTGGATCCTCCTTTCAAAGGCCTAACCATATCCAGCCCCCATACTGTGAATGGCCAAGTGATCGGTATTGTCCAAAGATTTGTTGCAAGCATGTGTCTATGGTTTGCGAAGAGTTGACATCCAACACAATGTTGGACAAGCGCATGAGCGTCCGCTCAAGCTGTTGGCCAAAAGGAACCAGCTCGGAATGCCTTCCCTACCAGGGCTCTAGCCATCGCGTGATGGCCACCCATACATGCATGTATTTAAGCCAAGATTTGTTTACCTTCTTCTTTGGATATGCATCACTGGAGGACACCGGTAGTGCTTTTTCTATACAGTTTCCCTTCGTGTACTTTGTAAGACTTGGATCTTTGAACTATCTGTCTTGCTTCTATCTGGTCATCGGGGAGTTCCTCGTGAAGGAGGTAACCGGGAAGGATTCGGTCCATGGTGCGATTATAGCCATGATTTCATGGACTGAGAGCATTTCCTCTAATGCGGATCCACCAATGGTTTGATCATCTGGCTCAATTGTATGGCGAGCATTTTGCTCCTTCTCTATGGTTTCAATATCCCCATGCCCACCCTTCCATACCATGGAAGGTTTAAACAATCATTCCAAGAAGGTATTTTTGGGGAGAGGGTCACGTTTAGCACCCATGCGAGCGAGGATATCGGCGGCCTCATTATTATCCCTAGAGATGTGATGGAACTCTAATCCTTTGAACCGAGCCAATAATATAAGGACAACATTCCTATAAGCTACCATCTTCAGATTTTTGGCATCAAAATCGCCATTGATTTCGGAGATAGCAAGGTTCCAGTCTCCTTGTATCTCCAGCCTTTGTACTCCCATCGAAGTTGACATCCTTAAGCCATGTAGGAGAGCTTCGTATTCGGACGCGTTATTGGAATGAATAGACATGATTTGTTGAACGTACCGAATATTGTCGCCACTGGGGGATGTAAGTATGACAACAACCCTTAGGCCAGCTAGGGTCTTGGAGCCGTCAAAGTACATCATCCAATGGGAGTATGTGCTATACTATTTAGGGAGTTCGGCTTCCGTCCATTCTACTAGAAAGTCAACCAATACATGATATTTAATATCTTGGAGTGGCTTGTATATAATTTCAAAGGGTAATAGCTATTTGTGCTATTTAGATATGCGTCGAGTTGCATCATTATTGATAATTATGTCTTTCAAGTGTACCACAAATGCTACCATTACCGAGCACTCTTGAAGGTAGTGTCAGAGCTTGCGTGATACCATGAAGACTGTATAGGCTATCTTTTTGTAGTGAGGGTAGCGAGTCTTGCACGGGGTGAGGACTTTAGACACATAGTAGACTGGCTTTTGTACCCGTAATTTGTCGTATGTGGCTTCTCGTTCGACCACAAGTACTATGGTGACAACCTGATTCATGGACGATATGTACAATAGCATTGGTTTCTGTGTTGAGGGTGCTGTCAGTATTGGGTTGCTGGCCAACAATGTTTTGATTTCTTCCAGGTCTATTGTTGCCACTTCAGTTGAGAGATCGATAGAAGAGGTTTCTAGAGGGGACCGAATAGACTACTTGCACAATTAAAATCCTAGCCTTTTCCCAAATTAATGGTTGGCAGATTTTAGCGATTCTAACAAATCTAATGCACCCTACACATGCTAGTCAAGAAATATGGAAGAGGAAAAGTAAAGACTTTGCACATGTAGTAAGGAGTAGAGTTTAGGAAGATCAAACACGAATAAGTTGAAACAGTATTTTTTGGCATGGTTCCGATAGGTGGCGCTATCGTACGTCCATGTTAGTGGAGACTTCAACCCACGGAAGGTAACGATTACGAGAGCCCACGGAGGGCTCCACCCACAAGGGGTCCACGAAGAAGCGGTCTTGTCTATTCCATCATGGCTTCCGTCCACACAGGGCTAGCCTCACTCACGGTAGATCTTCATGAAGTACGTGATCTCCTTGCCCTTACAAACATCTTGGTTCAACCCCACAACACGAAGTAGGACGCTCCCAAGCGACACCTAACCAATCTAAGAGGCACCACCCTCCAAAAGGTAACAGATGTGGTAGAATGATGAACTCCTTGACCTTGTGCTTCTAAACATAGTCTCCTCAACACTCAATCATTCTCTCTCATATTTGGCAGGGGTAGGAGAGATTGATCTTGTGGAAAGCAACTTGGGGAGGCTAGAAATCAAGGTTCAAATGGTTGGAATGGAATCTCTTGATCTCAACACATGAGTAGGTGGCTCTCTCTCTCAGAAAAATGGATCTGGCAAAGAAGTGTGTGTTCTGAGTGCTTCCTCTACGAATGAGAGGTAGGCGGAGGGGTATATATAGGCAACCCTCAAAATCCTACCGTTACACCATAATTCACCAACTCGGTGACACCGAAATTACAAACTCGGTGGTACCGACTTGCTCAAAAGGTAGCAACTTTGACTCTCGGTGGAACCGATATACACAACTCGGTGGTACGGAAAAGGTGACTAATAGTCAGATGACACAAGTTTGTGACAGCGAAACTCAAACTCAAAAATTCTGATTTTGTGTACCAAGGCAACAGAAAGTTGGTCACTTGAACTCAGTAGCACCGATGCAGTTTTGGTTACACAGAAATGGTACGACTTGGCTAGGATATGTCTAAGTTTGAAATCGGTAGGGCCAAATGGTAAATGTTGGTGGCACCGATTTTGGATATTTGGCTTGGGACATATATATTTTGTGGAAGAGTGGCTGAGTATTTTTGGTAGCTAACACTAAGCACTTGAGCAACCAATTCATCATAACAACTCATCCCCTTTTAATAGTATTGGCTTTCCTATGGACTCAGATGTGATTTCTCACAAAGTGTAAAATGAAGAGTCTTCTTGCTTGAAGCTTTAGCCAATCCTATTCCTTCATTCATCAAGGGGCTTCTCCACTAAATCCTATAGGCAAAGCTGTCTATAGACTAAATGTGAAATATACTAGGTAAAAGTGTTAGTCCAAGAGTGATTGTATGTTGTCATGAAATATCAAAACCACCAAGGGAGCATATGTGCTTTCAATATCCATCTTTTTGGTAATTGATGACAACATACAATCAAAGCTTAAAATAAAGGTATGCGTTAGAACATGACAACTTGGAAAGATACATGACTAGTACAAGCTACCCCTAAATGTGTGCAATCCCTTTTAAAGGATACTCCCGCCGTCCGTGAATAAGTGTACAACTAGCTTTTGTCGAAGGTCAAAGTTTTAAAATTTTGACCCATTTTATAGAAAAGAATAGTAGCATATATGAAATCAGATTGTTACATTATGGAACTGTATTTCTAAACAAATCTAGTGCTACTAATTTAGTGCCATAAATGTTGTTACTTTTTCCTATAAAGTCGGTCAAAATTTTAAAATTTTGACTTAAAACAAAAGATAGATGTAAACTTATTCCTGGATGGAGGGAGTATTTGCTTTGGACTGCATGGGCACACACAAGGTAGAAAGGACAAGACAAGCCATATAGATCTTGGCTATATGCATCAAACATATGTGAATGTAGAACTTCCATGCTCATGACTCACTCTTGCAAACAATATGCGCAAGAGACAAGAGATCATCATGAACAGGGATATGATGCATATACTTACCTTGATGTTCATGAGCGTCTTAGCAGTATTAGTACACTTGGGAAAACAAATGTTTGATAACATAAGAATACTTTATTGTAAAGATGCAAAGAGCTTCTAAAGTACCAAGATATTGAAGACATGTTGAAAATAGGATTTGATGATAGATATTTTTCCAAGCGAATTTAGAACTTTCTCCCTTAAGAATGAGTATCTAAGATCACTTCTCCCCCTGAATCATAGCATGTAGATATTGGGAGTAGGTAGGGTGAGGCAAGTTCAATACAATAGGTAGATCTCCCCTTAGGTAAACCTTCCTTTAGGAACATATATCTCCCCCTATTTATATTTCTCCCTATTTCGTGTAAACTTATTAGTGATATATCTCCCCTTTATATAGGTTCATTGGAAGCTTTGATATTTCCCCCCTTTTGCATTAATTGCCAAAAAGGTCACAGGGTAAGGGCCCATTGAGAGAAAGGGATCCTTGATACTTCTCTCTTTGATAAGGGTCCTTGAACATGAAATAAGACTTCATTTAAATTTCTCCCCTTTGATGGTTGGTAAGGGTTCATTAAATGTTCTCCCCTTTTAATATGGATAAGAGTTCCTTGAATTATCTCCCCCTGGGTTAGGGATCCTTGATGATTCTCCATCTTATATTGTGGGATCATTGAGGTTTTCTCCCCCAAGAGAAGTTTTCCCCCCTCGAAAATAATGCTAAAACTGATTTTGTTTCTTAAAATTCTCAATAAGATCTTAGAACGAAAATATAGATGGGATCATTGATAATATTTCTCCCCTAAGGCAAAAGTCTAGAAAATCTAAGAAAAACAAAGGCAACGATAATATCAGAATCATTGAGGCAAAGTGGTCCGTTAAAACTGAGAATGACAATCAGGCCTCTCGGAGAAATCGGTTGGACCGAGTTTCCCAGATTGGTGAAACCGAGTTGCATTTAAAATCAACTCCTTAGCTGAAAATAGATAGAAAATGATCTACAGATTGTTATAAGATATGAATTGTGAAACAAAACATAAAATAGCACCAAATAATAAGTTTTTTTTTAAAATATACATACATATAGATAAGAGTTGAATGGTTCCAAGAATGTATGAAATGGCAAATGTGAACCAAACAAGAACCTCCATCTAGATGTGGGGCGGCGACTAGGTCACCTATATTAGAGTATTTGACTTGAGGAGTCAAGCAAGAATGCTTGATCATAGGCCATAATCATCGAAAGAAGTTACCATTTTTTGTTTAAGCATTTTAATGTCTTCATATCACTTAAGTTGCTTTACCCCCATGACTTGTTGCAACGCTTTATCAAGGAGATGAGTACATACCTTCGAATGATGTTGATGACATGGCATGTAGGTGAACTTGTCGTGGATGGTGAACATTGATGAAGATCATTTTGAGTTGGGAGCTATCCATGTCGTTTTGGTTCACTTTTCACCTACAATGGTTAGTCGTCCAAGGAAGAACATAATATATCCAAATGAAATGAGTAAATTTCATTATCAAATAATTGTCAAGAATATGATTTTGTTGTCTTCTTCCTCCATCTCCGAAGAAGGGATTGTTGATACTTGGCTATGTCAAGATTGTTTTTGACGTGAGTTGATGGCAATCTTGTGGAGTGTATTTATTCCAAGTACCTAGAAAAGATTAGAAGCAATACAAGGGAGCATAATTTCCAAGATATAAGATAGTATCAAATCAATAGCATCAAGGAATAAACAATCAAGCTCATGCCCTTGCATGCGTCATAGTGTGTCTAGCTCAAGTTTGAAGCATCAATGATGTTCAACTCACTCCTCAAATGACAAAATTGTAGGGGAACGTCGCATGGGAAAACATTCCTATGCACACATAAGATCTATCCATGGTGATCACCATCTACGAGAGGGAGAGTGCGGATCCACATACCCTTGCAGATTGCTAAGCGGAACCATATATAACGTGTTTAATGTAGTCGAACATCCTCGCGATCCAAATCACAGTCCATCCCGTGATCTGATCACGATCCATCCCATGATCCCATCCTGATCTAGTGCCAAACGGACGCACCTCCACGTCCAGCAAACGTACAGCTCGATGATGATCTCCGACTTCTTGATCTATCAAGACGGGGTAGAGAGGTACTTGAGTTTTTCGACGACCTAAAGGTGTGGAGGCGATGGTGGTAGAGCTGATCCGACACAGCTTCGGCGTGCACTGCCAAACCTAATCTACAGGAAGAACGAACTAGAGGGAGGGAGAGGGGTTGCCCTCTCTCCCCTCTAGTATATATAGGAGGGAGGGGAAGGAGTGGCACCCTAGGGTTTGCCCTAGGGTTGGCCAGCCGCTCCCAAGAGGAGGAGGAGTCCTCCTCCAAGTGGGTCTAGTGCAGGCGCTAGGAGGACTCCACCTCCTAGTCAAACTCCTCCCCTTCTCTAGTATTTCGGCTACATAGGCCCATGAGGCTGGCCGCCCTACCCACTAGGGGCTGGTGCGCCACCTCTTAGGCTTATGTGCCCCCCCGGGGTGGTTGGACCCTCCCGGTCAACCCCCGGAACCCATTCGTCACTCCCAGTACACTACTGGAAATGCATGAAACCTTTCCGGAGCCCAAATACCCTTTTCCTATATATCAATCTTCATCTCCAGACCATTCTGGAACTCCTCTTGACGTTCGGGATCTCATCCATAACTCCAAACAACTTTCGGCCACCAACATACATAACTCAACTATACCGAAACGTCACCGAACCTTAAGCGTACACACCCTACGGGTTCGATAACTATGCAGACATGACTGAGACACTCTCCGGTAAATAACCAATAGTAGGACCTAAATGCCCATATTGTCTCCTACATATTCTACAAAGATCTTTATCGATCGAATCTCTATGTGAAGGATTCAGTTAATCCCATATACTATTCCCTTTGTCCATCGGTATGTTACTTGCCCGAGATTCGATCGTCGGTATCTCTATACCTAGTTCAATCTCGTTACTGGCAAGTCTCTTTACTCATTCCGTAATACAAAATCCTGTGACTAACTCTTTAGTCACATTTCTTACAAGGCTTGTTGTGATGTTGTATTACCGAGTGGGCCCCGAGATACCTCTCCGTCACACAGAGTGACAAATCCCTATCTCGATTCACGCCAACCCAAAAGACACCTTCGGAGATACTTGTAGAGCACCTTTATAGTCGCCCGGTTATGTTGTGACGTTTGATACACACAAGGCATTCCTTCGGTGTCCGGGAGTTGCATGATCTGATGGTCATAGGAACGGATACTTGACATGCAGAAAACAGTAGCAATAAACTGACATGATCACATGCTACGTCCATAGTCTGGGTCTTGTCCATCACATCATACTCCTAATGATGTGATCCCATAATGAAACGACATATCATGTCTATGGTTAGGAAACCTTGACCATCTTTGATCAACAAGCTAGTCCCTAGAGGCTCACTAGGGAGAGTGTGTTGTCTATGTACCCACACATGTATTTGAGTTTCCAATCAATACAATTCTAGCATGGGTGATAAAGGTTACCGTGAACAATGAAATATAATAATCCCCCTCTACCAAAATAAGTGACGAAAAATTTGTACTAAGTTAGTACAAATTTTGTACTAAATCAGCAACACTTATTTCGGGACTGAGGGAGTAATAACTAATTTATTATTGCATCTAGGGCATAATTCCAAGAGTCTCCGACTTGCACTAGAGTCAATAATCTAGTTCACATCACTATGTGATTCACACCCAATAAGTACTGGGGCTTAATCATGTTTGCTTGTGAAAGAGGTTTTTAGTCAACGGGTGTGAACCTTTCAGATCCATGTGTGCTTTACAAATCTCTATGTCATCCTATAGATGCTGCTACCACGTACCATTTGGAACCATTCCGAATGACTACTCCACTATACTAATCCAGTTTGCTACTCAGAGTCATCCGTATTAGTGTCAAAAATTGCATCGTCATAACCCTTTACAATGAACTCTTTTATCACCTCCATATTCGATAAAAATCCTTAGTCCACTAGTTACTAAGGATAACTTTGACCGTTGTTCAGTGACTCATTCATGGATCACTCTTTGTTCCCCTTGACAGACTCATGGCAAGGCACATATCAGGTGCGATACACAACATGGCATACTATAGAGCCTATGGCTAAGGCAGAGGGGACTACCTTCGCCCTTTCTCTTTCTTCTATCATGGTCGGGCTTTGAGTCTTACTCAAATTCATTCCTTACAATAAAGTCAAGAACTCCTTCTTTGACTGATCCATTTTGAACTCCTTCAAAAACTTATCAAGGTATGTATTCATTGAAATTTTTATCAAGCGTCTTGATCTATCTCCATAGATCTTGAAGCTCATTGTTCAAGTAGCTTACTCTAGGTTTTAATTTGAAAACCACTTTTCAAACAACCCTATATGCTTTCCAGAAATTCTACATCATTTCCGATCAATAATATGTCAACCACATATACTTATCATAAATTCTATAGTGATCTAACTCACTTTCTTGTAAACATAAGTTTCTCATAAACTTTGTATAAACCCAAAAACATTGATCATCTTATAAAAGTGTATATTCCAACTCCGAGAAGCTTGCTCCAGTCTATAAAAGGATTGCTGGAGTTTGCATACTTTTCAGCATCCTTAGGATCGACAAAAAATTCTCGTTGTATCACATACAACCTTTCCTCAAGGAAACCGTCGAGGAAACAATGTTTTCACATCCATCTGCAAGATTTCATAATTGAAAAATGCAACTACTGCTAACATAATTCCAACAGATTTTAGCATCGCTACGGGTGAGAAAGTCTCATCGTAGTCAACTCCTTGAACTTGTCAGAAATCTCTTTGCGACAAGTCGACCTTTCTAAATGGTGACACTCACAATCATCGTCTCTCTTCCTTTTTAAAGATCCACTTCTACTCCATAGACCTACGACCATCAAGTAGTTCTTCCAAAGTTTACACTTTTTTCATACATGGATCCTATCTCGGATTTCCTGGCATCCAGCCATTCGTCAGAATCCAAGCCCACCATCGCTTCTCCATAGCTCGTAGGTTCGTTGTTGTCCAACAACATGACAAGATATGATTACCGTACCACTCTGGTGCAGTGCGTTTCCTTGTTGACCTACAAGGAAGTAACTTGATCTGAAGCTCCATGATCATCATCATTGGCTTCCTCTTCAATTTGGTGTAGGCGCCACAGGAACAACTTCTTGCGCCTTGCTGCACTCTATTTAAAATGATGGTTCAACAACCTCATCAAGTTCCACCATCCTCCCACTCAATTCTTTCGTGAGAAACTCTTTCTCGAGAAATGACCCATCTTCATCAACAAACACTTTTCTTTCGGATTTGGGATAGGAGGTACACCCAACTGAGTCCTTTGGCTATCCTATGAATATGCAATTATCCTCTTTGAGTTCGAGCTTATCAGGCTGAAGCCTTTTGATATAAGCATCACAGCCCCAAACTTTAAGAAACAATAGCTTAGGTTTCTCCAAACCATAGTTCATACGGTGTCATCTCAATGGATCTAAATGATGCCCTATTTAAATTGAATGTGGTTGTCTCTAATGCATAACCCCAAAACAATAGTTGTAATTCGGTAAGAGACAACATAGTATGCATCATATCCCATAGGGTGCAGCTATCACGTTCGGACACACCATCACACTTTGGTGTTCCAAGTGGCATGAGTTGTGAAATAATTTTCACATTGTCTTAAATGTATACCAAACTCGAAACTCAGATATTCACCTCTACAATCACATCGTAGACATGTTATCCTCTTGTCACAACGATCTCCAACTTCACACTGAATTTGCTTGAAACTTTTCAATAATTCATACTCATGATTCATTAAGTAAATACACATGTATCTACTCAAATCATCTGTAAAGTAAGAACATAACGAAATCCACTACGTTCCTCAACACTCATTGGACTGCATACATCAAAATGTATTATTTCAAATAAGCCACTTGCTCCTTCTATCTCACTGGAGAACGAGGCCTTCAGTCATTTTGCCCATGTCGCATGATTTGCATGTCTCAAGTGATTCAAAATCAAGTGAGTCCAAAAGATCCATCTGCATGGAGTTGCTTCATGCGTTTACACCAATAGGCATGGTTTGTATGTCTCAAACGATTCAAGAACGAGTGAGTCCAAAGATCCATCAGCATGGAGCTTCTTCATGTGTTTTATACCAATATGACTCAAGTGATAGTGCCCAGGTAAGTGGTACAATGATTTCTACTTTGTATCTTTTGGCATTAATATTATGAACATGTGTACAACTATGATCGAGATTCAATAAACCATTCATATTAGGTGCATGACCATTGAAGGTTTTATTCAAGTAAATTGAGTAACCATTATTCTATTTAAATGAATAACAGTATTGCAAAAAACACGATCCAATCATCTTCATGCTCAACGGAAACACCAATCAATATTTAGGTTTAACACTAATCCCAAAGGTAGAGAGAGCGTGCGATGGTGATCACGTCAACCTTGGAAACACTTCCAACACACAACGTCACCTCACCTTTAGCAAGTCTTTGTTTATTCTCTAGCTTTTATTTTGAGTTACTTACATTTAGCAACTGAACCAGTATCTAATACCCATGTGCTACTAGGAGTACTAGTAAAGTACACATCAACAATAAGTATATCCAATATACTTTTGTTAACATTACCAACCTTCTTATCTACCAAGTGTCTAGGGCAGTTCCGCCTTAGTGATAATTCCCTTCATCATAGAAGCACTTAGTCTCGGGTTTGGGTTTAACCTTGGGTTTCTTCATTGAGTGACAACTGACTTGTCATTCTCTAAGTTTCCCTTCATTCCCTTTGCCCTTCTTGAAACTAGTAGTTTTACTAACCATCATCACTTCGAATAGCTCAGGGATCATCATCTCTATCCCTGATATGTTATTGTTCATCATGAAGCTCAGTAGCTTGGTGGCAGTTGATAGTTCCCGAATGTATTATTAATTTCTACTTGTTCCATGATCTTTTGGGTGACATTGTTATATGTTTTGCTACACTTTTATATCTTTTTACACATATTTGGACTAACCTACTAACTCAGTGCACCCAGTGCCAATTTCTATCTGCTGATGTATTTTTGCAGGGATTTTTACCCAAATTTCCACAGCCCCAAAAATCCTAAGAAAAATATATAAAAATCAGCGTGATGGAAGCTTCCAGAGCACCAAAGGTGGGCCAGAGGGGAGCCAGACGTCGCCCAGACGGCCTCCCTGTGTGGCCTGGCCCCTGGCCGCACCCACAGGTCGCCTAGGTGGGGCCCACCTCCTCTGGTGCCCTACCTTGGCTCCTATTTTTACCTCCGTGGAGGAAACGCTGATTTTGGAACCCTTTTCTCCAGAAGCAATTCCGATCTCCGCCGACATCGCCAACAAGTTTCGGGGGACCAGAATTCCTGTGCTAGCACCCTGCCGGGACAGGGAAGTTCCCCGGATTCATCTCCATCGACGTTGCTTCCTCCCTCCATGAAGCGGGAGTAGTTCCTCCTTGGGGCTAAGGTCTTCTAAAGTATCTATGTGGTTAATTATCTCTCCCATGATGTGATCTTGATTGTGATCATAGGCTATGTTAATCTAGGGTGATCCCATGATGTTTCCCCTTCTTCTATGTATTGGATTGATGTACTCACTTGATCTTATCTAGTATAATCCCAAAGACCATGGTGACAGCGGTCTATTGGACATGGATTAGAAGAATATTTTCATGAGTGATTTTCTCTTTTTTGAATTGATTGAAGATTGAGAGTCTCTTGGTGCTTGTCTTTGACTATCCTTGAGATACATTGTGGTGATTTTGGTACACTCTTTGGATGTCCGCGGTGACATTGGGAAATCCATAGATGAGAACTACGAACTATGAGGTGTTCTTTAGTAGCCCTACATAATTCTCGTCCTCTCTTGATCAAAAAGGAATGACCTCCGAGTATGTCACCACTGCAGGTTTTAGTGGAAATATCATGTGATTAGACTATGTTAATGTTGTTGGGAGTTGCCACTAGTGAAAGTATGAAGCCTCGGCCTTGTTTCTCACCATTGTTACACCGTTTAGGCTCACTTGCTACCTTGCTGCCATTTTTATTTCAGATTTACAATACCTTGTTTTACCATCCATATCACTTGCCGTTTACAATCTCTTCACTGAACTAGTGCACCTATACAACTGACAATTGTATTAGGTGTGTTGGGGACACAAGAGACTTCTTGTATCTTAATTGCAGGGTTGCTTGAGAGAGACCATCTTCAACCTCTACTTCCCTGACATTGATAAACCTTAGGAAATCCACTTGAGGGAAATTGCTGGTGTCCTACAAACCTCTGCGCTTGGAGGCCCAACATAGTCTGCAAGAATAGAAGCGTGCGTAGACATCACGAGTGACTTTGGAGAACTATGTCAATCACTATCATATCTCGAAGATCAACTGCAACTTGATTCAAGTGATTGTAGTATCCACACAATTTGAGCACATGCTCAACAATCGATATTTTCTCCTTTACTTTGTGGACAAAGAATCTTGTCGGAGGTCTTACACCTCTCAACACGGGCACAAGCCTGAAATCCTAATTTCAGCTCTTGGAACATTTCATATGTTCCGTGACGTTCAAAACATTTTGGAGCCTCAATTCTAAGCCGTAAAGCAAGACGCACTGAACTATCATGTAGTTGCTACTTCTCAAACAACAGCGTCAGAAATTGACACATTGACGGAGACTTGCTTGCGTTGGTTTTTCCCTTGAAGAGGAAAGGGTGATGCAGCACAGGAGCAGTAAGTATTTCCCTCAGTTTGAGAACCAAGGTATCAATCCAGTAGGAGAATCTCGTCAAGTCCAGAGTACCTACGCAAACACAAAAGAGCTTGCACCCAACGCTATAAAGGGGTTGTCATACCCTTCAAGATTGATTGCAAAGTGAGATCTGAAGGCGGAAAGTGCAACGAAGTAAAAGAGTAAGGCTGAAAATATGGTGTGAAGTAGACCCGGGGGCCATCGTGTTCACTAGAGGCTTCTCTCAAAATAGAAAATATTACGGTGGGTGAACAAATTACTGTCGAGCAATTGATAGAACCGCGCAAAGTCATGACGATATCTATGGCAATGATCATATATATAGGCATCACGTCCGAGACAAGTAGACCGATACTTTCTGCATCTACTACTATTACTCCACACATCGACCGCTATCCAGCATGCATCTAGTGTATTGATTTCATGACGAACAGAGTAACGCCTTAAGCAAGATGACATGATGTAGAGGGATAAACTCAAACCAATGCTGAAAACCCCATCTTTTTACCCTTGATGGCAACAACACGATGCGTGCCTCGCTACCCCTTCTGTCACTCGGTCAGGTCACTGCACGGTATGAACCCAAAACCAAGCACTTCTTGCATTGCAAGAATCATAGATCAAGCTGGCCAAACAAAACCCACAACTCAAAGAGAATTAAAAGGATATGAAATCATGCATATAAGAGATTATAAGAAACTCAAATAAGATTCATAGATAATCTGATCATAAATCCACAATTTATCGGATCTCGACAAACACACCGCAAAAGAAGATTACATCGGATAGATCTCCATGAAGATCATGGAGAACTTTGTATTGAAGATCCAAGAGAGAGAAGAAGCCATCTAGCTACTAGCTATGGACCCGTAGGTCTATGGTGAACTACCCACACATCATCGGAGAGGTCATGGTGTTGATGAAGAAGCCCTCCGTATCCAAATCCCCCCTCCGGCAGGGCACCAGAACGTGCCCCAGATGGGATCTTGCAGAGACAGAAGCTTGCAGCGGCGGGAAAATACTTTCGATGATCTCCTGATATTTTCTAGAATTTTTGGGAATATATAGGCAAAAGAACTAGGGCAGAGGTGGCCTAGGGAGCCCACAAGCCTGGGAGGCGTGCCCCCCTGGCCACGGCTAGGGGGCTTGTGGGGTCCTTGGTGGCCCCCTGCCTTGGTTCTCAAGTCCCCCGATCGTCTTCTTTTTCGGAAAAAAATCTTTTTGGAAGTTTTGTTCCGTTTGGACTCTGTTTAAAATCCTCCTCTGAAAAGGGTCAAAAACACGAAAAAACAGGAACTGGCACTTGGCACTCAGTTAATAAGTTAGTCCCAAAAAAAATATAAAAGGCATACAAAGCATCCAAAGTTTGACAAGATAATAGCATGAAACCATCAAAAATTATAGATACGTTGGAGACGTATCAAGCATCCCCAAGCTTAACTCCTGCTCGTCCTCGAGTAGGGAAGTGATAAATACTGAATTTTTGATGTGGAATGCTACCTAGCATAGTTGTCCTTTGTAACTTCTTTTGTGTGACATGAATGTTCAGGTTCGTAAGATTCAAAACAATAGTTTGCTATTTACATGAAAACAATAATACTTCAAGCAAACTAGCAAGGTAATCATGAACTTTCGGAATAACAAGGCCAAAGGAGGTTATCCCTACAAAATCATATAGTCTGGCTATGCTCCATCATCCTCACACAACTAATTTAAATCATGCACAACCCCGGTATTGGCCAAGTAATTGTTTTCGCACTCTTACTTTCTCAAACTTTTTATAACTATCACACAATACATGAGCATGGGCCATGGATATAGCACTATAGGTGGAATACAGTGTGGTGGTGGTTGTGAGACAAAAAGGGAGGAGATGGTCACATTGAATCCGTGTATCAAAGGGCTATGGAGATGCCCATTAATAGAGATCAATGTGAATGAGTAGGGATTTCCATACAAAGGATGCACTAGAGCTATAAGTATGTGAAAGCTCAAAAGGAGAACTAGTGGGTGTGCATCCAACTTGCTTGCTCACAAAGACCTAGGGCAATTTTGAGGAAGCCCATCATTGGAATATACAAGCCAAGTTATATAATAAAGATTCCCACTAGTGTATGGTGGTGACAAAGCAAGAAGCTCTCAATCATGAAGAACATGGTGTTATTATGAAGCATAAGTGTGGAAAAAGATAGTAGCATTGTCCTTTCTCTCTTTTTCTCTGTTTTTTTATTTGGGCTCTTGGGCCTCTCTTTTTTTCTCTTTTTTTATTTGGGCTCTTTGGCCTCTTTTTTTCCTCACATGGGACAATGCTCTAATAATGATGATCATCACACTTTTATTTACTCACAGCTCAAAGCTCAGAACGATGATGACTCTATATGAAATGCCTCCGGCAGTGTACCGGGATGTGCAACGATCTAGCTTGGCGTATGACATTGAGACATCTCGCTAGCTATCTTACGATCATGCAATGGCAATATGAGAGTGACTGCACAAGTCATGAGACGGAATGGTGGGAGTTGCATGGCAATATATCTCGGAATGGCTATGAAAATGCCATAGTAGGTAGGTATGGTGGCTGTTTTGAGGAAGGCATATGGTGGGTTTGTGCACCGGCAAAAATTGCGTGGCACTAGAGAGGCTAACAATGGTGGAATATGAAAGTGCATCTATACCATGGACTCACATTAGTCATGAAGAACTCACATACTTGTTGCGAAAGTTTTTATTATCGATTGAAACAAAGTGCTAAACGCATACTCCTAGGGGAAGGGTTGGTAGGTTTTAACCATCGCGCGATCCCGACCTCAACACAAAGGATCACAATCAATAAATCAATTATGCTCCGATTTCCTAACATAGCGGTTCACCATACGTGCATGCTACAGGAATCACTAACTTCAACACAAGTATTTCTAGATTCACAACACCCTACTAACATAACTCTTAATATTACCAAATCCACGTCTCAAAACTAATTGAGAGGAATCAAAACTTCTCTTTCTACTCAATGCACATGAAGATGGAGGTTTTTGCATCCTCTTTGGGTACCTATGACCTTTGGGACTACTTTCATAGCACAAGCCTACTACCAAGTCACGCACCGCCGTGAGCTAAAAGATCTAAGTGAAGCACATAGAGCAAAAATTTCTAGCTCAAAAGATTTAAGTGAAGCACAATGAGCATTCCAGCAAAATCATGATGAGTGCATGTCTCTCTCAAAAGGTGTGCAGAAAGGATGATTGTGACACAATAAAAAGAAAAGACTCCTACGATACAAGACGCTCCAATAAAAACACATATAATGTGGTGAATAAAAATATCGCTCCAAGTAATGTTACCGATGGATTGAAGATGAAAGAGGGGATGCCTTCCCGGGGAATCCCCAAGCTTAGTCTTTTTGGTGTCCTTGAATTTGGCTTGGGATGCCTTGGGCATCCCCAATCTTGAGCTTTTTACACTCTTTATCCCTTTGTCCATGAGAACATCACCCAAAACTTGAAAACTTCACAACACAAAACTCAAACAGAAACTCGTGATATCATTATCACAAGAAAACAAACTACCACCTCTTTAGGTACTGTAGCAACCTTGATTTGTATTTATATTGGTGTTAGATTACTTTATTCTCACTTCTCCATGGCTAGTACCCCCCCCCCCCCCCGATAATATCCATAGTTTCATCAAAACAAGCAACAAACTCAACAAAAATAGAATCTGTCAAAAGCAGACCAGTCTGTAGCAATCTATATACTTCGTATACTTCTGCTACCTGAAAAATTCTGAAAACTCACGACTGCCGGCGAAAAAGGCATATAAACCAGCAGCAAAAAGAACCAACTCAAAATCTCTTTCTGAATAAAAATGAAAAATAATCTCGTGAGCGAAAAGTTTATCTCTTTTTCCAGAAGGATCAGACAAGCATCACCAAGAGTAGTCATAAAGGTTTTGCTTGGCTCAAACACAAAAAGAAACACAAAACACAATATCATAACCGAATTATGATGGTGTGGACGCAACAAAATAGAAAGAAAAAGATAAATTCATTGGGTTGCCTCCCAACAAGCGCTATTGTTTAACGCCCTTAGCTAGGCATTGATAATTCAATGATGCTCACACAAAAACCAAGAATTGAAGCACAATGAGAGCATCATAAATCATGTGGAAATGACATCTAAGTCTAACATACTTCCTATGCATAGGCATCTAATAGGAAAACAAATTGGCAAGACAACCAATAGTTACCAAATGCAAGGAAGAAGAAATAGACAATAGCAATCTCAACATAACGAGAGGTAATTTGGTAACATGATAGTTTCTACGACAATATTTTCCTCTCTCATAGCAATTACATGCGGGATCATAATCAAATTCAACAACATAGCTATCACAAAGGATATTCTTTTCATGATCCACATCCATGCAAAGTTGACGCTCTTCAAAAATAGTGGGATTATCATCAACTAAAGTGATGACTTCTCCAAACCCACTTTCAATATTATTGCAAATATCATATTCATCATGAGGCTTAAACAAATTTTCAAGATCATAAGAAAAATTGTCACCCCAATCACGATCATTGCAACAAGTAGTGGACAAAGCAAAACTAGCATCCCCAAGCTTAGGGTTTTGCATATTTTTAGCATGATTGTCATTAATAGAATTTATAGTGAAACCATTGCAATCATGCTTTTCATTCAAGGAGCCCTCGTGAATCACTTCATAAATTTCTTCATCACGATTTTCAGATTCACGCATCTCAAGCAAAACTCCATAAAGATAGTCAAGTGCACTCAACTCACTAGCAATTGGATCAACATAATTGGATATCTTAAAGAGATTAGCAAGTGGATGAGGATCCATATCACTAGATTTTCAGCAAGCAAAGATGCAAGCATATTGAAGGCACAAAGCACACAAGCAAAGGAAAGGCAAGCGAAAGAAAAGGGCGAACGAAAAAGGCAAACGAAAAAGGCAAATATTTTTGTAATTTTTTGTTTTTCAGAAGTGGGGGAGAGGAAAACGAGATGCAAAAAATAATAATTGCAAGAGATGAGTTTGCGACACTTACTTGGATGAGTTCTTGACTTGATCCTCCCCGGCAACGGCGCCAGAAATCCTTCTGCTACTTCTCAAACAACAGCGACAGAAATTGACACGTTGACGGAGACTTGCTTGCGTTGGTTTTTCCCTTGAAGAGGAAAGGGTGATGCAGCATAGGATCAGTAAGTATTTCCCTCAGCTTGAGAACCAAGGTATCAATCCAGTAGGAGAATCTCGTCAAGTCCTGAGTACCTGCGCAAACACAAAAGAGCTTGCACCCAATGCTATAAAGGGGTTGTCAATCCCTTCAAGATTGATTGCAAAGTGAGATCTGAAGGCGGAAAGTGCAACGAAGTAAAAGATTAAGGCTGGAAATATGGTGTGAAGTAGACCCGGGGGCCATAGTGTTCACTAGAGGCTTCTCTCAAAATAGAAAATATTACGGTGGGTGAACAAATTACTGTCGAGCAATTGATAGAACCGCGCAAAGTCATGACGATATCTAAGGCAATGATCATACATATAGGCATCACGTCCGAGACAAGTAGACTGATACTTTCTGTATCTACTACTATTACTGCACACATCGACCGCTATCCAGCATGCATCTAGTGTATTGAGTTCATGACGAACAGAGTAACGCCTTAAGCAAGATGACATGATGTAGAGGGATAAACTCAAACCAATGATGAAAACCCCATCTTTTTACCCTTGATGGCAACAACACGATGCATGCCTCGCTACCCCTTCTGTCACTGGGTGAGGTCACCGCACGGTATTAACCCAAAACCAAGCACTTCTCCCATTAAAAGAATCATAGATCAAGCTGGCCAAACAAAACCCACAACTCGGAGAGAATTACCACGATATGAAATCATGCATATAAGAGATCAGAAGAAACTCAAATAAGATTCATAGATAATCTGATCATAAATCCACAATTCATCGGATCTCGACAAACACACCGCAAAAGAAGATTACATCGGATAGATCTCCATGAAGATCATGGAGAACTTTGTATTGAAGATCCAAGAGAGAAAAGAAGCCATCTAGCTACTAGCTATGGACCCATAGGTCTATGGTGAACTACTCACGCATCATCGGAGAGGTCATGGTGTTGATGAAGAAGCCCTCCATATCCGAATCCCCCCTCCGACAGGGCACCAGAACATGCCCCATATGGCATCTTGCGGAGACAGAAGCTTGCGGCGGCGGAAAAGTACTTTCGATGATCTCCTAATTTTTTCTGGAATTTTCAGGAATATATAGGCGAAAGACCTAGGACAGAGGTGGCCCAGGGAGCCCACAAGCCTGAGAGGCGCGGGCCCCCTGGCCGCGGCTAGGGGGCTTGTGGGGTCCCTGGTGGCCCCCTGCCTTGGTTCTCAAGTCCCCTGATTTTCTTCTGTTTCGGAAAAAATCTTTTTGGAAGTTTCGTTCCGTTTGGACTCCGTTTAAAATCCTCCTCTGAAAAGGGTCAAATAAACAGAAAAAACAGGAACTGGCACTTGGCACTGAGTTAATAAGTTAGTCCCAAAAAAGATATAAAAGGTATACAAAGCATCCAAAGTTTGACAAGATAATAGCATGAAACCATCAAAAATTATAGATACGTTGGAGACGTATGAGTAGTCATCAAAATGTGTATGTCATATGTTCGCAACATCTACCCACGATGCTTGGGGTAATTCACCGAGCGGTGCATTAAAGACATAAGCCTTCTGTGCAGCAATGAAGACAATCCTCAGTCTACGGACCGAGTCCGCATAATTGCTTCTATCATCTTTCAACTTAATTTTCTCTAGGAACATATCAAAGCAAACAGGGGAGCTACAGTGCAACCTAATCATCTACAACATAATTTGCAAAGACATTTTTGTTGGGGAACGTCGCATGGGAAACAAAAAATTTCCTACGCGCACAAAGACCTATCATGGTGATGTCCATCTACGAGAGGGGATGAGTGATCTACGTACCCTCGTAGACCGTACAGCAGAAGCGTTAGAGAATGCGGTTGATGTAGTGGAACGTCCTCACGTCCCTCGATCCACCCCGCGAACAATCCCGCGATCAGTCCCACGATCTAGTACCGAACGGACGGCACCTCCGCGTTCAGCACACGTACAACTCGACGATGATCTCGGCCTTCTTGATCCAGCAAGAGAGATGGAGAGGTAGAAGAGTTCTCCGGCAGCGTGACGGCGCTCCGGAGGTTGGTGATAACCTTGTCTCAGCAGGGCTCCGCCCGAGCTCCGCAGAAACGCGATCTAGAGGAAAAACCGTGGAGGTATGTGGTCGGGCTGCCGTGGAAAAGTCGTCTCAAATCAGCCCTAAAACCTCCGTATATATAGGTGGGAGGGAGGGGACCTTGCCTTGGGGCTCAAGGAGCCCTAAGGGGGTCGGCCGAGTCCAAGGGGGAGGACTCTCCCCCCCCCCAAACCGAGTTGGACTTGGTTTGGTGGGAGGGAGTCCCCCTTCCTTCCCACCTCCTCCTTTTTTTTTCTCTCTCGATTTTCTTCTCCTTGGCGCATAGAGCCTTTTGGGCTGTCCCACCAGCCCACTAAGGGCTGGTGTGTCACCGCCAAAGCCTATGGGCTTCCCCGGGGTGGGTTGCCCCCCCCCCCCCGGTGAACTCCCGGAACCCATTCGTCATTCCCGGTACATTCCCGGTAACTCCGAAAACCTTCCGGTAATCAAATGAGGTCATCCTATATATCAATCTTCGTTTCCGGACCATTCCGGAAACCCTCGTGACGTCCGTGATCTCATCCGGGACTCCGAACAACATTCGTTAACCAACCATATAACTCAAATACGCATAAAACAACGTCGAACCTTAAGTGTGCAGACCCTGCGGGTTCGACAACTATGTAGACATGACCCAAGAGACTCCTCGGTCAATATCCAATAGCGGGACCTGGATGCCCATATTGGATCCCACATATTCTACGAAGATCTTATCGTTTGAACCTCAGTGTCAAGGATTCATATAATCCCGTATGTCATTCCCTTTGTCCTTCGGTATGTTACTTGCCCGAGATTCGATCGTCAGTATCCGCATACCTATTTCAATCTCGTTTACCGGCAAGTCTCTTTACTCGTTCCATAATACAAGATCCCGCAACTTACACTAAGTCACATTTCTTGCAAGGCTTGTGTGTGGTGTTGTATTACCGAGTGGGCCCCGAGATACCTCTCCGTCACACGGAGTGACAAATCCCAGTCTCGATCCATACTAACTCAACGAACACCTTCGGAGATACCTATAGAGCATCTTTATAGTCACCCAGTTACGTTGCGACGTTTCATACACACAAAGCATTCCTCCGGTGTCCGTGAGTTATATGATCTCATGGTCATAGGAACAAATACTTGACACGCAGAAAACAGTAGCAACGAAATAACACGATCAACATGCTACGTCTATTAGTTTGGGTCTAGTCCATCACATGATTCTCCCAATGATGTGATCCCGTTATCAAGTGACAACACTTGCCTATGGCTAGGAAACCTTGACCATCTTTGATCAACGAGCTAGTCAACTAGAGGCTTACTAGGGACAGTGTTTTGTCTATGTATCCACACAAGTATTGTGTTTCCAATCAATACAATTATAGCATGGATAATAAACGATTATCATGAACTAAGAAATATAATAATAACTAATTTATTATTGCCTCTAGGGCATATTTCCAACAATTTTGACTATGTACATGATAATGAGCCCAATTAATAATACTACTTAAGAACTCCCACTCAAATTGACATCCCTCTGGTCATTCAAGTGGTAGGTGATCCAAATCTACCAACCCTTGTCCGATCATCACGTGAGATGAGGTGGATTCAATTGTGAACATCTCCATGTTGATCATATCTACTATATGACTCATGTTTGACCTTTTGTCCTCCTGTGTTCTGTGGCCATGTATGTACATGCTAGGCTCGTCAAGTTTAACTCGTCTGTTCCGCGTGTGTAAAACTTTCTTACACCCGATGTATGCGAACGTAGAGTCTATCACACCCGATCATCGCGTGGAGTCTCGAAACAACGAACTTTCGCAACGGTGCATACTCGGGGAGAACACAATTTTATCTTGAAATTTTAGTGAGGGATCACCTTATAATTCTACGGTCGTGCTAAGAATAACAAGGTGCATAAAAAGGATTGACATCACATGCAAATCAAAAGTGACATGATATGGCCATGATCTTGTGCTTTTGATCTCCATCTGCAAAGCATTGGCATGATCTCCATCATCACTGGTACAACACCATGATCTCCATCATCACGATCTCCATCATTGTGTTGTCATCGAGGTTGTCGTGCCAACTATGATGTTACTACTAAATCTATTGAAGTAGCAATAAAGTAAAGCATCGCCAAGCGCCAAAATAAATAAAATACAACCCTATGGCTCCTGTCGGTTGCCGTAGAATCGTCATGCAAGTCGATATTTAACTATTACAACATGATCATCTCATACATCAAATATATCACATCATGTTGTTGGCCATATCACATCACACGCATACCCTGCAAAAACATATTAGACGTCCTCTAATTTGTTGTTGCATGTTTTACGTGGCTGCTATGGGTATCTAGCAAGAACGATTCTTACCTACGCAAAACCACAAGGTGATAGACAAGTTGCTATTTAACCTTCTGCAAGGACCACCTTTGTCAAATCCGATTCAACTAAAGTAGGAGAAACAGACACCCGCCAGCCATCTTTATGCAATAGGTTGCATGTGAGTTGATGGAGCCGGTCTCTCATAAGTGTACGAGTAAGGTTGGTCCGGGCCGCTTCATCCAACAATACCACCGAATCAAGAAAAGACTAGGAAGGGAAAAAATCGAAATAGCAATGCCCACAAACTCCTTTGTGTTCTACTCAATATGTCATCTACGCATAGACCTAGCTCATGATGCCACTATTGGGGAACATCGCTTGGGAAAAAAAAGAAATTCCTACGAACACATAAGATCTATCCATCGTGATGACCATCTACGAGAGGGAATGTGCGGATCCACATACCCTTGTAGATCGCTAAGCGGAACCATAAATAACGTGGTTGATGTAGTCGAACATCTTCGTGATCCAAATCGCGGTTCGTCCCGCGATCTCATCATGAACCGTCACGCGATCCCATCACGATCCATCCCGATCTAGTGTCGAATGGACGGCACCTCCGCGTTCATCACACGTACAACTAGATGATGATCTCCGCCTTCTTGATCCTATAAGAGGGGGCGGAGAGGTAAATGAGTTCTCCAACAGCCTAATGGCATGGCGGCGATGGTGGTAGAGCTGATCCGGAAGGGCTTTGCCATGCACTGCCGAACCTAATCTAGTGGAAGAACGAACTAGAGGAAGGGAGAGGGGATGCACCTTAGATTGTGTGTTGGCTGCCCTCTCTCTCCCCTCTAGTACATATAGGAGGGAGAGGGAGGGGTGGAGCCCTAGGGTTTCCCTAGAATTGGCCGGCCGCACCCAAGAGGAGGAGGAGTCCTCCTCCAAGTGGGTTTGGTGGAGGCGCTAGCAAGACTCCACCTCCTAGTCAAACTCCTCCTTCTCCACTATGTCGGTTGGATAGGCCGATGAGGCTGGCCGCCCAGCCCACTAGGGGCTGGTGCTCCACCTCTTAGGCCTATGTGGCCCCCGGTGTGGTTGGCCCCTCTACTTGAACCCCCGGAACCCATTCGTTACTCCCGGTACACTACCGGGAATGCCTAAAACCTTTGCGGAGCCCAAATACCCTTTTCCTATATATCAATCTTCGTCTATGGACCATTCCGGAACTCCTTGTGATGTCCGAGATCTCATCCGAGACTCCAAATAACTTTCTGCCACCAACATACATAACTCAACTATACTGAAACATCACTGAAGCTTATGTGTGCACACCCTGCGGGTTCGAAAACTGTGCAGACATGATCGAGACACTCTCTGGTCAATAACCAATAGCGGGAACTCTCGATGCCCATATTGGTTCCTACATATTCCGTGAAGATATTTATCGGTCGAACATCTATGTCAAGGATTCAGTTAATCCCATACACTATTCCCTTTGTCCATCGGTATGTTACTTTCCCGAGATTCAATCGTCCGTATCTCTATACCTAGTTCAATCTCGTTACCGGCAAGTCTCATTACTCGCTCCATAATACAGAATCCCATGACTAACTCTTTAGTCATATTGCTTGCAAGTCTTGTTGTGATGTTGTATTACCGAGTGGGCCCTGAGTTACCTCTCCATCACACGGAGTGACAAATCCCAATCTCGATTCACGCCAACGCAACAGACACCTTCGAAGATACCTGTAAAGCACATTTATAGTGACCCAATTACGTTGTGACATTTTATACACACAAGGCATTCCTCCGGTGTTCGGGAGTTGCATGATATCATGGCCATAGGAACAAATACTTGACATGCAGAAAACAGTAGCAATAAACTGACACGGTCACATGCTATGTTCATTGTTTTGGTCTTGTCCATCACATCATTATCCTAATGATGTAATCCCGTTATCAAACACATCTCATGTCTATGGTTAGGAAACCTTGACCATCTTTGATCAATGAGCTAATCCTTAGAGGTCCACTAGGGACAGTGTGTTGTCTATGTACCCACACATGTATTTGAGTTTCCAATTAGTATAATTCTAGCATGGACAATAAACGGTTATCATGAACAATGTAATATAATAATAACTAATTATTATTGCATGTAGTGCATATTTGCAACAAACATACTTTCTCATCAAGTGGTTTGGTAAAGATATCAGCTAATTGTTTGTCGGTACGAACAAGCTTAAGATCTATATCTCCTTTATGAATATGATCACGAATGAAATGATGTAGCACTTGAATATGTTTTGTTCGAGAATGTTGCACAGGATTAAAGGCAATTTTAATAACACTTTCATTGTCACACAACAATGGAACATTTCTAACATGAATGCCATAATCCTTAAGAGTTTGCATCTTCCATAGTAATTGCGCACAACATGATCTCACGACTATGTATTCAGCTTCGGTAGTAGATAAAGATATCGAGTTTTGTTTCTTCGATGACCAAGACACAAGAGATCTCCCAAGAAATTGACATGTGCCCGAGGTGGATTTTCTATCAACCTTGTCTCCCGCATTGTCCGAGTCGGAATGGCCAACAAGATTAAAAGAAGATCCCTTGGGATACAATATGCCAAAGTTTGGTGTATTTATTAGGTATCTCGCAATTCTTTTAACACCCAATAGATGAAAATCTTTGGGTGTCGCTTGGTATCGGGCACACATGCGAGCACTCCACATGATGTTAGGATGGGAGGCACATAGATATAGCAATGAACCAATCATTGATTGATAAACTCGTTGATCAACCGGTTTGTCCTCCTTAGTCAGGTCAATATGTCCACTAGTAGGCATGGTGGTTCTCATACCTTTGCACCCTTGCATATTGAACTTCCTGATTAAGTCCTTGGTGTACTTGGTCTGAGAAATAAATGTACCTTCTCTTGATTGTTTGATTTGCAATCCAAGGAAGAATTTCAGCTCACACATCAATTACATCTCATATTTCTCTGACATCAACTTTCCGAACTTTTCACTAAAATGTGGGTTAGTAGAACCAAAGATAATATCATCCACATATATTTGGCATATAAATAGTTCACCATTAACTCTTTTAGTGAATAAAGTTGCGTCAGTTTTACCAATTTCAAAACCCTTTTCAATGAGAAACTTCGTTAGGCATTTGTACCAAGCTCTAGGGGCTTGATTAAGACCATATAAATCTTTAAGAAGTTTGTAAACATGATTAGCTTTCTTAGGGTTCACAAATCAGGGATGTTGTTTGACACAAACCTCCTCCTCAATTTGACCATTTATAAAAGCACTGTTGATATCCATTTGGTAAAGAGTAATGTCATGGTGATTGGCATAAGCGAGAAGAATGTGAATAGCTTCAATTCTAGCAATGGGGCCATAAGTCTCACCATAGTACGTACCTTCAACTTGCGTGTATCCTTGGGCTACGAGACGCGCCTTGTTGCGTACAACTTGTCCTTTCTTCATCTTGCTTTTTTCGAAACACCATCTTGTACCAATGATGTTTTGCTCGGCTTCGGGATTTTAAACAAGTTTCCACATTTGATTCCTCTCAAAGTTATGTTGCTCTTCATGCATGGCATTCACCCAATCCGGATCTTGAAGGGCTTCTTCTACCTTCAAAAGCTCAATTCTAGAGATTAAAGAATAATGCTCACAAAAGTCAGCTAATCAAGATTTAGAGCCATTGATTCTCTCGGTTTGTATGTCACCGAAGATTCGATTCAGTGGATGATATTTGTCCACACTTTCTCGAACTCGTGATAGCTTCTTCTTGTTGGATGGTGGAGCTTCTTCATCATCATCATCTTGCATGTTCTCGTTGACGATGTCAACTCCTTAAGGTGGTGGTGAGGAAGGTTGAAGTGGATCATCATGATGTACTTTTTCTTCTTTTTTATCATGTCGTGTACCACTTGTGAATGCCTGCATGTTGTTTTCTGGTTCGCCTTGACGCGAAATAGGAGCTTCCAGTTGGGTTGATGAAGTACTTTCCTTCACCTCCATGGGATGAATCTTGTCGATGGGTAGATCTTGGATGGCTTCCGAAGGTTCCTTATCCCCTACATCATTTGGAAATTGTTGGACTTGTGAACCATTAGATCCATCAAACTTCACATCTACCGTCTATTCAACTTTTTGAGTGAAGCTGTAGTAGACACGTTAAGTGTGAGAGTTCGATCCGTAACCAAGTGGGAAACTTTCATGAGATTTAGGAGAAAATTTAGCGCGACGATGTTTATCAAGAATGTAGTCAAATACTCGGAAGTATCCAACTTGGGGTTTGTTACCGGTGATTAGCTTGTATGCCATTTTACCGAGAAGCTTTTGTAAGTAGAGTCGGTTAATGGCAAGGCAAGATGTTTCCACGGATTCTGCCCAAAAGTGTCTTGGCGTCTTGTATTCGTCAAGCATCGTTCTCGCCATCTCTATGAGAGTCTAGTTCTTCCTCTCAACAACTCCATTTTGTTGAGGTGTGTATGTCGCCGAGAACTCATGTGAGTGTGGGACCCCGACTTACCAGTCGAGATCGCCGGATGAACGTGCTCAGTGATCCCAGAGTTCAATGCTCACCGAACACACAGATACTAAATAATAAGATTCTTACATCCAACATACCATTTAATACAACAAATGACCATCATGGTCAAGTCTCACATAGGTAGGGCCTATAAGGCCAATCACATCGATACAACTACTTTTCGAAAAGTTGATAATAAACGGGAGCCCATGCCATCACCCTTCACCAACACCCATTCTGACTGGGAAGCATCCTAGTTCGTGTGTCCGTCACCGATGACAAACTCTTCTCCAACCTCCGGTCCTTCCATGTCTGTTCAATAACATAACCAGTAGCAAGCCAGTGAGTACTTTGAATGTACTCGCAAATAGCCCATGATATGGATAATGCAGTTGGTAAGATAATAAGCGGCATGCAACATTGTTAAAAGTGAGTGGAATGTAAATAAACATGATCATCGACGGGTATGGATATGCATCATAAGCTATATGATATTTAAAAGAATAGGTTACAGATATCAACATATCTGTTGAGGGCTGAACACTTTGGGTTCACCCGATATGCCAAGTCACCAAACTTGGTCATGTCAACTCTTCTGGTAACACCTTTAAACACACACACACACTTGGTTTATGCGGAAACAATTGTACGTAGTTTAAGCAGGATTACCCAACTGTCCTTGACCATGGACACGGCTATTCGAATATTTTTACACTCTGCAGAGGTTGTACGTTGTACCCACGAGATCCGGGAAACTTCGGTGTCATCCACGACTCGCTTTATATAATACACCCGAGGTAAGTAACCGATCATTGCCTTTCCCCTGACACCAAAATATACCCGGTGCACCACTTCTCCACAAGTGGCCACCAACTCAACATCATCACCCTCGGGCATTAGTGGCACCTCATGGAGTTTTCGTAAAACCTTTGATATCATCTTTACCATTACCATGCTTATGCTTCTACTATGCGTAGCTCTATGTCTACTTGTCAACATAATATTGGCATGATCCTCATAGGTGGTAGGATCATGTTCAAATGCAAGAGCTCCAGAGGAGCCATCAGTAACGTCATACCAATGATTTACCAAATATTCATGATCATATGCAACTTGAATATTACTCTACTTGGCATGCAAATAATATTTTGCTCAAACATGGTCAAAGGGTTGCTTGCCTTGATCAGCCAGGTATCCGGAGTCTTCGGGGTCTTCAAGTCCAACTCCTTTGTTAAACACGGAATCTAGCATCGTGATAATAATAATAAAATAAGTAGCTCACTCAAAAACAGAGTACAAACTCACTTTAAAAAGTTATGCTATTCTGATAAATCTGTATTATAGTTTTAAAAATATTTGTCTCCGGTTTTGAAGAAAAGATTATTTTTAAAATCCTATTAACAGGAGTTAAAATATTCAAAATAAGCCTTTTATTTATAATTATGCAGAAAAGTTGTCATAAAAATTTGTATAACAACTCTATTAAATTCTACATATTTTTAGAAGAATTGTGGTGGAAAAATAATTACATTTGATAAATAACAAATTCTGCAAAAAAATATTTTTAAAACAGAATAAAAAGAAAAATAAAAGGAAGCTCAGCACTGGCCTGGCTAATGGCTCAGCCGGCCCAACTGGCCAACTAGCCAGTCAGGCAGCCAGCAGCCCAGGTGCGCGCGTTGTTATGTTCAAACCTGACATGCGGGCGCCTACGGTCAGTGGCACAGAGAGGAGATAGGGGGAGAGATGGGCCACCGCAGGTGGGGCACGCCTGTTGGGGTCGTCTTCCTCCTCTGGACAAAGGGGAGGGGAGGCACCCCGGCGGCGGCACCGACACCCTCATGCCCCAACAACGGCATGCATGGAACCAGCGCATCGCCTCCTACCTGCTGGTGGTCGAAGGAACGACGGGGAGGCACTGGGTCGTCGGCGACGCGGTGGCCGCGGCGGAGATGCTATGGAAGGTTGTGGAGCTAGGTGCTATGGACAGGAATTCGCTCGGGGAAGAGGTGGGGAAACTCCCTGAGCTCACTACGGTCACAAAGGAGGTGACAGGAGCGCGAGAGCTGGCCTGTAGCCCGAGATCGACGGACCTCTGAATCGGCGGGGCCTAGGTCGATCTCGAGCACCGGAGCTCTCTGTGCTCGAATGGGGTGGCTAGGGGCTTGATTAAAGGTCTGGAGGAGAGGTGTGAGTGTGCTGGAACGAGGGGGAGGCCTATTTATAGGCCAACAATGGTGCACCGCGCGGGAGTGTGCTCGTGGTTTCACCGCGGCTGCTGGAGGGGGAGAGACCTCGGGGTCGATACCACGGTCTTGCGGACGAGGTTTGAGACCCTAGAGACTCAACAGGAGAGAGAGAGGACGTGGAGAAACCGAGGGGAGGAGGGGCCCAGAGGCTGCCCTGATTCAATTACGTTGTCCGAGACGCGGAGATACACTGAGGGGAAGTGAGAACCGGTCGGGGCTGACCACCTTTGCCTCGGGTGCGCCATGTAGCGCGCCGAGAGCGCGATTTTGGCATGCCACGGCATGCTGGCACGCTCTGGTGTGCTTTGGCTGTCTCTGGTATCTCCGGGGGTTCGGTTGGATGATCCTTAGCTGTTTGAGAGCCAAGGGTCTCACTGCTCGTCAAAGGAAGAGCTTGTAACCGGAGAGGGGCCACTCGTCTGCAGTTGAGGAGTGGTGTTGGGAACATGCACTAAGATTTTAGTGGAAAGGATGTGGGTGTAGAGTGAGATAAGTGATGTTTTACCAAGTTGGTAGAAGGTGTTCGACACGTGTTTGGGGTAGCTACACTTCACAACTGGTGATGAAAGTTAACAGGATTGGGTTTGATGCAAAAATAGGATGTGCCACAAAATTTGAGCTCCAATGGACAAGTTTGGCAATGCAAACTTGAAATCACCCCCAAATGTGCAGTACTGTCCTTTCAAAAGGGAATGTGGGTAAATCAATCCCCACAAATCCAATTTTTGGTAGGGACTCCTCATTTGGCGTGTTGAGCACTCCTACAAAGTTTCAACCATTTGGACAAACTTTGCTATGTAGAGTTGCTTCAACTTGATTCTGGACAAAGAGGGTTTTGGGATTATTTGGTGAACCAGATCACCTTGGAATAAGGTGAAACTTGGCATGAACACCAAATATAGCTTGGGAAGCATGCTAAAATTTTCTGGGAATTTATTGGAAATATTTCAAAAGGTCAAAACAGACATAATAGGTTTTCAAGGATTGGTTCAAATATTTTGATCATAAATAGGGGTTGAAAATCTTATGTATGGAAAATATAAGTCCTCTGAGTGTCTCCAAATTTTCTGAGATTTTTCTAAGGCAGAAAAGTAATTTTCCATCCAGAAATATCATTTATGGTCTCAGAAAAGGACTTGCAAACACAATAGATAAATATTTTATAAAATAATTATTTTATGACTTTGGAGAGTAAAAATAGTGATAGGTGAAGGCACTCCCTTGGAATCAGGGTCTTGTAGTGCGAACCCAAAGCAAGGTTATGAAATAGTCAAAAATGAGAAAAGGATCTTTTTGGAAATAGCATGTTATAAAAATATTATTTTAGGATCCACTCACTCAAGCATACCCACAAACAATGGCAATCATGGCACTCATAGCACTCGCTCTGTCTGTCCGCCCGTTTGCGGGTGGAAGGCGGTGCTGATAGAGAGCTTGGTTCCGAGAGCTTCTTGGAACTTCTTCCAAAATCTTGAGGTGAACTGCGTGCCTCGGTCATATACAATCTCCTTGGGAACTCCATGGAGGCTCACAATACGCTCGATGTAGAGACTTGCCAGCTTGTCACCACCATAAGTGGAGCTGACTGGAATGAAGTGAGAGACCTTGGTTAGATGGTCGACAATGACCCATATGGAGTCATGGCCTCTGCTGGACCTAGGTAGACCGGTGACGAAGTCCATGCCGACTCGGCCCCACTTCCATTCGGGCACCTGGAGAGGTTGTAGCAGTCCGGCAGGTCGCTGGTGCTCAGCCTTGACACGCCGGCACACATCGCACTTGGCGATATAGGAAGTTATTTCCCTCTTCATGCCATCCACCAGAACCTTTCCCGGAGGTCTTGATACATCTTGGTCCCACCAGGGTGAATCGAGTAGGGCGTGTCGTGGGCTTCTTGCAAGATTAAATTCTTGAGTTCAGCCTTGTTGGGTACGCATAAACGTTTCTCAAACCACACGACTCCTTGCTCATCCACTGAGAATTCTCGGGCCTTGCCTTCCTGGATCTTCTTCTTGATGCCTTCGATGCTCTTGTGCCCCTTCTGGGCCTCTTTGATTTCGTCTACTAGAGTGGGTTTGACTCCGAGGTTAGCTAGGAATCCTGGTCCCACTAGCTCTAACCCGAAGCTTTCCAGCTCTTCATATAAGGTGGGTAGCCTTTCCTTGAGCGTAGCATTCAAGGTGTAGGACTTCCGTCTTAAGGCATCAGCCACCACATTAGCCTTACCGGGTAGTATTGAATGCTGAGGTCGTAGTCTTTGATCGGCTCCGACCATCTTTGCTGCCTCATATTCAATTCCTTTTGAGTAAAAATATACTTCAGACTCTTGTGGTCGGTGTATATTTCACATCGCTTCCCCAAAAGGTAATGTCGCTATGTCTTCAAGGCATGCACTACGGCTGCCAACTCGAGATCATGTGTGGCGTAGTTCTCCTCATGTGATCGCGGTTGTCCTGACAAATAAGCCATGATCCCGTCGTGTTGCATTAGGACGCCACCGAGTCTGGTTCTTGAGGCATCACAGTATATCACAAACTCCTTGCTGATGTCCGGAGTAGCCAGTACGGGGGCGGTAGTCAACCTCTTGTTCAGCTCCTGGAAGCTTTCTTCACACTCCAGCGTCCATTCGAACTTCTTGCCCTTCTTCAAGAGCTCAGACATTGGTCGGGCGCTGCGGGAGAATCCTTCCACGAACTGGCGGTAGTATCCCGCGAGTCAGAGGAAGCTTCTGACTTCCTTCACATCAATTGGCGACTCCCAATTGGTTATTGTGGTAACCTTGGAAGGATCGACCGCCAATCCGTTTGTCGTCATGGTATGACCCAAGAATCCAACTTCGTGCAACCAGAATTTGCAGTTGCTAAACTTGGCATAAAGTAGGTGCTCTCAAAGCTTTTCCAACACTAGCCTCAAGTGTTGCTCATGTTCCTCTTCGGACTTGGAGAAGATTAATATGTCATCGATGAAGACGACGACAAACTTATCCAGGTATTCCATGAAGACGTTGTTCATGAGGTACATGAAGTATGTTGGGGCATTGGTCAACCCAAATGACATGATTGTGCACTCGTATAGACCGTACCGGGTCATGAATGTCGTCTTAGGTATGTCCTCGGTTCGGATCTTCAGTTGGTAATATCCAGATCTGAGGTCGATCTTCGAAAATACATTGGCACCATTTAAATGGTCAAATAGGTCTTCAATCTTGGGGAGTGGGCATTTGTTCTTGACCGTTACCTCATTGAGGGAACGATAATCGACGCAGAGCCTGATAGTCCCATCTTTCTTGGACACGAATAGAACAGGTGATCCCCAAGGTGATGCACTCGGACGGATGAATCCCTTCCTGAGTTGCTCATCCAACTGCTTCTTCAACTCCGCTAGCTCTTCGGACCCCATCCTATAAGGCTTCTTATAGATAGGCCTTCATTCGGGCATGAGCTCAATGATGAACTCGATGTCTCGGTCAGGAGGCATCCCTGGCAGCTCATCAGGAAAGACGACCGGGTACTCACAGACTATTGGTACTCGGTCCAACTCTTCTTCCGATAGGCAATTGACCTGAGGAACTTGAGTGGAGGTAGTCTAAGGGAAATACTTGACTTTGACCCCTTGGTCACTTGTCATGGTAATAGCCCTTCTGGCGTAGTCCAGCATGCTTTGGTGCCTGGCCAACCAACCCATACCAAGGATCACGTCCAAGACTTGCGACTTAATGACGATGAGATCTGCTATGAAGCTTATCCCATTAATGTTGATCCTCACACCTCTACATCCTAGGTTGGTCCTTAGCACTGCTCTTGGGTATGTACTGCCATTTGTCCATTGAGGAGGGTAGGCTTGAAACCACATTTTTCCGCAAACCTTTGGGTGGCAAAAGAATGTGAAGCACCACAATCAAACAATATTGTTGCTGGGGTGGAGTTGACGAGGAACATACCCAGAATGCAGCCCGGGTCTTCATGGGCTTCTTCTGTGGAGTTGTGATTCACGCGTCCCCTGTTGTGATACTACTGGTTGCGGGGAGCTTGGTTCCTGCCTGGCGCTCCCTGGCCTTGTCCTTGAGTAAGCGCATTGGGACGCAGTGCATCGGGCTTCTTGTTAGGGCACTGCCTGGAGTAGTGCCCAGTCTAACCACATCCAAAGCCGGTAACCTGCCCTGGGATGTTGGCCTTGACTCCACTGTTGTTGGGCGGGTTGATTCCTGGCTTGGGGTTGACTTGCTGATGGGGCTGGTAGTTCTGGCGGAACGTTGGCGTCTTGCACTGTTGTTGCTGATAGTTGGGTCTTGCCGGGGCGGATTTCCACGGACGTGCCTTCTAGTTATTGGAACCTCCATTACCCATCAGCTTACGCTTACGGATGTCATCCATTGTGCAACGCTTATCTTCCAGCATAAGGGCCTTATTTACCAGATCACACAAGGTCCGACATTCACAGACAACCATTTGATACTGAAGTGACTGTTGCAGTCCTTCCATAAAGTGTTCCACGTTCACAGATTCAATGCTGACATCTTTCGGTGCATATATTGACAAAAGGTTGAACTTTTGCCGGTACTCCTTGACGGTTCCACTATCTTGCCTCAGAGCCCAGAATTCCCGCTTCTTAATGGTCATCGTTCCAGGGGGAATGTGAGCGGCATGGAATTCTTCCTTGAAGTTAGTCCACGAGATAGCTTGCACTGCCCGCATAATCTGGAACCCGTCTCACCAAACCCAGGCCGTGCCTCCGAGATAGTGAGAAGCATAAAGGACTTTCTCGCGGTCGTCGGTGCATTTGACCAGCGCGAGGACGTCTTCGATGGTGCGGATCCAATCATCGGCATCCAACGGTTCTGTTGTCTCCATGAATATGGGAGGCGTAGTCTGATACATCTCCATCGTATCTACTTTTCCAAACTCTTTTGCCCTTGTTTTGGACTCTAATTTGCATGATTTGAATGGAACTAACCCGGACTAACGCTGTTTTCAGCAGAATTTCCATGGTGTTGTTTTTGCGCAGAAATAAAAGTTCTTGGAATGACCTAGAAATTTACGGAGAATTTTTGTGGAATATATAAAAAATACTAGCGCAAGAATCAACGGAGGAAGTGGAGCATGGAGCCCACAAGCCCACCAGGCCCCCTCCCCCGCTGGCCGCGCCTGGCAGGCTTGTGGGGCCCACTTTGCTCCACCACCTCCAATCTCAGCTCTATTTAGTCCCTTTCATCCGGAAAAAATAAAGGAGAAGAGTTCATCGCGTTTTACGATACGGAGGCGCCGCCACCTCCTGTTCTTCCTCTGGAGGGCAGATCTGGAGTCCGTTCTGGGCTCCGGAGAGGGGAGATCGTCGCCATCATCATCACCAACCTTCCTTCATCGCCAATTCCATGATGCTCTTTACCGTTCGTGAGTAATCTCATCGTAGGCTTGATGGACGATGATGGGTTGGATGAGATCTATCATGTAATCGAGTTAGTTTTGACGGGGATTGATCCCTAGTATCCACTATGTTCTGAGATTGATGTTGTTACTACTTTGGCATGCTTAATGCTTGTCACTAGGGCCCGAGTGCCATGATTTCAGATCTAAACCTATTATGTTGTCGCCAATATATGTGTGCTCCTGATCCTATCTTGTAAGTTGTAGTCACCTACTATGTGTTATGACCCGGCAACCCCGGAGTGACAATAGCCGGAACCACTCCCGGAGATGACCATAGTATGAGGAGTTCATGTATTCACTAAGTGTTAATGCATTGGTCCGGTTCTTTATTAAAAGGAGAACCTTAAAATCCCGTAGTTTCCATTAGGACCCCGCTGCCACGGGAGGGATGCACAATAGATGTCATGCAAGTTCTTTTCCCTAAGCACGTATGACTACATACGGAATACATGCCTACATTACATTGAAGAACTCGAGCTAGTTACATATCTCTCCGTGTTATAACTGTTGCATGATGAATACCATCCAGCATAATCATCCATCACTGATCCAATGCCTACGAGTATTTTCCTACTGGTCATTGCTACGTTACTTTGTTGCTACTGATGTCACTACTGCTACTGTTACTCTGTTGCTACTGCTGTTACTTTGCTGCTACTGTTGTCACTTTGCTGTTACTGGTTACTGTTGCTACTTTTACTATCATACTACCTTGCTACTGATACTTTGCTGGAGATACTAAATCTTTCAGGTCTGGTTGAATTGACAACTCAACTGCTAATACTTGAGAATATACTTTGGCTTCCCCTTGTGTCAAATCAATAAATTTGGGTTGAATACAATACCCTCAAAAACTGTTGCGATCCCCTATACTTGTGGGTTATCAAGACCTTTTTCTGGCGCCGTTGCCGGGGAAGCATGGCTATATTCTCTGAGTCACTTGGGATTTACGTCTGCTGGTCACTATGAGGAATCTGAAAGATCCAAGAACTAAAGTCTTGCCCTCAACTACGAGGACATGTAAGGAACTGCCATCTAGCTCTGCACTTGATTCACCTTCAGTTATGAGTAAGTTTGCGACACCACCTCCTGCTAGAAATCTTGATATGTCGCATGTGCTTGATGATGCTACTTCTGCTGCCCATGATGCTTATGATGATGCTATGCTTGATACTGCTTTGCCACTAGGTGCATTCCTTGATGCACAAATTGCTAGAGTTGCTGCTAGATGTGATGATACTTCTGAAACTGGTGAGATTATTGAAGTAGAACCTGCTATTTTGCCTGTTAGAACTAGCTCTCCTAGATATGAATTTCCTGATATGCCTGAGGGTTATGTTATGGAGGGAGAGATAGTTGAGGATTTTCTTGCTTGTAAGGATAGCTATGATGTTGAGAAATTACTGCTCAAGTGGAAAGTAAAATCTCTGAACGCTAGGATGAAATACGACCCGAAGTTTGCTACTTCGCCTATCTTTGTGACCGATAAGGATTATGAATTCTGTATCGACCCTGAGTTAATCACTCTGGTCGAATCTGATCCTTTTCACGGTTATGAGTCTGAAGTGGTTGTAGCCCATCTTACCAAACTGCACGATATACCCACCCTATTCACGAGTGGGGATAAGATTCACCACTACTATATCCTTAAGTTGTTTCCTTTCTCGCTAAAGGATGATGCTAAAACTTGGTTCACTTCTCTTACTCCTAGTTGTGTGCGTAGCCCCGAGGATATGATCTACTACTTCTCTGAGAAATATTTCCCTGTCCATAAGAAGCAAGCTGCCCTGCAGGAAATATACAACTTTGCGCAAGTTGAAGAAGAGAGTCTCCTACAAGCTTGGGGGAGGCTCGTCCAGCTACTAAATGCTTTACCTGATCACCCTCTTGAGAAGAATGAAATACTTGATATCTTCTATAATGGACTTACCGATGCCTCTAGAGACCACCTAGATAGTTGTGATGGTTGTGTTTTTAGGGAACGAACAGTAGAACAAGCTGAGATCCTATTGAATAATATCTTGTGCAATGAGAATGCTTGGACTATTCCCGAACCACCTCCTAAGCCAACTCCGAAGAAAAGAGGTATTCTATTCCTCAGTCCTGAAGATATTCAAGAAGCTAAGAAATCTATGAAAGAGAAAGGCATTAAATCTGAAGATGTCAAAAATCTACCACCTATCGAAGAGATCCATGGTCCTGATAACCCGATACAGGTAGTAGAGGTAAATTCTCTTCGTAGATTCAATGAGAGTGATATTCCTTTTGATAAACCTGCTAGCTTATGATTGGATGAATTTGATAACTTTGTTCCCAAACAACAAAGTTTCAATGATTATGTTAGCAGACAACTGGAACACAATGCTCGTATGCTTAGTCATTTAAGTGCTTGTGTGGATAGAAATGGCAATGATCTTAAGCTCTTGAGTAAACATGCCTCTATGGTTACTACTCAGGTAGAACAAGTACTTAAGGCTCATAATGACTTGCTCAATGAGTTGAATGACAATTCTGTCAGAGTCGTCACTAGAGGCGGTAGAATGACCCAGGAACCTTTGTATCCTGAAGGTCATCCTAAGAGAATTGAACAAGATTCTCAAGGAGTTAGCACTTATGCACCTAGTTATCCTAGAAAGAAGAAGAAAGATGATAGGAACCTGCACGCTAACAACCCTGTTGCTGTTACACCCGAGAGTCCAAACGATGCCTCTGCATCTGATGCTGAAACACAGTCCGGTGATAAACATGAGCCTAATGATGATATCAATAGTGATGTTCATGTTGATGCTCAACCTAGCAATGATAAGGATGTGGAGATTGAACCCGTTGATCTTGATAACCCACAGCCTAAGAATAAGAGATACGATAAGAATGACTTCGCTGCTAGGAAGCCTGGTAAAGGAAGGGAACCATGGGTTCAGAAACCCATGCCCTTTCCTCCCAAACCATCCAAGAAAAAGGATGATGAGGATTTCGAGCGATTCGTTGAAATGATTAGACATGTCTTTCTGCAAATGTGTTTGACAGATACGCCCAAAATGTCTCTGTATGCTAAGTACATGAAAGAGATTGTGACTAATAAGAGGAGGATACCTGAGGTTGAGATTTCCACCATGCTTGCTAATTATACCTTCAAGGGTGGAACTCGTAAGAAACTAGGTGATCCCGTAGTGCCCACTATACCTTGCTCCATTAAAGGAAACTACGTTAGAACTACTTTATGCGACCTTGGAGCCGGTGTTAGTGTTATGCCTCTCTCTCTCTCTTTATCGTAGGCTTCAACTGGAAAAGTTGACACCCACTGAAATCTCTCTGCAAATGGTCGACAAGTCAACTGCTTTCCCTATCAGCATTTGCAAGAATGTGCCTGTTGTAGTTGCTAACGCTACTATCTTGATGGACTTTGTTCTCCTAGATATTCCCGAGGACGATGCCATGGCAGTCATCCTTGGAAGACCCTTTTTAAACACTGCAGGGGCTGTTATAGATTGCAACAAAGGCAATGTCACTTTCCATGTCAATGGTAATGAGCATACGGTGCACTTTCCGAAGAAACAATATCGAGTACATTGCATCAATGATATTGAAAAAACTTCATCGATTCTTATTGGGAGCTTTGAATGCCCTATGCCTACTGTCAAGATGAGGTATGATTTGCTTGTTGGGGAGATGCACATCCCCATTGAGGTAACCTAGTGACTATTCGAAAATTCAACGTTTCCTTTTGCGATTCAAAAAAGTTTGTCAAGGAGACTTGATCAACCTCATTGACGGATTTCTTTCGATGACCATGAGATGGATGAATCGAGGAGTCACAAACCTCTGTTCCAAGCTTTCACCTTCGCTTAGAAGAAAAATGATAGATTTAGCTTTAGTGTCTCCTGTTTTCTCCTTTTAGCGTCCCGTAGAAAAGTACCCCGAAAATAAAAGTTCTCCGAATGCCGTGAAAATCAAGTATGATTTTTTCTGGAATTTTTGAAAAATACTGAGACGAAGTGCTAGTCAGGGGGCTGCACCAGTGGGCCACATCCCTAGAGGCGCGGGCAGCCCCCTCGCCGCGCCACCCAGGCTTGTGGGGCCCACGTGCACCCCCTCCACTCATTCTAGCTCCCATCTGCTTCTCCTACCTCCAGAAAAAATCGTTTCGCAACTCAAACCCGTGTTCTTGCTCTTCTTGCTAGGATTTTTGATCTCCTTGTGCAAAGCACCATTCACCAAGCTGTTTTGGGGAAATTGCTCCTTGGTAAGTGACTCGTCCATTAGTCCAATTAGTTTTTGCTCTAGTGCCTTATACATCGCGTATTTTTGCTGCCTTGGTGACCCTGCTCTTGAGCTTTGCATGCTAATATTAGTTGGTCCCAAGTAGTTTTCATGCGTAATATGGCCCCTAGGCAATTGTGGGAGTAGCTGCTACAAGTTTCGTTGGGCCTTACTCACTTTTCCTTAGAGTCACTAAAATTTCAGAAATTTTCAGAGATAGAATAAGGAAAATATGAGGAGGTTCTTAAGAGGCTCTTCAAGCCGTGACCCCAAGGATGCGGAAGTGAGAAGAAGAAACCCAAGTATCCGGTCCCTCGAGTTGCAGAAGTTCAAGCGTGCGAGTGGCCAAGCGATGTGTTCTTACCGTTGGACTTTATGAGGACTATTCCTACTTGGTGGAGAATGCAGGCCTTACCGCCTTCGTTGAAGATAAGTGTCCGCAATATCTCCTCCTCACTAATATTTTCGTGCAAAGCTTTAACTTCTATCCAAGGAAGAATCCTCCTATGGTTGAGTTCAAACTATATGATATCCCGCAGCGCATGTCACTCCGGGATTTTTGCAATGTTTGCAAATTGCCTTTTGTTGGGGATATTCATGAACCTCCTCCACGGGAGTTGGAGGCTTTTATAGATACTATTACTGTAGGAGAGGAGAGAGGAGTGTCTTGCGCTAGAGCAGCTAGCATACATTTTCCCGTGCTTCAGTACTTCTCATTATTCATGGGAAAATGTTGGATTGGTCGTGGGAAAGCTGGGTCCCTTAGCTCCCCAGATATTGCGGTCTTCCGCGAAGCCCTTTATAATGACAAAACTTATAGCTTGGGCGCTATAGTAGCTCAACGGTTGAACACGAACCATTCTAAAGGCGTTGTCTATGGAGGTATCTATGCTACTCGTCTTGCTAGACATTTTGAGATACCTATTATACTGGAGGAGGAAGAAGAGATTCTTCTTCCTGAGACATATCTAGATTATGATAGCATGGTTTGCCATGACTTTCTTGATAGAGATATAAATAGAAGGATGATTTATAACCTGGTATTTAGTCAGGGTACTCGTGAGACTATTACTTTGCCTGCTCCCTCTTTGTTCCATCTTCATACTGGTAGGTACATTATTATGCCCTTGGACATCTATGCATATTGGGGCATAGCCCACCATAGGTGCCCGTGCCCGAGACACCAGTCGAGTACCAGATGCTAGTTTATCAGTGGGAGCCAGAGGAGCTCACACAGCAGTGGTACCCTTAGTACACTCTGGAGTACCCCGGAGCTGGTTATTTCCCTCCTTGGGAGTATACCAACTTAGGCCAAAAGCCTAAGCTTGGGGGAGTACGTGTTTCTCACCGACTTTATATTCTTGCTTACACTTTCACTTTGATAGTCGGTGTTCACACTTTGCCACTCTATCATCCATGCTAGTGTAGTTCTTTTTCTCGTTTTCTTCGTGTGTGTGTCTAGTTTGAGAAAACCCAAGAAGATTTTCTTTTATTCTTTTGCTTGTTGGGAGCTTTCCCATGTAAATAGTTTTCTTTTTCTTTGGGTCAAGGTAGAAGACCATGGTTACAATGTTTAGTGGCTCTCGCATGCATATCTATTTATCTGTTAAAGAGCCATATTACTTTGTCTTCTCCTTTGTGTTTGCTTGCAGATTCCAGCTTAGTCCAATGCACGAGCACTCTTATTATTGTTCACAGCATTCGGTCGTGCAAGTGAAAGGCAATAATGACGATATATGATGAAGTGACAGAGCCTGGAAAAGTTGGATCTATTTTGTTTTTGTAAATATGACTAGCTCATCGTTCCTAGTTCAGCTTTGTTGTGAGAGAAACATGTTTGCAATGACAACTTAGAGATCATAGTTTCTGATGCCATTCTTAATTAGCTAGGAGCTTATAATGGTTTATCTTGGATGCCAACATGAATTTTGAGATACTATGATGTAGTATGATAGGATGGTATCCTCCTTTGAATGATTCAAGTGGCTTGACTTGGCGCATGTTCATGGTGATTTATGTCCTACTCATGCTTGCACTCATTGTTGGTTAATCTCAATGCATTTTGATGACTGTTATCTCTCTCTAGTTGGTGGCTTCCCAGTCTTTTGCTAGCCTTCACTTGTACTAAGCGGGAATACTGCTTGTACATCCACTTCCACAAACCCAAAGTTGTTCCATATGAGTCCACCATACCTACCTATATGCGGTATCTATGTGTCGTTCCAAGTAAATTTGCATGTGCCACTCTCTAAATCTTCAATAAATAATCTGTTTTGCATGCCTGAACCGCTCATGTCGTGACAGGGGCTATCAGTATTTCCATGCTAGGCGTGTTATCCTCGATATGTGTTTATTCACTATCATTCACGAGAAAGGGGCCGGTAATTGGAATGCCCAGTTCCATGCTCAAATCGTAAAGATAATTGCAAACAAAACTCCCCCTGGATTGATGTTGGTAAGGACGGCACCTGAGTATTCGGCTAGTCATGGAGTGTGATTGATCGGTGGTGGGGGAGTCAAAACTTTACTTTTCTGTTTGGGAACCGCCTATAGCATGTGTAGCGTGGAAGATGGTGAGAACTCTTGGTCATTGCGTTGACAATGAAAGCATGCCACCCAAAATTATTATCTCTCTTTCCAAAGCTTGAGCTCTGGCACCTCTGCAAATCAATGCTTCCCTCTGCGAAGGGCCTATCTATTTATGTTCCTGTTGAGTCATCCTCTTCTTATAAAAGCACCAATTAAAGAGCACCTTTGTCATTTTTATGCTTTGCTTTTAACTGTGATTGAGTATGACTGTGACTGTATCTTCTTTGCCTTGAATTTCAATGTTTAGTCAGCCCTTGGTCTTTGAAGGTGCTCTACATTTATGTTTTGCGGTCTCAGAAAGAGCTAGCAAGATACCACCTGTTCGTACTTCTTCATGATTATTTTGATTGAAATGTTGACGTTTGAAACTTATTATTATTTTCTCGCTAGTTGATTATGCCATTGATATGAGTTTACCGTGAGACCTAGATGCCATTTGCTTATGTGGTTAGCTTGTGATCTTGCTGAAATTCTGGTTATGAGTTAGACATAGTTGCAACAACAAGATCAAACAGAGTTCGTAAAAGTTTTCTTTTGTCTCTTTCAGTTTGTCAACTAAATTGCTTGAGGACAAGCAAGGTTTTAAGCTTGGGGGAGTTGATACGTCTCCATCGTATCTACTTTTCCAAAATCTTTTGCCCTTGTTTTGGACTCTAAATTGCATGATTTGAATGGAACTAACCCGGACTAACGCTGTTTTCAGCATAATTGCCTTGGTGTTGTTTTTTGCGCAGAAATAAAAGTTCTCGGAATGTCCTAGAAATTTACGGAGAATTTTTTTGGAATATGTAAAAAATACTGGCGCAAGAATCAATGGAGGAAGTGGAGCGTGGAGCCCACAAGCCCACCAGGCGCGGGCCCCCCTGGCCGCGCCTAGCAAGCTTGTGGGGCCCACTTTGCTCCACCACCTCCAATCTCAGCTCTATTTAGTCCCTTTCGTCCGGAAAAAATCAAGAAGAAGAGTTCATCGCGTTTTACGATACGGAGGCGCCGCCACCTCCTGTTCTTCCTTTGGAGGGCAGATCTAGAGTCCGTTCTGGGCTCCGGAGAGGGGAGATCGTCGTCATCCTCATCAGCAACCTTCCTTCATCGCCATGATGCTCTTCACCATTCGTGAGTAATCTAATCGTAGGCTTGCTGGACGGTGATGGGTTGGATGAGATCTATCATGTAATTGAGTTAGTTTTGACGGGGATTGATCCCTAGTATCCACTATGTTCTGAGATTGATGTTGCTACTACTTTGCCATGCTTAATGATTGTCACTAGGGCCCGAGTGCCATGATTTCAGATCTAAACCTATTATGTTGTCGCCAATATATGTGTGCTCCTGATCCTATCTTGTAAGTTGTAGTCACCTACTATGTGTTATGACCCGGCAACCCCGGAGTGACAATAGCCGGAACCACTCCCGGAGATGACCATAGTATGAGGAGTTCATGTATTCACTAAGTGTTAATGCGTTGGTCCGGTTCTTTATTAAAAGGAGAACCTTAATATCCCATAGTTTCCATTAGGACCCCGCTGCCACGGGAGGGATGGACAATAGATGGCATGCAAGTTCTTTTCCCTAAGTATGTATGGCTACATACGGAATACATGCCTACATTACATTGACGAACTGGAGCTAGTTACATATCTCTCCGTGTTATAACGGTTGCATGATGAATACCATCCATCATAATCATCCATCACCGATCCAATGCCTACGAGTCTTTTCCTACTGGTCCTTGCTATGTTACTTTGCTGCTACTGTTGTCACTGCTGCTACTTGTTACTCTGTTGCTACTTCTGTTACTTTGTTGCTACTGCTGTCACTTTACTGCTACTGGTTACTATTGCTACTGCTACTATCATACTACCTTGCTAATGATACTTTGTTGTAGATACTAAATCTTTCAGGTGTGGTTGAATTGACAACTCAACTTCTAATACTTGAGAATATTCTTTGGCTTCCCCTTGTTTCGAATCAATAAATTTGGGTTGAATACTCTACCCTCGAAAACTGTTGCGATCCCCTATACTTGTGGGTTATCATAGTCCTCATAACTCGGACAGAGTGGAGCGATTGTTGCCATTTTCGTTCTGCAGTGGATTGTTCACTAAGACTTCAACCATCTGTTGGATGGCAGCATTGTTGGCTTGACGTTCCTCTCGGAGGGCCTGGAGGAACTAAGCCACGATCATGCTCTCCGGAGGAGGCGGTCGCGGGGGAATGTTGCATTGTTGCTGCTCGGGGTGTTCTCCAGCTTGGGCAGACCCACCGGTTCCTGGCTGCTGGCTAGAAGTGCGAGTGTTGGGGTTCCCGAAGGTGCTAGTGCGGGTAGAAATCACCATCCTGTTTGGGAGCAGGCAGGTCAATAATCCGAAGTGGTCGGGAAATCATAAGGGATCATGCTCCTAAATAAGGGGGCTCGGTACCGTGCAAGTGTGAGAGACAAAAAGTTTTGAGGATACTAATGCAATACTTAATTAAAATAAGTGATGTAGTCGCTTACAAGCTGCCTAAGGCAGAAATGCGGCTTGCATCAAACATGAACAGGAAGCACACAACACTCGTGGTTCTCATGAACCGATACATGAGTTCGACTTCGCTCGGGAGACTCTTAACTTGCCTAAGACGTTCCTCTAAGTGGCAGACTGCTCGGTCTGGTATGCAGGTTCTACAGGGTCTTCGTCTTCATCCTCGTTGGTGCCTTCTTCCTTCGGAGGTGTGGGAGATGGAAGAGGTCCATGACGTCGTCGCTTTGTTGGAAAAGTGGTGAGGAGCTCTGTGTATTCTTCCGCGGCCACACGGCGACTCTGTATAGGAGTGTCCTGGAGCGGTGGTATCCCGCATCGAAAGGCAATAGCAGGCTGCCCTCCGGGTGCTCCTTCTTTCTTGACCTTGCGGGTCTTCATCTTTTCCAGGCAAAGTAGGTCCTTGACTTGGTGTAGTTCTTGGCGAAGCATCACGGATTCCTTGATCAGAAGGTGAGTCAGCGTGTCGGCGGAGAGGTTGTAGTAGGTCTGAAACCTGAGTGGTGTGCCATCTTCCGGGGATGGGTTGAGTGTCCAGCTCCCGTCAATCATGTCCATAACAAAAGGCAGGTGACGAGTAGCCTGCTCGTCGGCCATCCCGGGAAGGATATCGCGGAGATGTACGAGCGCCACTCGTGCTGCTGTCTCCATGGCCAACATCAAATTCTCCATATGTGGTCCTTCAAAGAACCAACTAGTTGGGGAGTCGTTTGCCTTCACTATCACGTCCACGTGATATTCCTTTGTGACAGCGTTGACCCAGTGCTCGTGGTAGAGGACGATGGGCGTGTGGCATACTTGACACTTCTCAAGGATGTCTCCCAAAAGCAAGGGAAAGCCAGTTTCTAGAAGCATCTCAGGTACGACGGCCATCTACAAGGTTTTATAGGAGAGGGTTAGAAATTTTTGGGTGGTACAAAATAGTAGTAGGGTGTAGAATATCTCAAGTGCAAGGACTGAGTGTACTAATCGTCTCGGCTATTGTCCATGCTACCTAAGTCTTCCTATAGTCATGATGGCTCTGTTACCAGCTCTTGGGGACCCTGACTTACGAGTCGAGATTGTTGAATGAACGTGCTCAGTGATCCCGGAGATCAATGTTCACCGAACACACAGATACTGAACATCCAACATACCGTTTAATACAACAAATGACCATCATGGTCAAGTCTCACATAGGTAGGGCCTATAAGGCCAATCACACCGATATAACTACTAGCGGGAATCTTGATAATAAACGGGAGACCATGCCATCAGCCTTCACCAACAGGCATTCTGACTGGGAAGCATCCTAGTTCGCGTGTCTGTCTATGATGACGAATTCTTCTCAAAACTCCGGTCCTTCCATGTATGTTCAAAAACATGACCAATTGCAAGCCAGTGAGTACTTTGAATGTACTCGCAAAGATCCCATGATATATATAATGCGGTTGGTATGATAATAAGAGATATGCAGCATTGGTGGAAAGTGAGTGGAATGTAAATAAACATGATCATCGACGGGTATGGATATTCATCATAAGCTATATGATATTTAAGAGAATAGGTGACACATATCAACATATCTGTTGAGGGTTGAACAGTTCGGGTTCACCCGATATGCCAAGTCACCAAACTTGGTCATATCAACTCTTCTGGTAACACCTTTGAACACACGCACACTTGGTTTATGCGGAAACAACTAGACGTAGTTTAAGAAGGATTACGCAACTGTCCTTGACCATGGAGACGGATATTCAAATAGTTTTATACTCTACAAAGGTTGTACGTTGTATCCAGGAGATTCGGGAAACTTCCGTGTCATCCACGACTCTTGGTATATAATATACCCGAGGTAAGTACCCGATCATTTCCTTTCCCCTGATGACATTAGACAAGGAGGTGCACTCGATTGGTACCCAGCCCACATGATGTACGTCTTACGAGCACCGACTCTAGACCGTATCATCCAAGCGGGGACCAACGGTGTGCCTGGTACACATAAAAACGGCATAGTCGTCCTACCTGGTACGACCCCATCACGAGAGTGACCATATATCACTCCCGCCACTAGTAATGTGGCCGCTTTCCTAGTATCGACCAAAGTAATGAACAAAGCCCAGACCCATAAAGGGTTATCGTGGTCGTACATGTAGGGTTGAGATGGCCGACACATCATAAATCTAATCCTGTTTACGAAACCACTCACACCAAAATATACCCACTGCACCACTTCTCCACAAGTGGCCACCAACTCAACATCATCGCCCTCGGGTAATAGTGGCACCCGACGGGATTTTCGTAAAACCTTTGATATCATATTTACCATTATCATGCTTATGCTTCTACTATGCGTAGCTCTATGTCTACTTGTCAACATAATATTATCGTGACCCTCATAGGTGGTAGGATGATGCTCAAACGCAAGAGCTCCAGAGGAGCCATCAGTAACATCATGCCGATGATTTACCAAATACTCATGATCATATGCAACGGGAATATTACTCTACTTGGCATGCAAATAATATTTTGCTCAAACTAGGTATCTCAAAGGGCTGCTTGCCTTTATCAGCTAGGTATCCGAGGTCTTCGAGTCCAACTCCTTCGTTAAACGCGGAATCTATCTTCGTGATAATAATAATAAAATAAGTAGCTCACTCAAAAACAGAGTAGAAACTCACTTCAAAAATGTTATCCTATTCTAATAAATCTATATTATAGTTTTAAAAATATTTCTCTCTCGTTTTGAAGAAAAGATTATTTTTAAAATCCAATTAACGGGAGTTAAAATATTCAAAATAAGCCTTTTATTTATAACTATGCAGAAAAGTTGTCATAAGAATTTGTGTAACAGCTCTATTAAATTTCTACATATTTTTAGAAGAATTGTGGTGGAAAAATAATTAAATTTGATTAAATAACAAATTCTGTAAAAATATTTTTAAAACAGAATAAAAATAAAAGTAAAAAAGGGGGCTCAGCACTGGCCTGGCTCGGCCAGTGGCTGGGCCGGCCCAACTGGCCAACTGGTCGATCAGCCACCCAGCAGACTAGGCGCGCGCGCTGTCAGTTTCAAACCTGACGCGCGGGCCCCTGCAGTCAGTAGCAGAGAGAGGAGAGAGGGGGAGAGATGGGCCACCGACAGGTGGGGCATGTGTGCCGGGGTCGTTTTCCTCATCTGGACAGAGGGGAGGGGAGGCACGCCGGTGGCAACACCGAGACCCTCATGCCCCCAACGACGGCAAGAATGAAACCTCCGCATCGCCGCCTACCTGCTCGTGGTCGACGGAATGACTGGGAGGCCCTGGGTCACCGGCGACGAGGTGGCCGTGGCGGAGATGCTAAGGGAGGTGGTCGAGCTGGGTGCTATGGGAAGGGATTCGCCCGGAGAAAGAGGTGGGGAAGCTCCATGAGCTCACTACCGTCAAGGAGGAGGTGAGAGGAGCGCGAGAGCTGGCCTGTAGCCCGACATCGACGGAGGTCCGAAGCGGCGGGGCCTCGGTTAATCTCGAGCACCGGAGCTCTCTATGCTCGAATGGGGTGGCTAGGGGCTTGATTGAAGGTCTGTAGGAGAGGTGTGATGGTGCTGGAGCGAAGGGGAGGCCTATTTATAGGCCAACAACGATGCACCGCGCGGGAGTGCGCTCGTGGTCTCACCACGGCTGCTGTAGGGGGAGAAAGAGCTCCGGGTCGATGCCGCGGTCTTGCGAACGTGGTTTGAGACCCAGAGACTCAACGGGAGAGAGTGAGAGGATGTGGCGCGCGCGAGCTGCGTGGCCACGTTCTTCTGGCAGGATCTGGCGCGCGGGGGCATGCGTCGCCCTGGCCAGAAGAGAGGGGGAGGAGGGGCCCTGAGGCTGCCCTAATTTAGGTGGGTTGTCGGAGATGCGGAGAGACACCGAGGGGTGGTGAGAACCGGTCGGGGCTGGCCACCTTTGCCTCGGGTTTGCCCTGTAGCGTGCCAGAGCGCAGTTTTGGCATGCCACAGCATGTTGGCGTGCTCTAGGGTCTTTTGGCTGCGTCTGGTGTGTCTGGGGGTTGGGTTGGATGATCCCTAGTCGTTTGAGAGCCAAGGGTCTCATTGCTGGTCAAAGTAAGAGCTTGGAGAGGAGATGCCAGTCTTGAACCAGAAACTAGAATGGAGATTTTGTCTCTTCTACTTGGAACCAGAGAGGGGCCACCCGTCTGCAGTTGAGGAGTGGTGCTGGGAACCTGCACTAAGAGTTTAGTGGAAAGGGTGTGGATGTAGAGTGAGATAAGTGTTGTTTTACCAAGTTGGCAGAAGGTGTTCGACAGGTGTTTGGGGTAGCTACACTTCACCACTGGTTATGAAAGTTAACAGGATTGGGTTTGATGCAAAAATACGATGCTTCACCAAATTTGAGCTCCATTGGACAAGTTTGGCAATGCAAACTTGAAATCACCCCCAAATGGGCAGTATTGTCCTTTCAAAAGGGAATATGGGTAAATCAATCCACATAGATCCAATTTTTGGCACGGACTCTTCATTTGGGGTGTTGAGCACTCCTACAGAGTTTCAAGCCATTTGGACAAACTTTGCTATGTAGAGTTGCTTCAGCTTGATTCTGGACAAAGAGGGTTTTGGAATTATTTGGTGAACCAAATGACCTTGGAATGAGGTGAAACTTGGCATGAACACCAAACATAGCTTGGGAAGCATACTGAAATTTTCTGGAAAGGAAATATTTCAAAATGTCAAAACAGAGAGAATAGGTTTTCAAGGATTGACTCAAATATTTTGAACATAAATAGGGGTTGAAAACATATGTATGGAAAATATATGTCCTTTGAGTATCTCCAAATTTCCTCAGATTTTTCTAATGCAGAAAAGTAATTTTCCATCCAGAAATATCATTTCTGGCCTCGGAAAAGGACATGCAAAAAAAATAGAAAAATATTTTATAAAATAAATATTTTATGATTTTGGAGAGTAAAAATAGTGCTAAAACCATAATACAATCTTTGGGTGAAGGCACTCCCTTGGAATCAGGGTCTTGTAATGCAAACCCAAAGCAAGGTTTTGAAATAGTCAAAAATGAGAAAATGATCTTTTTGGAAATATCATGTTAGAAAAATATTGTTTTTAGATCCACTCACTCAAGCATATAAACATACAATGGAAATCATGGCACTCATAGCACTTGCTTAAAAAGTTATAATAAACTCAGATTTTTGAAGAGGCTCCAATTGAAGTAAGGTAAAAACAAGGTGTGACACTGAGATACCTTCTTCATCAAGAAAAGTATCCACATTAGTGTTCTTGAACTCCGTTCCGTTGACGCTCTGAACTTTCTTGATCTTCACTTCAAATTGATTTTGATCTTTCTGAGCGAAGTTCTTGAAGATCTGTTGTACCTACAACTTATCATCAAGAAAGAATACCCACGTGAATCTAGAAAAATCATCAACAATGACTAGACCATAAGAGTTTCCATCGAGGCTCTTGTAAGCATTGGGACCAAAGAGATCCATGTGAAGCAACTCGAGTGGCTTTCTTCTAGTCATGATGTTCTTCACGGGATTACTTCCACCAACTTGCTTTCTTGCTTGACAAGCACTACACTATCTCTATTTGTCAAAGATAACCTTTCTAACACCAAGAATATGATCACCTTTGATACGCCTGTCAAGGTTACACATACCTACATGTCCTAACCTTATATGCCACAACCAACCTTTAGAAGATTTAGCAAGAAGACATGTATGGGGTTTGGATTTTTTAGTGAAATTGACAATGTATAGATCGCCTCTAGGGAAACTAGTAAAGACCATGTTATGATTATCACGACGGAACACTTGGCAATCAACTTCCGTTAATAGCTCATTGAAACCAAAATCTGCTAGTCTAGATACAGAAAGAAGATTTTAATCAAGGGATTCAACAAGCATGACATTTTGAATAGAACTATCTTGATATGTGGCCACCTTACCAAGACCAAGTACCTTACCCTTGGAGTTCTCTCCAAAGGTCACATACCTTCGAGGTCCACGGTTTGGTATGATCTCAGAACATGTATTTATCTCCAGTCATGTGATCGGTGCATCCACTGTCGAGAACCCACTCCTTTCATCTGTCCATGTAGTCTCTAAGGTTAGCCATAAGACTAAGGTTCCTCATGGTCTTCTCGTACTCGGTGTCAAACCCTTCATCTTCATCGTAGTAGCCATGGTCCACATTGTCGTCATCGGACGAAATACCCTCATCATAGGAAACAGGAATTTCATTAGAATTTTGACTATGACAATGTTCATATTTATGCATTAGAATAGCTTCAACAATGACATTGTTAATGGTAATGACATCTCCTTTGGCACTCATGAGGTCACGAAGCTCAAAAAGGCATTTATCAAAATTAGGATTGGTTGCTTCATTTTGTGAAAGGCAATGCATTTATGGAAAATGATCTCAAGATTTTTTAGTGAATAGTTGGGATATCTTTACTCTAAGTCTTTCCATAAAGTGTGAGCACACTCAAAATTTTGCATTTGATTAAGCACATTACTTGGCAGTCCTCTAATGATTAGATTAACAGTTTTAAGATTACCAAGCATGTCAAGTTCTTCATCGTGAGAATGATGCAAATAACCGATGGGAGGCTCATAGGGATATTCAACATACTTGCGCAAATGTAATTTATCAAATATATCAAGAATTTCACATTTTCATTGTCTAAAATATTCCCCAAGCTAGGCATATCCATCTTCCTCCAATGGTGATTAAACCAAGGTTTTGGAGACCTTTCTCTAATACCAATTGACAGATCGATAAAAGAGGGGTCTACACGGGGGGTGAATAGACTACTTGCACAATTAAAATCCTAGCCTTTTCCAAAATTAATGGTTGGCAGATTTTAGCGATTCTAACAAGTCTAATGCACCGTACACATGCTAGTCAACAAATATGGCAGCAGAAAATTAAAGACTTTGCACATCTAGTAAGGATTAGAGTTTAGGAAGATCAAACGTGAAGAAGTGACATCGCAATTTTTGGCATGGTTCCGATAGGTGGCGCTATCGTACGTCCATGTTAGCGGAGACTTCAACCAACGGAGGGTAACGGTTGCAAGAGTCCACGGAGGGCTCCACCCACAAGGGGTCAACGAAGAAAAGGCCTTGTCTATTCCACCACAGCTTCCATCCACACAGGACTAGCCTCACTCACGATAGATCTTCACGAAGTAGGCGATCTCCTTGCCCTTAGAAACATCTTGGTTCAACTCCACAACATGAAGTAGGAGGCTCCCAAGCAACGCCTAACCAATCTAGGAGGCACCACCCTCCAAAAGGTAATAGATGTAGTAGAACGATGAACTCCTTGCTCTCGTGCTTCTAAAGATAGTCTCATCAACACTCAATCACTCTCTCGGATTTGGCAGGGGTAGGAGAGATTGATCTTGTGGAAAGCAACTTGGGGAGGCTAGAAATCAAGGTTCAAATTGTTGGAATGGAATCTCTTCATCTCAACAGACGAGTAGGTGGCTCTCTCTCAGAAAAATGGATCTGGCAATGAAGTGTGTGTTCTGAGTGCTTCCTCTACGAATGAGAGGTAGGTGGAGGGGTATATATAGGCAACCCCCAAAATCCAACCGTTACACCATAATTGACCAACTCGGTGACACCGAAGTTACAAACTCAGTGGTACATGCTTGCTCAAAAGTAGCAACTTTGAATCTCGATGGAACCAATATACACAACTCGGTGGTACCGAAAAGGTGACTAACGGTCAGATGACACAACTCGGTGACACCGATACTCAAACTCGGAAATTTCGATTTGGTGTACCGAGGCAACAGAAAGTTGGTCACCTGAACTCGGTAGCACCGATGCAGTTTCGGTTGCACCGAAATGGTAGAGTTTGGTTGGGATCTGTGTACGTCTGAAATTGGTAGGGCCGAGTGATAAATGTTGGTGGCACCGATTTTGGATATTTGGCTTGGGACAGATATAGTTTGTGGAAGAGTGGCTGAGTATTTTTGGTGGCTAACTCTAAGCACTTGAGTAACCAATTCATCATAAGACCTCATCCCATTTTAATAGTATTGGCTTTCCTATGGACTCAAATGTGATTTATCACAAAGTGTAAAAGGAAGAGTCTTCTTGCTTGAAGCTTTATCCAATCCTAGTCCTTCCTTTATCAAGGGGCTTCTCCACTCAATCCTATAGACAAAGCTCTCTGTGGACTAAACCTAAAATATACTGGGTAAAAGTGTTAGTCCAAGAGACAATGTATGTTGTCATGAATTATCAAAACCACCAAGGGAGCATATGTGCTTTCATCGGTCTACACGAAGTTTTTGGTTCGCTTGAGTAGGCGACAGAGCGGTAGTGCCTTTTCACCGAGGTAGGAGATAAAGCGGCTTAACGTCGCCATGCAACCTGCTTGTTTTTGGACATGTTTCAGCTTCGTTGGGTTTGCCAATTGGGATGCGGACCGGATTTTTGCCGGATTGGCCCCTTTTACCCAATGGAAGATGATGAATCTGAGTAGTTTACCTATGGGGACACCAAAGACGCACTTCTTTGGGTTGATTCATATGTCGTATTATCGGATATTGTAAAAAGTCTGTCGGAGGTGGTCCACTAGATGGCAGATGTGTTTGGCTTTGACGACCACATCATCCACATATGCCTCAACTGTCTTGCCAATTTGTGTTTCTAAACATGTTTGAATCATGCGTTGATACGTGGAACCAACGTTTTCTAACCCAAAGGTGAAGTAGAATGGCCTCTAGGGAGTGATGAAAGCGGTTACCTACTTGATCGGATTCCTTCATCTTTATTTGATGGTATCAGGAGTAAGCGTCGAGGAAATAGAGTCAATCGTCTAATGTGGTGGCATCAATGATTTTTAGGATAGGCCTTGTTGAGGTATTTGAAATCGACACACAATCGCCAAGAATTGTCCTTTTGGGGGACCATGACCAGTTTTGTTATCCACTCGAGATGTTTCATGTCGTGGATGAACCCGACATCGAGCAATTTTCCTAGCTTCGTCCCCATGGCTTGACGCTAGGGTTCGGAAAAATGACAGAACATTTGTTTGACATGTTTGAAGCCGTCTATGATGTTCAAGATGTGCTCGGCCAGTCTTTGCGAGATTCCTGGCATGTCTAAAGGGTGCCACGGGAATATATCCCATTTTTCACGCAAGAATTCGCGTAGTGCTTCATCGATCACACGGTCAAGTTGTGTTTCAATGGACATTGTTTTGGAAGGGTCCGTCGGGTGTAATTGAAACTTGACTATTTCGTCAGCAGGCTTGAAAGATGTGGACTTGGATCTCTTGCTAAGAGTCTCATCGTCCCTGACAACCACCGATCTCAGTTCTCTCAGTTCTTCAGACAAAAGGGCTTCTGAGAGTGCCTCAAGGGCAAGCGCTGCGGTTTTATTTTTAGCCCATAGGGCTCTATCTGGATCACTTGTCAGGGTAATGACACCATTACGTCCGGGCATTTTTAGTTTCGTGTACCCACAATGGGGTATGGCCTGGAATCTGGTGAAGGACTCCCGCCCGGGGAGGGACTGATAGACGCTTTTAAAGGATCGATATGGAAGGTGAGATCTTTGGACCTGTAATTCTTATGGGTACCAAAGACCAAATCGAGGGAGACCCGACCCGTGCATCAAGCTTCTCTTCCGGGGATGATTCCTGGAAAAGTTCTGCTACCGCGTTCTATGCGGGATCGATCGAACTGCATTTTCTCAAATGTATCCTCATAGATGAGATTTAGGCAACTGTCGTCATCCGTTAGCACCTTAGATAATTTAAAACCATCTATAATGGGATTGAGGACTAATGTGGCTGGTGTTTGGTTGGACCGTATTCCGGGCTTTTCTTCCTCCGTAAATGTGATGGGTGTGTTTGTCCATGGGTGTGCTTCTGCCACCATAAATACTTGGTCGGCTTCTCGGAGAGCTCTTTTCCTTTGATTATTTAAGGAGAAAGTCTCATAAATTGTGAGCACATCGGCATTGTTATGGGGGGTTCGAGCGAATGCCCTTGGTGTGACTGGGCCTCGAGAATATCGTCTCCGCTTTTAGCCACCTGCTTGACGTCCCAACAAGCTCGAAGCATGTGAATTGAGATGATGTGAGGTAACGCGGAGTGAGTGGGGCAAGTACTATCTAATAGCCTATCCAGTACGGTTTGAGGTCTGTCAAGGGGCTTGTTCTTTTTTTATGGACCGCGTTTACTTGGTTTACCAAAGTATGTGTTTTTTTCGAGCTTCTTTGGGTTGCTCGGTGCGGGTTGGTTCCACTTGCACCTGTTGAGACTGCCAGGTACTTTCCATGGCGCAGTATTTTTGTATCAATGTCGAAAGCTCTGTGAGGCTTTGGATAGGCCGACGTGCAAGAGCATTCAAGATTCCCTCTTCGTGGCAGTTATGCCGAAATATCTTATCATGTCCTCGCAGTTGTAATCCGGTATCCGGTTTATGTTTAGCACGAATCTGGCCTAGAAGTGTTGGAAAATTCTCCTTGCACCTGCGTGACATTATGGAGGTCCCGTATGCTAGGTCCTTCTTCGATGCTCAAATGATTCCTAGACTGGGAGGTGGGTGATAATGTTTTTGGCGTTTTTACAACACGCGTTCCTATGGTATTACTTATCGTATCAGAAACCGTTGTAGAGTTTGGAGTGCGAGGTCTGGGGCCTGTATGGCTGGCTCGACATGACAACTCGCAGCCCGAATTCAGCTTGGGGCACAACTCGTTCGCTTGAGAATCCGGGTTACCGGATATTGGGACGCGGACGGTCCTGACTTCCAGTGGTTGGGAGGGCGAGCCCCCGTCGGTTCCTCAATAGTGGTGATTAGGTGAGTAATTGTTGGGACATGTATTTCCATGTCGTCCGGATTGATCCCGATCTGATCATAGACCGATGGTTGATCATGGGATACTCCCATGGCCGGTATGCGACCAAGCAGCTTGTCTAATTTCTCAATATGCGTGGCATCTGTGAGTCCGGAGCCTATGGGATCAACCGGGGGCGTTGCGAGCTTCGGAGTATTTGGATCTGGGCATGGGATGCAGCCACCTCCACGTGATTCGCATTGTGCGTCCGATTCGGGATCCGAAAACGGAGCTTGAGCATGGGTCGTTTTGAGGACAAAGCCCACCTCCTCTGATGTTAAATCATCTTTAGGGAGGGAAGTTATCCAAATAAGGTCTCCCCGAGGATCGGCAAAGAATTCCAAGTTCCCGCACCGAATCTCATGATTGGGGGCTAACCTTCCGACCTGGTCCAAGTGACCGGTGGGATTGACGTGCATCACAACACTGCCGAATGTGAAGATCTACCCAGGAAGGAAGATATCCCCGGTGCGTATTTCATTGTCGGTGATGACGTGAGCCATAGATTATTCTTGTGATCTTGCAGCGGAGCTCTCAATGGAAGCACCAATATCGGTGTCAAAACCGGTCGATCTTGAGTAGGGGGTCCAAACGATGAATCTAGTGTTGATGGGTAACAGGAGACAATGGGGATTGTGTTTTACCCGGGTTCGGGCCCTCTTGATAGAGCCAAAACCCTACATCCTGCTCTTTTTGTTATTGATGAGGTAGTACACAGTATAGGATTGATGCACTGCAAGATCAATGTTGTGGTCCAAACCCTAATCGTAATGAGCTTGATCTGTCCTACGAACTATGTCCCCTGGCTTCTATAGATGTGAGGGGTGTCAGGGTTTACACAAGGTCGGTTACAACAGAGAAGGAATATGTAGATTACTACATCTCCTTGGATTACACGCCAAGTCTTCGGAAGAATCCATCTTGAATCCAACACTTCCGCCAACGGTCAAACATGCCTGAGAGTCCGGTCCATAAGTACAGGTAGGCGGCCCAAGGACCCCCTAATCATTGACTCCCTTGGTCACATTTGATGGTTGTAAGTGCATCTAGTCCCCCTTAGTGATTTTGGTGGTTTGAAGACTTATAGGTTAAGTATCTAATGTGTTCGTGAGTGTACACCGGATCTATAAGTCGCTGATGAGTTTGAAATATTCGATGAATATCGACCCCTAAAAATGTATATCTTCAGCTAAAAATGTATATCGACCCCATTAAGTTGAAGAATAGAATCGAGAAGAAATTGTGATGAAATTGATATTCCTCATGAAGATATCTAAAATGAGGAGTTCGGTGCGTCCTGAAGAAAATCAATCTGAAGACTTTGAAGCATGAAGATTTATCCTTTCTGTTTTATTTTCTTCACACTTGAGTAATAGGAACACCGTACTGTTAAAGGGGGTCAAAGTAACACATTGGAATGAATTTCCTCATGATGCTCAACCCAAGCCTGATCCTACCAAAAGCCTCAAGTGAGGAATATGAGAGACATGAGGACTCTCATAGTTGAAGGTCCCGCCCGTTACCGATAGTCGCGCCACATCATTGGTCTTATCCACACCAACGGTCATATTATTTAAGGGCATTAATGTCAAATCATGTCGGGATGCTCCCAGGCTATAAAAAGCCGCCCCCCACAACCATTAGCTGGTTGGCTACTCCATTAGAAACTGACACTTGTCATAAGAGCAACCCAAATTCCTCAGAGTCTTCGAGAGTAATTCATTAGTGAGGAAATACCCCAAACACCAAACCACAAACCGAAAACCAAGTGATTGAGCATCACTGAAGAAGTTGTTCCTGTGTGGGACTGAAGCCTTTTACCTTTGAGGACTATGCATCCTCTAGACGGTTAGGCGTCATGGTCTAGAGCAATCCACCAGTCAATTGTGGATCGCCAAATGACCAAGTTTGTGATGGTTTGGAAGTCTGCCATGGAGACTAACCACGAGTGTTGGGCGAGGACTGTGTGTTCTTAGCCCAACGAGAATACGGTAGGGACTATGTGTCCCGGGACTGTGTGTGTTTTGGTTTCAATACCAAGCCGCTCCAAACCAGATGTACAACTATCACAGCAGTTGGAACTGGGTCATCAACCACTGTCTTCACTGTGAAAGGGGTTCTATTTCTTCAACTCTTTACATTCCTCAGTTTGTGTGTTGATGATTTTCACTGTCACTGTTTGAAGAATTTGCTGAAGACTTTCTCTGAAATTCCTCAACCCCAAATTCTTCACGCGAGTTAATCCTCATCTGCTTTCTCCGTGCCTGCGTACTGTGCAAATTGTTTTTCATATTCCTCACCCTGAAAAACTGATGTAGTGATACTTTGCACCCCTGATCCTTTTGTTGTTTCCGTTGTAAGTTAGTCATCAGTGAGGAATTTCCTAAAAAGGAATTTCCTCAGTGATGAAATTCTAAAAATCTCATATTCACCCCGCCCCTCTAGTCGATATAACGCACTTTCAATTGGTATCAGAGCAATGTACTTCCTTGTTCTGTGTGATTTTGGTTTAACCACCTGGAGTTTTAGTTATGTCGACTGCAGGCATGATCAAGGTTACTACATCATGTCCTACTTTCGAAGGAAAGGACTTTCCCTTCTGGAAGACCAAGATGCAGATGCATCAACAAGCTATTGAAAACGATCTCTGGTATATTGTGGAACATGGCGTCCCTATCGTCACTGCTACTGTCTCTGCTGCTGATGTGAAGAAATTCAAGCAACTTGACTCTCAAGCAAAGAATATCATTTGTGGCCATCTGAGCAAAGGTCAGTATGGCAGAGTGAGTGCATTGGGCTCAGCAAAACTTATCTGGGAAAGGTTGTCCAAAGTTAATGAAGGAGTATCAACCCAACGTGATTCTCGTGTTGATGTTCTTCGCAATCTCTTCAATCGCTTCAAGAGGTTTGACAATGAAAGCTGCCAAGATACCTTTGATCGCCTCACTGACATATCAAATGAACTGCAAGCACTGGGAGCTCGAGACATTACTAATCACGAAGTTGTGAAGAAACTGCTAAGATCTTTGGATTCTTCATTTGATACTTTAGTTCTGATGATTCAAGAAACACCAGACTACAAGATGCTTGATCCAGCTGATATACTCGAAAGACTCAATACTAATGAATTCCAACAAGAAGAAAAGAGAGATCTATATGGACTAAGCTATTCTAGACCACGTGCACTGAAGGCCAAAGCAATTTCCTCATCTTAAGAAGAAGACTCGGATGGTAGCATTGGTGATCCTGAAGAATTTGGACAGGAGCTTGCAATGCTCGTGAGGAAATTCCAGAAGTTTACACGACATGGCCAGTTTGGTAAATCTTCAAGAAGAGATATGAGGAAATCAGAATCTTCATCTGAGGACTACAAGAAAAGAACCTGCCACAAATGCAAGAAATCAGGTCACTACATTGCTAATTGTCCTCGTTGGGGAAAGGAATCAAAGAAGAAGAAATACAAGGATGAAAGTTCTGATGACTCGAAGAAAGAGAATAAATCTGCAAAATCCTCATCTTCAAAGTTCTCATTGCACAAGAAGACTAGTTTCAGAAAGGCTCGGGCACTTATTGGCAAGGAAATGGACTCTGAGGCAGAATCCGAGGAATGTGATGAAGAGGAGGGTTCTGATGAAGACTCAGAATCTGCACAGGCTACCCTTGCACTTGCAACCACATTCGTCAGCAAGTCAATCTTCAACCTTGAAGAAAATGATAACACCATCCACACTGATGACTATGCTGATGACTTCGCTCCAACCTATTGCTTCATGGCAAAAGGTTCAAAGGTACCGAATGATGCTTCCTCCTCTGATTCAAGTGACTGTGAACCTGATGATTATAAAAAAGCCAGTTACAGTAAACTTGTTATTATTGCCACTAAACAACAAACTGGTCTGGAAAAGCTTCAGAAACTGCTAGATAGAAGTGATGATCTGTTGAATGATGAAATGAATCTTACCCAAATCCTCACGGAAGATATGAAAAGTCTTCAGTCCAGAACTGATAATCTTCAAGATCGTCATGTTACATTCCTTGCTGATCATGAGAAACTTTCCTATGAATTTCTTCAAAGGAAGCTTGATCTAGAGAAGCTGAGGATTTCTCATGATGATCCTCGTATGGAAAATGATTCATTACTAGCTCAACGGATCACTGCTGCTCAAGCTGGATTGATTCCTCCATGTCTTAAATGCATCAAATGTGAAACTGCTAATTCTTCACCAGAATCATCAAATGCTTCTATTGCTACAAATTCTTCAACTGTTCCTGTAGTGTCAAATTCCTCACTTGAGGAAACCAAAAATGTTACTGATGAAAATGCAGGGCTGAAGGAATTGTATGTGACGGGCATATACAAAAGTCTCAAAGGACACCAAACCCTTTGTGATGTTCTCAAAAAGCAGATCTTGAACAGGAACCCGAGGAAAGAAGGAATTGCCTTTGAGAGGAAATTGAATGGTGATGGATCTTATTGGAAACCTGAGCAGTATCCCAAAACCTCATGGGTTGCTGCTACTGGGCCTCCTTTTGATCCATCCAATCTAACAGGTTTTTCATGTGAATTATCCTATTCCTCAGATGAGTCATTTGACTCCAACTATAAACTGTTCAAAAATCAATCTGGTGAAGTATTTGCTCGGTATGTTGGAACTAAGTGCAGGAATGGGCCTCCCCTGAGGAAAATCTGGGTTCCCAAAAGTTGCCTTGAAAATCTTTAGGTGAATGTCCTCATGACACCACCTATGAAGAATTCGAACCCCAGATCAAATTCCTCAGGAGTACCAAAGCCTTCAAGAGGATCAAAATCCTCAACTGGTCAAAACTATGCTCATACCCGTGATAATGCTTCTAACATGCAGGGAAATTACAAGGAATATGAATATGAGCGTTATTCTTCAAATCATTATGTTCATAAATCCTCAAATAAGTTCTCTGCATATTCATTTGAGTACTTTAACCCCCCTATTGTTAAGAGAAGTGCATTAGCTTCAATGCCCCCTTTCTCATATGGTGCTCGCAGGAAGATGAATGCTTTACCACCCCTTCAGATGTGGGTGGTGAAGAAATTGAACTAATCACTTCTCCATGTCAGGTCTCCACATGAAAATCATCATCTGAAGAATTTGTTGGAGATCTGAGGAAAATGCTTGATAGGACGCAAGCTAATATTGATGAAATAGAAATATTTCACACGTCCTTATAATACTGTTTATGATGAAATTCCTATCTGATGAAATTGATATCATATTCTTCAAAGCTGAAGCATACGAGATGGTAAGATGTACTAATTCATCTGCAGGATGACAAACCCAAGAGTACTGAGTGGGTTCTTGATAGTGGCTGCACACATCACATGACTCGTGACAAAAGCTTGTTGATGAATATGCCACTAACTCCATCACCCCTGAAGCAAATCACATATGTTGACAAAGGTAAAAGCAAGGTATTGGGACTTGGCAAAGTGGCTATTTCCAAGGATAGGCACATGGACAAAGTGATGCTTGTTGAATCCCTTGGATTTAACCTCATGTCAGTCTCAATGCTTTGTGATCTTGATATGATTGTTATCTTTGGAAGATATAGATGTGTTGTCATCATGGAATCTGACATATCCAAAGTCTTCGAAGGTGTTAGAAGAGGGGACTTGTACATTGTTGATTTCTCTACAGGTCCTCAACCAGCCACTTGCTTACTAGCAAAAACCTCAGAAGGGTGGTTGTGGCATCGAAGACTCGGTCATGCAGGCATGAGGAATTTGCACACGCTCGCGAAGAAGAAGCATGTCCTCGGGATCGAATCAGTCCAATTCCTCAAGGACCACCTCTGCGGTGCCTGTGAGTCTGGGAAAATGACCACATCCAAGCACCCCTCGAAGGCTATCATGACCACTACTCGTCCATTTGAATTGCTTCACATAGATCTATTTGGACCTACTCATTATGCCACTCTAACAAATGCAGCATCTTTATATGGCTTTGTCATAGTTGATGATTATTCCAGATATACATGGGTGCATATCATTCTATATAAAACTGAAGTGCAGTAAGTCTTCAAACAATTTTCTTCAAGGGCCTCGACAAACTTCGGCATCAAGATCAAACACATCAGGAGTGATAATGGAACAGAGTTCAAAAACACTGGTCTTGATAATTATCTTGATGAACTTGGTATTACTCACGAATTGTATGCTCCTTATACTCCTCAACAGAATGGTGTCGTCGAAAGGAAGAACAGGACTCTGGTTGAGATGGCAAGAACCATGCTTGAAGAATATCAGACTCCTCGTCGCTTTTGGCTTGAAGCAATCAACACTGCATGCCATATCATCAACAGGGTATATCTTCACAAAGTCCTCAAGAAAACCTCATATGAACTCCTCACAGACAAGAAACCCAATGTAAGTTATTTAAAAGTCTTCGGTGCGAAATGTTGGATTAGAGATCCTCACCATAGCTCAAAGTTTGCACCTAAGGCACATGAGGGTTTCATGCTCGGTTATGGAAAGGACTCGCACACCTACAGAGTCTTCAACAACTATCATAACAAGGTTGTTGAGACTGTAGACGTGCGGTTCGATGAAACTAATGGCTCGCAAAGAGAGCAATTGCCTCCTGATCCAGATAAGTTGTCTCCTGAGGAGGCAATAAAGATCAAAGCTACTGAAGACATTGTTCCCACTGAGGAAATTGATGAAGAAATCATTCCCATCACTGATGAAAATCAAGAAGATGCTCCTGAGGAAATTGCTCCAGAACCAATTCCTCAGCCCAGACGAAATCCTCAACCAGCTCATCCGAGGATTGCAAATGAAGTGGAACTTGACAAAATCCTCAATGACATCAACGCGCCAGGTCCTCTTACTCGCTCAAAAGCTTCACACTTAGTTAACTTTTGTGGGCATTTCTCCTTTGTGTCTATCACAGAACCTTCAAAAGTTGCTCGGGCTTTCATGGAACCGGAGTGGATCCAAGCCATGCAAGACGAACTTCTTCAATTCAAGCTGAATGACGTATGGGAGCTCGTCAAACGACCAGATCCTCACAAGGACAATATCATCGGCACAAACTGGATTTTCCGAAACAAGCAAGATGAGGATGGTCAAGTGGTGAGGAATAAGGCACGACTTGTAGCCCAAGGCTACACACAGGTTGAAGGAATAGATTTCGATGAAACTTTTGCACCTGTTGCTAGACTTGAAGCTATTCGAATACTAGTTGCTTATGCTAATCATCATAACATCATCTTATGTCAAATGGATGTGAAAAGTGCATTCCTCAATGGTAAGCTTGAGGAAAGTATATGTTGCTCAGCCCCCAGGTTTTCAGGATCCAAAGAATCCAGACAAAGTCTTCAGACTCAAAAAGGCGCTCTATGGTCTCAAGCAAGCCCCTCGGGCATGGTATGATACATTGAAGGAATTCCTCATGAAGAAAGGCTTCAAACCTGGTTCACTTGATCCAACTTATTTCACTAAATCCTATGATAATGAACTATTTGTGTGCCAGATATATGTCGATGACATCATATTTGGCTGTACTGACGAACGTTACAGTGATGAATTTGCTTACATGATGAGTGAAGAATATCATATCTCTATGATGGGGGAGCTGAAATTCTTCTTAGGTCTTCAAATTCATCAACAACGGAATGGAATCTTCATATCACATGAGAAATACCTCAAGGATGTTCTGAGGAAATTCGACATGCATGAATGCAAAGGTGCCAAGACTCCAATGCCTACCAACGCCCACCTCTACACTGATGAAAATGGTAAAGAATTCAATCAGCAGGTATATCGCTCCATGATTGGCTCTTTACTGTATTTATGTGCATCTAGGCCAGACATAATTCTTAGTGTTTGCATGTGTGCACGTTTTCAAGCAAAACCGAAGGAATCACACCATAAGGCTGTCAAGCATATTCTTCGATACTTAGCTCACACACCAACACTAGGATTATGGTACCCCAAGGGCTCAAATCTTCATCTTGTGGGATATTCTGATTCTGACTATGCTGGTGACCGTGTGGAACACAAGTCAACCTCTGGCACATGTCATTTCCTTGGAAGATCACTAGTCTGCTGGTCCTCAAAGAAGCAGAACTGCGTTTCACTCTCCACTGCTGAAGCTGAGTACATTGCTGCTGGTTCATGATGTGCTCAATTGCTATTGATGAAGTAAACCCTCAAGGACTACGGCATCAACATGAAGAATGTGCCTCTCTACTACGACAATGAGAGTGCAATCAACATTGCATACAACCCAGTACAACACTCGAAGACCAAGCAAATCCAGATTCGTCATCGTTTTCTTCGGGACCATGTCCTCAAGGGCAATATCCTCATCGACCATGTGAAGACTGACGACCAACTAGCAGATATCTTCACTAAGCCCTTGGATGAGAAAAGGTTTTGCAAGTTGCGGTGTGAGCTAAATATCTTAGAATCTTCAAATGTTTTGTAAAAACATGCACACATCCTAACACTTATGCAAAATTGATGACTTAGATGTGCAACACACGATGAATCGATTTTCTTCAACCAATGAAGAATATCACTCTTAGTGTGAGGAAATCAATGAAGAAATTGATTCTCAGGGCCCTACGACAATTGTACGCAGCGTCTGAAATCAACATTCTTATATGGTGGGTCACGCCACCACCCTACTTGAAATTCCTCAAGTTGAATTTCTTCAAAGCTGAATTTCTTCAAAAGTTGATTTTCTTCAAAACAGTTGTTCTTCAAACTTGTTTTTCTTCAAAACTGAAATTCATCATTATAATGCTTTGTCACAAAATCCTCAAGTTAATCAAAATCTTAAAAAACACTTGATGATTTTCGTTTACCTAGATAGAATGTGATTTCAAAGTCCTCAACAGCATTCACTTATAGCTATTTCTTCAATTTGATATTTCATCTAAGCGAATGTGATCGGACCCTACTTCCCCTCTATGCTACTCCCACCCAGTCTATTCAATTCTTCATATGCGTTCTACTTGAAACTTTGTTCAAAATCCTCACTGCATCCTTGCCAGCTGATGATTTTGTAACAAAATCCTCAAATCTTCAAAAGAAATTGCTACACAGTAACTGAACCCCACTTTCCCCGTTCGGATAACCACGATCTCCACCGCTTCGGTCGTGGGCTACACGTGTCTTGCGGAGACGTAGAGACAGGGGCTATTTGGTCCGATACTTTCGCGCCAACAGTTACCAACTGGCTATAAATATGTCGCCATCTCCCTTCGGTAAAATCTTCTTCGTCCCATCGCCCTCCTGCTACAGCAAAGCTCAAAAGCCCTAGCGCCACCGCTAGAAGTCTCGACGCCGGCGAGGAAAAGCTTGACTGCCTCGACCTCTCCGTCGCTGATACCACGCCGGAACCGGACCATCTTCGTCCGCCGCCGCCGTAGCTGTCCTCTGTTGCCAAGTTAGGGCGCATTGGACTCGCACCGAAGGGCATCTACTGCTACTTCCTTCTCTGTTCTTCGTGCGCGCCATCTAGGGTAAATAAAAACCCTATTTTTACAGCTCTTTTGATCTACTATTTTACCTTAGAGATGTGAAATCTGTTTTTCCTCCAGTATCCAACAGTTTCGTTTCCTCAAACACTGCTTATTCCTCAACTATTGATGAACTTCACTAAGCATCTAAGATTTTCACGAGATTCCTCAATTGTGCAAATTTTCGAATCTGTACAACTCTGGAACCTAAGAACAGTATGCTCAGACGAATTCCTCAACCACTGGTCAAATTCCTCAACTTTCAAAAAAATCATTTCATCAAATCTGAGAACGCATATGACCTCTCCAAATTCCTCGCAACTATACTCTGTTCACATGTACAAACATGTCAGCTGATGAATCTCTAGGTTCTCATCAACTTAACTCATTTGTAGCGTTTCTTGAAGAAAATCTGCAAGTTTCATCAGAATCCTCAAGAGTTCAATTTCCTCAGCAAAAGCCTCAGCTAAAGAAAATGGAAGATGAAAGGAAGCAAAAGGGTGGCAAGAAGCTCGAGCAAGACACTGCCATAGATATCCCTGAGGATATATACTTGGAATACTGCACGCCTGATGAACAAGAGACTATGCCCAAGAGGAAGATAAGGCTTCAAAGGATAGAACGCCGGTGGGCTAAGGAGTGGAAGGAATACAGATTCGTCACTACCAAGTACGCGAAGAAATTCGCTCTAAAGCCTCCTGGCAAACGGCCTCCTCTTGAGGATTATGAGGATGCACACCCCTCAAGCCTCAAGACAATTGATGACTATCCTGATGAAAAGTCAAAACATTTGTCAAAACTTCATAAGCAAGCAAAAGCCGTCGTGAGGAAATTCAATGAAGAATCTGCTGCTGCTGCTGCAACTGCCGCCACCTCCTGTGCAGCTGAAACTTCTGGTACGGCCATTCCTCAAATGAAGTGTGTACCACCGAAATCAAAGGCTTCAAAGCCTCAAGAGAAAATGCCTCAGAAAGCTGCACCAGCATCTGCACCAAAACCCTCAGCACCACCAAAGGCTTCAAAGCGTGAAGAGAAGAAGATTGTGAAGCAACTGCCCACTGTCTCCAGTTCCTCTGTTCCGTCTGCAACAAGCTCCGAGATAAAGTCTTCACCGACTCCCCTGAAGACTAAGGTGACTGCTGGGAGAGGAACCAGACCAAGCCCTAGCAAAATCATCAAAGTCCGTTCTGCATCAGAGGGTAGTGATGAATATGATGATGAGACTCTGCAAGCCATCATCAGAAACAAGCAGGAGAGGGTAGCACAAGCTTCAGGCAGCTCCATTCCTCTAGCCATGGACCCAAAAGTCCTCATGGATTACATCAACATCTGGTATGAGGACCCGAACACTCCAATCGATGACTTGAAGCTTCCCCCAGGCATCAGCCACATGGTGGCCACATTCATCAACGTGGCCAAGTGGAAAGAGCACCAAGCCAAACAAGCTAAGGTTGCAAAGCTCAAAAAGGAGAAATTCCTCAGACAGAATCTCCTCAACCTGACGCCTCATGCACTTGTGTCAACACAGGCTGAATTGAAGACTTTGACTGACAAATACACTAAGCTCTCTGATCGTCAAAGTCTCAAAAACACTTTCACCAAATTTTCTACTGACGCGGTTGATGATTACAACAAGAAGGCTGCCCCTCCAGCAACAACACCTCAGCCTCTGATTGAGGAACCAGCTGATGAAATTTCTCATGCTGAGGAAATCCCTCAAGAAAGTCGTGTTGATGAACCGGCTATTGAGGAAACTATCAAGGAAAATCCAGCTGATGACTCTGCTACAGATGGTGAAACTGCTCTAGCTTCTTCTAAGCCAGCTGATGACTCTGCTCCAGCTGATGACTCTGCTCCAGCTGATGAAACTGCTTCAGCTGAGAAAACGCCTTCACCAAAAGCTTCAAAGGTGAAGAAAATGACTCCGTCTGCATCAGACGTGAAGAAGACCAGAGCTGCTGAAAAGGAAGCCTAGAAGAGAAAAGATTCCTCAGCAGAAGAATCAACTCAGGCCAAGCGCCTCAAATCTCTTGATGAAAATGCACCTCTGGATCCTGTGCCTCTCAACGTTGCTCCCTCTTGTGAGATGACTCCCTTCGAAAGTGAAGAAAAAGAGCACTTGGCTGATGGGGAAATGAAGAATGCTGAGTCTGAGGAACACACTGATGAGGAAATTCGAATTGACACAGTCCTCATACCTTCATTCCTCCTGAAGAAACTGCTCAAGGATCAGCTGCACCAGCTGATGAATCTGGCTCCTCCACCAAGCAAGCTCCTCGGGCTGAGGAAATACAAAATGAAAATCCTCAGCCTGATGAAATTCAAAATCCTCAACCTGAGGCTCAGGATGACCCAATTCCTCCTCCTGTGCAAAATCCTCAACCTGAGGATCAGGATGAACTAATTCCTCCTCCAGAGCAAAATCCTCAACCAAAAGCTCCCGTTGATGACATTCCTCAACCAGAGCAAGCTCCTCAGCCTGAAGCACAAGCAGATGAAATTCCTCATCCTGAGGAACATGCTGAGGAAAATGCACCAGATCCATATAATGCTCTTGTCGTCCTCAATCCAAAAACTGTGATGATTGTCTCTCCTCAAGGCAAGACGCAAAATCTTCAGCCGATGAAGCGTCAGCCGTTTTCCAAGTGGCCAAAGTTTCAAAAGGAATCCTTCTTTGAAGAACGCATGTACTTCATTGGAGAAAATCCCTATGACAAGCCCCGCATCAGGCATATGATGTTTTGGACCAGGACACAACATAACTACTACGCATCTGTGTTGTGTGGAAGAAACAAGATTTTCCAGCACAGGCACATTCCTCACGTTGAGATTGAAGAAATTCCTTGCTTCGCCCCAGTCATCAACGTTCTTTATGAAGCAGGCCTGCTCCCTATGTACTCAGATATCTGCGATTGGAACATTGATATTGTTCTTCAATTCTATGCAACTCTGCACATCTCTGGATATCCAACAGACATCAACACTTGGGTACTGGATTGGATGACGCAGAACACACACTTCAAGGCTCGTGCCAATGAGCTGCTGCGTGAACTTCCAGTGTCAATTCCCTCAGAGCAGGCAGTAAAGTTGTATGATGAACGTGAGCTGGCAAACAAGCTGATGGAAGTCCTCATGAAGCCTTTGGCTAAGGGGCAACCACCAAGAACAACCTTCTTGATCCATGAACTGAAGTATGAACCCAGGACGGTTTACAAAATCCTCTGCAGTGTTCTTGCGCCTATCAAGGGTCATGATGATGAAGAAGACGTCGTAGGCATCATGAAGAATATCCTCTTCAACATCACACATGGCATCCCCATCAACATCCATGATTTCTTCTTGAGGACTCTGGCGGAAAATGTTATGTCCCCTTTTGACCTGAAGATTTACGCCCCATGGATCATGAGATTCATCAGACGCAGGTCAGGCATCAACTATCACGCTGATTTCAACAATCATATAGGTTATATGCCTCCTCTCCAGGTCAACAAGAAGACTTTCGAGCCTGTTGAAGGAAAAGGAAAGTCTGTCATTGATGAAGGCAGTCGGCCCCTTGATGGCGAGTTTTGCGAGCCAGATGCTTATTCCTCATGGGATGACACTGGAACCCATCCTCTAAGTCATGTTGCTCCAAGGGTGATGAATACCAGAGAGCTTCTTCTCAGTCTTCACCAAAAGGTTGATCGGAATCACAAGTGGGTCAAACGCCAGTTCGGCGCCATTGTGAAAACCCTCAATGAAACACAGAATGCCGTGAAGCTTAACCATCATTATCTTCATGAGGTTTTTGATCGCACCTGGGCCACACTGGTCATTTGAAGACTCCAGCAGAACTTGAAGAATTGGAGTTTGTACAGGACTTCGACTGGTCGTGGCCACCAAAGAAGAAATTCAGGCAAATCCCAGTTCCAGACCTTGAGGACAGTTCGTTTTCTTCATTCCGCACTGCTGAATCAGATGAGGATCAACAAGATACTGCCACTGGTCCAAGGAGGAACTCTGCTCCCAAGAATCCTCACGCGTCTTCCTCAACTGCCAAGAAGTGAAAGTCTTCACGGGCGTTAGTCCTCAGTTTGTCCCTTTTTGTCACTTGATGACAAAGGGGAGAAAATTGAGAGTTAGTCTTCACGCGGGATATTTTGGGGGCTTATAAACTTTATTTAAGTTACAAACTCTTGGCTCTTCTGAAGTGTTTTATGTAATGAGTTGTAACTTAAGCCCGATGGTACTCTTACGCTTTTGAACATTTTTCTTCGCATGCTTATTACTCAAAATTTTAATGCACGCATGCTGGAATTCATCAGATACCATTTGTCATCATGCATCCTCAATTTCCTCATACTATATGTCGTATGTATGCATGATTTACAAGACTCGGGGGGAGATCTCCATGATATAAATCATCAATGTGCATTTGCTGTGAAAAGCAAAATCCTCAAGATATGCACATCTTCAAGGGGAGTCTCTCTGAATCTTGATTTCAAATTCCTCAAATGAGCATTTAGACTTCATATTTTTATCCCTGTTGAAGACTTAACCTAATTGTCATCAACCACCAAAAAGGGGGAGATTGTAAGTTCATCTAGTGCCCCTAAGTGAGTTTGGTGGTTTGAAGACTAATAGGTTAAGTATCTAATGTGTTCGTGAATGTACACACGATCTATAAGTCGCTGATGAGTTTGAAATATTTGATGAATATCGACCCCTAAAAATGTATATCTTCGGCTGAAGAAATTGGTCTGAAGCTGAAGAACTGAATCGCGAAGAAATTGCGATGAAATTGATATTCCTCATGAAGATATTGAAAATGAGGAGTTCGGTGCGTCCTAGAGAAAATCAATCTGAAGACTTTGAAGCATGAAGATTTATCCTTTCTGTTTTATTTTCTTCACAATTGAGTAATAGGAACACCGTACTGTTAAAGGGGGTCAAAGTAACACATTGGAATGAATTTCCTCATGATGCTCAACCCAAGCCTAATCCTACCAAAAGCCTCAAGTGAGGAATATGAGAGACATGAGGACTCTCACAGTTGAGGGTCCCGACCGTTACCGATAGTCGCGCCACATCATTGGTCTTATCCACACCAACGGTCATATTATTTAAGGGCATTAATGTCAAATCATGTTGGGATGCTCCCAGGCTATAAATTGCCGCCCCCCACAACCATTAGTTGGTTGGATGCTCCGTTAGAAACTGATACTTGTCATAAGAGCAACCCAAATTCCTCAGAGTCTTCGAGAGTAATTCATCAGTGAGGAAATACCCCAAACACCAAACCACAAACCGAAAACCAAGTGATTGAGCATCACTGAAGAAGTTGTTCATGTGTGGGACTGAAGCCTTTTACCTTTGAGGACTGTGCATCCTCCAAACGGTTAGGCGTCATGGTCTAGAGCAATCCAGCAGTCAATTGTGGATCGCGAGGTGACCAAGTTTGTGAGGGTTTGGAAGTCTGCCTTGAAGACTTACCACGAGTGTTGGGCGAGGACTGTGTGTTCTTAGCCCAAGGAGAATACGGTAGGGACTGTGTGTCCCGGGACTGTGTGTCTTTTGGTTTCAATACCAAGCCTCTCCAAACCAGATGTACAACTATCACAGCAGTTGGAACTGGGTCATCAACCACTGTCTTCACTGTGAAACGGGTTTTATTTCTTCAACTCTTTACATTCCTCAGCTTGTGTGTTGATGATTTTCACTGTCATTGTTTGAACAAATTCCTCAACCCCAAATTCTTCACGCGAGTTAATCCTCATCTGCTTTCTCCGTGCATGCATACTGTGCAAACTGTTTTTCATATTCCTCACCCTGAAAAACTGTTGTAGTGATACTTTGCACCCCTGATCCTTTTGTTATTTCTACTGTAAGTTAGTCATCAGTGAGGAATTTCCTCAAAAGGAATTTTCTGAGTGATGAAATTATAAAAATCTCCTATTCACACCCCCCCCTCTAGTCGATATAACGCACTTTCAATGGTGTATCGCACATTTTGGTCAGAATGAGCAACAACAAATAGCTTATGGTTCCTAATGGCATAGTCACTCAACCATATCTTGAACTCTTCCAAGCAATCAAACTTTATGCCTTTCTTCAAATGAGCACTCTCGTCCTCATCCTTTGGTTTAGGGTCACCGACCTTCGGGCATGGTGTTTGTTCAAGCAACCACAATCTCATGCCACCATCAACAACGGCCTTGTCGGCAAGACTAAGATCACGAAACAATGAGGCACCTCTTTCCTTTCCCGTCACCTTCTTGAAATTTTCATTTTCTTGTGAAGTGAATCCATTCCCGTCCAATTCCTTGGTTGGTCCTCATCATCCGAGTCATACCCATACATATAGTTATAGGGCAGGCTAGATCCATGTCTTGCTAGTACAGAATCACATCCAAGTTGCCAATGGGATTAAACTGAATCTCTTTAGCTTCCCCATAAGCATCAATATGGGCAATAGCATCATCATAAACATGAGCATCATCATCATCAACATGGGAAGCATTAGTATCAACATGAACCTCTTCCTATTAAATTACCATGGCTCTATCATTCATCTCCACTTCATTTGGTGGTTGCCTAGAAGAATTGGGGACATACACCTGCAGTCCTCCATCATGTATTGGGGAGGAGGCTTGTAGGTTCAAGTCAATTTGTAGAACAGGAAGCTCAACCTTGGTGGCAAATAATTCAAGTGATTTGTCTTGCGATTCAACTACATTACCCTTATACATGTTCCAATGCAATTCCGAGGTGAGAGGCATACTCTTCAATCAAGATTTCACCCCCACTATAACAACATACCTTCCAATAAGTTTAACTTCATCATTTGGGTCAAATCCAATTTACACACTTCTAACTTTCATAACCACCTCCTCATAAGTTGGGCCTGAGTCAAAAACCATGGATTATTTCCCTTCATCGACATTGCCTTTCATAAATGTATCCTTATCCAAACAATGTACTTTAACGAGTCTATCCATATAAATACATTATAAAAAAGGTCAATGATAGGCCGACAACATAATATGGATGAAGAAACATCTTTGCATTCAAACAAAAACATAAATAATAAAATATCATTGCTTAACCCTATCTACTTGCCAATGACATTTCCTAACCCTAGCCCTAAAACTGCAAAAATGCCTAACAATAACTATAGATTGGTGTTACAAACATGATGATTAGGCATACTACGCACATTCAAGCATAGAAACAACCCTATCATCCCTCAAATTCATTGATTTCACAGCAAAATGCCCTGAACTAGGGTTTGCATACAAATACAATAAAGAATGCCACCAAATGAGATTATTCCAATGAACCAAAAAGAAGAAAGTGAGCGAGGTACCTTGAGTGATGAAATTGGACTCGATCCACCGAAGAAAAATCAAGCAATGAAGATGGATTTGGTGGAGGCAAGAATGATGGAGAGAGAGGGTAGAGGAGCTCAGTTGATGGGAAGAGGAAGATTTCGAGGTAAATGGGTGGGTGGTGGGACCTACCAACCCACTCCCTCCCCCCCCCCTCACTCATTTAACTAGACTGAGCGGTAGGATACAACACCCTCATCTGAAAAAGGGTTTCCCGCCCGCTCTGTATTACAAAGCAACCAACCGAACCATTCAGGAATAGGTGCTGGGACGGAAACAACACAGTTATGCCCAAAAGAAACGACAGAGAAAGAGCAAAAGAAATATATGCCGACAACGCGGATCAACAAAAACGAAGAACCCTCGCGATCGCTGCGCCCACCGGGGATCCTCCACTAGGCTTCAAGACTCCAAAGCGCCGGCACCAATCAACACCTCCAAGAAGGATCGCGACTGCATCGGTGTGGGCCATGCCGACATGGGGTTTCCCTCGATCCCAACTCGCACCTCGGACACTCCGGAGCCTGATGTCTACCGGAGATACAACACCCTATCGTCGCTTTCTATGATGGTAGCAATTTATCCACGTCAGCGAGGCACACGGCACAGTCTATGTTGAGTGAGTCCCTACCGCCAGCTCAAGTAACGATCAAATCCAACTTTTTTACTTTTAGGATGAGATCCGGTTGAACTATGAAAAAGTCAAAAACAGTGAATTTCCGGCAGTAGAGCACGTCGAAGCAAAGCAAGAGTCCATTGTCAAATCACGTTGGTGTTTGAGCCGAAAGCTCTGGATTCTCTGTACACCTCCCTCAGTTTCCTCACACATTTTTTGCACGTCACGTATCACCTCGTATGGGTGATTTGATCTCGCCGCAGTCGATCGCATGTGGTCGACACATATATCTATCTCGATTGTGCATCTAGACCCGGAGCAAGAAACAAACATGCCACGTTAATGCTGTTTAAGGCTGCTGGTCCATCACCCGAATCATTGTCAAGTACTACATGCATGCATGCCTGATCGGCAAAAGACCGTACGGCTGGATCGATCGATATGGATGCTTCACCTAGCATCCATCTATCCATCTCAATTCGTACCGGTCACGTTAATGTGAATGCATGCATTAGATAAAGACTTGGATCCAAGGGACTAAAACTAGTCTGACGAAAATTAGTCTCTTTAAAAGGCTAAAGTTTCAAGCACCCCTCACTAAAGAGAGGCTAAAACTAGTCTTGAGGCTAAAATCTTTTAATCACGGGTACCCCTACTAAAATGTGCATTAGTCATCTCTCTCCTCATTTAACTCCTCAGACGAGTTCTGGATTGGAGGGTTTGCATGATAATAAATGCTCATTAACTTGATTTTAGTCTCTTTAGTATTTGGATTCAAGCATGGGTGAGGCTAGCAAATTTTAGTCTCACTACTTTTAGTCATGGGACTAAAACGTATTCAAGCACCCTCTTAGAGGATGCTTGGATCCAAGTGACTAAAACTAGTCTGACTAAAACTAGTCTCTTTAAGAGGCTAAAGTTTCAAGCACCCCTGACTAAAGAGAGGCTAAAACTAGTCTTGAGGCTAAAATCTTTTAGTCAGGGGTACCCTACTAAAATGTGCATTAGTCCTCTCTCTCCTCATTTAACTCCTGAGACGAGTTCTGGATTGGAGGGTTTGCAGGATAATAAATGCTCATTAACTTGATTTTAGTCTCTTTAGTATTTGGATCCAAGCATGTATGAGGCTAGCAAGTTTTAGTCTCACTACTTTTAGTCATGACACTAAAACTTATCCAAGCACCCTCTTAATACTCCCTCCGTCACGGTTTAGAAGGCACAGTTAAACTTGCGTGCGTTTCCAAAATAGACAAGCTTTAAGGCGCGAAAGCAATTACTCCTATTAATTAGTACTAGTACTACTCATGCATGCCCCCTCTCAATTTGTTGTTCACCCATTAGGGCATCTCCAATGGTTGTATGATCATCGTTGGTAAAACTGTCACATAGATGATTTTGATGACATGGCGCATAATAAAAGAAGAGAGAGAATGAAATCGTATGAACTTGAAGCAACGGTTGACGCACAAGCTCCGAGGCAAGCATGGTTATTTCTTCCATGTTTAGTGAACCGCTTAGTTATTTTACATACGATTAACATACACTTCATTGAAGAGATTGTATGATGTGCTGTTGGTTGTTGATGTAGACACTTATACCAACATTGAACATACGGACTGTTGAAGATGCTCTTAGTAGTAGTATTTTCTCAGTTGATTAGGCGCATTAGCATCTACACCTGCTACATCTCATAACCAATCGGTGACTACCTTGGTCCCAGAGATTTTCCAAGCGTGCCTTCTAAACCGTGAAGGAGGGAGTACTTTTTTCGTTTTTATTTATTCTGTGTATTATTTTTATCGAAATCAAGCTTTATAAACTTTGATAAAGTTTATAGTCAAAAATATTAACAGAGTATATAATACTCCCTCCGTTCCTAAATATAAGTCTTTGAAGAGGTTTCATTACAAGTCTACATACTTTAGAATGTACATTCACTCATTTTGCTTCGTATGTAGACCTTTAATGAAATTTCTTAAAAAACTTATATTTAAAAACGGAGGGAGTAATAAATTAATATTGTTTGATTCATTGTTGAATGTATATTCATGTCATATAGATTTGGTATTATAAATATTTATATATCTTTTTATAAACTTGATCAAATTTATAAAGTTTGACTTCAGCCAACTCTAATATCATTTACTCCATCTATTTATAAATATAAGATGTTTTGAAGATTTTACTATAAATTAGATACGTATCAAAATGAATGAATATGCGTCCTAAAATATGGATACATACATTTTAAAATATATTTTCTCTGTATCGAAATATATGTTGCTGGAATAGCTAATTAGCTACTCCATCGACATATATTTCGTTAGCTACTCCAGCGACATATATTTCGGTACAGAGTAAGTACATCCTATAATGAAAATTTTAAAATGTTTTGTATTTGGGAACAGAGGGAGTACAAAACGGAGCGAGTACCACTGTTGGAATGAAGCATGACGACTTTTTTTTGACATCATGAAGCATCTCGACTTGTTTTTGTTTACTGTACAACTACAGAAAACGGCTCTGCTTTGCAGCTGTCCTGAAAAACTTGTTCGATGTCATAAAAAAAAAGGACGTACGTTTGGCTATCAAATTGAAGCACGTACGCATGCACGCACGGCTCGGCACGACACGACACGTACGCGTGGTGGATATCTGAGATGTGACGCATCCACCAATAGCAAGGCAAAGCTACTGCTGGATGGACTGGGTATCGTCCTGTCGACCGGCTCTACCTATGCCGTGTCGTGTGCGTGTGAATAATATAGCAGCAGCAGGAGCACGAACTAGCCAAAGTGCATTTGCACGTACTATCACGTACGTACAACGTGCTGTCTAGCCTACATCCATCCAAACTTCCAAAGTGAATTAATGAATGAATGAGGCCAGCTAGCTCGCTGTTTATGCCCATCCCTCACTTGGCGACTATGCTTTTGTGGACTCCTACCATCTCATCATATGATCGAGTGTTGTGTCATAATGCCAGCTCTAACCGCGCGATTCCAAATTATCTCACCGTGTTTTGTAGGGTAAACAGACACGACCAACGCCCAGGAATAAACAGACAAATGTCCGTTTTATCCGTTTTGAACTCATTTTCAGTCCAACTATAAGCCGTCTTTCCGGCTCAACGAACGGGTGGGACACGCGTCCTTGTCCTTTTCCTGGTCCGCTCGACGGGAACACAACCATTTTCTACTTCTCCAGCCCTTCCCATTCGCCCTCCGCCCATCGCCCCCGTCATCACCACTGCCACCCCCGTTCCCGGCCGCATCGCCTTCCATCGAGGTATTCTTTACTTTGAGATATTCTGTATTTACCAGGGTAACTCATTCACATTGAGCGTAAGCTAACCATATGTAAATCACCGGTGGTAAACATCCATTTAGGCACGGTCTCTGGCGGAAGTACCTGTTGAAGAACATGAGTAATAATAACATAGTTAGCTAAACTAGTTTTGTTTAAGAACAATGTATGAAAAAGATGAACTAATGACGCAATGGTAAAAAAACTTACAAAGTTATCTGAAGTGATGGTATATGGGGTCAACGGGTGCCCTAGTGGCACATATACATGATGAATGTTTCTAGTCATGTTATATTTAGCATGATACTCAACATCATGAATAAATGAGATGAGATGATTTTTCTCCAACCAAGTAAACTCGGAGCCATAACTGTAGTAGGTACGATCTATTATCTGTTGTGTAGTTCTTGTAGCACGAAAGTAAGCTATTGATTGAAAATAAAGAAATTTAGTTGGGATGAGTAACAGATACCTTTCAATAATCAATATAAATTACCTAACAAATCTATTGACCAATGCACCTCCAGCTAGAATTGGAATCAAGTCATCCTCCGCATGCACCCAAATTTCTATATTATTATCACCAACATCGTCATTACCAAGATCGAAGGTAATGTTCATGTCCTCATCCAACCCATATGCCTTGCAAAATGCTCTCCAATTAGAACAACCAAAATATGTGTGATCTTCTTCATTTTTTACCTTAATAACAAAAGTGAAATGCTCCGTTTTTAGGTGAGCTATCTTAGGCTCTATACTATCCTTTTCTTTGAAATGAAACTTGTCCAAGACAACGGATCTTGCATGGCAGCAAACGCACTAGTCGAATTGTACAAAAGAAAATTAAATTTTAATTAAAGAAAAAAGGCACATGTTATACTTTATTAACAAAAAAATACATGCCGTCTTTACATATCGTAATAATCTTAAAGTTATCATGCAGCTTGACGATGAAGGATGTACCATTTTATAGATGAGGATAACGGTCGCATATACCTGTGTTATCCCAACACAAATGGCACACATGGATCCTATCGTTGTCCGAACACGCCATTTCATGTGTTCGTGATTCTAAGATTAAAAATTGACGGTAATTTTTTTGAATGCTCATTGATTCTAAGATTAACATTTTATTACTTAATGAAAAAACTGAATCATATATAGTAGTCAGTCGCCGGCAAGGTTCGATCTAAGGGGCGAGGGACGGCGAGGAGGATTAATTTTTTTAGCAAGATCATCATATAATATCACTAATACATATAATATCAACGGTGATCGTCGGGGACTCTTCATATAATATTATCATATAATATCACCAATACATCTCGAATAATCTAGTTCATGCAACATCAAATATTATCACTAATACATATCAAATATTATCATACAATATCACCAATACAACTCAAATATTATCGAATAATCCAGTTGACTCGCGATTCCTGAGGCGCGGACGATGGACACCCAAAGAGAAGGAACCATCACATGATCATAGCTCGGGTGAGATCCCTCAAGATTCTGACAGGTATTGGAGAACCTGACGTCCAATGCAACCATGTAGCGACGGACGTGCTCGTCATCCTCCCTGACACGGTGTTGTACCACCTCATTTAGTGCCCGCTCCCTCCACATCGATAGTGGCCCACGTGACCGGCACTAAAGAAGCTCTGGGTCGACGACGAGACCCTGATTTCTCACCAAGCTCGCGCCCCCAAAAGGTAGCACCGCCCAGTGCGAGCCCGGCGGAGCCCAGTCCCGAGCATGGCGCCTCTCAAGATGGTTTTCGCCGCCGAGTCTAAGACGAGGATACGGGACGGGCATCATCGCCTTCATATAAAAACATCCTTGGTTACTTGTAGAAATTTCTACAGATTTTTTAACTAAAATTTTTGAAGTTTGAAGTTTTTTAAACTAAAACATGCATGAGAATTTCCATTTTATTATGTATGGTAGATATTTTACAACTATAAATAATCAAATCGCATTGAAATGTTTTAAAAAAACCAATGTTTTAACATGCAACTCTAGTTCTCTCGACATGCAAAACCAATGTTTTAAATAGCAGGCTATGCAAAACCGGATCCTCTAACATTGAGGAGGAGAGTTAGAGAAGGTAAAGTACCCTAACTTTTCCTTCTTGCAATCGATATTATTAAGACTAAAATGATTTAAACTAATTTATAAGTTACCGATCTACTTCGTATATCTATAGTAAATGCCTACAGTAAATAATCTGTTAACACTCTCTCACTTCACTTCTTCATTTTACACTAGCCTAACACTGTACCCCTAACTTCACTTCTTCATTTAAATGACTTCTATTCACAATGTGAGAGGATCCGGCTCCATATATTGCATATAATTTACATGTACACATGTTCGCACATGAAAACACGAGTATCAAGAGGCATCCTAATTTAAGAACCAAACTTCACATGCACCATATATATATATATATATATATATATATATATATATATATATATATATATATATATATATATATATATATATATATATATATATATATATATATATATATATATATATATATATATATCATAAGGGTCATATCATAAACAAGAACACAAAAGATATATAATGTAGAAGCTATAGTATGGTTTTGTATAGCGGCTGCCTAAGCGTGGCGACGTCGGCGTCGGCGCGGGGGGCGGGGGATAGGAGGAGAGGGGAACAACGACGCCGATGAGCTTCGGCTCGTGCGATGGCCAACGTGGGAGAGGGGTGGGAGAAGGAGCTCACGTACGGGGGGCGAGGAGCGGGGGCGGCGATGCTCTGGGAGGAGGGCGAGGAGGTTCGGCGACGGTCGACGGGGTTGGGGACGGCTCGGAGGTGACGGCGATCTCCGGTAGCCTAGCGACATCGTCGTTGTGGGGGATCGCGAGGTGTTGGGGGAGAGAATGGAGAGGGAGATTGGGGGGAGAAGGCGCAGTTAAATACATGAGTATTTACTCCCGGTTGGTGGACTCGACCGGGACCAAAGGCCCCCCTTTAGTCCCGGTCCGAGCCACCAACCGGGACTAACGCTATATTTCAGCAGCCCAAAAGTGCGAAACCGAGGGCTTTAGTCCCGGTTGGTGGCTCCGGTCGGCACTAAAGGGTGGAATTTAGTCCCGGTCGAGGCCACCAACCGGGACTAAATCCCTTTTTCCTATTTTTTGTTTTAGACCTTTTTAGGATATTTTAGTTTTAGTTTTCTTTTAAACAGATGCATACATGCCTAGTTTTTATTAATTTTTGTTTGTTACTAAAGTTTTTAAGAAAATTCACTTTATGAAAATTTTAGTTGGATACATTTTATATAATTTTAAGTTAGTTTTGCACTGATGGGCGAGCATCAGGTGGTTGTTTGTCAATATGTTTTTGAAGATATGACACAAGGCGATCAATGCTGTCAAAATCTTTCTCCTGGAATCTAAACCCCTTTGGGTACGTATAACTCAACATATATTCTCATAGGATTCTCCGATTTCTCAGCCCTCAACATATCATCAACTTCCCATTTTAACCCTTTACTGAATTTGCAATAAGAGAGCATGCTTTTCACGTGGCCTACCAACTTGACTGACATGACAACACTTTCAGCGCTTAATTTACTAGGAGCAATCGAGAAGGCGAACCCGTGTTTCTCTTAGTGTCTCCCCTATCTCAGCTACTCTGCTCTATAAACAACTCCAACTGGTGAGGGTGTATGCCCTATGCGTGTCAAACCTCAAGCGGCTTATCTCGAATACTAAAAGGACAAGAATAATTGAAAATTCATAACTTAATAAATAAATATTCTACATTCATGTTTCAAATTCCAAAAATCCCTAGCTAAGATTCCCTTCAGTTTGTCCAAAGTGGCACTTTCCAGCTATAAGTCTGGAAACTCACACTAGAGAGAAAGTGATGGCGGTGAAGCCGGTGAGATCCTAGAGTGGGATCTTGGGGTATAAAACTATTTCTTCGCATGTGTCCCTTGCTTATTGCGCCATAATCATGGATAATTTTCATCATTTAACAGGATGCTTGGGTCAGTCTTCACTATGAAGGACGGAATTTCATGAAACTTTTCATAATCTTCTCACATGTATGTCTTGTCCTCCACTCCCATGATGTTTCTTTTCCCTGAAAGAACTATGTTGCGCTTTGCCTCTTCATATGATGTATTCACTTCATTATATTTTCTTTTTCTCGGTTTGCTAGACATGTCCTTCACATAGAAAACCTTTGCCGCATCATTGTCTAGGACGAATGATTCGTCTGCGTACCCAAGATTGTTGAGATCCACTCTTGTCATTCTGTACTACGGGTCTACTTGTACCCCGCCTCCTGACAGATTGACCCATTTGCACTGAAACAAAGGGACCTTCAAATCACACCCCTAGTCAAGTTCCCACATCTCCTCTATGTAACCATAATATGTGTCCTTCACCCTATTGGTGTTTGTTGCATCAAAGTGGACACCACTGTTTTGGTTGGTGCTTTTTTTATCTTTGACGGTCGTGTAAAATATATTCCCATTTATCTCGTACCCTTGGAAAGTACATGTCATCTCCAACAGTGTTGTTACTCATGAGATGTGTTTACAACCAACCGCTGAAAGTCCCCATATGTGCACGTGTAATCCAGTCGTGAGACTGCTCCTGGTGTTTGGAGCATAGAATATTCTTGTGTTCATTGATATACGGGGCCACCAAGGTAGAATTTTGTAGAACTGTGTAGTGTGCTTGTGCCCAAGAATGCTCGTCTCTACATATTATTGAGTTCGGTCCTAGTATACCTTTTTCACTCACTCTCCCCTCATCCCGCGATTGAGGAACATCAATCGGCTTAATGTCAGGAACAAAGTTAACACAAAACTCAATGACCTCCTCTATTTCATGGCCCTTGGAGATGCTTCCTTGTGGCCTAGCAAGGTTACGTACATATTTCTTTAAGACTCCCATGAACCTCTCAATGGGGAACATATTGTGTAGAAATACACGACCCAGAATGGCAATCTCATCGAGTAGGTGAACTAGGACGTGCGTCATAATATTGAAGAAGGATGGTGGGAACACCAACTCAAAATTCACAAGACATTGGACCAAATCATTTTGTAACCCTGGTAGGATTTCTGGCTCGATTACCTACTGAGAAATTGCATTGAGGAATGCACATAGCTTCACAATGGCTAATCGAACATTTTTTGGTAGAAGCCCCGTCAATACAACGGGAAGCAATTGCATCATAATCACGTGGTAGTCATGAGACTTTAGGTTTTGGAATTTTTTCTTTGCCATATTTATTATTCCCTTTATATTCGACGAGAAGCCAGGCGGAGCCTTGATACTGAGCAGGCATTCAAAAAATATTTGCTTCTCTGCTTTGGTAAGAGCGTAGCTCGCGGGACCTTGATACTGCTTTGGTTGCATGCCATCTTTTTTGTTCACACGTTGTTGGTGCTCCCATGACTCTGGTGTATCTTTTATCTTCCCATACATGCCCAAGAAGCCTAGCAGGTTCACGCAAAGATTCTTCGTCACGTGCATCACATCGATTGCAGAGCGGACCTCTAGGTCTTTTCAATAGGGTAGGTCCGAAAATATAGATTTCTTCTTCCACATGGGTGTGTGTCCGTCGGCGTTATTAGGAACAAATTGTCCGCCGGGACCCTTTCCAAAGATTGCTTTTAAATCCTTGACCATATCAAATATAGCAACACCTGTATGGAGGACATGCTTCTTTTGGTGATCTGCCTCACCTTTGAAATGCTTGCCTTTCTTTCTTAAGGGATGCGTGCTCGGAAGAAATCGACGATGTCCGAGGTACACATTCTACTTACATTTGTCCAAATATATACTTTTAGTCTCATCTAAATAGTGCATGCATGCATTGTATCACTTGTTTGTATGTCCTGAAAGGTTACTAAGAGCAGGCCAATCATTGATGGTTACAAACAGCAAAGCTCGTAGGTCAAATTCCTCCTGTTTGTGCTCATCCCACACACGTACACCTTTGATATCCCATAGCTATAAAAGTTCTTCAACAATTGGCCTTAGGTACACATCAATGTTGTTGTTGGGTTGCTTAGGGCCTTGGATGAGAACTGGCATCATAATGAACTTCCGCTTCATGCACAACCAAGGAGGAAGGTTATAGATACATAGAGTCACAGGCCAGGTGCTATGATTGTTGTTGTGCTCCCAACAAGGATTAATGCCATCTGCACTTAAACCAAACCATAAGTCCCTTGCGTCATCTGCAAACTCCGGCCACTTTCTCTCGATTTTTGTCCACTGCGATCCATCAGCGGGTACTCCCAACATCCTGTCTTTCTTATGATCTTATTTGTGCCATCGCAACAACTTGGTATGCTCTTTGTTTCTAAACAGACGTTTCAGTTGTGGTATTATAGGAGCATACCACATCACCTTGGCACTAACCCTATTCCTGGGATGCTGGCCCTCAATATCACCAGGGTCATCTCGTCTGATCTTATACCGCAATGCACCGCATACCGGTCATGCATTCAAATTCTCGTACTCCTCACCACGGTAGAGGATGCAATCATTAGGGGATGCATGTATCTTCTCCACCTCTAATCCTAGAGGGCATAGAACCTGCTTTGCTTCATACGTACTATCAGGAAATTCATTATCCTTTATAAGCTTATTCTTCATTATTTTCCATAAATTCTCAAATACCTTGTCAGATAAACCATTCTCTGCCTTCCATCGCAGCAACTCCAATGTGGTACCGAGCTTTGTGTTGCCATCTTCGCAATTTGGGTACAACCCTTTTTGTGATCCTCTAACATGTGATCGAACTTCAACTTCTCCATTTCAATTTTGCATTCCCCTTGTGCATCAACAATGACTCGGCGAAGATCATCATCAGCGGGCACATCTGGTGCCTCTTGATCTTTAGCTTCCACCATTGCAGTATCACTATATTCAGGGAACAAGGGATCTGGCTAGTTGTCATTGTCTTCTTCTTCATTGTCTTCCGTCATAACCCCTCTTTCTTCGTGCTTGGTCCAACAATTATAGTGGGGCATGAAACCCTTCTCGAGCAGGTGGAAGTGAAGGGTTTTCGAGGAAGAGTAATCCTTCATATTCTTACAAACAACACATGGGCAGTACATAAAACCAATCTGCTTGTTTGCCTCAGCCACGTTGAGAAAATTATGTAGGCCCGTAATGTACTCGGAAGTGCATCGGTCACCGTACATCCATTACTGGTTCATCTGCATTATGTAATTAAGTATATCAAAAACACTTATCGAACATCATGAATAGAGAAATGACCAAATTGATACAAGTTCATCATCACATTAAAACCAAAGTACAGTAGTTAGTACTGCAAAAATAAATACATAAAGTTCATACATAGTTCTCATAAAACAACATGCAACTATGTGAAACATTTAAATGCAACAACAAATGTGATCAAAATCGCAACTAGATGAAGTTGCTGAACTTTTGGAACACTTGGATAGTTAGTGCACCGCCAAATCTTGGGGAAAATGGAGCTTGGAGGTCGAGCTTTGAGGAAGAACAGAAGAGAAAGATTAAGCGTGCCTCGGGCATTTCATCGAACACCTCGTGTGCGCATATAGGCATTACAGAGCAGCAGCACACACCTCCACCTTCTACGGCCAAAAAACATAGGAGAGTCGAGGAGCGCAGGAGTATATATATATATATGAATTTTATTAGTCCCGATTGGTGTCTAAAACCGGGAGAGAAGACAAACCTTTCGCCACGGTTGTTGACACCAACCGGGACTAAAGGTGTTGCGCCAGGAGCGAGGCACTTAAGTCACAGTTGGTGTATGGAACTTGGACTAAAGGTCCCAGTCAAACCGGGACTCATGCATGCCGAGGCCCGGTAGGCATCCTAGCCGCTCGAACCGGGACTGATGCTCACATTAATTCCGGTTCGTAACAAAACCGGGATCAATGCTCTGATATGGCCAGAACCAAAGACATGTTTTCTACTAGTGACCTACCAACACCAACCTTGCTTCGCATACTTGACTTTCTCTTTTCGGCCGCGTCTCCACCACGATCGCAATGTGTTCGACAATTTGCTCACAAGGTATCATGGATACCGACGATGAGTTTTACTTTCACAACTTCATTTGTCCATGACCACATTAGTAGGAAGCGGCCTCGATTCACGGGATCAATACCCGACCATGATCTGGACTTGGACCACAATAGGGAGAGAGGCCACACCCCTCTCTATGTGATTACTTTGAATATAACGCACTCTTCAAAGCACACAAATTTTGTCGCCGCTTCTGTATGGCGAGACATGTCTTGAAGTGTATCTGGGATGGAGTGGTAGGATATGACCCATACTTTGAGTGCAAGAGGATGTACTTGGCAAGCTTGGTTTCTCTTCTTACGAGAAACGCGCTGTGGCTATTCGCATGCTTGCATATGGAATTTCCGGTGATCTTGTGAATGAGTATGTGCATATGAGTGAGTCCACATGTCTCCTCTCGATGTATAGTTTCTGTAAGGCCGTGGTGGCAGTGTTCGGCCTTGAGTTCATGCGAGATCCAAATGCGGTTTATATAGAGATGGTGTTGGCGATCAATGCCAAAAGGGGATTTTCGGGCATGCTTGATAGTATTAATTGTATACACTAGAAGTGGAAGAACTATCTATTTGCTTGACAGGGGCAGTACAAGGGCTTGTGAAAGGTGCAACTGTCATACTTGAAGCGGTGGCTTCTCAAGATCTATGGATATGGCATTCTTTCTTTGGCATGAGTGGTTCTCACAATGATATCAATATTCTTTAGCGTTCTCTAGTGTTTGCAAGACTTGTAGAAGGACACTCCCCGAAGGTCAACTTTCAGGTCAATGGTCACCAGTACAACAAGGGGTATTACCTAGCTGATGGTACCTATCCGCAGTGGTTCACTCTTGTGAAGACTGTACCCAATATACAAGGAGAGAAGAGACATAGGTTTGCCCAAATGCAGGAAAGTGCTAGGAAGGATGTAGAGCATGCTTTCGATGTGCTTTAGTCACGATGGGGTATCTTTCGAAACCCTGAATTGACATGGAGCACTCAAAAGATTTGGGAGGTCGTGACTGCTTGTGTGAGCATGCACAATATGATCGTGGAGGATGAGCATAATGATAGCATATATGTCTTTGATTTCCAGGGTAATAGCAAGCACTGCTGGTAATTAGCAGTAGCACTGGCTTTCCGCAACGCTACAAGGGAACCTTAGCAGTAGCGCTTGAAATATAAAGGGTGCTACTGCTACTGCGACAACAGACCTTCCCTGACAACGGCCCAGGAATCCTGCTGCTACGGGCTACGCCTATAGGGACTTCCTTGGCAAATATGCAAAGGATTTCCCCGCGGCCTTGGAGCCTTGCGTTGGTGTTCCCTTGAAGAGGAAAGGGTGTTGTAGCACAGCAGCGGTAAGTATTTCCCTGAGTTTGAGAACCAAGGTATCGATCCAGTGGGAGGATTGCGTCAAGTCACAAGTACCTGCACAAACACAAAGATCTTGCACCCAACGCTATGAAGGGGTTGTCAATCCCTTATAGATTGTTTACAAAGTGAGAACTGAAAGCAAAAAGGAAACAAAGCAAAATAAAAGTGAAAGTGGAGACGATGGTTGTGAATAGACCCGAGGGCCGTAGTGTTCACTAGTGGCTTCTCTCATGAAAGAAAGTAGACGGTGGGTGAACGAATCACTGTCGAGCAACTGATAGAACCGCGCAAAGTCGTGACGTTATCTATAGCAATGATTATATCTATAGGCATCACGTCCAAAACAAGTAGACTGATACTTTCTGCATCTACTACTATTACTCCACACGTCGACCGCTATCCAGCATGCATCTGGTGTATTAAGTTCAAAAGAACAGAGTAACGCCTTAAGCAAGATGACATTATGTAGATGGACAATCTCATATCTACGATAAAAGCCCATCTTGTTACCCTTGATGGCAACAACATGATGCGTGCCTTGCTGCCCCTTCTGTCACTGGGAAAGGTCACCACACGGTATGAACCCAAAACCAAGCACTTCTCCCATTGCAAGAATCATAGATCTAGTTGGCCAAACAAAACCTAAGACTCGAAGAGACTTACAAGGATATCAAATCATGCATATAAGAAATCAGCAAAGACTCAAATATAAATCATAGATAATCTGATCACAAATCCACAATTCATCAGATCTCGACAAACACACCGCCAAAGAGGATTACATCGGATAGATCTCCATGAAGATCATGGAGAACTTTGTATTGAAGATCCAAGAGAGAGAAGAAGCCATCTAGATACTAACTATGGACCCGTAGGTCTGAAGTGAACTACTCACGAGTCATTGGAGAGGCGATGATGTTGCTGTAGAAGCCCTCCAACTCCAAAGTCCCCTCCGACAGGGCACCGGGAAGGTTCTCCAGATGAGATCTCGCGGAAACGGAAGCCTGCGGTGGCGGAAAAGTGTTTTCGTGGATGCCCTCATTTTTTCTGGATTTTTAGGGAATTTATAGGCCAAAGAGCTAGGGGAGGGGAGCGCCAGGGAGGCCACAAGCCTGGTTGCTGCGCCCTCCCCCCTTGGCCGCGGCAACAGGGCTTGTGGGCTCCCTGTGGGCCCACTACCTTGGCCCTCAAGCCTCCCGATCTTCTTCTGTTCTGGAAAAATTTATTTCGGGGATTTTATTCCGTTTGGACTCCGTTCCAAAATCAGATCTGAAAAGAGTCAAAAACACAGAAAAAACAGGAACTCGCACTTGGCACTGAATTAATAAGTTAGTCCCAAAAAAGATATAGAAGGTATACAAAACATCCAAAATTGACAAGATAACAGCGTGAGATCATCAAAAATTATAGATACATTTGAGACGTATCAAGCATCCCCAAGCTTAACTCTTGCTCGTCCTCGAGTAGGGAAGTGATAAAGAATGAATTTTTTATGCTTTCATGCTACCTAGCATAGATGTCCTTTGTAACTCCTCTTATGTGACGTGAATGTTCAGATCCATTAGATTCAAAACAATAGTTTGCTATTGATATGGAGACAATAATACTTCAAGCAAACTAGCAAGGTAATCATGAACTTTCAAAATAACTAGGCCAAAAGAAAGTTATCCCTACAAAATCATATAGTCTGGCTATGCTCTATCATCCTTGCACAACGAATTTAAATCATGCACAACCCCGGTATTGGCCAAGTAATTGTTTTAACACCTTTACTTTCCCAAACCTTTTCGACTCTCACGCAATACATGAGCGTGAGCCATGGTTTTAGCACTATAAGTGGTGTGGAGTGTGGTGGAGGTTGCAAGACAAACAAGGAGAAGATGGTCACATTGACTAGGCATATCAATGAACTATGGAGATGCTCATCAATAGATATCAACGTGAATGAGTAGGGATTGCCATACAAATGATGCACTAGAGCTAAGAGTATGTGAAAGCTCTTAAAGAAGATTAGTGGGTGCGCATCCAACTTGCTTGCTCACGAAGACCTAAGGCAATTTTGAGGAAGCCTATCATTAGAATATACAAGCCAAGTTATATAATGAAAAATTCCCACTAGCTATATGGTGGTGACAAAACGAGAGACTCTCAATCATGATGATCATGGTGCTTACAAGCACAAGTGTGGAAAGGTTGTAGCATTGTCCCTTCTCTCTTTTTCTCTCATTTTTTTGGTGGGCTCTTTGGCCTCTCTTTTTTTTGGTGGGCATCTTTGGCCTCTTTTATTTCCTCACATGGGACAATGCTCCATCAATGATGATCATCACACTTACAACTCAAAACTTAGAGCAATAATGACTCTATAAGGAATGCCTTTGGTAGTGTACCGTGACAATGATCTAGCATGGCATAGATATCTATGGAAACATCATGCTAGCTATCTTATGATCGTGCAATGGCAATGTAGAAGTGATGGCACATGTCATGGTGGTAGTTGCATGGCAATATATCTTGGAATGGCTTTGAAAAAGCCATAGTAGGTAGGTATGGTGGCTGTTTTGAGGGAGGCTAATGGTGAGTTTTGCGCACCGGCGAAAGTTGCACGACACTAAAGAAGATAGTGATTGTGGAAGGTGAAAGTGCATCTAAACCATGGACTCAACATTAGTCATGAAGAACTCATATACTTGTTGCAAAAGTTTTAGTAGTAATCGAAACAAAGCATTCAACGCATACTCCTAGGGGAAGGGTTGGTAGGTATAAACCATAGCGCGATCCCGACCGCCACACAAAGGATGAGAATCAATAGACTAATCATGCTCAGACTTCATCACATAGCGGTTCACCATACGTGCATGCTACGGGAATCACTAACTTCAACACAAGTATTTCTAGATCCACAACACCTTACTAATATAACTTCAATATTACCACAACCACAACTCAAAACTAATTGTGATGAATCAAACTTCTCTAACTATTTAATGCACATGAAGGTGGAAGTTTTCATATCCCTTTGGATAACTACCCCTTTTGAGGCTACTATCATAGCATAGATCAACTACCAAGCCACGCACCGCTGTGCTCTAAAAGATATAAGTGAAGCACACAGAGCAAAAGCAACTAGCTCAAAAGATATAAGTGAAGCACATGTGAGCTGAATTGTCTAACCAAAGGATATAAGTGAAGCTCGACAAAATCACGGTGAGTGCATGTCTCTCTCTCTAGGTGTGCAGCAAGGATGATTGTGACAGAACAAAAATAAAAGACTCCTATGCTACAAGACGCTCCAAGCAAAACACATAACATGTGGTGAATAAAAATATAGCCCCAAGTAACGTTACCGACAGGTTGAAGACGAAAGAGGGGATGCCTTCCCGTGGCATCCCCAAACTTAGGATTTTACGGCATCCTTGAATCAACTTGGGGTGCCTTGGGCATCCCCAAGCTTGAGCTCTTGCCACTCTTTATCTCTTTGTCCATAAGAACTTCACCAAAAACTTGAAAACTTCACAACACGAAACTTAAATAGAAACTCGTGATAACATTAGTATAAGAAAGCAAACCACCACTTCCTTAGGTACTGCAGCAAACTTAAATTCTACTTATGTTGATGTTGGGTTACTGTATTTTCAAACTTCCATGGCTAATACCCCCCGATACTATCCATAGTTTCATCAAAATAAGCAACCAACACAACAAAAAACAGAATCTGTTAACAGCAGACCAGTTTGTAGCAATCTGTATGTTTTGTATACCTCTGGTACTTCAAAAATTCTGAAAAATTACGACAGTCTGAAGATTTCCGTAGCAATCAGTAGCAAAAAGAATCAACTCAAAAGCTCTTACAGAAAAAAATGAAAATTCTTTTCGTGAGCAGAAAGTTTCTGTCTTTTCCACCATGACCAAACGATCATCCCCAAGACTAATCATAACGGTTTTGCTTGGCACAAACACAAAAAGAAACACACAAAAAACAATCATAACAGAATTATGAAAGTGTGGAAAACACAAAACAGAAAGAAAAAGGATAGATTCGTTAGGTTGTCTCCCAACAAGCGCTATTGTTTAACGCCCTTAGCTAGGCATTGATAATTCAATGATGCTCACTACAAAATACAAGAATGAAGCACAACAAGAGCATCCTAAAGCATGTGAAAATCACATGTAAGTCTAACATACTTCCTATGCATAGGCATTTTATAGGAGAACAAATTGGCAAGACAACCAATAGTTGCCATATGCAAGGAAGAAGAAAGAGACAATAGTAATCTCAACATAACAAGAGGTGATTTAGTGATATGAAAGTTTCTACCACCATATTTTCCTCTCTCATAATAATTACATGTGGGATCATATTCGAATTCAACAATGTAACTATCACATAGGATATTCTTTTCATGATCCACATGCATGCAAAGTTGACGCTCTTTAAAAATAGTGGGATTATCATCAACCAAAGTCATGAATTCTCCAAACCCACTTTCAGTATTATTGCAAATTTCATATTCATCATGAGGTTTAAACAAATTTTCAAGATCATAAGAGAGATCATCACCCCAATCATGATTATTGCAACAAGTAGTGGATATAGCAAGACTAGCATCCCCAAGCTTAGAGTTTTGCATATTTTTAGCATGATTGTCACTAATAGAATTTATAGTGAAACCATTGCAATCATGCTTTTCATCCAAGGAGCCCTCGTGAATCACTTCATAATTTTCTTCATTACGATTTTTAGATTCACGCATCTCAAGCAAAACTCCATAGAGAAAGTCAAGTGCACTCAACTCACTAGCAATTGGATCAACATAATTGGATCTCTTAAAGAGATTAGCAAGTGGATGAGGATCCATATCACTAGATTTTCAGCAGGCGAAGATGCAAGCATATTGAAGGCACATGACAACACAAGCAAACAGAAAGCAAGCGAGAGAAAAGGGCAAACGAAAAAGGCAAACGAAAAAGGAAAATGAAAACGGCAAACGAGAAAGGTAAAAAGGCAAATGAAAATGGCAAGGGAGAAAGGCAAATGAAAACAGCAAATGTGAAGTGGGGGAGAGGAAAACGAGAGGCAACTGGAAAAAAAGGTAAATGCAAGAGATGAGTTTGTGACACCTACTTGGATAGATCTCCTCCCCGGCAATGGCGCCAGAAATAGGCATGTTGACGGGAGATTCTTGTCTAGATCTCCTCGGCAAGCGATCCTCCCCGGCAACGGCGCCAGAAATCCTTCTGCTACTGCGACAACAGACCTTCCCTCACAACGGCGCCAGGAATCCTGCTCCTACGGGCTACGCCAATAGGGACTTCCTTGGCAAATATGCAAAGGATTTCCCCGCGGCCTTGGAGCCTTCCGTTGGTGTTCCCTTGAAGAGGAAAGGGTGATGTAGCACAGCGGCGGTAAGTATTTCCCTGAGTTTGAGAACCAAGGTATCGATCTAGTGGGAGGATCGCGTCAAGTCACAAGTACCTGCACAAACACAAAGATCTTGCACCCAACGCTATGAAGGGGTTGTCAATCCCTTATAGATTGTTTACAAAGTGAGAACTGGAAGCAAAAAAGGAAACAAAGCAAAGTAAAAGTGAAAGTGGAGACGATGGTTGTGAATAGACCCGAGGGCCGTAGTGTTCACTAGTGGCTTCTCTCATGAAAGCAAGTAGACGGTGGGTGAACGAATTACTGTCGAGCAATTGATAGAACCGCGCAAAGTCGTGACATTATCTATGGCAATGATTATATCTATAGGCATCACGTCCAAAACAAGTAGACCGATACTTTCTGCATCTACTACTATTACTCCACACGTCGACCGCTATCCAGCATGCATCTAGTGTATTAAGTTCAAAAGAACAGAGTAACGCCTTAAGCAAGATGACATTATGTAGATGGACAATCTCATATCTACGATAAAAGCCCATCTTGTTACCCTTGATGGCAACAACATGATGCGTGCCTTGCTGCCCCTTCTGTCACTGGGAAAGGTCACCACACGGTATGAACCCAAAACCAAGCACTTCTCCCATTGCAAGAATCATAGATCTAGTTGGCCAAACAAAACCCAAGACTCGAAGAGACTTACAAGGATATCAAATCATGCATATAAGAAATCAGCAAAGACTCAAATATAAATCATAGATAATCTGATCACAAATCCACAATTCATCAGATCTCGACAAACACATCGCCAAAGAGGATTACATCAGATAGATCTCCATGAAGATCATGGAGAACTTTGTATTGAAGATCCAAGAGAGAGAAGAAGCCATCTAGATACTAACTACGGACCCGTAGGTCTGAAGTGAACTACTCACGAGTCATTGGAGAGGCGATGATGTTGATGTAGAAGCCCTCCAACTCCAAAGTCCCCTCCGGCAGGGCACCGAGAAGGGTCTCCAGATGAGATCTCGCGGAAACGGAAGCTTGCGGCGGCAGAAAAGTGTTTTCGTGGATGCCCTCATTTTATCTGGATTTTTAGGGAATTTATAGGCCAAAGAGCTAGAACAGGGGAGCGCCAGGGAGGCCACAAGCTTGGTTGCCGCGGCCCCCCTGGCTGCCGCAACAGGGCTTGTGGGCTCCCTGTGGGCCCACTGCCTTGGCCCTCAAGCCTCCCGATCTTCTTCTGTTCTAGAAAATTTTATTTCAGGGATTTTATTCCGTTTGGACTCCGTTCCAAAATCAGATCTGAAAAGAGTCAAAAAACACAGAAAAAACAGGAACTAGCACTTGGCACTGAATTAATAAGTTAGTCCCAAAAAAGATATAAAAGGTATACAAAACATCTAAAGTTGACAAGATAACAGCGTGAAACCATCAAAAATTATAGATGCATTTGAGACGTATCAGCTACTGCTAAGTGGGTCCCAACTAGTTGTAGTAGCAGCGTGGCCTCGAAAACAGCGCTACTGCTAAGATTTTAGGAGTAGCGCGTTCTGCGAGAACACCGCTACTGCTACTCGGCCCCTCTTAGTAGTATTGCTGCTCCAGACAAGTGCCACTACAAAGACCAATAGCAGTAGCACCCTCAGGCTTACAACGCTACTACTACTCATGGTTGGTGCCACATTTTCACCCACACCCCCTCTCTCCTCCTTGCCCTCTCCCCTCCTTTCCCCTCTCCCCTCTCTAAGTTACTTCTCCACCATTGTTTCCCTTCTTCTCTCTTACTTCTACCTCTCTTCTCTCCCCATTAATGCCCCCTCCACCATAATTCTCTTCCATAAATGGCCTCTTCTAGCTCTATCTTCTACATGTATTTCGCTCTCCCTCTTTCCATACATATATATCTAGCTAGATCATCTCTCTCCCTATCCATTAGTTAGCTAGAGTCATCTCTCCTCCCAACAACTAGATCTAGCTAGCTATTTAGCCATCCACTTTCGATCCCTATAGGTCGAGAAGGCCTAATGATCTAACCGTGCATAATCTCTCTTGGGATATAGGTGAGTAAAAAGTTGTGCATTTCAAGAATGAGAATATGTGCATTCGCGATATGAAGGGATTTGTGAGAGTGACATGCCATGTGAGTTGCTTATGTTTTTGCTAAATGTCAATTTATTTCCGTTTCGGTGAATTTTGAGCAAACTCGATATGTCCTATTTTTAGGCAAGGTCATACCAAATTTTTATATGACTTTGATGCATGCATGCATTTTGTTTATAACCCTTTTGCTTGTTATACCGTGCAGTCATGAAGGTGAGCCGAAGGAAGGTGGAGCGATACTTGCAATCCGCGGTGATGGACATGTATGCAAATGATCGTACTGGGATTAGATGTCTGTGTACAAGATGCAAAGAATGAGTAATTTTGGACCCTTTTGATCGTGGCAATTCGAATGCGCACGTACTGATGAACGGTTTAATGGATGGCTATACTCGGTGGATAAGTGAAGATGATGAGGACGTCCACATGGCAGGGAATAACGACATGGGGCTAGACGAAGAGATGGTCAATCAATACGAAGACGATGGCGCCGGACATGCCGGCGGGGAAGAGTCCAGACACGGCGATGGGGAAGAGTCCGGACACAGCGGCGGGGTAGAGTCGGGATATAGCGGCGGAGAAGATTCCGGACACGGCGAAGAAGAGTCCACACATGGTGGAGAAGAGGCAACGGACACGCCGCAGTCTTCGACACTACTAAGTTTGATCGTGGAGGACCCTCATGTTCGAGACCTCCTTCGCAAGAGTACGACTAGCGGCAGAGTTGCTTCTAGAGAGGAGGCCAAGCTGGCGCAACTTGAAGTAGGCTCGAAGAATCCATTGTATGACGGTTGCAATCCCAAGGTGACCCTCTTGAGTTTCACGCTCGAAGTTCTAAAGACGAAGGCCAAAAACAAATGGACAAACAAAAGCCTCAATGAGCATTTGAAGTATCTACATAATAAAGTTCTTCCCGCGGGGAATCTGTGTCCTACTAGTGTCGAGGAGGCCAAGAAAATCGTTTGCCCTCTTGATATACCGCACATTAGATACCATGCATGCATCAACGATTGCATCATTTATTAGGGGAGAACACGGAAAAAACCAGGTGTCAAGTGTGCAATGCTTCTCGATACAAAAAGGTAGGAAAGAAAGCTCCTCGGGAAGTTGTATGGTACTTTTAGATCACTCCCCACCTCTAGCGGTTTTTCATAGATCCTAAGGAAGCAAAGCTCATGCACAGTCACGCGGAGAGGAAGAAGCCCGATGGTGGACATGATCCGGAGAGGAGACACCTCGCAGATGCTAGCAAGTGGAGAACATTCAATGCCAAATATCTATTTTTCACATAAGATGCAAGGAACATCATGCTTGGTGCGAGTACCAATGGCATGAATCCGTTCGGAAACCAGAGCACTAACCACAACACATAGCCCGTATTTGTATGGATGTACAACCTCCCCCCATGAAAGTGCATGAAGACAAAGTACATACAGATGAGCATGTTCATTCAAGGGACGAAACAACCGGGAAATAATATTGACATGTATATGGGGCTTCTGAAAGAGGAGCTAGACACGTTATGGAAATCGCCGGTCAAGACATGGGACGCGAGCATAGGAGATTATTTCTATATGTGAGTCATGCTGATGAAAATAGTGTGCGACTATATCGGTTATGGGTACACCTTAGGCCAGGTGTGCCACGCATACTACGGATGCACGAGGTGCATGGATGATACAACGTCTCAGCAGCTTACATCAATGAAATATGGCGTGTCTCGGAAAATCGTGTACATGGGGCATCGTAGATGGCTCGAGAAGGATGACCCGTGGAGAAAACGTGGAGATCTATTCAATAGTTTGGTTGAGCATTGAGGACCTCCACGTAAGAGGAGTGGCGCTGAAATCAATGAGATGTTGAATAACTGGGAACAGTGCCCCGCGTCGAGAAAGATGGAAAAGGCGTCGGAGTCACTGCTGAAGGTATGGAAAACGAGGCCTGTTTTCTGGGACTTGGAGTACTGGCCCAATCACGACACGCCTCATTGCCTTGATCAAATGCATATCACGAAGAATATCCTCGAGAGCTTGCTTGGCACATTGATGTACATGCCGAAGAAGACCAAGGATGGGCCAAAGGAAAGGAAAGACTTGTAATATTTGGAGATCAGGAAATATCTCCACATGTCCCATAAAAAGTCGATGGAGGAGACGGAGACGGAGACGGCGACGGGGACAAGGGACAGAAAAGTCAACAAGAAGGAGGAGAATTATTTCACCCCCTTCTTGCGTCACCTTAAGTGCGAAGGAGATCGATCAATTCATCAAGTGCCTTACGGGAATCAAAGTCAGTTCCGGTTACTATGGGAAGATAAGCATATTTCTAGACATCAAGAAGAAAAGGTTCAGCGGCATGAAATCTCATCACTGTCACGTGATGATGAAGTATATACTCCCGGTTGCCATTAGAGGGATAATGGACAAGCACGTCCGCGACACGCTTACTGGTCTTTGCAACTTCTTCAACGTTATCTCTCAAAAGTCCATCAGCGTGAAGCAGCTCCGAAGGCTGCAGGAAGAGATCGTTGTCATAGTATGTGAGCTTGAGATGTACTTCCCGCCCGTGTTCTTTGACGTCATGGTTCATCTGTATGTACACATCATGGACGACACCATCGACCTCGGGCCAACATTCCTTCACAGCATGATGTCGTTTGAGAGGATGAATAGGATCATCAAAGGATTCATTTGTAACATGTCCCGTCCAGATGGGAATATCGTCTAGGGGTATCTCGCCCCAAGAGTGCATCTCCTTTTGCGAGAATTAGATAGGCGGCGGAGACCCTGTTGTTGGTTTGCCTGTAAAGAAGCACCATGGGAGGCTCGGAGGAGAAGGTCACAACAACGGCCGGAGGGAATTTCCCGTGGACTACTCAGATCAACGGGAGGACTTTGACAGGGCTAACTTAGTGGTTCTACAACACCTAGATGTGGTAGATGATTATGTGACACTGCACAAAGAAATCAGCCTAAAGAAGTACCGTGATCAGGGGATGCGCAAGATGTACGACGAAGTTACTGTAGAGCAGAACGCCACTTTCTTGCGTTGGCTCAAAGAGCAAGTTCTTGCTAATCTCCCGGAAGAGGGCAGTTCGGACATATTTCTCATACACGCCTTAGCACATGGCCCAACGCCCATACTCGCGTCCTATCACGCATACGATATCAACAGGTACACGTTCTACACAGAGTCGAAAGACATGGACAATGATTACCAGAACACAGGGGTGACGATTAAATGTGTGACCCACTCCAACTGCACAACTGAAAGATTCTACGGAAAGGTCGAAGAGATCTGGGAGCTTATCTACGTCGGGATGCACGATGTAGCGATGTTTCGTGTCAGATGGGATAAGGCCTTCATAAGAGAAAACAACTATTTCACTACCATGTATATACTTGACGCGAAGAGCACTACCGCGAATGTTAACGTCATCGTCAAAACTGAGCAATGGGTACACGCTAAGCACGTGACACAATGCTTCTTCATAACCGACTCGACCAATCCCAGCTGTGTTGTCCTGAGGAGAGGCAAAAGGAGCATCATTGAAATGGATGGAATCGCCAACGAGGAAGACTATGACCAATACGGCAACCCGATGAGGGAAGATGACGACGATGATGAAGCGTACGTGAAAATAAGAATCAAGACTACATTACCTAAGAAAGATCGTCCTCCATGGTGCCGGAAAAGAAGAATCAAGACAACGAACAATAAAGGAAAGAAGCTCAATGTGAAACGTCTTCGACGGAGCTGAAAAACCATCATTTATATATATATATATATGTATGTATGTATGTATGTATGTATGTATTTTGTGTACGCACTTAAGTAGCCGTAATCGGACAAATGATATATACATCGCATCCCCTTCAATTACCACCACATGGTTCCGGTGATATTCGCACAGTGTGAGAGGGAGACGTTCTCGTCGACTGCGTGGGAGGTCGTCGGGATAAAACAAAAAACAAAAACAAAAGAGAGAAATCAATAAAAAATAAAAAGAAAAGTATACAGAAAAGGAAAGGAAAATAATAAAAAGAAAAGAAAAATAATAATAATAAAAAGTTAGCAGTAGCGCTCGATGAGTACCCAACACTATTATCTATAGCGTTGCGTATTGATCCACCGCTACTCCTATCTGTAAACTAGAAAAGAAAATAATAATAATAATAAGATTTAGCAGTAGCGTCGGGTAAGCACCCAACGCTATAGCTAACTTAGCTATAGTGCTGGTACTTACCTAACGCTACTCCTATTTTGACTTAACCCGCGCGGGCCTGAAATTTTCCTAAGTCCACCTCTCCCCCACTCTTGTGTCGCTATCGTCGCCCTACACGCCCTCGACCTCGATGCCGATCGTCGCCCGAGTCCGCCCTCGATCTCACCGCCACTGCCCGAGGCCGCCCTTGACCTCGATGCTGCCGCCGCCCTCTCCCGTACCCGCCCTTGACCTCACGGCTACTGCCCGAGCCCACCCTCGACCGCCGCCGCCCGAGCCTTAGCCCGCCCCTCTGTTGCCGACTGTAAGCCTATCACCTGCCCTCCTCTCTCTCTCTCCATCTCTCTCTCTCTCTCTCACACACACCCACACGCACACACTATGGCATTTAGCTATAAACAAAACACATAATTGTTTTTCTTTTCAAAAACTTGGTGAAAGTAATTGTTTCTATATAAACAAAAAAACAAGATTGATGTTATATGATACATGACATTGATGTTCATTTCCATATACCATTATTGTTGATTATATCTTTTATTGACAATTGTTGAATATGATATGAATATTGTTGGTTGAATGGACAATCGACGAAGAATACCCGAGTGGCCTATGTTTTACCGGAATGTTGATTCACTTCTGTTCCGGAAAATTTGAGGCGCTCCATATGTCCACTTTTTAGCAAAGGTCATGCCGAAAATTTCCGTGAATTTTGGCATGACTTGTGCTAGAATCTAGGACATATCGAGTGCCCGAGATTTTCCGGAAGGGGAATGAATCAACATTCCGACCAAATAGGCCCTTTTTATTATTCATTTTATTTGGCCTAGAATTAAACTAGCATACTTAAGTACTCGTAGGAAATATGTCTAGCCACGAGGAAGTCGGGCGTTCTGGTCGCCTCGAGGAAGACCCCGTCGAGGCAGCCAATCATTATATCGATTACCTGGACGAACACCACTTGCGGGTGCAGGGTGGCACTGGCACCAACTCCAACACTGATATTGGCACTGCCACCAACACTACCCACAAGACCGGTAACGATGATGACATAGTTGGTGAAGGACCGAAGCCGAAGAGGGCACGAAAACCAAATGATCTCAGCATCAGAAAAATTGTGATCACGGCAATGCACCCCAAGAAATTAGAGCCAACGGCGCCGGAGGAAGCGCGTGTGTGCTACAGCAATAAACTAGGATGCATCTTGAGGGAAACCGCCAATATCAACGACAAAAAGTTAAGGAAGATACCACATATGGAGCACAAGAAATCAAGAAGAACTCAGAGAAAATGAAGGCGCTCCAGGCAAGGAACGCGCCTCCCCACCGCCTCGGAATCCATGGTTACGAGGGGAAGAGGCACATATGGGCCAAGGAGGACACCGAACATGAAAGTCATGGAATCCCAGACCCCTTGGTGGAGTTCACCGACCCGCGGGAGCATGACTCGATCAGGGCCCGGTACAAGTGGGATCCCGTCAATAAGATCTTTTACACGAACCCCAACATGAGGGAGTTCATGAGACTACTCGTAATTGTTACATTACCACCTTATATTAGCTTCCAATCAATTCGACAACAAGTTTTGTCACATTTGTAAACCATCCACGTTCCTTTTGCAGAAGGAGCAGCACCAAAAGGCAACCGAAAGCGATGAGTCATCTCAGTCGTCAGCGGCGCCCAAGTGGGACAACCCGTTCAATCGGGCCCTGAACATACTGAAAAATGTCTGGGTGGACAAACCTCCGTCGTATGGATGTGTGCATGATGTCGGAGATGGCACCTTGTGGAAGAAGTGCTACCACGAGAAGCCGGAGGAAAAAAGGCAGAGATGGATGCTTACTCAACTGATCATCGTCGAGAAGGTCGCGCTTGCGGTTGATAAGATCAAAGCTGAGACCAAAGAAGAGTTTGTCAAGGCAGTCGAAGAAAGGGTCAGTGCAGCTCTGGCAGCTTCCTTTAGCAGCTTGGTTCGGGCAGTTTGGGATTGGACAAAGAACAATCCAGATAAAGGGTCAGAGGACTTTCCCCTTGCCAGCTTTGTCGGGAGAAATTCGGTGAACATCGCACCATCAGCACCTGCTCACGCAACCGCACATGCTCCCGTACCTGGTCTCGCTCCTGTTCATAGCAGTCCATCCTCCGTCTCTAGCATGCTCAGCGGGGCTTCGTCTTTGTTGAGATCGACGCCATCGCGGTAATTACGCGTCATACATGCTTCACCAACATATCTATAGTCTTCCGTTTGAGTTGCCTTTCGTAAGTCTGACATCATAGACATGTCTTCGCAGGCCAACGAAGCCCCATGCATCCTACTGTACAACATCAACGGTCAGAAGGTGGACGTGGGAAAGGAAACGATCGTGAAGCCGACGGACCGCATGCTCCACAACCGATAGATGCCCCATAGCATATTCAAAGTTTGTGTGGCCAATGTCAAAGCATGCTTCAAGGATTTGCCTCCTCCGGTACCAGTCGATGATGATGAGACCCCTAAATGGATTGGTGCATGCAAGAACTGGTTCTTGCCTTGGCCGAAGACTCTTCTTCGTGTCGAGGCGCCCGGTAGCACACCAATGACAACTCATCAACAAGGTATGAACACCACCCCACCTACCCAATTACCTACACCTGTCGTGGTGGGTGATAGCGGACGACACGAGGAAGGCCCTCCATTAGTGTCAGATGACATCGCTCCTATCGAAGAACCAAATGTTGATGATGTCATGGAGGAGGATAATTATGACCCTAACAAGTATATCAATACCGGCTATGATGATGCTCGTGCTTATGACTCAGGCTATGAGCATGGAGATGACTTGATGCTGCATGGAGATGATTTTCCTGCTGATTGCAAAAAGTCTCTCCTCATGCGATCCTCGCAGGAGATGCCTCCAGATGCCGCCTCTACCCAGCAAGAACAACACGAGTGTTGTCCACTGGTTAGCCCGACGACACTGGAGGTGGTGGTTAGGGAAGGTATGGTGGGCTAACTACTTCCACCCGCCAATAAGCAAAGGAGGAGACCGAACAAGAAAGGCTCTAAAGGCGCTAGAGCTGCTCCAAGCAGCCAGCCACCTCTGAAGCCCCGGGAGGTAGACAGAATACGTGTAGTAGGTGTGGAGCGTTTCCATGTCACCGGCCACCCGATCCTACCTCAGAAAGCGCTATGGAACGTATTGAACAATGATCAAAGGAGACTTCATGATGATGTGCTCGCCAGAGAGAAAAGCCTTCTCATCTCGGAAAAACCAGGATAGCCACTTTACGCGACTCAGGTTCCGAATGTGAGGTCATACGTCAATAGATGCCCGCGGATAAGTTCATCCTGCGATTTGACTACATCTATGACATGTTCCACATGACCAAGCTGGATTTTCAGTTCATTTGCTTGTATGCGTTGTATCTCAACTACATCATCGGGCGCGAGAACATAGAATATATTTCGTCGTGGACCCATACTATATGCACGAGATCTTCTTGGCGGTTTGCAAAGAGCACCGTGACTATGCGAGCAAGTACGTCGGCGAGTTCATGATCGCTAATAACAACAAGGAAACAATTCTCCTTCCTTATCATCCCACGTAAGTCATTTGTGGATATCCTTTCGTAAGTTTTAATCATTCCATTGCAAGCATGGAGGCTAGTTTGAGGTGTACTTATTTTGCGCAGCGAAGGGGCCATCCTCCTCTGTCTGTACCCACAATACTCCCGTGCTCCGTACTTGGACTCGGCGAAGAACATCAAGAAAAGGGATTACACGCACATAAAGAGTGTTCTTGATAGTGCCATTTTAACCTTCAACCTTACTGGTGAATATATCAAGGTGAAAAAGTATAGGAATAAAGGGTCGGTTTTCAGCCATAAGACCGACTTCTGCTACATCCAACAACCGAACGATGGTAATGCTGATGGATTCTACCTCATGCATCACATGATCGAGTACAGAAGGGATAATCAACACCTTCGCATGTCGGCTGCTTTCAGCGATGCCGATATTGTCAACTTGGCTACAAGCATGGGAAGGACATCGGATCATCGAATCCGAGCTGAGTTTTATCATGTACAGTGTGAACTTGCCCAAGTGAGCATGGTGGAGGTCCTCGAACCAACACGGATGTTCTACCATGGGCCAATGAGGCGGGATAATGTCTGAACACTGCTACTTGCTCAGCGTCTGGACCTGAAGCCTTTCATGAAGCTCGGGTGCTTCCTCCCTGACTATGAAGATTGGAGCGCCAACATGGAGGAGTGGTTGACGATGACAATGTATATGTTTAATTAGTACTAGTGTATTTCTATGAATTAGCGTAGATCACTCTACTTAATTAGTTTGGGTATGAGGAACTTCGTTATTAATGTTTACTATAGGTTGCTTGTAATTTGCTAACTATGCCTCTTTATGTTTCTCAAGTGCATTATGTTGCATATTATTGTTGAACTCATCAACTTACGATGCACGTACATAGATTGGAGATGGCGAAAGACTACTACATTGTATTCATTGGGAGGGTTCGAGGAGTGTACGACCACTGGCCAGACACTCAGGCCCAGGTGGACACATACCCGGGCGGTAGCCATAGAGGGTTCGACAGCAGAGCCTAAGCAGAAAATAGTTACTTGAGGTGGATGCTACCGCAAGAGAGGGAGTGAAACCGAAGCCTCAAGAAGTACTACATAGTCACCCTCTTGCTCATACTGATCGCTCTTCTCTTCTAGATCATGGTTTAGATAGAGATGATGAAACTTATGGGTGTACCATGACCATGCAGTTGCATTTATTCGAGACCTGACTTGTGTATCGCTATTTTAGAGATGTGATGATATTTGTGTTGAATAATGATGATGATGATGACGATGGTATGACGAGACTACTGTATGTGTATGATATGATGAGAATAATGTATGTTTATTCTGATATGATGACACTACTGTATAGAGAATGCACATATACGTAAAGGGGAATGAAACCTGTGAAAGCAGGAATATTAGCAGTAGCGCTAGTAGGTGCCTAGCAGCAGTGCTGGTTTAGCAGCAGTGCTGGTTTAGCAGCAACGCTTGTTATCTTCCAACGCTACTGCTAACCGTACTTACGAGTAGCGCTTGTTTTCCAGCGCTACTGCTACAACTTAGCTGTAGCGTCTTAGCTGTAGCACTACTGGTATGGGTAATTCCAGCGCTACTACTAGGCTTTCTCCTACTAGTGACAGGTAGCTACTTTTTTTCTTTGATAAAGGATTCTTTGTTTAACTCATGAACTCACATATGGCCTCTGCATACGATCCTGCCATTCCCTAGAAAGAAAAAAAGTCATCTCGGTCATACCATACACCCCGCGTATGAACATCACATCTAGTCTTTATTCTTTGTTAGGAAAAGGAGAGAAAAAATCATGTGTTTGGTATTCCTTATTTTTCACATATTAGTCTTACAAAATGGTCATTCTTAAGATTGATGCGATTTATGATCTACCCAGCCATATATTATTTCCACCCCAAGTATTGCCCTCCTGAGTATGCTTCTTGATCCACTCTTCTTATCAGAAGTCTGATAGGAAATATCGTTCAGACCGGTCCAGCGGTGTTGGTTCTTATTTAATCTCATGGTCCACATTCTAAGAAAATGTGTGCTCCCGTCAATTAAGCCCACGACCTTATCTACTACCACTAAAAAAAAGGGCACATCCAACTACAAATCTGGATGTCTAATCATGTCATCAATGATATAATTTTGTTGTTAACGAACCTGATCCCTCGCTAACGAAACCCCTGCTAATCCCATCGCTAATAAAACCCCCATGCGCTATCAATTATGCACGGAACCGCTCTCGCTCGCCCCTGCGCCGCTCGCTGCTCACCCCGCCCACCTCGGTGTAGCCCCTCCCCGTCTCTAGCAGCCCGAACCACTATCTCCCGCCTCCCGGCGCTCCCCCTCGGCTCCCCTCGCCGTCTCCCGCCTCCCAGCACCGCCCCTCGCCGTCTCCCGCCTCAGCCAACGAGGATGTGGGTGACTCTGCCTTAAGCGAGCCAAAGACCTTGTTTTGACTCCTCCGGATTCATTACCACCCCCACGCCCCCCGCACTCAGGAGATGTAGCAGCGAGGGCGACGCTAGGTTTTCTGCCGCCAGTCCATCCTCACATCATCCGCTGCCAGTGACCGTGAAAGCCGGCGACGGTCCGTCCTCACCTCGTCCCGATGACCTCAAGCACCTTCGTCGCCTTGTTCGTCAACTCCGACCAGCGGCCATGTCCATGTCGCCTAGAGCCGTCAGCTTCTCTTTCGTTAACCAGGTGCGAGCCCTCTTGGGCGACCTGGACCAGCGACTACATCCCCCTAACCGCTTCATTTCTTCCTCTCCTGGCCTTCTCCCAACAAGCTCGGATCTGGAGCCCCGCTCAGGTAGCCCCGTGTTCTTCTCTCTTTTATCATGAACATGAATTGTGTATGAGATGGATGTATCATTTGATTTAAATGATACCTTGATTGGTGCCACGTGCTTGACATTGGTCTGTTGCTTATGTTTATTGATTCCATGCTTGACATCATGCAATATTTGTAACAAATTGAGTAGGATCTTGCAAATATGAGACGAGCTTGGTTATATGAGACGAACTCCGGAAAGAAATGAGAGATTGATCTTGCAAATATTTGAAGAGGGTAGAATTAACTTGAAGAGAAGCACTCCGATTGGACAAGAATTGACATGACAACTCCGGTTGACAAAAATTGATAAGACAATTTGATTGAGCAAAAGAGTTAATTGGCACTTCCATAGAAATATGAGAACGCCCTCTTAGGAAAGATATGAAATCATCACTTGACATCGAAGCAACTCGAACTACCATACTCCAACAAAACAAAGGATGAGGCTTACTAAACAAGCCAGAACAAATTCATGACAGGGATTCCATTCGATATTTTTGTGGTAAGGTTTGCATGGGCTTGATCGTACATTGGATTGTCATATTAAAATTACGCTCGGATATGCTCCCTAGGCGTAGCGAACTACAAGGCTTGACGAAGCATATCTGTTGACATATATCGAGACTGCCCTCTGTAAAGACGACCGTGAACAAACGATTCCACTGGATGTCGAACCCCAACCTCACATCATGCATCTGTTGGAAGATAATCCCATAGGTAACTACTTGAATTCCCACCTAAGAACCCCCAAAATTTTCTAGTTATGCAATCGGGTCCACGGATGCAAGGAGTAAAATCCATCACTCAACTCCTAGCAATAACACTACACGTCCAGTGTATCACATCCATCAACACACAACCAGAGATCTTGGAAAATCATCTATCTCAGGCCCTCGAAAACGCAACGATACTAAGTATGGCAGTACATCCGAACTCTCTCCACAAGTACTGGGAATGCCGAACTCCTCTTGCCGCTACTAGTATTGAAGCAATTTCGAACATCCTCCATCCTGAGATACTAAGAAATCTGAATGATAACGATATGCTCATGAATCCCCTGGAACTCAACTCCCTGGAAGAAATCAAGTCAAACAGGAGGCACCAAGACAGAACTCCGTCACATCAATATCATATAGATTCCAAAATATTCGTGTGATCCAAAAAAAAGTTGAGTGAGAAGAGGAGTAGAATTAAAATTCCTAAGTCATAAACCTCACCAGAGCATAGAAGAGGAGTAAAAAGAATCGTACCCTCCGATATATAACTAGACTCAAAGTAGTTTTTCACTAGACTCGACTCGGTCAAGTTCGATCAATCAAGGGGGCTCCTAGGTTGGTACTGCTCTGGTACCAACTTGTAACGAGGGCCCACCTACATTATATTAATACCGCACACCAAGTTTCAAACAAATCAGGGAAAGTTTTATACACACTTTTAAAAACAACATTTTATCGATGCCACGGGCGTGTGCGTGTGTGGTTGGTCTCAAAATGGTCAACAACGAAAATGGAGAGAACCGGTAACTATGAACGGATGCCAGTTTTGAAAACAGATGACAAAGAAGTGCCGATGCAATGCGGATGATGTGAATGACATGATGATGAATGGGACAACCAAATGAATTACACGACGAGAACGAAATAAAGGAGGAATCTTCTAGAGCGGCGGTCTCGGGCTGTTACACAAACTTTAACAAAATATGTTGCTAAATCTTCTTTCTTACTAAACTAGCTTGAGGACAGATGGCTGGTTACTCGATTGTTAACTTTTTATGTATCCTTGTTTCACCCTTTTTTTGAATTAATGATCTATCCAGTTGTCCACTGCATGCTCGCAACAAACTTTAAAAAAGATTTTGCTTAAGGACAGACGGCGGGTTTCATAACAATTTGATTTTTTTTTGTGTGTTGTAGGTTTGGTACTAATTTCTCGAATAAATCATGCTTTTTGCAACAACATTTTATTGAGCCATGAGATCTGATAAACAAGGAAGGACAGGCATTTCTACACGAGCAGCAACAAACCTTGCATGCGGACACCCCCCCCTTCTCCAGGTAACACCATTGAATCCCATGGTCTACAAAAAATTGGTCTTTTTCTTGGAACTTCATCTAAATTTTGGTTGCTCTTGAGAGTTTTTGTTCCAATAAGATATCGTATAATTTGATATTTTTGTATGTGTTGTAGGTGTGGTACTAATGTCTCGAATGAATCATGTTTGTTGCAATATCATTCTATTGAGCCATGAGATGTTGAGAAACAAAGAAGGACATGCGTTTCTATGGGAGAAACAAGAGACCTTGCATGCAGACACCCTCCTCTTCTCTGGATAACACCACTGAATCCCATGGTCTATAAAGCTTTGGTCTTTTTCTTGGAATTTCTTCCAAATTTTGGTCGCTCTTGGGAGTTTTTGTTCCAATTAGATCATGTATCTGCTGGAACTAAAGGTGATCTAGATAACATGTCGCGGATTCAGGGTAGTGTGTGGAATTTCGAGTAGAACAATAGCCTTAGAGATGTCTCTTCTTGGTGTCGCTATCTCTTGTGTGGATGTCCTTCTTGTGCCCATGACGGTGCTAGATGCAATGCATGAGACTAATGTTATTAGGGAATGCACATTGACATTTTATGAACCGCTATGTATTTTCCTTTATTTGTAATAAATGGGGTATTAGAAAGTTTGTAGTCCAAATTGGCTTATACTCCCTCCGTCCGGTGAAAAGTGGACGTTTGGCTGTAGAATTTTTTCACAAAAGAGTGTACTTCTATCTTCCCAATGCACTTTAAATTAAAAAAATTGCTTCTCTCTCATCACACGATAATCAAGACAAATCACATTCTACACATGGTTTCCTTAATTTCTACATGCACTTAGCTCATTGGGGGTTGGGTAATTAAAGAAGATGGTGGCTTGCATCTTTTCAATGCATTTTTTATTTCACTCCATAATTTGTCCTAAAAAATTATATATACACTTTTCACCGGACGGAGGGAGTACCATACAAAAGAGTATTCATATTGTTTTCTAGAGAAAGGAAAGTATTTCAATTGGCTAGATAGAAACATATTATTAAAATTGTTTGGTTTATTTTTGTTTCTTTCAGGTTCGGTCTTAAAATAAATTTTCCAAAGAAGGATTCACATTGTGATCAATCTCCATTCCATGCAGCTAGGGAACCTCTTTGGTCACTAAGTTTGCTTGGTTATGGTTGTTTACTCGGTAATACATGCATGATCCTATTTTGTAGAGCTAACTTAATGGGGACACTTGTTATAATTTGCACGAAATGCTTTCTGTTTTTTGTTTTATTCCAAACTTATAATCACTAAAAAATATAACTTCCAACGAGCCCTCCAAATAATACAGTGCAATGCTTGGCCTTGTAATGTGTCATGTACTATTTCCGTTACTAAACATTGGTGCATCTAAAATGTTTGAACAATCTTTCTTGCATTTCAATTTTCAAATGTTACCACTCTGTTTGGTGGGGGATGTTCATTTATCTAATATACTTTTATTCCTTTCTCTTTATTTGTTAGAGCTATGTTCTATTGTTTATAACTTTAAACAACCTTCTTTAACAAGCCATCCACTATTTTGGGAATACCGTAACAATAGTTTATGTTGTCCAGACAAACTGAGCTTTTGAAAAATACATTGAGAAAGAAATGGAAGCGAAGAGCCTAGGTTTTATGTTTGGTGATGGCATCAAATGTTAATGCAAGCTTCAAGACATGCATGTAACTTGTGCTGGGCACCATGTCAGTCAAAACCTCACTTTTAAAGACATCACTAAAAGCACAATTATCACTTAAAAACACTATCTTATATAGAATATTAGCATGATGCTAATGCTAATGGAATAGTATGGAAAAGTATTCGCCTAATCGATGATGGGTACAACTACCAAATGAAACAATACTTTTTTGGTACTTATCATTGCTTACATGATAATACCTTATAGTTGTTATACGATGCTGGGAATAAAGGAAGTATTTTTTTATGTAGAGAATCAGGAGTGATGATGCACCCAAGATTCCTGACATTATACAGGAAGTTCAAAATTTATTAGGAAATAAGTAATTAGTTTCGTCTTTACTCTGGAATGCAAAATTATATGTTTCTTCAATATTTTTAATTTCATTATTATTAGGATACCTTTACTTTATACTCCATGTGTTCCTAAATAATTGTAGTTGGGGAGAACTAGTCTAGTTGTCCCCAACTACAATTATTTGGGAATGGAGGGAGTATTTTCTATACACGATTGAATTCGTGAATCATTTGTAGTAATATAGTCAAGAAGTGTGTTGCACGTACACACTTACTAGTCATCCAATTAAATCTCGTCTCATGCATCATCCTAACTACCACACCACGCACCTCTTCCTCGATGAGTAAATCGCGCCTGCCAACCTACCCACTCAAGACCCATCCCATGGGCGACCTCACCCCTGAGTTCGTTGAGCTCGCTCATCGTGATGGCTGCCTCTGGCACCAACCTGATCTGCATCCAAAACTTGTGATGGACAGCTACTCCACGTCGCCGTGCGGCATCCTGCTCCAATCTGTTCCGCCGGTCCCTGCTCTCACCATCGGCCGACAGTGCAACCTCCTTTGCCGCCCAGTTCCCCGGCCAACCCTGCCCCGAACTAGGGTTTGATTAATCCCATCTTTGATTCATTTTAATCACTTTCTTTCGATTTGTAATGGATCACTATGTCATCTATGATTTTCGGTTAATTTCTTATGCAAATCACAATAACCTGATTCCCAACATTGGCGGTAATGTTTGTTTTGATATGATTACAAATTTCCATACTTCCATTGGATTATATATCTATTTACAAACTAATATATTTGTACTTCTTAGTTTTGTAGCATCTATAGTGTTGTACAGATGTGTCCATGGTCTCTTTTAAGTGAATTTGGCATGTAGGCCATGAAGTCGTGCGTCATCATGTTGGTAGCATTCTTGGTTAGTTTCCATCATTAATTTATGCTTCCAATTAAGATGAGTTATGTTGACATAGTAGTATTTTCATGCTTCCTACTTTTGGTGCTTCCAAATTAGACGCATATACTTCTTCTGTCTAAATGATTTGCTTCCATAGTTCAACCAAATTTTGTGAATTTAGAATGTAGGTGACACAAACATTCATCCCTAAGATGGTCCAAATATTAGTTGTTTTTTTATTTTTAAATATTCATACTTCCAATTTAGATGATCCATACTGAGATAGCACATTTTCATGCTCCCTAGCTGGTACTCTTCAAAATTGTACTTCATATGCTTTCGCAGTTCCTGATAGATTGTTTCCATTCTAACTCCTTCCTTTTAAAGTTTTGATCTTGCCATTATTTTCACCATTGCAATATGTCGTGCTCCCATATGTTAATTTGGTTTGTATATTTTGTTATATTTCTATTGTTCCCATCAGTTAACACAATTGCAGTTAACCTAAACATTGGCATTGTGCTTCATGGTCGATAGCTCTAAGTTCCATAAGTACAACCATTGACTACATGTGTGCCCTTATTGTTCTATATTTCTAAGGTATTCCAGTTTGAACATTGCTGAAAATTTCTCCTACGCTTCCTAATTTCATCACATATATGTTGCGCATGCTCACATAATTCTTTGCATCCTTCGTACTAAGGGGGCTTCCAAATTAGAGCGTGCAGAAGCGACCTCGAGCAATGGCGGCTAGCTAGAGAAAAATTCAGACAGTCCACATTGAGGTATGTGACGCAAGAGATATGCCTTTAGATGACCAGGGCGATCATGATCTTATCGCCGTGTAAAGTTCCCCAGTTCTGGAACATAAAACATTCCAAATGTTTTCTTTTGTAATCTCTATTCTGCTAAATCAATGAAGCCAATGGACACTGAATCTTTCAAATAAAAAAACTTCTTATGCTCCTTTGGTTTTGCTACAATGCTTCCATACTTCCTGCTTATTTTTTTAAAGGTTATTCTCATTTTTATCGCTATTGTAATATGACATGCCCCATATTATATTTTGTATGTTTCTTCGGTGTATGTAGTTTGCTTCCATAGTCCCTATTTTTTCTTTACCTTTTGCTTCAGTACACCCCCTAAACACAAGAACGGTTCATATTAGTCCATATCTCTTCATAAAAAAGGACATAATGGTCATATTTTATAAACTCTTCGCATGCCGTATACATACACGTTGTGCATCGGCACACATACAGCTCCTCCCTTCGCTTGACCCATTTATTCATTATCTTTAATCATAAGAAATTAATACATAAAGTGGGATTTGAACTTCGGACCTCTTAGATTACATCCACCCGCTATAACAAACTAGATCTGCTCACTTGGTGTGCCTAAATACTCCTTTTATTCTTCTTGTTGTGCATCCTTCCAGTCTTGTTTTCTTCTTTATTTGCTTTTGTTTGGCCTACTTTTGGTATGGTTTTTCATGTTTTATTTTTCTTTCATTATTCTTATCTTTCTATTTTGTTTTTCGTTTGCTTAAATTTGTGAATTTTCCTAATCACGCACCGGGTAAGCCATTTGGCGCTCACACGATATGATTTTTGGGTCAGCTCAGGCGCCCAACAAATCGGCTCTCACACACGAGTGGGCGAGCACGTGAACGGGTGAGCGTATGAGCAAAAGGATTAGCATGCGTTAGTGACCACTATAAAAAGTTCAGTGTTCTCAAGTATTTATGAAAAATTCTGAATTTCAAATAAAATCGAAGAATCAAAAAAGATCGTGAATTTGAAGTAAAATTGCAGACTAAAAAATCATGAATTTGAAAAACGGTCATGTGTTGTAAAAAGGTCGTTTAGAAAAAACAAATCATAAATTTGAAAAATGTTCATGTTATTTTAAAAACGTTCGTAAAAAGTTGATAAAAGTACACAAATTTATATGGTCATGAAATTCCAAAATATGTTCACAAATTTATAATAAAGTTCATAAGACTTTATATGAAATTTGAAAAGTTCATGAATTTTGAAAAATTACAAATGTGACAACAAGTTCACAAAATATCGAGAAAGTTCATGCATTAGAAAATAAGTTTTCTAATATGAAAAAAATCATGATTTTTTTTACAAATTTTAAGAAAAATCATAAAATTTGAAAAATTTCATGGAATCTAAAAAGTTCACAGATTTCAAAAAAGATCGTCAAAATTGAAAATTTTAACAATTTTTCAAAAGTGCTTGAATTAATAAAATAAAAGGAAATTAGAAATAAATAGAAAAAGAGGAAAAACAGAAATGAAAAAAACTTGAACAAAAACGGTCGAGCACAAAAAAGATTAGGCAGCTTAGGATTCCTAGTGGCCCGAACAGAAAAAGGCACATTTTTACCTAAATGATAACACACATACATGTGGCACGAGCCAACATGATCCACACGCCTCCATAATTATCCATCTTGCCACATTAAGTATATGACATTAACAGAACTTTTTGGATTTTCGAACTTCAAAATGATTTATCTTCAAATAGAAATCCAATTAAAACCCGTTTTCACCATTAAATCCGTCTCGATGAGATCTTCAAAACTAGATTTCATATTGATATGTTTCGACGACCTCTTTTTTGGGCCACAAGTTGTCGCATGTTTACACTGAAGTTGATATAGTGTTTACAATAAAGTTAACACAACATGTTTCATCTAGTTTTTTCTTCTAGATTTAAATCTAGCATTGTATTTCAATAACTTTTCATGGCAATTTTTATTAATTGGCCATGGCAAATTTGGGTAATTAACCATGGAAATTTTAATTCATGGATCATGGCAGTTTTTAGTAATTCATTATGGAAATTGGGTGTATATATCATGGCAATTTTATTATTTTGACCATGGCTATTCAAGTAATTTGAATATGAAAAATATTTTTTTTTATGAACCATGACCAATTTTAGTGTATGTATCATGGCAAATTTAAGTTATTCACGATGTCAATTTTAGTTTATGGTTCATGACAAATTTGAACGAGTGATCGTGCATTTTAAAGTAATTAACGATATATTTCTTTTTTACGTGTGAACCATGTCAAGATTATTTCATGGATCATGAAAAATATTATTAATTCATCATGGCAAGTTTAGTTTGTTAATTTCCTTTTATATAACATGTCAAAGTTTACTTTAAACTTAAAAAAAAGCAGTTGAAATATATCATGAAAACTTGAGTGCAATTGTGCCCTCCAACTATTCTCAACAGTTTAGTGAATGATTGAATTATTCTCAACAGTTTTCGTACTCTCCACTTGAGCTAAGAACAATTGTGCCCAAATCCTAGAAGTCATAGGCTCCGCTTGGTTCCTTGTTTTGAGGCCCAATACACCTGTAAAAAATATCCTTGTAAAGCAAAAAACGAATGGGCCTTACATTGTTGCTTGGCATGTCATTTTTGAACTATAACTTTATATCGGTTTCCTCATTTACACTGTATTAGGCTGGTATTTGATACAAACAGCGTCCATTGTTTTTCCCACCTCGCCTCTCGCTTGAGACCAGATCGAGGTTCCGCTGCCCGGAGGCATCAGCGACGGTGTCCACGAGGGGGTGAAGCGACGGCGTTCGACCACACCGATGAAGGGGACACGTTTGTCTCTCCCTGTCACAAACATCCTGCTTCCTGAACCTTCAACTTGGTCGACCCGAGCAGGGCACAGATGCCGCCGGCCCCATTTCTCTTCTAGATCCGGGCGAATAAGCGCTGCTCTCCTTGGATCTGCGAGGAGTGGGAGAGGGGATGACACGGTCGAGGCAACGGTTCGCTCTGAGCAGGCGCGTGAGCTGCAGGACAAAGCGTCGGCTTGCCCTGCCACGCACCCCAGGGAGGAGCTCGACACCAGCCGCGGTGCAAAGCTTCCCCCACATGGAGGTAAAAAATGCCACCTCGCTACCCCTGTTGCATTTTGATACATCTACTGAGGATAAGATATATAATTGCGGCACCTATTGTTGCTACTGATGTCATTGGCACATTGTTGCCTTCTGTATGCAATGCAGAACTAGTAGAGTGATTTGGAGGATTCAAGATTCTGTGAAGCTCCTTTTGACATTTAAAGCTAAGAACTGAAGGTACTTAACTAGCTCAAAAGCATTCAGTCCAGCTTGTGTGTGTGTCACCGAGTTCTTATTCATTGTTTTGCATATGTGCTTGTCTATATGCATCTATACTCAACTGTTACATTAATCAAAAAAAGTATGGTGATACCTTTTCATGTTACACTCGTTATCTTGATGTGTGAGTGCTCCTTTTATTTCCATTGTCATAACATATATTATATATACTACTGTGTTTACTTTGAAGGAGAGTTGCGGTATTTATATTGTAATCTCTTCTCGCTAGATAATGGATACGAGTAACCATGATGATGGATATGAATCATGTAGTGACTCTGAGGAGGAGGGGGAGGAGGAGATGATGTTTCTTGTCTTATCGACATTATATTGTTTATTTTCTAGCAGGGAAAAGAGTTCAATGAACACATCCATTCGTACGGGAGCTAAGTATATCCGAGAAATATTGGATGGCCACCCTCAACGGTGCCTTGATATCCTGAGGGTAGAATACAACATCTTCCAAGGTCTATGCGACCATCTTAGATTCAAAAATCTTCTACGAAATTCAAAAGGAGACAGCGTTGAAGAGCAACTAGGGATGTTTATGTACATGATTTTCCCGGAATGCGAGTTATCGTACTTTGACTGATAGGCTTCAGCACAGTCCGAAAAAGATGCATAGATATATCAATGGATGCTTCAACGCTATGAGATCATTGGCATTTGACCTTATCAAGCATAATTCGCTAGATACTCATTGGGAAATATAAAGTGATGGGGAACGTTGCATGGGAAACAAAAAGTTTCCTACGCACACGCAATACCTTTCATGGTGATGTCCATCTACGAGGGGGATTTCAGATATGCGTACCCTTGTAGATCGCAAAGTAGGAAGCATTAAGAAACGCGGTTGATGTAGTGGAACGTCTTCACGTCCCTCGAACCGCCCCAAGAACCGTCCCGCGGTCCGTCCCACGATCCGTCCCGCAATCCGTCCCGCGAACCGTCTCGCGATCCGTCCCACGAACCGTCTTGTGATCCGTCTCATGATCCGTTCCGATCTAGTGCCGAACGGACGGCACCTCCGCGTTCAGCACACGTACAGCTCGATGACGATCTCCACCTTCTTGATCCAGCAAGAGGGGGCGGAGAGGTAGAAGAGTTCTCCGGCAGCGTGACGGCGCTCCGGTGGTGGTGAAGGATCTACTCTTGCAGGGCTCCGCCCGAGCTCCGCAGAAATATGATCTAGAGGAAAAACTGCGTGGTATAGGGTCGAGCAACACGTGGCAAAGTTGTGTCAAATCAGCCCTAATACCTTGGTATATATAGGGGGGAGGGGAGGAACCTTGCCTTGAGGCTTAAGGAAGCCCCAAGGGGTTGGCCGAAGGAGGGGAGTAGGATTCCTCCTTCCAATCTTAGTCCAACTAGGTTTGGAAGGTGGAGTCCTTCCCTTCCTTCCCACTTCCCCTTTTTTTCCTTTTCTCTTTGGTTTTTCTTTATCCTGCGCATAGGGCCTCTTGGACTGTCCCACCAGCCCACTAAGGGCTGGTGTGGCATCCCTAAGGCCTATGGGCTTCCCCCGGGTGGGCTGCCTCCCCCCCCCCCCCCCCGGTGAACATCCGGAACCCATTCGTCACTGCCGGTAATGCCCGAAAACCTTCCGTTAACCAAATGAGACAAACCTATATATCAATCTTCGTTTCCGGACCATTCTGGAAACCCTCGTGACGTCCATGATCTCATCCGGGACTCCGAACAACATTCGGTAACCAACCATATAACTCAAATACGCATAAAACAACGTCGAACCTTAAGTGTGCAGACCCTGCGGGTTCGAGAACTATGTAGACATGACCCGAGGGACTCCTCGGTCAATATCCAATAGCGGGACCTGGATGCCCATATTAGATCCTACATATTCTATGAAGATCTTATCGTTTGAACCTCAGTGCCAAGGATTCATATAATCCCGTATGTCATTCCCTTTGTCCTTCGGTATGTTACTTGCCCGAGATTTGATCGTCAGTATCTGCATACCAATTTCAATCTCGTTTACCGGCAAGTCTCTTTACTCGTTCCGTAATACAAGATCCCATGACTTACATTAAATCACATTGCTTGCAAGGCTTGTGTGTGATGTTGTATTACCGAGTGGGCCCCGAGATACCTCTCCGTCACACGGAGTGACAAATCCCAGTCTTGATCCATACTAACTCAACGGAGACCTTCGGAGATACCTGTAGAGCATCTTTATAGTCACCCAGTTACATTGTGACGTTTGATACACACAAGGTATTCCTCCGGTGCCAGTGAGTTATATCATCTCATGGTCATAGGAATAAATACTTGACATGCAGAAAAACAGTAGCAACAAAATGACACGATCAACATGCTACGTTCATTAGTTTGGGTCTAGTCCATCACATGATTCTCCTAATGATGTGAGCCCGTTATCAAGTGACAACACTTGCCTATGGTCAGGAAACCTTGACCGTCTTTGATCAACGAGCTAGTCAACTAGAGGCTTACTAGGGACAGTGTTTTGTCTATGTATCCACACAAGCATTGTGTTTCCAATCAATACAATTATAGCATGGATAATAAATGATTATCATGAACAAAGAAATATAATAATAACTCATTTATTATTGCCTCTAGGGCATATTTCCAACAGTCTCCCACTTGCACTAGAGTCAATAATCTAGTCCACATCACTATGTGATTCTAACGAATCCAACACCCTTACAGTTCTGGGGTTTGATCACATCTTGCTTGTGAGAGAGGTTTTAGGCGACGGTTCTGAACCCTTTCACATCCGAGTGAGGTTTACAAATCTTTGTGTCATCTTATAGATGCTGCTACTATGTGCTATTCGGAAATATTCCAAATATCTACTCTACCATACGAATTCGTTTCACTACTCATAGTTATTCGGATTAGTGTCAAAGCTTGCATCGACGTAACCCTTTACGACAAACTCTTTAACCACCTCCATAATCGAGAAAAAAATCCTTAGTCCATTAGTTACTAAGGATAACTTTGACTGCTGATCAGTGATTCAATCATGGATCACTCTGTGTACCTCTTAACACACTTGTAGCAAGGCACACATCAGGTGTGGTACTCAGCATGGCATACTTTAGAGTCTACGGCTAAGGTATAGAAGACGACCTTCGTCTATTCTCTTTATTCTGTCGGGGTCGGGTTTTGAGTCTTACTCAAATTCACACCTTACAACACAACCAAGAACTCCTTATTTGTTGATCTATTTTGAACTCCTTCAAAAAACTTGTCAAGGCATGCATCTTGTTGAAACTTCTATTAAGCGTTTTGATCTATTTCTATAGATCTTGATGCTCAACATTCAAGTAGCGCAATCCAGGTATTCCTTTGAAAAACTCCTTTCAAACAACCTTTTATGCTTTACAGAAATTCTACATTACTTCTGATCCACAATATGTCAACCACATATACTTATCAGAAATTCTATAGTGCTCCCACTCACTTCTTTGGAAATACAAGTTTTCTCATAAACCTTGTACAAACCCAAAAGCTTTGATCATCTCATCAAAGCGTATATTCCAACTCCGAGATGCTTGCACCAGTCCATAAAAGGATCGCTAGAGTTTGCATACTTGTTAGTATCTTTAGGATCGAAAAAACCTTCTGGTTGTATCACATACAATCTTTCCTCAAGGAAAACGTCGAGGAAACAATGTTTTGACATCCTATGTGCAATATTTCATAAATAATGCAGCAACTACTAACATAATTCTAACAGACTTTTAGCATTGCTCCGAGTGAGAAAGTCTCATCATAGTCAACTATTTGATCTTGTCAGGAACATCTTTGCGACAAGTCGAGCTTTTCTTAATAGTGACTTATCACCATCATCGTCTGTCTTTCTTTTAAAGATCCATCTTTACACAATAGTCCTACGACCATCAAGTAGTTCTTCCAAAGTCTACACTTTGTTTTCACACATGGATCCTCTCTCGGATTTCATGGCCTCCAGCCATTTGTCAGAATTCGGGCCCACCATTGCTTCTCCATAACTCGTAGGTTCATTGTTGTTCAACAACATGACCTCCGAGACAGGGTTACCGTACCACTCTGTAGTAGTATGCGACCTTGTCGACCTACGTGGTTTGTAGTAACTTGATCCGAAGCTCTAATGATCACCATCATCAGCTTCCACTTCAAATGGTGTAGGCGCCAGAGGAACATCTTCATGCGCCCTGCTACACACTGGTTGAAGTGACGGTTCACTAACCTCATCAAGTTCCACCACCCTCCCACTCAATTCTTTCGAGAGAAACCTTTCCTCGAGAAAGGATCCGTTTCTAGAAACAAACACTTTGCTTCCGGATCTGAGATAGGAGATGTATCCAACTGTTTTGGATATCCAATGAAGATGCTTTTATCCGCTTTGGGTTCGAGATTATCAGACTGAAACCTTTTCACATAAGAATCGCAGCCCCAAACTTTCAAGAAACGACATCTTAGATTTCTCTAAACCTCAGTCTATACTGTGTCATCTCAACGGAAATACGCGGTGCCCTATTTAAAGTGAATGCGGTTGTCTCTAATGCATAACCCATAAACGATAGTGGTAATTTAATAAGAAACATCATAGTATGCACCATACTGAATAGGGCGCGGCTATGACGTTCACACACATCATCGCACTATGGTGTTCCAGGTGGCATGAACTGCGAATCAATTTCCACATTGGCTTAACTACGTACCAAAACTCGTAACTTAGATATTCATCTCTATGATCGTATCGTAGACAGTTTATCCTCTTGTCACGATGATTTTCACTCTGAAATTGCTTTGAACTTTTCAATATTTCAGACTTGTGATTCATCAAGTAAATACTCTTGTATCTACTCAAATCGTCAGTGGAGTAAGAACATAACGATATCCACTGCGTGCCTCAGCACCCATTGGACTGTATACATCAAAATGTATTACTTCCAACAAGTTACTATCTTGTTTCATCTCAATGTAAACAATGGCCTTGCTCATGTGGTATGATTTGCATGTCACAAGTGATTCAAAATCAAGTGAGTACAAAGATTCATCAGTATGGAGCCTCTTCATGCAATTTATACCAACATGACTCAAGCGGCAGTGCCACAAGTAAGTGGTACTATCATTATTACCTTGTATCTTTTGGCACCAATATCATGAACATGTGTAACACTATGATCGAGATTCAATAAACCATTGAAGGTGATTATTCAAGCAAATAGAGTAACCATTATTCTCTTTAAATGAATAATCGTACTGCAATAAACACGGTCCAATCATGTTCATGCTTAACGCAAGCACCAAATAACAATTATTTAGGTTTAACACCAATCCCCATGGTAGAGGGGGCGTGCGACGTTTGATCATATCAACCTTGGAAACACTTCCAACACGTATCGTCACCTTGCCTTTAGCAAGTCTCCTTTTATTCTGTAGCTTGTATTTCGCGTTACTAATCACTTAGCAACCGAACTGCTATCCAATACCCTCACGCTACTAGGAGTACTAGTAAAGTACACATCAACATCATATATATCAAATATACTTCTATCGACTTTGTCAGCCTTCTTATCAAGTATCTAGGGTAGCTCCGCCTCAGTGACCGTTCCCCTCATAACATAAGCACTTAGTCTCGGGCTTGGGTTTAATCTTGGGTCTCTTCATTAGTGCAGCAACTGTTTTGCCGTTTCACGAAGTATCCCTTCTAGCCCTTGCCTTTCTCGAAACTTAGTGGTTTTACTAACCATCAATTATTGATGCTCCTTCTTGATTTCTACTTTCGCAGTGTCAAACATCGTGAATCGCTGAAGGATCATTGTATCTATCCTTGATATGTTATAGTTCATCACGAAGCTCTCACAGCTTGGTGACAGTGACTTTGGAGAACCATCACTATCTCATCTGGAAGATTAACTCCCACTTGATTCAAGCGATTGTCGTACTCAGACAATCTGAGCACACGCTCAACGATTGAGCTTTTCTCCTTTACTTCGTGGACAAAGAATCTTGTCGGAGGTCTCATACCTCTTAACAGGGGCACGAGCATGAAATCACAATTTCATCTCTTTAGAACATCTCTTATGTTCCGTGACATTTCAAAACGTCTTCGGCGCCTTGCTTCTAAGTCATTAAGTATTTCGCACTGAACAATCGCGTAGTCATCAGAAACGTGTATGTCGGATGTTCACAACATCCACACACGACGCTCGAGGTGCAGCACACCGAGTGGTGCATTAAGGATATAAGCCTTCTGCGCAGCAACGAGGAAAATCCTCAGTTTTACAGACTTAGTCCGCAAAGTTTGCTACTATCAACTTTCAACTAAATTTTCTCTAGGAACATATAAAACAGTAGAGCTATAGCGCAAGCTACATTGTAATTCGCAAAGACCATTAGACTATGTTCATGACAATTAGTTCAATTAATCATATTACTTAAGAACTCCCACTCAAAAAGTACATCTCTCTAGTCATTTGAGTGGTACATGTGTTGGAAATATGCCCTAGAGGCAATAATAAAATGGTTATTATCATATTTCCTTGTTCATGATAATTGTCTATTATTCATGCTATAATTGTATTAAAAGGAAACAGTAATACATGTGCGAATAAATAGATCACAATGTGTCCCTAGCAAGCCTCTAGTTGGCTAGCTCGTTAGTTAATAGATGATCATGGTTTCCTGATCATGGGCATTAGATGTCATTGATAACGGGATCACATCATTGGGAGAATGATGTGATGGACAAGAAGCACTAGATCGTATTGTTCGTATGCTAAAGCTTTTCTAATGTCAAGTGTCTTTTCCTTCGACCGTGAGATTGTGCAACTCCCGGATACCGTAGGAGTGCTTTGGGTGTATCAAACGTCACAATGTAACTGGGTGACTATAAAGGTGCACTACGGGTACCTCTGAAGGTGTCTGTTGGGTTGGTACGAATCAAGATCGGGATTTGTCACTCCGCGTGACAGAGGTATCTCTGGGCCCACTCGGTAGAACATCATCATGAGCTCAATGTGACTAAGGAGTTAGTCACACGATGATGTGCTACGGAACGAGTAAAGATACTTACCGGTAACGAGATTGAACAAGGTATAGGTATACCGACGATCGAATCTCGGGCAAGTTCTATACCGACAGACAAAGGGAATTGTATACGGGATTGATTGAATCCTTGACATCGTGGTTCATCCGAAGAGATCATCGTGGAGCAAGTGGGAGCCACCATGGCTATCCAGACCCCGCTGATGGTTATTGGCCGGAGAGGTGTCCCGGTCATGTCTGCGTGTCTCCCGAACCCGTAGGGTCTACACACTTAAGGTTCGATGATGCTAGGGTTATAGGGAATTGTTATACGATGTTACCAAAAGTTGTTCGGAGTCCCAAATGAGATCCCGTACATCACGACGAGCTCCGGAATGGTCCGGAGGTAAAGATTGATATATAGGATGGATGGTTTTGGACACCGGAAATGTTTCGGGCGTCACCGGTAGTATACCGGGACCACCGGGACCACCGGAAATGGTCCCGGGGGTCCACCGGGAGGGGCCACCAGCCCCAAGAGGTAGCATGGGCCAAAAGAGGGAGGGCAACCAGCCCAAAGTGGGCCGGAGCGCCGCCCACAAAGAGGCCCAAGGCGCAGGAGGTGGAGAGGGGGGAAACCCTAGGCGCTGGTGGGCCTAAGGCCCACCTAGGGGTGCGCCACCCCCTCCCCCTGCCCTGGCCGCCGCACCTCCCATCTGGGGGGCTGCCGCACCACCTAGGGTGGGAACCCTAGGGGTTGCACCCCCCCCCCTCTCCTCCTCCTATATATAGTGGGGGGTTTGGGGCTGTTTTACACACGGTTTTCCCTCTCCCTCGGCGCAGCCCTGCCCCCTCCTTCCTCCTCTCCCACGGTGCTTGGTGAAGCCCTGCCAGGAGACCTCGTCTCTCCATCGACACCACGCCGTCGTGCTGCCGAAGATCTTCCCCAACCTCTCCCTCCTCCTTGCTGGATCAAGGTGCCGGAGACGTCACCGGGCTGCACGTGTGTTGAACGCGGAGGTGTCGTGGTTCGGCACTAGATCGGAATCACACCGCGATCTGAATCGCCGCGAGTACGACTCCATCAACCGCGTTCTAGCAACGCTTCCGCTTAGTGATCTTAAAAGGTATGAAGATGCACTCACCCCTCTCTCGTTGCTGGTCTCTCCATAGGAAGATCTGAATATGGCGTAGGAAAATTTTGAATTTATGCTACGTTATCCAACAACATGATCCAAATCCACTATCTCAAGTCCGATCATCACGTGAGTCGAGAATAGTTTCAGCGGTAAGCATCTCTATGCTAATCATATCAACTATACGATTCATGCTCGACCTTTCGGTCTCTTGTGTTCCGAGGCCATGTCTGCACATGCTAGGCTCGTCAAGTTTAACCCGAGTGTTCTGCGTGTGCAACTGTTTTGCACCCGTTGTATGTGAACGTTGACTCTATCACACCCGATCATCACGTGGTGTCTCGAAACGACGAACTGTCGCAACGGTGCACAGTCGGGGAGAACAGAATTTCGTCTTGAAATTTTAGTGAGAGATCACCTCATAATGCTACCATCGTTCTAAGCAAGATAAGGTGCATAAAGGATTAACATCACATGCAATTCATAAGTGACATGATATGGCCATCACCAAGTGCTCCTTGATCTCCATCACCAAAGCACCGGTATGATCTTCTTGTCACCGGCGCCACACCATGATCCCCATCATCATGATCTCCATCATCGTGCTGCCATCGAGGTTGTCATGTATGCTATGCTATTACTACTAAAGCTACGTCCTAGCTATATAGTAAACGCATCTGCAAACACAAACGTTAGTTTAAAGACAACCCTATGGCTCCTGCCGGTTGCCGTAGCATCGACGTGCAAGTCAATATTAACTATTACAACATGATCATCTCATACATCCAATATATCACATCACGTTGTTGGCCATATCACATCACAAGCATACCCTGCAAAAAAAAGTTAGACGTCCTCTAATTGTTGTTGCATGTTTTACGTGGTGACCATGGGTATCTAGTAGGATCGCATCTTACTTACGCAAACACCACAACGGAGATATATGAATTGGTATTTAACCTCTCTCCAAGGACCTCCTCGGTCAAATACGATTCAACTAAAGTTGAAGAAACCGACACTCGCCAGTCATCTTTGAGCAACGGGGTTACTCGTAGCGATGAAACCAGTCTCTCGTAAGCGTACGAGTAATGTCGGTCTGAGCCGCTTCGATCCAGCAATACCACGGAATCAAGAAAAGACTAAGGAGGGCAGCAAATCGCACATCACCGCCCACAAAAACTTTTCTGTTCTACTCGAGATAACATCTACGCATGAACCTAGCTCATGATGCCACTAATGGGGAACGTTGCATGGCAAACAAAAAATTTCCTACGCACACGCAATACCTTTCATGGTGATGTCCATCTACGAGGGGGATTTCAGATCTACGTACCCTTGTAGATCGCACAGCAGGAAGCGTTAAGAAACAAGGTTGATGTAGTGGAACGTCTTCACGTCCCTCGAACCGCCCCACGAACCGTCCCACGAACCTTCCCGCGATCCATCCCACGATCCGTCCCGCGATCCATCTCACGATCCGTTGCACGAACCGTCTTGCGATCTAGTGCTGAACGGACGGCACCTCCGCGTTCAGCACACGTACAGCTCGATGACGATCTCCACCTTCTTGATCCAGCAAGAGGGGCAGAGAGGTAGAAGAGTTCTCCAGCAGCGTGACGGCGCTCCAGTAGTGGTGAAGGATCTACTCGTGCAGGGCTCTGCCCGAGCTCCGCAGAAATACGATCGAGAGGAAAAACTGCGTGGTATAGGGTCGAGCAACACGTGGCAAAGTTGTGTCAAATCAGCCCTAATACCTTGGTATATATAGAGGGAGGGGAGGAACCTTGCCTTGAGGCTTAAGGAATCCCCAAGGGGTCGGCCGAAGGGGGGAGTAGGATTCCCCCTTCCAATCCTAGTCCAACTAGGTTTGGAAGGTGGAGTCCTTCCCTTCCTTCCCACTTCCCCTTTTTTTCCTTTTCTCTTTGGTTTTTCTTTATCCTGCGCATAGGGCCTCTTTGGCTGTCCCACCAGCCCACTAAGGGCTGGTGTGGCATACCTAAGGCCTATGGGCTTCCCCCGGGTGGGTTGTGTTGGAAATATGCCCTAGAGGCAATAATAAATTAGTTATTATTATATTTCTTAGTTCATGATAATCGTTTATTATCCATGCTATAATTGTATTGATTGGAAACACAATACTTGTGTGGATACATAGACAAAACACTGTCCCTAGTAAGCCTCTAGTTGACTAGCTCGTTGATCAAAGATGGTCAAAGTTTCCTGGCCATAGGCAAGTGTTGTCACTTGATAACGGGATCACATCATTAGGAGAATCATGTGATGGACTAGACCCAAACTAATAAACGTAGCATGTTGATCGTGTCATTTTGTTGCTACTGTTTTCTGCGTGTCAAGTATTTGTTCCTATGACCATGAGATCATATAACTCACGGACACCGGAGGAATGCTTTGTGTGTATCAAACGTCGCAACGTAACTGGGTGACTATAAAGATGCTCTACAGGTATCTCCGAAGGTGTTCGTTGAGTTAGTATAGATCGAGACTGGGATTTGTCACTCCGTGTGACGGAGAGGTATCTCGGGGCCCACTCGGTAATACAACATCACACACAAGCCTTGCAAGCAATGTAACTTAATGTAAGTTGCGGGATCTTGTATTACGGAACGAGTAAAGAGACTTGCCGGTAAACGAGATTGAAATAGGTATGCGGATACTAACGATCGAATCTCGGGCAAGTAACATACCGAAGGACAAAGGGAATGACATACGGGATTATATGAATCCTTGGCACTGAGGTTCAAACGATAAGATCTTCGTAGAATATGTAGGATCCAATATGGGCATCCAGGTCCCGCTATTGGATATTGACCGAGGAGTCTCTCGGGTCATGTCTACATAGTTCTCGAACCCGCAGGGTCTGCACACTTAAGGTTCGACGTTGTTTTATGCGTATTTGAGTTATATGGTTGGTTACCGAATGTTGTTCGGAGTCCCGGATGAGATCACGGACATCACGAGGGTTTCCGGAATGGTCCGGAAACGAAGATTGATATATAGGATGACCTCATTTGGTTACCGGAAGGTTTTCGTGCATTACCGGAAAAGTTTCGGGCTCATCGGTAGTGTACCGGGAGTGCCGGGAGGGGTGCCGGGGACCATCGGGAGGGGTGTCACGCCCCAAGGGGTCTCATGGGCTATGGTAAGAGATAAACCAGCCCCTAGTGGGCTGGAATAAGTTCCCACTAAGGCCCATAAGGTTTGAGAAGGAAAAAACACAAGGTGGAAAGAGTTTCCAAGTGGGAAGGTGGAATCCTACTCCAAGTAGGATTGGAGTAGGACTCCTCCACCTCCAATTTCGGCCAAACCTTTAGGTTTTGAGGCTGCCTCCTCCCCTCCCTCCCACCTATATATACGGAGGTTTTAGGGCTGATTTGAGACGACTTTCTCACGGCTGCCCGACCACATACCTCCATAGTTTTTCCTCTAGATCGTGTTTCTGCGGAGCTCGGGCGGAGCCCTGCTGAGACAAGATCATCACCAACCTCCGGAGCGCCGTCACGCTGCCGGAGAACTCTTCTACCTCTCCGTCTCTCTTGCTGGATCAAGAAGGCCGAGATCATCGTCGAGCTGTACGTGTGCTGAACGCGGAGGTGCCGTCCGTTTGGTACTAGATCGTGGGACTGATCGCGGGATTGTTCGCGGGGCGGATCGAGGGACGTGAGGACGTTCCACTACATCAACCGCGTTCACTAACGCTTCTGCTGTACGATCTACAAGGGTACGTAGATCACTCATCCCCTCTCGTAGATGGACATCACCATGATAGGTCTTCGTGCGCGTAGGAAAATTTTTGTTTCCCTTGCGGCGTTCCCCAACAGTGGCATCATGAGCTAGGTTCATGCGTAGATGTCTTCTCGAGTAGAACACAAAAGTTTTTGTGGGCGGTGATGTGCGTTTTGCTGCCCTCCTTAGTCTTTTCTTGATTCCGCGGTATTGTTGGATTGAAGCGGCTTGGACCGACATTACTCGTACGCTTACGAGAGACTGGTTTCATCGTTACGAGTAACCCCCTTTGCTCAAAGATGACTGGCAAGTGTCGGTTTCTCCAACTTTAGTTGAATCGGATTTGACCGAGGAGGTCCTTGGATGAGGTTAAATAGCAACTCATATATCTCCGTTGTGGTGTTTGCGTAAGTAAGATGCGATCCTACTAGATACCCTTGGTCACCACGTAAAACATGCAACAACAAAATTAGAGGACGTCTAACTTGTTTTTGCAGGGTATGATTGTGATATGATGTGGCCAACGATGTGATGTGATATATTGGATGTATGAGATGATCATGTTGTAATAGAAATATCGACTAGCACGTCGATGGTACGGCAACCGGCAGGAGCCATAGGGTTGTCTTTATACTAACATATGTGCTTGCAGATGCGTTTACTATTTTGCTAGGCTGTAGCTTTAGTAGTGATAGCATAAGTAGCACGACAACCACGATGGCAACACGTTGATGGATGATCATGGTGTGGCGCCGGTGACAAGAAGATCGTGCCGGTGCTTTGGTGATGGAGATCAAGAAGCACGTGATGATGGCCATATCATGTCACTTATGAATTGCATGTGATGTTAATCCTTTTATGCACCTTATTTTGCTTAGAACGACGGTAGCATTATGAGGTGATCTCTCACTAAAATTTCAAGACGAAATTGTGTTCTCCCCGACTGTGCACCGTTGCGACAGTTCTTCGTTTCGAGACACCACGTGATGATCGGGTGTGATAGACTCAACGTTCACATACAACGGGTGCAAAACAGTTGCACACGCGGAACACTCGGGTTAAGCTTGACGAGCCTAGCATGTGCAGACATGGCCTCGGAACACATGAGACCGAAAGGTCGAGCATGAATTGTATAGTTGATATGATTAGCATAGAGATGCTTACCACTGAAACTATTCTCGACTCACGTGATGATCGGACTTGAGATAGTGGATTTGGATCATGTACCACTCAAATGACTAGAGAGATGTACTTTTTGAGTGGGAGTTCTTAAGTAATATGATTAATTGAACAAATTGTCATGAACATAGTCTAATGGTCTTTGCGAATTGCGATGTAGCTTGCGCTATAGCTCTACTGTTTTTATATGTTCCTAGAGAAAATTTAGTTGAAAGTTGATAGTAGCAAACTTTGCAGACTAAGTCTGTAAAACCGAGGATTGTCCTCGTTGCTACACAGAAGGCTTATGTCCTTAATGCACCACTCGGTGTGCTGCACCTCGATTGTCGTCTATGGATGCTATGAACATCCGACATACACGTTTCTGATGACTACACGATAGTTCAGTGCAAAATACTTAATGGCTTAGAAGCAAGGCGCCGAAAACGTTGTAAAACGTCACGGAACATAAGTGATGTTCTAAAGAGATGAAATTGTGATTTCATGCTTGTGCCCTTGTTAAGAGGTACGAGACCTCCGACAAGATTCTTTGTCCACAAAGTAAAGGAGAAAGGCTCAATTGTTGAGCATGTGCTCGGATTGTCCGAGTACGACAATCGCTTGAATCAAGTGGGAGTTAATCTTCCAGATGAGATAGTGATAGTTCTCCAAAGTCACTGCCACCAAGCTGTGAGAGCTTCGTGATGAACTATAACATATCAAGGATAGATACAATGATCCTTGAGCGATTCGCGATGTTTGACACTGCGAAAATAGAAATCAAGAAGGAGCATCAATAGTTGATGGTTTGTAAAACCACTAAGTTTCAAGAAAGGCAAGGGCTAGAAGGGATACTTCGTGAAATGGCAAAACAGTTGCTACACTAATGAAGAGACCCAAGATTAAACCCAAACCCGAGACTAAGTGCTTCTGTAATGAGGGGAACAGTCACTGAGGCGGAGAAACTCTAGATACTTGGTAGATAAGAAGGCTGGCAAAAGTCAAGAGAAGTATATTAGATATACATGATGTTGATGTGTACTTTACTAGTACTCCTAGTAGCATGAGGGTATTGGATACCGGTTCGGTTGCTAAGTGATTAGTAACACGAAATATAAGCTACGGCATAAACGGAGACTAGCTAAAGGCGAGGTGACGATACGTGTTGGAAGTGTATCCAAGGTTGATATGATCAAACGTCGCACGCTCCCTCTACCATCGGGATTGATGTTAAACCTAAATAATTGTTATTTGGTGCTTGCGTTAAGCATGAACATGATTGGATCGTGTTTATTGCAATACGATTATTCATTTAAAGAGAATAATGGTTACTCTATTTTCTTGAATAATCACCTTCAATGGTTTATTGAATCTCGATCGTAGTGTTACACATGTTCATGATATTGGTGCCAAAAGTTGCGAGTTGATGATGATAGTACCACTTACTTGTGGCACTGCCGCTTGAGTCATGTTAGTATAAATTGCATGAAGAGGCTCCATGCTGATGGATCTTTGTACTCACCTGATTTCGAATCACTAGTGACATGCAAATCATACCACATGAGCAAGGCCTTGTTTTCATTGAGATGAAATAAGATAGTAACTTGTTGGAAGTGATACATTTTGATGTATGCAGTCCAATGGGTACTGAGGCACGCAGTGGATATCATTATGTTCTTACTTCACTAACGATTTGAGTAGATACATGAGTATTTACTTAATGAATCACAAGTCTGAAATGTTGAAAAGTTCAAATACGTTTCAGAGTGAAGTTCATTGTAACAAGAGGATAAACTGTCTACGATATGATCATAGAAATGAATATCTGAGTTACGAGTTTTGGTACGCAGTTAAGACAATGTGGAAATTGTTTCGCAGTTCATGCCACCTGGAACATCATAGTGTGATGATGTGTCTGAACGTCATAGCCACGCACTATTTGGTATGGTGCATACTATGGTGTCTCTTATCGAATTACCACTATCGTTTATGGGTTATGCATTAGAGACAACTGCACTCACTTTAAATAGGGCACCGCGTATTTCCGTTGAGATGACACAGTATAGACTGAGGTTTAGAGAAATCTAAACTGTCGTTTCTTGAATGTTTGGGGTTTCGACACTTATGTGAAAAAGTTTCAGTCTGATAAGCTCGAACCCAAAGCGGATAAATGCATCTTCATAGGATATCCAAAACAGTTGGGTACATCTCCTATCTCAGATCCGAAAGCAAAGTGTTTGTTTCTAGAAACGGATCCTTTCTCGAGGAAAGGTTTCTCTCGAAAGAATTGAGTGGGAGGGTAGTAGAACTTGATGAGGTTATTGAACCATCACTTCAACCAGCGTGTAGCAGGGCGCAGGAAGTTGTTCATGTGGCGCCTACACCAATTGAAGTGGAAGCTGATGATGATGATCATTGAGCTTCGAATCAAGTTACTAAAAACCTCGTAGGTCGACAAGGTTGCGTACTGCTGCAGAGTAGTACGGTAACCCTGTCTTGGAGGTCATGTTGTTGAGCAACAATGAACCTACGAGTTATGGAGAAAGCGATGGTGGGCCCAGATTCCGACAAATGGGTGGAAGCCATGAAATCCGAGAAAGGATCCATGTGTGAAACCAAAGTGTAGACTTTGGTAGAACTACTTGATGGTCATGGGACTATTGGGTAAAATGGATCTTTAAAAGAAGACAGACGATGATGGTGATAAGTCACTATTAAGAAAAGCTCGACTTGTCGCAAAGATGTTTTCGACAAGATCAAACAGTTGACTATGATGAGACTTTCTCACTCGTAGCGATGCTAAAGGTCTGTTAGAATTATGTTAGTTGTTGATGCATTATTTATGAAATATTGCATGTAGGATGTCAAAACATTGTTTTCTCGACGGTTTCCTTGAGCAAACATTGTATGTGATACAACGAGAAGGTTTTGTCGATCCTAAAGATACTAGCAAGTATGCAAGCTCCAGTGATCCTTCAATGGACTGGTGCAAGCATCTCGGAGTTGGAATATACACTTTGATGAGATGATCAAAGATTTTGGGTGTGTACAAGGTTTATGAGAAACTTGTATTTCCAAAGAAGTGAGTGGGAGCACTATAGAATTTCTGATAGGTATATGTGGTTGACATATTGTGGATCAGAAGTAATGTAGAATTTCTGTAAAGCATACAAGGTTGTTTGAAAGAAGTTTTCAAAGGAGTACCTGGATTACGCTACTTGAACGTTGAGCATCAAAGATCTATGGAGATAGATCGAAAGCGCTTAATAGAAGTTTCAACAAGATGCATGCCTTGACAAGTTTTTGAAAGAGTTCAAAATAGACCAGCAAAGAAGGAGTTCTTGGTTGCGTTGTGAGGTGTGAATTTGAGTAAGACTCAAAACCCGACCACGGCAGAATAAAGAGAATAGACGAAGGTCGTCTTCTATGCCTTAGCCGTAGAATCTAAATTATGCCATGCTGTGTACCGCACCTGAAGTGTGCCTTGACTCAAAGTATGTTGAGAGGTACAAAGAGTGATCCATGATTGAATCACTAGCAGCGGTCGAAATTTATCCTTAGTAACTAATGGACTAAGGAATTTTTCTCGATTATGGAGGTGGTTAAAGAGTTTGTCGTAAAGGGTTACGTCAATGCAAGCTTTGACACTAATTCGGATAACTATGAGTAGTGAAACGGATTCGTATAGTAGAGTAGATATTTGGAGCTTTTCCGAATAGCATGTAGTAGCAGCATCTATAAGATGACATAAAGATTTGTAAAGAACGCACGGATCTGAAAGTTTCAGAACCGTTGACTAAAACCTCTCTCACGAGCAAGACGTGATCAGACCCCATAACTATATGGGTGTTGGATTCGTTGGAATCACATGGTGATGTGAACTAGATTATTGACTCTAGTGCAAGTGGGAGACTGTTGGAAATATGCCCTAGAGGCAATAATAAATTAGTTATTATTATATTTCTTAGTTCATGATAATCGTTTATTATCCATGCTATAATTGTATTGATTGGAAACACAATACTTGTGTGGATACATAGACAAAACACTGTCCCTAGTAAGCCTCTAGTTGACTAGCTCGTTGATCAAAGATGGTCAAGGTTTCCTGGCCATAGGCAAGTGTTGTCACTTGATAACGGGATCACATCATTAGGAGAATCATGTGATGGACTAGACCCAAACTAATAAACGTAGCATGTTGATCATGTCATTTTGTTGCTACTGTTTTCTGCGTGTCAAGTATTTGTTCCTATGACCATGAGATCATATAACTCACGGACACCGGAGGAATGCTTTGTGTGTATCAAACGTCGCAACGTAACTGGGTGACTATAAAGATGCTCTACAGGTATCTCCGAAGGTGTTCGTTGAGTTAGTATAGATCGAGATTGGGATTTGTCACTCCGTGTGACGGAGAGGTATCTCGGGGCCCACTCGGTAATACAACATCACACACAAGCCTTGCAAGCAATGTAACTTAATGTAAGTTGCGGGATCTTGTATTACGGAACGAGTAAAGAGACTTGCCGGTAAACGAGATTGAAATAGGTATGCGGATACTAACGATCGAATCTCGGGCAAGTAACATACCGAAGGACAAAGGGAATGACATACGGGATTATATGAATCCTTGGCACTGAGGTTCAAACGATAAGATCTTCGTAGAATATGTAGGATCCAATATGGGCATCCAGGTCCCGCTATTGGATATTGACCGAGGAGTCTCTCGGGTCATGTCTACATAGTTCTCGAACCCGCAGGGTCTGCACACTTAAGGTTCGACGTTGTTTTATGCGTATTTGAGTTATATGGTTGGTTACCGAATGTTGTTCGGAGTCCCGGATGAGATCACGGGCGTCACGAGGGTTTCCGGAATGGTCCGGAAACGAAGATTGATATATAGGATGACCTCATTTGGTTACCGGAAGGTTTTCGTGCATTACCGGAAAAGTTTCGGGCTCATCGGTAGTGTACCGGGAGTGCCGGGAGGGGTGCCGGGGACCATCGGGAGGGGTGTCACGCCCCAAGGGGTCTCATGGGCTATGGGAAGAGATAAACCAGCCCCTAGTGGGCTGGAATAAGTTCCCACTAAGGCCCATAAGGTTTGAGAAGGAAAAAACACAAGGTGGAAAGAGTTTCCAAGTGGGAAGGTGGAATCCTACTCCAAGTAGGATTGGAGTAGGACTCCTCCACCTCCAATTTCGGCCAAACCTTTAGGTTTTGAGGCTGCCTCCTCCCCTCCCTCCCACCTATATATACGGAGGTTTTAGGGCTGATTTGAGACGACTTTCTCACGGCTGCCCGACCACATACCTCCATAGTTTTTCCTCTAGATCGTGTTTCTGCGGAGCTCGGGCGGAGCCCTGCTGAGACAAGATCATCACCAACCTCCGGAGCGCCGTCACGCTGCCGGAGAACTCTTCTACCTCTCCGTCTCTCTTGCTGGATCAAGAAGGCCGAGATCATCGTCGAGCTGTACGTGTGCTGAACGCGGAGGTGCCGTCCGTTCGGTACTAGATCGTGGGACTGATCGCGGGATTGTTCGCGGGGCGGATCGAGGGACGTGAGGACGTTCCACTACATCAACCGCGTTCACTAACGCTTCTGCTGTACGATCTACAAGGGTACGTAGATCACTCATCCCCTCTCGTAGATGGACATCACCATGATAGGTCTTCGTGCGCGTAGGAAAATTTTTGTTTCCCTTGCGGCGTTCCCCAACAGGTTGGGCCCCTCTTGGTGAACATCCGGAACCCATTCGTCACTGCTGGTACATTCCTGGTAATGCCCGAAAACCTTCCGGTAACCAAATGAGACAAACCTATATATCATTCTTCGTTTCCGGACCATTCCGGAAACTCTTGTGACGTCCATGATCTCATCCTGGACTCCGAACAACATTCGGTAACCTACCATATAACTCAAATACGCATAAAACAACGCCGAACCTTAAGTGTGCAGACCCTGCGGGTTCGAGAACTATGTAGACATGACCCGAGGGACTCCTCGGTCAATATCCAATAGGGGGACCTAGATGCCCATATTGGATCCTACATATTCTACGAAGATCTTCTCGTTTGAACCTCGGTGCCAAGGATTCATATAATCCCGTATGTCATTCCCTTTGTCCTTCGGTATGTTACTTGCCCGAGATTCGATCGTCAGTATCCGCATACCTATTTCAATCTCGTTTACCGGCAAGTCTCTTTACTCGTTCCATAATACAAGATAACATGACTTAATTTAAATCACATTGCTTGCAAGGCTTGTGTGTGATGTTGTATTACCGAGTGGGCCCCGAGATACCTCTCCGTCACACGGAGTGACAAATCCCAGTCTTGATCCATACTAACTCAACGGACACCTTCGGAGATACCTGTAGAGCATCTTCATAGTCACCCAGTTACATTGTGATGTTTGATACACACAAGGTATTCCTCCGGTGCCAGTGAGTTATATGATCTCATGGTCATAGGAATAAATACTTGACACGCAGAAAAACAGTAGGAACAAAATGACACGATCAACATGCTACGTTCATTAGTTTGGGTCTAGTCCATCACATGATTCTCCTAATGATGTGATCCCGTTATCAAGTGACAACACTTGCCTATGGTCAGGAAACATTGACCATCTTTGATCAACAAGCTAGTCAACTAGAGGCTTACTAGGGACAGTGTTTTGTCTATGTATCCACACAAGCATTGTGTTTCCAATCAGTACAATTATAGCGTGGATAATAAACGATTATCATGAACAAAGAAATATAATAATAACTAATTTATTATTGCCTCTAGGGCATATTTTCAACATAAAGAAATCCCCTGTTTTGGCCTTTCTTTGAGGTACACGCCATTCCTTGCTATGTACTTTAGGAATTTATATCCTCCCTTAGTATAACATAGTTTCTTTAAACTTGAGTGACATGTTATGTCTACCTTGTACCATCTGCCCCACCTCGATAATTCAGGATTTTGTGGTAATATTTTTGACATACATGGTTGTTCTTGACATGCGTGGTTGGTATCCTTCATAGGGCACAAAGTGACCATTTCATAGCTAATGTTTATCTTTTTTTCTTTCTTTTCAGGTTGTGTTTTGACATGATTCTGTGATTACATGAGTCAATGAAGCAATCGATAATCTTCCTGAATATTTTATGTCTAAACGCACAACGATTGAACTATTGACAAGTCCTAACTTTGGTTATGTAGCATGCCAACAAGATGAGACAAGTATGCCTCGATAAATTTGTAATTTAAACTGCTGATTTTGAGCACTATGAGTTATCGTGACTATGTTGGAAGATTGCAAAAATATGATCTTTTTTACAGATGGTGTTCTATTGTAATATAAATCAAAATTTTAGTTCATTTTTATACTTGTGCAATTTGTGTGGAAGTGCAGTTGTTGAAATATATATACTTGCGCACACACATAAAATTGTCGCTCATTTTATACTTGTGCAATGTGTGTGAAAGTCCACATGCTTGTGTAGTATGTGTTGTTGAAAATTCTATGCATGTGTATTTGGAAAGTCTGGTGTTGCAACCTGAGCGACATGCATTTTACAAGCAGATTGAAACCTCGAGCCAAGCATAGTTTACAACTGGATTGAAAATACCATCCTATGGAATGTATCTGGTTGGAGGCTGGTATAATACAGGTGTAAAATATTACAGAAATGGCAGGAAAAAACTACACTCCAAGCGGGGCCTTCAAATAAGAGTTGGCAATGATAGAATTGTCACCTTTACCAAAGGCTGATGAGCCGGCAAAACAAATTCACAGAAATAAAAGGGGTAGGTCATACTCAGAAAACAGCGAAGGATGCCGCTAAATCCCACTCGACTGAGATTTAGCGAAGTCTCGATCAACTCATTGTTAGTAGGATTATTTGCTTAAAGATCAGTGCGCACAGATTTTTCTTTGAAATCAGCCTGTGTAGGGGATTGGGTTGATGTCTGTCTTTGTCTTTTGTTTTTTCTTATTGAGGCTGGGGTTTGCTTGCGTGGTGGGCTCGCCAGGGGTTGGATCCCTTTTCGTTGTGAGTTGGCTTTTATTCGTTTTTTGTTGGGCTGCCATACTTATTTTTGGTTCATTTCATTTTTTTATTTACTCTTTTGTACATGTTTGGTTTTCCTTCTTATTTTTATTGTCTTCATGTATTATGTGTTTTGTCCCACTTTCAAGTTTTATGTTTTTACCCTTTTATTATTATTTTACATATATATTCTTTTTTGTAGGGATATTCTACACATATTCTATTTGCATTATCTTTTATCGAAACATGAGTTGTGTGAATGTCCATAACACAATCTGTAACTTCAAGTGTCGCAATTCGCCTGCAACTACAAGGGGTACACCGCAACTATAATTGGAGGGGGAGGGATGTCGGCCTATTGTATGTTCACTACTATGGTCGCAACTGCATGTGTTGCAACCCGTGTGCAGCTTCAAGGGGTACAACACGGCTGCAACTGGAGGGCATGGGATGTTGTCCAGTTGCATCTCCACCATCAGAATTGCAATTGCATGTATCGCAACCCTCCTACAACTGCAAGGTGCTCAACGTGATTGCAACTACACGGTTGGGGGCAGTTGCATATCTACCACGATAGCTACAACTCCATGTGTCGCAACCCGTCTACAATGGCAAGGGGTACACTGCAGTTGCATCTAGAGAAGAGGGATGTTTGCCGGTTGTATATCCACCACTAGAGTTACAACTCAATGTGTCATAACTTGTCTGCAACTACAGGGGGTACACCACGACTGCAATTGGAGTGGAAGTGGGCCGAGTAGCGTGTCCATCAATAGAGTTGCAACTGCACATGTCGCAACCCGCCCGCAACTGCAAGGGATACACCGCGACTACAACTGAAGGAGAGGATGTTGGCCACTTGCCTGTCCATCACTAGAGTTGCAAATGCACTTCTCAAAATTCGCATGCAACTGTAAGGGGTACACTGCGAGTGCAACTCGAGGGGAAGGATGTTGGCTAGTTGCATGCGTGTCAATAGGTTGCAACTAGAAGTGCCATATCCTACTATCAACTGCAAGGGGGTGCAACGCAATTGCAACTGTTGCAGTTTAAAATATATTTTTTTTATTTTCCATTTTATATTGAAAACACAAAATAAATTTTAAAATTGTTAGAAAAATAATATGAAAACATGGGAAAATATGAAAATTCACCCGATTTTTTTGAAGAAAAATCGAGAAAAAGCAAAGATACAGAATTTGTTGTGTTGGCGGGATAAAGAGAGGAAAAGGGGTCGATTCCTAGCCCCATGTACGATCACACATGAGGGCTTAGCGAAAAGAACTATTGATGCCTAACCCAACAAGCACAAGCCACGAACCATCGATGGAAGAGCAATACAGGACCCGCTCGTACTTATACATGCATGACGTCAGTCGACTGAGACTTTGCGAAGTCTCGGTCGACTGAGACCTAGCTAGACCTAACAATGAATACTCTATGGTTTTGTTGATGTGTCATCACACTGTTGATTAACCGACAGATAGATAAAAAAGACATGGACATTATATACAGGCCACAAAATGATGAGAGTATGTGCTCGTACTACCCATACCAAATCGAGCATGAGTGTGTTACGTTTGGTCTACCAAGTAGTCTACCTAAGCTTTCATGCATCCTCTTCGGTGTAAGATTTAGCTTAATGTCTTATCTCATTAGAGGCGACGGGTCCGTGTTATATAGGTAGGGGCCAACCCTGATATGCATACAACTTGGAGAGGAAGATTACAAAGAGATAAGTACTAGGAGAAGGTGGTTTAAACAATAGAATCTAAACTACTCTAGATATCCTCGCTGCATAGATCCTCTCCTTGTGCATCACGTCAGGAAGTTGGTTTAACATCCTCCCTTAATCACAACTGTAGTAAGTTGATATCACGTTTAAGCTCTTCAAAATTTCGTGTAGGCAATGCCTTAGTAAAGCCATCTGCAACTTGATTTCGAGGATGCACAAAACGAATATGGAGTTTTCTGGCTGCAACCCTTTTTCTGACAAAATGGAAATCTATCTCGATGTGCTTAGTTCGAGCATGAAACATTGGATTTGCTGCCAAATATGTAGCACCAAGATTATCACACCACAGACATGGAGTTTGAGAACTTCTCACCCCAAGTTCTCTCAGAAGAGATTGAACCCAGATAATTTTTGTTGTTGCATTCGCCAAAGCTTTATATTCTGCTTCTGTGCTTGATCTAGATACTATAGCCTATTTATTTATGCACCATGATATAATATTAGATCCAAAAAATATGGCAAAGCGTCTATCATCAACACATCCTGCCCAATCAGAATCTATGAATGCACTAACAAGTGTTGATTTTGACTTAGTGAAAACCAAACCAACATTCAATGTGTGCTTCACATATCTGACTATGTGCTTTGCAGCAGTCCAATGAGCAATAGTAGGTGCATGAAGAAACTGGCATACTTCATTAACATCAAAAGAAATATATGGCCTTGTGAGAGTCAAGTATTGGAGAGCGCCTACTGGACTTCTGGATTTGTACCCTCTTGTTGGCTCAATAGTTTTCCTTCTATGAGAGACAATTTTTCTGTACTAGAGAGGGGGTTAGAGATGGTTTGCATCCTTGTAACCTATCTCTTCTTACCAGATCAGTTGCATATTTTTCTTGAGAAAGATGAAGTCCATCCTCATATTTTCTTACTTCAATCCCTAGGAAGAAGTGCAAGTCTTCCAAATCCTTGAGGGCAAACTCTGCATTCAAATCCTTTAGTAGTGTTGTAATTGCCTCACCGGATGAGCTTCTGACAATGATGTCATCAACATAAATAAGCACAAAGATAGAACTATGGGACTTATTGTAAATGAACAATGAGGTGTCAGATTTGGAAGGAACAAAACCAAGTGCTTGCAACTTTTGACTGAGACGTGAGTACCATGGTCTCGGGGCTTGCTTCAATCCATACAAAGCTTTATCAAGTTTGCAGATGTAAGATGGTTTATTTTTGTCTTCAAACCCAGGAGGTTGTTTCATGTATACCTCTTCCTCCAGAATGCCATGCAGAAACGCATTTTGTACATCTAGTTGTCTTAGGCTCCATCCCCTGGAAACAACAATGGACAAAACCAAGTGAATTGTTGCAGCTTTTACAACAGGACTGAAAGTCTCATCATAGTCAATGCCATAACGTTGTTTAAAGCCTTTTGCAACAATTCTAGCTTTATATCTATCTATGGTTCCATCAAATTTTCTTTTAGTTATGTAGACCCATTTGCAATCAATCAAATCTTTACCTCGTTGTGGGGGAACTAGATGCCATGTTCGGTTTCTGTTGAGTGCCATGTATTCTTCATCATAGCAGTTTTCCACTTTGCATCACCAAGGGCCTCATCAAGGAATTTGGTTCACGTGTAGAGCAAGCTAATCCAAACTTGAGCACATTTTTGTAATTAACAGGTTGAATTACCCCTTTTTGAAGGTGTGTACGTGGTGGTGTTGTAGCAGTAGGAATGATCGTCGTAGACGATCCAGGTGAATCCTCGCGTGTAGGGACAGCGATCCCGAGAGGGATTCGGCGCGTGTTGTGTCGGCCAGATCTTCTCCGATGGTGTGCGGGGCAGCGTCTGACCCAGTCTGTGTAGGAGATCCCAGCACATCATGCGCGAATGATGAGGCGGCCCCATGCAGATCAGCATCGGATTCAGTTGTAACAGCCCGAGACCGACACTCCAGAAGATTCCCCTTTTATTTTGTTGTTGGCGTGCGATTAGATTGTGTGTCGCATTCATCATCGCATCATTCGCATCATCTTCATTGCATCGGCACTCCATTGCCGCCAGTTTTCAAAACATGCATCCGTTATTAGTTGCCGGTTCTCTCCGTTTTGTCATTGACCGTTTTGAGCCTAACCACACACGCACGTGCCCGCGACATCGTTAAAATCTTGTTTTTAAAAGTGTGTGTAAAACATTCTTGGATTGGGTTGAAACTTGGTGTGCGGTCTTGTTTTTTTGTGCGTAGGCCGCCTGCCAAATTTCTTAGCAATCGGAGTCTGTTTGATACCCGAACGGTCGACCATAGCGGCACCATCTTCGGTTTATCGTTGGATGTTTTCGGTGTTTAAAAATCTCGTCGTCGGGCCGCAAAAGGCCTCTCTTCTCTCATCCCATCATGGTTACACAACCCACCTAGCCCATTAACACAATCCCCACGTCCGAAGCCGTCCCATCGAGATCGTACGGCTCGAAAACAGGCTAATTCCCCTAACCCTAACCCCCTTTCCCTATTGAACACCCTCCCCCATGCCAAATTTGGGCAAAACCCTAGCCTACCCACCTTCCCCCCGATCTGGCCCAAGAGGCCCAAGGTGAGCCGACCCCCCCCCCTCCCCGCGCTGCCCTATCCAGCGCATGTGCACGATATAGTTATCTTGCGCATGCCACTATTTAGGCATGTAGACAGATTCGGCCCGTGTAGGGTTTTTTTAACGCGTGCGATTTTTCCAATTACCAGGGATTTCAGAAAACATGCATATTTTAAAATGTCCGTAACTTTTAAACCGTGCGTCGTATGCAAAAATCATAGATAAGTAAAACATGTAGAATTCCGCATAGATTAATATTTTTCAACTCTCCTGCATATTTAAAATTGTTAACCGTGTTGCTTGCATTTGTTTGCGTCACAACGTGTTAAAAACGGTTTAATTCGTAGCTAGTTAATCGTAGCTCCGTTGCAGATGAGCCTTATATGTAAATGGACTAGAACGACAAGCAGAATCACGTGAACCACTTTATTTTTTACGTTTAACAAACAGAAAACGTGGTTAGGACAAATCTGGACAGATATCAAAGTTAACATGTGGGATCAGTTCGGAGATGCTATGTGATGTTTCTGGACTCATTTAAAATGTCTAGATAGGTAGTTTATTTGTGCTTCACCTCCTGTCATGTTTAACAACATTTAATATTGCCATGTTCCTAAACAAGAGTGAACTAAATAATTCGTATGTGGAGTTTCGTCAATATGCAACTCGTTGCATATTGAACTTCACTTAATGTGTAGTGTTTGATTGTTGTGAATTGCCATGCCATGCCTTGCATAGTTGAACTCGACATGCATCATATTAGGTTGTGCATAATATCGTGCATGTGCCGTGGTAAATATCGTGTGTTGATTCTTGTTTTCGGTTTGCTTCAAATCGATAGAGTTCCCCAAGCGTGTCGGAGTGTGAGGATCCGTTCGACTACGTCGGTTGTCTGCTTCACGGATGCATTCTTCTTCCAAGCGAGATCACAAGCAAGATGATCATTTCCCTAGATACCATTACTATCATTGCCATGCTAGTTGTTTCGTTTCTATCGCTATGTCTCGCTGCCTACCACCTGTTAAATGTGAGCCTCCTAACAATGTCATGAAAAACCTCTAATCTTTCCACAACCTAGCAAACCATTGTTTGGCTATGTTATTGCTTGCTCAGCCTTTTGTTAGCATTGCTAGTTGCAGGTGCAGTTGCTTCCATGTGAAAACATGGGTTCCTTGTTATATCACCATATTATTGCTAATTAATTTAATGCACATATATACATGGTAAAAGGTGGAAGGCTTGGCCTTCTAGGCTAGTGTTTTGTTCCACCTTTGACGCCTTAGTTTTGGCTACCGGTATTATGTTCCATCAATGAGTGCTCCTAACATGCTTGGGGTTGTTATGGGGACCCTCTTGACTTTCGTTTTGGGATAAAACTGGTGTGGCCAGGCCCAACATTGGTACTATATTTGCCTAACATAATAATTTTGTTAATACTAGAAACATAGGGCGTCATGAACCCGAGGAGTAATTCAACATAATACAGGGGGGCCAGTGTTGCTGGTGCTAGTCCAAACTAGAGTCGTTTACGGGGCTAACCCGCGGCAACTCGGGAGATTTCTATCAGGCCATCGTATGTTTTGCTTATCCGTCGTGTCCTGAGAACGAGATACGCGGCTCCTGTCGGTATCGCCGACACGCCGGGCGGCCTTGCTGGACTTGTTTTATCTTTCTCGAGCATCTTGTGCATCGGGATTTCGGTGATGCTTTGGGCTATATCAGAGTTGAGGTTTTTCACTAAGGGATTCGAGGAAATCACGAGATCCGTGGTCGAGGGTTTCTATGCAACGTGTGGTAGGTTGTGATGGACTAGTTGGAGCACCCCTACAGGGTTAAATCTTTCGGAAAGCCGTGCCTGCGGTTATGTGGCAACTTCGAAACTTTGTTTAACATCCGGTTCTAGATAACCTGAAGTAAACTTAAATAAAAACTTGCCAACTATGTGCATAACCGCTATTGTCTCTTTCGTGAGTCCCTTCTCCGATCGAGGACACGGTGGGGTTATGTTTGACGTAAGTAGGTGTTCAGGATCATTTATTTGATCATCATTAGTGCACGTCTGTTATGCGTAGATCATCCCCCTCTTATTCTTGTACTCGTAAGTTAGCCACCAAATAAATGCGTAGTCGCTTGCTGCAGCCTCACCACTTAACCTTACCTCACCCATTAAGCTTTGCTAGTCTTGATACCTTTGGAAATGAGATTGGTGAGTCCTCTGTGGCTCACATATTACTACAACACCAGTTGCAGGTACGGGTAAAGGGTTACTTGACGCGAGCATGTTGATTGTTCATTTGGAGTTTTTTCTTCTTCATCATCAATCTAGGATGGGTTCCAGGCTAGCAGACTAGGATAGCAAGGATGGATGTCGTTCTTTTATCGTTTGTTTTCGTCCATAGTCGGACCCTGCTCTTCTTCAAGATGACTGGATATTGTTGTATTGATGTGATCTTGATGTCGCGTGTGGCGAGTGTAGGCCAACTCCTTATACTCATCTTTTCAGTACATGTAGTTGTACGATATCCATTCTTGCGAAATGACAAGATGTGTTTCTATCCCTGTCGAGGCCCTGGCGCCAAAATAAGGATAGGATCGCAGCTTGGGCGTTACAAGTTGGTATTAGAGCAGTGCCGACCTAGGAGCCCCCTTGATTGATCAAACTTGGTCGAGTCGAGTCTAGTGAAAAATTGTTTTGAGTCTAGTTATATATTGGAGAGTAGGATTATTTTTTATCCTCTTCTATGTTGTGGTGAGGAACCCTGGCGTAAGAATTTTAATTCTACTCCTCTTCTCACTCAATTTTTTTAGGATCACGCGGATATTTTTGGAGTCTATAGGATGATGATGTGACGGAGTTCTGACTTGGTGCCTCCTGTTGTGTTGATTTTATTCCGGGGAGTTGAGCTCCAGGGGATTCTTGAGCACATCGTTATCATTCAAATTTCTTAGTATCTCAGGGCGGAGGATGTTCGAAATTGCTTCAATACTAGTAGTGGCACGATAAGCCCGGCATCCCCAGTACTGGTGCGGAGAGTTCGGGGCTACCGCCATACTTAGTATCGTTGTGATTACGAGGGTATGAGATAGATGAGTTTCCGAGATCTCTGGTTATGTGTTGACAGATGTGATACACTGGACGTGTAGTGTTATTGCTAGGAGTTGAGTGATGGATTTTACTCCTTGTATCCATGGACCCAATTGCATGACCAGAAAATTTCGGGAGTTCTTAGGTCGGAATTCAAGTAGTTACTTATAGGACAATCTTCCAACAGATGCATGATGTGAGGTTGGGGTTCGACATCTAGTGGATCCGTTTGTTCACGGTCGTCTTACAGCGGTTCTCGTTGTGTCTTAAAGAGTCCTTGTAGCTTGCTACGACTCGAGGACGCTTCCCATGTTGTGTGCATTGCCTTGTACATCATGGCTACTGTAGGATAGAGCCGTGCGATCCTGTCCATGAAAATATTGGACGAAATCTCTGTCATGAATTGGTTCTGGCTTGTGTTTTAAGCCTCATCTTTTGTTTTGTTGGAATATGGTAATTCGAGTTGCTTCGATGTCAAATGTTTATTTCATATCTTTTACAAGAGGTGTTCTCATATTTTTATGGGAATGATGATTCTTTTTCTCAATCAAGTTGTCTGATCAATTCTTTTCATCTGGTGTGCTTCTCTTCAAGTGAATTCAATCCTCTCCAATATTTGCAAGATCAATCTCTCATTTGTTTCCCGGGTTTGTCTCATTTGTCCCTAGTTGTCTTTGTTTTCCCCGCCCTCCCGCCCTTTTCTTTAGTGATTCAATTCTCATCCAAGTGCATTTTAATTCATTGATGCTTCCGCTATCTTCTGTTCCGTGTGGTATCCTGTGATTCATTTTGAAGATTCTCAGGAGTTCTGAGTTCATCATATTTCATTCGTGTTCTCTTTTCCGGTGGTTTCAATTCAAGTTCTTGGTGTTCATCATATCCTTTTCTTTTGTTCAATGATTCCTGTGCTGGAAATTCTTATCAAGTCTTTCTTGTTTTTCATCCCTCTCTATTCTATCTGAGGTGCTAAAGATATCTCAGAAGTTTCTTGTTTTCAGTCCTTTCAATTATTTTGAGGTTCTCACCTCATCAAGTTTTCAGTTATATCGGTGTAGTACCTCTCTTTGTGAGCAATCTTTTCAACGGTGTTTGTTTTGAGTGGGCCCATAACCCACAGGTTCTTTCCGAGGATCTTACGTAACTCTTGTAATCTTTCCCAGAGATCTCTAAATCTTTCCAAGTGTGACATAAGTATGGATTCCATCAGTCATGTTCATTCTCCAAGATCTATTCGAATTTATTCTCATCTTTGGCTCAACCTTTCATTCTTGATTATTCCGGAGTGTCTCGGTTATTCTTGGTGGTGTTCTCCTCATCATTTTCAGCTTGGAAGACCGAAGGAGTGTTTCTCTCAAATCTTGGTCCATTCTCTTGAAGATTGTCATTTCAGCTTTGTGTTATCATCTTGAATTGTTCTCGATCATGAGAAATTCCTTCCATATTTATCCGGTGCATTTCAGTATTGTTTTCTTTTCTTGATCCTCCGAAGGTCATCGTTTCATAAGATTTCTTCGTTCTCACCTTTCAACTTTCGTTCTCAAATTCTTCTCAATTGTTGTCTCTTTGTTCATCTCTCAATTATTCCCGTGCCTTGTTCAAGTTTCTTCTAGGTGGATCATGATCTATTCATTCTCAAGGTGTTCTTCAAGATTCTTGTGGGAGAACCTCAAATATTCTTCTCTTGCATTCCTAAGTGCAATTCTCACTCCTTTATCCTTTGAGGTGGTATTATAACATTATTGTTAGTGGAGGAGCCTCGAAAAGAGTTTGTTTCAAGAATGAGATAATTAAACCCACCAATTCCTTCAATCATGAGATATTTTCAACCCATGATTTCTTCATTGAGCTATCTTGGCTTAGATTTCACCTAAAGCTTTTCCCAAGGATTGTTGCTTTTATGGTGATTATTGTTTATCCAAGTTCTCAACGTATCCTCTTGGTGAAAGAAGCTTACCTCTCTTGTTGCTCCCAAGTAATCAATTGTTTTCCAATTATGGCTGATTGTCACCTCATTTTGAGATGGTTTCGTAAGCCCACTACAAGCTTGTTCTTTTCGTTGTTGATTTTCCAAAAACTCCATGCAATCCTCCTTTGTAGGATTCCCTTCAAGTTCAAATGTGCTGGAAGTTCTTATTTGCTTCTCCATTCTTTCTTCCCAAGGATCTAGTTTCTATTCTCTTGTTCCGGAGTTGTTGTGATGTTGCTCTTCTGAGTCAATCAACTCTTCTTGTCGAGACCATATTCTTTCCTTGCTTATCAAATTAGTTGGTTGTTGTCAATCTTGTCAAGATCTTTCCATATTATCAAAAAAATTGCCCTCGTTCCTACCGAAGTGCTGCCAAAGTTTTGTTTGAATTCTTTCTTGTTTCTCACATCATTCTTCATCTCTTTTGAAAGGACGTGGATGTCGCCTAGAGGGGGGTGAATAGGCGCTTTAAAATAATTAAGGTTTAGGCTTGAACAAATGCAGAATAAAACTATCGTTTAATATGTCAAGCACAAAACCTACAAACAACTAGGCTCACCTATGTGCACCAACAACTTATGCTAAGCAAGATAAACAACTAAGTGATAGCAAGATATATTACAATAAACAATATGTCTAACACAAAGTAAAGTGCATAAGTAAAGGGTTCGGGTAAGAGATAACCGAGGCACGGGGAGACGATGATGTATCCCGAAGTTCACACCCTTGCGGATGCTAATCTCCGTTAGAGCGGTGTGGAGGCACAATGCTCCCCAAGATGCCACTAAGGCCACCGTAATCTCCTCACGCCCTCGCACAATGCAAGATGCCGTGATTCCACTAAGGGACCCTTGAGGGCGGTCACCGAACCCGTACAAATGGCAAACCTTGGGGGCGGTCACCGAACCCGTACACGTGGCAACCCTTGGGGGCGGTTACCGGTACCTGTACAAATTGCTCGGGGCAATCTCCACAACCTAATTGGAGACCCCGACGCTTGCCCGGAGCTTCACACCACAATGATTGAGCTCCGAGACACCACCAAGCTTCTAGGACGCCAAAGCATCCGCGAAGAACAATATCTAGGGTACTAAGTACCAAAGGTAATAAGCTTCTCAAACTTCACTTCCATGTATCACCGTGGAGATCTCAACCGATGCAACTAATGCAATGGCAAGAACACACGAAGTGGTCAAGTCCCTCACACTCAAATCCCTCCACAACAACAAAAGCTATGGAGAAATATGAGAGAAAGAACAAGGAGCTCACAAAGAACTCCAAGATCAAGATCCAAGGCGTTCCCCTCACATAGAGGAGAAAGTGATTGGTGGAGATGTGGATCTAGATCTCCTCCCTCTTCTCCCTCAAGAACAAGCAAGAATCATTGGAGGGATTGAGAGTAAGCAAGCTCTAAGAATGTCAACAATGGAGGTAGAACAAGAGCTCAACGAATAGATAAAGCCAAGGGGGAAGAAGACCCCCTTTATATAGTGGGGGAAGGAATCAGACCGTTACCCCCACTCTCTGCCCGAGCTCCACCGGTACTACCGCTGGCTGCAGCGGTACTACCGCTGGCACTCCAGCGTACTACCGCTGACTGCAGCGGTACTACCGCCAGCTAGCGGTACTACCGCTGGCTGCAGCGGTACTACCGCTGGCACTCTAGCGGTACTACCGCTGGACCCCTGGTAGTGCAAAGGCACTACCACCGCCAAGAAAGTCTTTGCAAAAAGGTCCGTCCACGAACAACCGCTAGGCAGGCGGTACTAAGCTCCTGGAGCGGTACTACCGCTGACCAGGGGCGGTACTACCGCCAGCCAGCGGTACTACCGCTAGGTCCAGCGGTACTACCGCTCGCCACTGAAACAGCCATAACTTTCGCATACAAGCTCCGAATTGAGCAAACCCAAGCTTGTTGGATTCAGGACGACAAGAGCTATCCAAACAGCGACTTGAAATCTTAAGACCATGCAGATATGAAAATGCCAATGATATAGAGATGTGAGATCTCTATGAATGAAGAACCGGCAAAAACTCCAACATCGAAAACATCATAGTAGATGCATATGGACTCTGTTTTCGATGAACTCGAGCTCGTCACGAAGATGACCATAAGCTCTAAAACTCACAAAGAGAAACACCAAACAAGAACCAAGAAGTATGATGCAAGGATGCAAATGGTTTGAGCTCTCAACGAACGATACGATCAAGCTACTCACTTGAGAGCCCCCTTGATAGTACAGCAATCTATCCTAACCAGAAAACCTATCAAGGGCAAACCTATACCTTGCACCTCGTCCTCTTGAGCTAGATGATGATGATCTTGGCTTCCTCAAGATGGACCACCTTTCTTGATTGTGTTGGCTTGATGAAGACTAGTTGATTGCTCCCCCATACTCACTATGGGTGAGCCACTCTTCAGCATATCTTCACAAGTCCATTGCCACCACAATGGACGGCAAGCTTCAAGCATGCTATCTTCGTGTTGATCCACTTGAACTTGCACATCGCAATCTTGATGACGATCACAACTTGACGTCATACTCCATGGGTTGTATGAGATCTTCCCTTTGACGCAAGCCCATGGAAACACACCTAACCCCCACATAGAACTCTCACGAAGACCATGGGTTAGTACACAAACACGTAATGGACAATGCTTACCATACCATGGGATCACTTGATCCCTCTCGGTACATCTTGTACGCTTTGTGTGTTGATCATCTTGATTTACTCTTTGTCTGAGATCTTGATCAACCTTGTGTCTCTATGACCATTCTTTGGATAATACCTTGAATACCACCTTGGTCATCATATAAACTCCTTGAACCCAACAGATGGACTTCAAGAAGTGCCTATGGACAAATCCTATAAGTATAACTTAAGGCAGATGGACTTCAAGAAGTGCCTATGGACAAATCCTATAAGTATAACTTAAGGCAACCATTAGTCCATAGGAATTGTCATCAATTACCAAAACCACATATGGAGATATATGCTCTAACATCTTTGCAACCTTCAAGACTCATTGGTTTCACTCGTTTGTCACAGAAGCAACTAAGTTTTACCTATTGCTTTTTTCATCCTCTTCCCCCTTTCATTCTTAGATTTCGGGTCGAGATCTCTTGTTAGTGTAGCAGAGTTGTAACAACCCGAGACCGACGCTCCAGAAGATTTCCCTTTTATTCCGTTGCCGTCGTGCGATTAGATTGTCTGTCGCATTCATCATCGCATCATCCGCATCATCTGCATTGCATCGGCACTCCGTTGCCGCCAATTTTCAAAACTTGCATCCGTTATTAGTTCCCAGTTCTCTACGTTTCGTCGTTGGTCGTTTTGAGCCCAACCACACACGCACGTGCCTGCGGCATCGTTAAAATCTTGTTTTTAAAAGTGTGTATAAAACATTATCGGATTGGGTTGAAACTTGGTGTGCGGTCTTGTTTTGTTGTAGGTAGGCCGCCTGCAAATTTCATCGCAATCGGAGTCCGTTTGAACCCGAACGGTCGACCGTAGCAGCACCGTCTTTGGTTTATCGTCGGACGTTTTTTGGTGTTTAAAAATCTCGTTGTCGGGCCGCAAAACCCCTCTCTTCTCTCAGCCCATCATGGTTACACACCCCACCTAGCCCATTAACACCATCCCCACGTCTGGAGTCATCCGATCGAGATCGTACGGCTCGAAAACGGGCTAATTCCCCTAACCCTAACCCCCTTTCCCTATTTAACATCCTCCCCGTGCCAAATTTGGGCAAAACCCTAGCCTACCCACCTTCCCCCCGACCTGGCCCAAGACCAAGAGGCCCAAGGTGAGCCGACCCCCCCCCCCGCTGCCCTATCCAGCGCGTGTGCACGATATAGTTATCTTGCGCATGCCTCTGTTGAGGCATGTAGACAAATTTGGCCCGTGTAGGGGGGTTTTAACGCGTACAATTTTTCCAATTATTGGGAGTTTTAGAAAACATGCATATTTTAAAACGTTCGTAACTTTTAAAGCGTGTGTCATATGCAAAAACTGTAGATATGTAAAATGTGTAGAATTTTGCGTAGATTAATATATTCCATCTCTCATGCATATTTAAAATTGTTAACGGTGTAGTTTGCATTAGTTTGCGTGACAACGTGTTAAAAACGGTTTAATTCGTAGCTAGTTAATCGTAGCTCCGTTGGAGATGAGCCATATATGTAAATGGACTAGAATGATGAGTAGAATCACGTGAACCACTTTGTTTTGCCGTTTAACAAACGTAAAATGTGGTTAGGACAAAACTGGACAAATTTCAAAGTTAACGTGTGGGGTGAGTTTGGAGATGCTATATGATGTTTTTGGACTCATTTAAAATGTCTAGATAGGTAGTTTATTTGTGCTTCACCTCCTCCCATGTTTAACAACACTTAATATTGAGCGAACTTAATGTGTACTGTTTGATTGTTGTGAATTGCCATGTCATGCCTTGCATAATTGAACTGGACATGCATCATATTAGGTTGTGCATCATGTCCTGCATGTGTCGTGGTGAATATCGTGTGTTGATTCTTGTTTTCGGTTTGCTTCATCTCGATACAGTTCCGCAAGCATGTCAGAGTGTGAGGATCCGTTCGACTACGTTGGTTGTCTGCTTCACAGATTCATTCTTCTTCCAAGCGGGATCACAAGCAAGATGATCTTTTCCCTACATACCATTACTATCATTGTCATGCTAGTTGTTTCGTTTATATCGCTACGTCTCGCTGCCTACCACCTGTTAAATGTCAGCCTCCCAACAATGCCATGAAAAATCTATAATCTTTCCACAACCTAGCAAACCATTGTTTGGCTATGTTACTGCTTGTTCAGCCTTTTGTTAGCGTTGCTAGTTGCAGGTGCAGTTGCTTCCATGTGAAAACATGGGTTCCTTGTTATATCACCATATTATTGCTAATTAATTTAATGCGCCTATATACTTGGTAAAAGGTGAAAGGCTTGGCCTTCTAGCCTGGTGTTTTGTTCCACCTTTGTCGCCTTAGTTTCGGTTACCGGTGTTATGTTCCATACATGAGCGCTCCTAACATGCTTGGGGTTGTCATGAGGACCCCCTTGACTTTCCTTTTGGGATAAAACTAGTCTGGCAAGGCCCAACATTGGTACTTTATTTGCCCAACATAATAATTTTGTTAATACTGGAAACATAGGGTGTCATGAACGTGAGGAGTAATTCAACATAATATAGGGGGCCAGTGTTGTTGGTGCTGGTCCAAACTAGAGCCATTTCCGGGGCCAACTCGGGGCAACTCGGGAGATTTCTATCATACCACCGTACGTTGCGCTTATCCGTCGTGTCCTGAGAATGAGATGCGCGGCTCCTGTCGGGATCGTCGACACGTCGGGCGGCCTTGCTGGACTTCTTTTACCTTTCTCGAGCGTCTTGTGCATCGGGATTCCGATGATGCTTTGGGCTATCTCAGAGTTGAGGTTTTCCACTAAGGGATCCGAGGAGATCACGAGATCCGTGGTCGAGGGTTTCTATGCAACATGTGGTAGGTTGTAATGGACTAGTTGGAGCACCCTTGCAGGGTTAAATCTTTTGGAAAGTCGTGTCTGCGGTTATGCGGCAACTTGGAAACTTTGTTTAACATCCGGTTCTAGATAACCTGAAGTAAACTTAAATAAAAACTTGCCAAGTGTGTGCATAACCATGATTGTCTCTTTCGTGAGTCCCTTCTTCGATCGAGGACACGGTGGGGTTATGTTTGACGTAAGTAGGTGTTCAGGATCATTCATTTGATCATCATTAGTACACGTCTGTTATGCGTAGATCATCCCCCTCTTATTCTTGTACTCGTAATTTAGTCAACAAATAAATGCTTAGTCCCTTGCTGCAGCCTCACCACTTAACCTTACCTCACACATTAAGCTTTGCTAGTCTTGATACCTTTGGAAATGAGATTGTTGAGTTCCCTATGGCTCACAGATTACTACAACACCAGTTGCAGGTACAGGAAAAGAGTTACTTGATGCGAGCATGCTGATTGTTCATTTGGAGTTTTTTCTTCTTCTTCATCGATCTAGGATGGCTTCCACGCTGGCAGCCTGGGATAGCAAGGATGGACGTTGTTCTTTTATCGTTTGTTTTTGTCCGTAGTCGGGCCCTTCTCTTCTTCAAGATGACTAGATATTGTTCTAATGATGTGATCTTGATGTAGCTTGTGGCGAGTGTAAGCCAACTCATTATACTCATCTTTTCAGTACATGTACTTGTAACGATATTCATTCTTGCGAAACGACGAGATGCGTTTCCATCCATGTCGAGGCCCTCGCGCCAAAATAAGGATAGGATCGCATCTTGGGCGTTACATCAACATGTCGCTGGTGTCGTGGATGGCACGTGTAGATGCGAAGATCACCCGAGATACGGACGCGCTGGTGGCGGCGGCCCTGTCATCTGCTGCCTGGTGTTAGACCCTGATTGGGGCAGGCCACGCTCAGGTGAAGTCGCTAACACGCCCTCCATGTCTGTGGGTGTAGATCCCGTGGACGATCTCCTCATCTGCGGTGCCACTGATCCCGAGGGGGATTGGTTCCTCGCTTGGGGACACATAAAATGTCGCTAGTTTTCCCTAGTTTCTTCAGAATTTTCTGTATCATCACAAGACTCAAATACACAGTTATGAGGGTTAGTCAACAATTGATCATTCAAGTTATTTCCCCTTTGATCAAAACTGGTAAGATGAGGGGGTAAGAGAAGGATCTCTTGGCGACGAAGGGCACCAGCATTCGGGTGTAAATGAGTGAATGGAAATTTTGTTTCATCAAAGACCACATCATGAGAGATGTAGACTCGGCCAGTGGACACATCTAGGCATTTGACACCCTTATGTTGCGCACTATAACCAAGGAACACGCATTGCTTTGATCGAAACATAAGCCTGCGTTTGTTGTAAGGCCTAAGATTCGGCCAACAAGCGCACCCAAGCACACATAGGGAGTTGTAGTCTGGTTTGATGTGTAGGAGGCGTTCCATGGGAGTTTCATTGTGGATGACACGACTAGGCAACATGTTGATGATATGAACAGGAGTAAGGAAAGCCTCATCCCAAAATTTGAGGGGCATGGAGGCACCAGCCAAAAGAGTAAGGCCCGCCTCAACAATGTGTCTGTGTTTGCGCTGAGATGAGCCATTTTGCTGATGTGCATGAGGACAAGACACATGATGGGAGATGCCAAGTTTTTGTAAGAATAGGTTTAATTTTTCATATTCACCCCCCCCCAATCAGATTGGAGAGCAATTATTTTTGTGTCGAATTTGCGTTCAATGAGTGCTTGGAATTTTTGGAGAACTTGGAACACATCAGATCTTCTCTTGAGAAGATAGATCCAAGTGTATTTGCTAAAGTCATCTATGAAGCTCACATAGTAGGTATGTCTACCAACAGAGCTGGGTCTGGACCCCAGACATTAGAAAAAATGAGTTGTAAAGGCTTGGTAGAAATACTTGTGGAAATAGGATACGGTAACTGATGACTCTTAGCACACTGACATGAATCACAAATAGTTTCAACATGAAGCTCAACCAAAAATTGGAGCTTATTTTTCCTAAGCACTCCTTCAACTAAAGAAAAAGATGCATGCCCTAGACGATCATGCCACCGAGTTGAAGTAAGCTTGGTGACACCATATGCTCGCTTATTGGATCTTCTAAGTTGTGGAAGCAATGGATAGAGCCCTCGAACACATCTACCTCGGTATAGAACCCTCTTCGTTGCCTGATCCTTAATCAAAAAGAAGAAGGGGTGAAACTCGAGGAATACATGATTGCCAAGGGAAATTCGATGAACAGAAAGGAGATTAATGGAAGCACTAGGGGCATGGAAAAAAATTCAAAGATGTATTTTTCGACGTGGGGTTTTAATAACTGAATGACCAATGTGTTGGATCCTCATACCAGTTCCATTGGCAGTGTCGATCTGGTCTTGGCCACAATACTTCTCTCTCACGGTGACTTTCTCAAGTTCACCCGTGATGTGGTTGGTTGCACCGCTATCAACGTACCAGTTGGTGTCGACGCCATACGATCCTTCACCAGCTCCTACAACTTTTTCATCCTGTGAGGAGTCACCTTCATCCTCATCAAACCTATACCAACAATCCTTTGCGGAGTGGCCGGGTTTCCCACAGATTTGGCATCTAATGGCATCGGGACGAGAGGTTTTGGAGCTGCAGCGGCCCCTGTTGTTGGAGGAGGGGGGCGGTCGCTGCCCCTGGAGTGCTGGGAGTTGGTGTTGTTGGCGTTCCTCGCAGGCTTGCCCTTGTTCTGTGGCGGGCCACAGTAGCGAGACCCTCCAAGGCCGCCACGAGAGGTGACGTTTGCAGATGATTTGAAGTCGGCGGCGTTAGGGAACAGCGCCACCCTTTGATCAAAATTGCTCATCTGAGCAAAGAGATTGTCGAGGGTGACTGGTTCGGTGCGGGTGTCGAGGGCCGACACCGAGGGCTGGTACTCCATATCCAGCCCTGCGAGGATGTAGGAGATGACTTCATCATCATGCAGGGGCTTGCCGGCGGCTGCCAGCTCGTCAGCAAGCGAGCGCATGTGGGCGAAGAAAGTGCCCACATATTGGGTCCCCTTCTATGCGTTGGAGAGAGCAATGCGGACGTTGTTTACCCGCGATCTGGACTGTGATGAGAACATGCTGGCAAGTGCAGTCCAGAGCTCATTGGCCTTGCGGATGGAGGTGACCTGAACAAGGACATCTTGAGATAGGTTGTTCAAGAGATGTGCTACTACATGTTGATCCTCCCTGACCCAGGCTTGATGTAGAGGGTTCGGGACACAATCCTCTTTTCCATCTTTGTCTTTGGTGATGGTGCTCTTCGGTGGCTCCGGTGTGGATCCATCAGCATAGCCGAAGACCCCGCGCTGATGAGCTGTGGCGTGATCTGCGCACGCCACATGACATAGTTTGTCCTGGTGAGCTTCTCTGTGACTTGCCCGTTGATAACGGACATAGGTGCGGCGGAGGAAGACGACATGGTGGAGCAGCGGAGGTGGCAAGAGAAAGGCTAGATGTGATGGAGGAAGGACGCTTTGATTACCATGTAAGATTTAGCTTAATGCCTTGCCTCGTTAGAGGCAACGGGTCCGTGTTATATAGGCAGGGGCTAACCCTAATATGCATACAACTTGGAGAGGAAGATTACAAAGAGATAAATACTAGGAGAAGGTAGTTTAAACAATAGAATCTAAACTATTCTAGATATCCTAGTTGCATACGGCAGCTGAGCCGATCCTCTCCTTGTGCATCACGTCAGGAAGTTGGTTTAACATTCGGTTCTCTTCTTGTCTGGCCACCAACCAGCTCAGAAAGCAACAACAATGCACAATCCGAGGCAACATACGGTACTGTAGTACGTTCCTCCACCATTATCTCAAACGAGATCCTTCCTTGCAAGGGATGCCAACGGTACATTAACGGATACATGCCCATATCAACACGTACATATCTATCTACTCGTCCGACTACAGCAACTGGCATTAACTAGATCATATGCACATCAGCAATGGCAACTCATCGTCTCTGAACATCAACTCCTCTTGCTTTAGGGCGGGACATGCATGGAGAGTGTTTGTTGCCCCCACACTTTGCTTGATCGGTTGGCTAACCAACTTCACACACACACACATATCAAAAATCAGACTCTTGGGGACTCTTCTCTCCTTGTAAGCAACACGAGACTTCTATCCCTGCAAGCAAGATACATTGATGCAGGCCATCTAGCTCACACAGGATGCATATATAAGTCTCTGTGTCGCACGCGCGCTCTCTCGCTTGCACGCAGAGAAGAGGATGGCATGCAAGTGGCAATGCGTGGCGACGCCGGTGCTGCTTTTGGTGTGGTTGGCCGCGTCGGCGACGCAGCAGGGATGCAGCAGCGCGCAGACGAGGAGGAGTGGGAATGATAGTCTCACGAGAGGGAGCTTCCCCAAGGGCTTCGTCTTTGGCACCGCCACCTCGGCCTACCAGGTAGTGATTCTCGATTAATTTAATTCTGCATTATTAACTCTATTTGCTTGTGAAATTCTTGCATTAATTATGAATAAACCTATATATGTACACTATTGTTACTTAATTAGCTAGTGTGTTCCTTTCATCACATGATCGATGAAGTGTCAAGAATGGTAGTTAGGGTTATTGCTTTCCATTATCAATCTTCTCATGGATAACAACTCTCCCATTCTAGGCATCTACCACAGACAGGTAATGCCATCTGTCAAGGAAAGTACTGCTTTCGAAATTATATGTACACTATTGGATCTTAGTTTTTCAAGGAAAGTACCCTAGGTGATTTTATTGAAAAAGGTTTTCGCTCTGTTTTATATATAATTTTCCATCGTATGTGATTCTCGACCTATCCCCGACGGTTTTCCACCATTGGGTTGATTAGGCCAACCAGATTAATTGATTTTGGAAGTTCAGGTCAGGCCTTTGTAAACTTTGTAAACTGTATACAAATATTACATAACACCATAAAAGAAGACTACAGTTAACAAAATACGATCTACACCATCTGAGAAATGTTAAAATATTTAGATTGTGCGACATACTAATCTGGTTTTGATCGACAGCAAAATTTATAAACTATATTAAACTGCAATATGCTTGTGTACGTGCACACACACTTGACACCTGTCAAAGACAGGGGAAAAGGTTTACCAACTTTAGGTCCTAGTCAATGGGAAAAACACATTTTTCATTCTTGATGTTGGAAATGGATCCCCACGAAAGTTTATTTTCCTTAAGAACAAAATTTGGAGGATAAATAACTTTTATAAAAGATCACAGAACTTGGATATGAAGATTATGCATGCGCGACACGTGGTTGTTAGGACTACTTTGCAAGTAACCTCCCCGTGTCGCTAGGTTGTCACGTGCTCAATGATCAGTGTTGTAGGCAATGCACTAACAAGAAGTAGAATTTTACAGACACTAGTGCGACATTTTAGCTTAATAATATGGTTGCATGCATCATTTAGATGCAGAGACCGGGGTTATCCTCCTTTTCAAAAAAAAAAGTTAACGACGTGGACTACAAACATTAGTATAGTGTTAATTTGATAAATGTCACTCGAATTATGGCGACTCCGAGAAATGCCACTGTAATTTTCAAACTTTGAAAAATGTCATTTCTAGTGGTATTTTTTAAAATCTGTAGTGGCATTTTTTCAAGTTTGCAAAAATTACAGTGCCATTTTTCAAAGTTTGGAAATTACAGTGGCATTTCTTGAAATCGTCAGAATTTGGGTGGCATTTATCCAATTAACATATAAGTATATATGCTCAAAGCAAGCAAGCACTTCAATAATATTTGTAATTTCTTTATGAGAGGCACAGGAAATTACCCTTGTGCAAATAACCAAATGTTTTGCAGGAACATAGGAACTAAACTTTGATAATACCATCCAATAATTAGCCATACGTACCCATCAATTAGTATAATTGACGTGATGCACTGGAACGAAATCCTCTAAGAGGAAAAGAAAAAGGGTTGGAAGCCACATATGCCCCCGAGTGTGACTTGATGTAAAGTGACCCCTTTGAGGTAAAATCATAGCTAGGTAGTCTTGGATGAACAACTAGAAATAGCTGACTCACTGACTCACTCAATCCTCATCTATATCCTTTACAGTACCTTTTTTTTTTAGACAAAAGCAGTCCACCATAAAACTTGAACGGTAGCTTGATCGATCTGTATTGGACCCAAAATGAACTCGGTAATAATTAAACATAACACACTAAACATTGTAATTTTTTAAAACATTAAACATCATCCACGTGCATCACTCGATGCAGAGGCGGGGGCTCTCCCTCAATTTTGGACAGAAGACTTAACATCGAGAAGGTGGGGACTTGTTATGTGCACCAGGATCCTCTCTAGTTTTTCTTACCCAATGTATTAATCCAACAATGAGTAAATTCTGCATGTATGTTCTTAGAGTAATAAGTATGTATATTATGGTATACGTTGTTGTTTTTTTAAATCATGTTTTTCCTGTTGGTAGTATGAAGGAGCCGTCAAGGTGGATGGAAGAGGACCTGCAATTTGGGACAAATTCGCACACACGTTTGGTAACACAAACAATTGTTTTATTTTTGTGATAGAACATTGTGTTTTCAGTGAAAGGGAAACATTGTTGGCACATGAAAGTATACCGTAGATTAGGACTGGCTGTTAATGAGGTCTGGTGATTGAATATGTAATTACTCGGCAATGCAACTAACTTTGCCAACTAAAATTAGCAGTCATATTTTGATTCAAGATGGTGATACAATCTTCTTACAGATACCTTTTTTCTCCTATGTAGGGAAGATCCTTGACTTCAGCAATGCCGATGTCGCTGTTGACCACTACCACCGTTTTGAGGTTTCTCCTTTTTGGAAATAGGCACTAGATTCATGCATCAAGATGATACATAATATTTCCTAGAACATGCCGTCGAATATGGAAATGAGCGTTTAATTATGCAAACGTTGTAAAATATACTCATTGCCTTTGAAACAACTACCTATTTCAGGAGGACATTCAGCTCATGGCAGATATGGGATTGGATGCCTACAGATTCTCAATTGCATGGTCTCGGATTCTCCCAAGTATGCATTATTACTTTATTAATAGAAATTTTGCTCGCCCCTTAATAATTTGACTGATAAACAGGGTTGCCACATTATGGAGAAATAAATCAACATATTAGCACACTGATACTAATAGCCTTGTGTGTTTTGTTTGCTGTCCAGATGGCACCGGTGAGGTCAACCAGGCAGGCATCGATCACTACAACAAGGTCATTGATGCACTCCTAGCAAAAGGTGAACTTCTGTACACTCTGAAGATCGAAACATTATTGATCAGTGTCGACGTTTTATCGAAAAAAAACTGTTGAATTCAAATTAGTTGTGAGCTTACTAACAAGGTGAACTAGTATTTTGTTTCAGGGATTGAGCCATATGTAACCCTCTACCACTGGGACCTTCCCCAGGCCCTGGAAGACAAGTACAATGGGCTGCTTGACAGACAGATAATGTGTGTACCGTAGGCACCATGATTTGCAGCAACTTTTTTTCTTGGGACTAACAACCAAAACATGAAAACTGCCGATGCAGCAACGACTACACGGCGTATGCAGAGACGTGTTTCAAGGCGTTTGGGGACAGGGTGAAGCGTTGGATCACCTTCAATGAACCACACACGGTGGCAGTGCAGGGCTACGACAGCGGGATCCACGCGCCGGGCCGCTGCTCCGTGCTCCGCCACCTCTGCTGCAAACAAGGGAGCTCCGGCACCGAGCCCTACATTGTCGCTCACAACATCATCCTCGCTCACGCCACGGTTTCGGACATCTACAGGAAGAAGTACAAGGTCGGTCGGAAGTTGGAGCGTCCTATATATTGGTTTCATTCAGGTTTTGCTCTTTGAAAATTGATGTGGTTTCCCCTTGGCCCTGAAGTTGAAATATACAGTAGTTTGAAATGAACAATACTGTAGAAGGTTGAGTTTCTATGCATTAATATTATGCAGGCAGAGCAGAATGGAGAGGTGGGGATGTCGTTGGATGTGATATGGTACGAGCCTGTCTCAAACTCCACGGCAGATGTTGAGGCCGCCAAGAGAGCACAAGAGTTCCAGCTAGGATGGTCAGTTAGCCTCACCCACCAACTCCATTAACTATTTCCTACTTCCTCCGTCCCAAAATAAGTGTCGCTGATTTAGTATTAATTTTATACTAAATCAGCGACGCTAATTTGGGACGGAGGGGGTACTGATTAATATAATCATGGATGGATATGGCAATAACATAGCTAGTCTAGCATTTTCGTAGAATTGATTACAGTGACAATGAACAAAGCTAGCATAGTAGTAGTTCCAAATTTAAGTTTCTGGAGTTGCTGAGATAAACAGATGTTATGTCAAAAAGGTTTGCCGATCCCTTCTTCTTCGGTGATTACCCGGCGACGATGAGATCGAGGGTTAGAGAAAGGCTGCCGAGGTTCATGACGAAAGAGGCCGATTTGGTGAAGGGGTCGCTAGACTTTGTGGGGATCAATCACTACACCACATTCTACACAAAGGAAGACCATTCCACTGTCATCAAATACTTGCTGAATGATACCTTGGCAGACAGCGGATCCGTCAGCCTCCGTAAGTTCAGTTCCTACCCTCCTGTATCTTGAATGTTTTTAATCTCCATACTCATGTGTGCATATTGTGTACATTGTCAGCCTTCAGAAATGGGAAGCCAATTGGCGATAAGGTAACCATCCTATTAACAACATGCAGACTGACAATTTTGTGTTGTAATGTTGCATTTGGATTTTTGAAAGTTCACTTCAGGCATCATGACTGAATATTGCTGGTGTTCGCCTCCGTACGTGCAGGCCAATTCGATATGGTTGTACATTGTGCCTGGCAGCATGAGGAGACTCATGAACTATGTCAAAGATAGATACAACACCCCAACTGTCTACATCACTGAAAATGGCAAGTACATGCACAATATGAATTTCTCCAATTTGATTAGCACAACACTACAAAGAGAATAGAACAAAACCCGCATAGGAGTTCATGAACATAAGAAGGATGTGCATGTTAGTCAATTAAGTGTAACTAAATGTGCCTTCGACATAATATTAAAGTAACTCTCTTGTTTCAGGGATGGATGACAGCAACAGCCCCTTCATCTCCCTGAAGAAAGCCCTCAATGACACAAAAAGAATCAACTACCACAATGACTACCTCACAAATCTAGCTGATTCCATAAGGTGCTCACATGATTTTACCTTCCCTTGATCAGTCAAAACTTCTTTTGCTATTCATAGATCGGTTAATCTTTGATACTGTAATTTCTACAGGGAGGACGGCTGTGATGTTCGCGGGTATTTTGCGTGGTCTCTTCTCGACAACTGGGAGTGGACCGCTGGATACACCTCGAGATTCGGCTTGTTCTTTGTAGACTACAAGGATAACCTCAAAAGATACCCCAAGAACTCAGTCCAGTGGTTCAAGAAATTCTTGGCATTTCCTGATCAAATTTGATAGCTAATGTAGAGGTCATGATCACCCACTTCAATATTTTTCTGTGACTTGTAGACAGGGTTCTATAGCAATTTGTGACTTCTCATGTATAAATCGATTGTATATAGCGAAAATTGACTTTTTAGACATGCCATATTTCCTAGATTAAATGGGCCTCTATGGACCCTCATAGATAATTATCGGAAATGCTAAAAATCTGACATCAGATTTTTAAGCATGACAAATCGGTCGGTTTTTATGACAAATTATGTTGCCATAAAGGAAATTGACATCTCAGGCGTTCGATTTGCCATGCTAAAGAAACTAATGTTCTAGTTGTAGCGAAATCCATAATTATTGAGCTGGACAAGAAAAGATAGGAGTGCCTTTATGAAGATCAGCATATAATCTCTTCCAGTCAGTTAGCATGTATCCGGGCCACATGTATTCAAACAAGCAAAGGCACGCTCTGTTTTGTACTCCCTCCGTTGCTAAATATAAGTATTTTTAGAAATTTCATTAGAGGACTACATACGGATGTATATAGACATGCTTTAGAGTGTAGATTCACTTATTTTGCTTTGTATGTAGTCCCCTAGTGAAATCTCTAAAAGGACTTATATTTAGGAATGGATGGAGTAGAAAGCAAGAACAGAGGATCCACTGTATCATGTGTTGACACTTACGAACACATGAAAAATAGTATCCATTCTACTTAATTTGAGCTGCCTGGCTCAGGACATCAAAAGGTCATATTGTCACATTCCTCCCTCACAAGCGCAAAGAGATCAGAGTTCATGTATCTCTCGCCAGCGCTGGGGAATATGGTAACGATCATCTTGCCCTGGTTCTCTTCTCTCGCGGCAATCTGCCACAGATCGACGAAATCATAACTGACACGGACAGCAAAGATGGTAATCCATGTAACCTGCCAACATCAGCAGTAAAAGTTACCTTGACACAAGCAGCTACGTTTGCACCGGAGGATATGCCGACCAGCAGGCCCTCCTCCCTCGCCAGCCTCCTCGCCATCGCCATGGCCTCCTCCGTGCTCACCGTAATGACCTCGTCGATGACCGACGTGTCGAGAACCTCCGGTATGAAGCCTGGCCCCGTGCCCTGAATTTTGTGTGACCCTGGTGAGCCTCCTGGTCACAGGATCAAACAACAATGTCTCTGGTTACTACTGCACATCCTGAATGTTTCTGTTCATCTGCACTTATTCATTGATGGTTCTGATTGGTTGGAACTTGGAAGTCCATGACTTGAAAGTTGAAACTAGCACCACATAGTATGGTTAAGGGATTACCTGAAATTACAGCGCTTTCTGAAGGTTCCACGCACACTATCTTTATGGATGGATTTTTCATCTTCAGGTACTTTCCTACACCTGTCAGTGTGCCTCCTGTGCCAACAGCGGCCACAAACATATCCACTTTGCCTGCTGTGTCCTTCCATATCTCGGGTCCTGAAGTTTATTCCAGAAAATGATAATCGGGTAAATTGATGCGCAAGAGCATATTGACAAAATAAAAGGTTCATAATTGGTGATAAAAGATAGTTGTAATTTGTAAAGCATGAAAAGATGACATTTCAGATGTAATGTACCAGTCCATCTGAAGTGTGCATCTGGGTTTGCTGGATTGGTGACTTGATTAAGACAATGAGAATTTGGTGTTGTCTTCATCAGCTCCTCCACCTTGCCAATCATTCCTTTGAACCCATTTGCAGGATCTTCAGTAAATATTCATCAGAAAAAAATTAGACGCTTAAAGTACTTATTGAGTTCCTGACCATTTCTAAGGCAAAAAATAACATGGTTCTCACCTGTTAGTACCAGTTCAGCACCCAAAAATCTCAGTAGCATCTGTTTGTCAAGTGAATATTTTGCAGGCATAACAGCAATAAAGCGGTAGCCTTTCTGAACAGCGATGAACACCATCCCAATTCCTTGATTGCCGCCTGTTGGCTCGATTAGTGTCGTCACACCAGGTGAAATCAATCCCTTCTCCTCTGCATCTTCAATCATCCTGCAGATAAAATGTGCATATGCACTCTGGTAAAGAAATAGTTTGCACTTTGCAGTTTGTTACCCATTTTTTATTTCACTTCAAAGATAGGAGCATCATCACAGTCATTTTAGGTGGTTAAATTCCAGAGACACGGGTAGCCTGTAGCTATGCTTAGATGGAGTATATGCATCTAGGAACTGCACACTTTTGACTTTAAATTCAAGAAATGAACCAAGTGAATCATTAAAACAACAAAGGATTGCGTTGGCGCGCACCGGAGAGCTGCCCTGTCCTTAACCGAGCAAAGGGGTTGGTATGCTTCCATCTTTCCAATCAACCGAGCTTCCACGCCGTCTTTCTTAGCAATTTTCTTCATTTCTATAAGTGGAGTCCAGCCTATGAGCTGAACAAACATATAAAGTAGGCCACCATTAGTAAATCATTTGAATGCAGGCCTACTTACTGACGTGTATAAAGCAATGACTGTGCTTAACTAGCTATTCCTAATCAAAAACTCTCCCCAAATCCTATTCTTATCCAAGAAATATAAACCTCTTGTGCCAAAAAAAAAACAGTGGAATAAGCTAATCTTCACCGAAACTGATAAATGAAGTCCACGCACATCCACATCCAAGAAACAGCCCGAAACTGAGGCACCTAGAAACCTTGCTCTGAAGCAGAAGATGAGGAGGGGAGAGACAAGCTGTTACCTGGGTGATGTTGGAGGCGATGTTCTCCCCCTCAGATGAGAGGAGAGATGGGATTCCTTTCCGACCTTCTTCCTCCACTGCCATAGCTCCCTCCCTCCTTTTCTCAGTGGGTGTTGTTCTCCCCGGTCGCAGAGGAATGGAGTGCGTACCAGATGGATAAGGTGGCTAGGTTTTAACCCAGATCCATCCCTTTTGTAATTATTTTACGGATGTGTCTTCGCTATCGCTCCATAGAGAAATCAGAGTGATGTACTTGTTCCAACAACCTCTAGCAAGAATGAAACTCGTGTGTTAAGATTGCAGTGCAACGAATTATAATGAAAAGACGGATGCTTTCACCTGTAATTTCAAGCTCTGAATACACGAATGAAGATCCCAACAGAGTTTGAGATTCAGTACCGTCTTTTCTTGGGCTTCAGAAAGTCGCCGCCTCGTAAATACGGCTGGCTGTTTCGACTATTCGCCCAACTGAAACTGAACATAACAGATTTCAAAGGTTTTTAATTGACTTGGTTGGGGTGCGCCGGGCCAGGGCAGCAGTGCAACGCCCAGGCGACGCGTGTGGACCCCAGCAGCAAGCTACTGTGGTGGGCCCACCCCCACAAAAAATAAATTTAATATCGTTGTGGGCACATGGCCCACATATCAGATATTAAACTGATAAGAACAGATACTACACTTGATCTTAGCCAAAAGGCCGAGAAAGGTATGAGTTGAAACGCCGAGGTTGGTCTCCTTTTATAGCCATCCGTCCTCTGCGCTCCTCCTCCGTGCGCGAGGTGGTGCTAACCCTGCCTGCTCCTTTCCTCGTCTGCGGTCTCGCGATGCAACCAGCACGCACGCGCTGGCGCTGCTGGCTTGGCCCAAACTGAGAGCCCGTAGCAGGCCTTATGAGAGTAACAGCCTGCGATCCCACCGTTCTTTTCTGTTTCCCTTCGTTATTAATCCCTTTCCCTTTTACCCCTGTGCCTTCTCTTTTCTTCCGTAGCAGGTGATTGGTACAACTAATTTTCTATCACTATGTGACGTTCATAAATATGTCTAGATATTGTACTGATTTCCAGCTTGTTTCTGCCACTAATCTTGTAACAAATTCAATTGTTGTTCGTGTACATTACACACGTAACTAATGGTCAAATTAAGATGGATGATTTGATGATTTCTGCACGTAACGTGCTTTGTTGGCCTGCAAAATCCTAGGGTGGTATGCATGCACGGGTGTTGACTTGTTAGTATCATGCATAATTTCTCTCAAAAAAAGTATCATGCCTCTGATCCCGTCGACGCCGCTGGAGCCGGCGATGGCGGCGGCGCCCGGCCGACGAAGGCGGCGGGTGCTGGCTAGGCCCCCTCGATGGTCTCCCATCGCGCGGAGCGGGACATCACCTTGGGCAGCCATGGAGGTGGGGTGGCCGGCGGCGTGTTTCGCGAGAAGGTGGAGCGTGAGAGCCGCCGGAGCACAACGGGGAGCACGGCGGGAAGGTGGATTCTCGCGAGGTGCGTTGCAGGGTGGTGGACGAGGTTGGTGCGCCGGTTATGCTCGTGATGGCGGCGCCAAGGAGGCCCTGCCATGAAGGATCCTGGCGGGCAGCGGGCGGTTGTTTGCCTCCGTGCGAGGGGCGCTCAATGTTGCCCCGGGAGAGCTGGCGCTAGGGAGTGCTCGGAGGTGTTGTTCAGATCCGATATGGTGGCAGTCCCTTGGTGGGTGAAGACCGACGCGGTGAATGTGGGCATTGCACGGCATGGTTGTTTGTGGCTGATCCTCGCCCGTTATTGGTGGTGGTCTGGGTCGTGCTCTCTTGACAGTTCAGGTGGGGGAGACCCATTGCTGCACAGCATCGACGACAATTTGTTGCGGTGACGAGGTGTGAGGCATCTTGGACAATGTTGCGTGAAACCTTGAAGGAGTGGAGATGCGCGCTATTACGGATGAAAGTCCTCTTCAGTTTTGATCGGACCGGCGACGATGGCACTCGTGTGTGTCATTTTCCTCTTTGGAGGCGTCGTCGAGTGTGCCACCATTTTCCTCGGTTGCTTGGTGTTGTGAGTTGTCTGCGAGCGAAAGCCTCAATTCTCTTATGGATTGGTACGATGGAGGCGTCTTCGACATCGTCCCTCTGTTGGGAGCATCGTGAAGGATGATATGGAGTTTCTTTGCTGCCCTCCTTCGGTGTTCGTCGTTGCCCTGATCGTTTGTCTGTGACGCTATGTATGGTCGTCGCTCGTGATTCCGAGATGGTGGCTTCCTCGGGTCGGATCAATTCCTGCCAACCTCTTGCCATCTCCTTTAGGAATCAAGGGGGGATGGTACATCGACAAGAGAAGCTTGGTTGGAGCTTATGTTCTTCGAAGGACCGAGGTCGATCGAGATGCGGTGAGTTCTCGGTATTGGGTAGGCGCTTTTGTGTTATAGTGGGTGGTTGTGCTTGGACGATGTGGGTGTCCTTGGACTAGCTGGATGTGGAGTTATGCTACTCTCGTTGTTCGCAACAAGTGAATGAGAGTCATCTTGTACTTTAAATTCTCTCTTCTTCTAGAAAGCTATGGTATGCATTTTGCGTACTCCCGAAAAAAAGTATCATGCATTTCTTTAAAAAAAATGCGTAATACTGTGACAAGGAATGTATTTCCTAGTGTTGCTACTGGAGTCTAGAGAAGGAGCCAGCCCAACAGCCGCAAAATCTATGAAAATGACTAACGATCATGTTTTTTTGAAACGCGGTCCCTTATGGCCCGATTCATTAAAAAAGGTCGAAGATAATTGCTCGGTTAATTAACGGAAAACCGGGCGAAAATCATCACATTATGCCCACAAACACAAGGCACATAGGGCGACCTCACGACCCACACATAAGAACGCACACACACTGCCGAAGCGAAGAGCGTCGTCAAGGTTGCAACTCGGCATCATCGTCATCACACCTCCGTGAGGGCGACCCCAACTCCACCATCGACGACCACCGAAGAAGCCCTCACCACGAACAAGCGTTGAGGCCTACGCTCGTCGATGCCAAACAGTCAACCAGACGCGTCGGCGACCAAGCAGCTCCGACTCTGTTGACAAGCATTGCAGGATAAAAGCAATGGGCTTGCGCCGAGCCAGCGCCAGAGCTGACCACCTGTCTCATGTCATCGTCGCTGCAAGGGCCCTTCCTCAGCAGCTCCGACTTCATGAAGACAAAGCGAGGCATAACGACCCCTCGATCATGCCGGAAGAGACCGACTACCAAGAACCATCAGCAAACCTGACTCCGCTCGAAGCCATCATAGTTGCCACATACAAGAAGCCACGCGCGCACCCACATTGCCAGACGGGCACCTGTCGATTGTAATGCCGCGACGTCCGGCCCATGAAGCGTGCAAACGGGATCCAAAGCTCTTCAAGGCGACACCCCCAAAGAAGGAAGCGCGATGTCGATGTGTCGCCTGACCCGGCTGGGCCTTAGGCTTTCACCCGAAGAGCAAATCCGAGGTTGAAGGAGAATGTAGGGCTCCACGAAGATGCCTGCAAGAAGATTATTCGACGTCCACAGGTGCCGACACCGCCGGCCGGAAAGACCTGGCAAGCTTTCGCTCGTAGTAAACCAACACCACTAGTACCCCACACACAACACCTCCGCACGCCCACCTCTCGCATAGCCACCGCGTCGGGAGCACTAGAGAGCCACCAAGATGGACACCTCCTTCTATTATGGATTGGTACGATGGAGGCGTCTTCGACGTCGTCCCTCTGTTGGGAGCATCATGCAGGACAACATGGAGTTCTTTGTTGCCCTCCTTCAGTGTGTGTCGTTGCCCTGATCGTTTATCTCTGAAGCTCGTACGGTCGTCGCTGGTGATTCCAAGATGGTGGCCTCCTCGAGTCGGGTCGATTCGTGCCAACCTCTTGCCACCTCCTTTAGGCATCAAGGGTGGGGTGCGTCGACAAGATAATGTTGGTTGGAGCGTGTGTTCTTCGTAGGACCCAGGTCGATCGAGATGCACTAAGTTCTAGGTTTTGGGTAGGCGTGTTTGTGTTGTAGTGGGTGGCTGTCCTTGGACTTGTCGGATGTGGATGTCCTTGGACTAGCCGAATGTGGAGTTATGCTACGCTCTTTGTTCGCAACGAGTGAATGGGAGTCATCTTGTACTTTCAATTCTCTCTTCTTCTATAAAGCTATGATACATATTTTGCGCACTCTCAAAAAAAAGTATCATGCATATTTTTTTATTGCATAGTACGTGACAAGGAATCTATTTCCGTGTGCTGCTACTCAAGTGTAGAGAAGGAGCCAACCCAACGGCCGGAAAATCTATGAAAATGACTAATGATCATATTTTTTTTGAAATGCCATTCCTTAAGACCTGATTCATTAAAAAGATCGAAGAGAATTGCTCGGTTAATTAATGGAAACCGGGCGAAAACCGTCACATTATGCCCACAAAACAAGGCACATAGGGCGACCTCGCGACCCACACATACGAACGCACACACACTGCCGAAGCGAAGAGCGTCGTCGAGGTTGCAGCGCGACGTCATCGTCATCACACTTCCACGAGGGCGACCCCATCTCTACCATCGACAACCACCGAAGAAGCCCTCACCGCAAACAAGCGTCGAGGCTTGCGTTGGTCGATGCCAAACAGTCAGCCACATGCCCTAACGACTAGGCAGCTCCGACTCTGTTGACAAGCATTACAGGAGAAAAGCGTTGGGCTTGCGCCGAGCCAGCGCGAGCGCCGACCACCCGTATCGTGTCATTGTCACCGCAAGGGCTCTTCCTCATCAACTCTGACTTCATGAAGACAAAGCGAGGCACAACGACCCCTCGAACACGCCGGAAGAGACCGACTACCAAGAACCATCAGCAAACCTGACTCCGCTCGAAGCCGTCATCGTTGCCACATACAGGAAGCCGCACACACACCCACGTCGCGAGACGGGCACCTGTCGACCGTAATGCTGAGATCGTCCAACCCATAAAGCATGCAAACGGGATCCAAAAGCTCTTCAAGGAGACGCCCCAAAGAGGGAAGCGACGATGACGACGCCGTCACCCGACCCAGTGGGGCCTTAGGCTTTCATCTGAAGATCATGTTTGGTAACGTTATTCATTATATCTTCAAAAAATTGATAACAACCACGAAGAAGTACACGCGCCTTTGAATGAAATATACTTCTCTTTTTTCTTTGATGAAATGTACCAACGCTTCTTTCATTCGTTAAGAGCAACTCCAACCGATCAACCCAAATGGACGATGGTTTTGTCTGCTTTTTTGTTTGTTTGGGTCTATCGCCAGCTCGACGTCCGCCCAGTTTTCATTTTGGGTTGGCTGCGCGCCCAACGCAGGCGACCCATTTCATGTGCGCGTGCAAATTTAAATGGGAAACGACCATGCCGCCCACCAAAGTTCATCACACATTCTTGCTGGCGCGTTTGCCAGCGGCCGACACACATGCCAACACTCAAAAAAGGTTAGTAGTTCAACCACGCCGTCTCGATCGGTTATCAAGCCAGCATGCTTGCTAGCATGCAAAAAGAGATGGCGTCTGCGGCCATTGATCAGTCCTCGTTGAACTTGAGCATGTTGGCCTGCATCTTCTCAAACAATGGCCTCTTCCTTGGTGATATGGTGTTGAGGTCCACCTTCATGATCTCCACCCCCGTCATCATGCTAGCGAGGGCAACTTCTTTCGCCTTGGTCTTGGCATTGGCGGCCTCGATCTCGAGCATCCTCGCTTGCTTCTCCGCCTCCATCTCGAACATTTTTGCTTGCTTCTCTGCCTCAATCTCGAGCCTCCTCCTTTGAATATCCATGAAGGCGTTCACATGATCTTCCTTGTCTTTCTGGAGCTTCTCCTCCCTTGAGTATTTCTTGGTCATCACGCCCTCCACGATAGTGATCAAGGCGTTGGACACCGCGCCCCGCTTTTCCTCCTTCTTGGAGTTGGTCTTCCCCCACGGCCATGTCTTCTCTCCATCCACAACCTCTTCCTTGTCTTTATTCCCACCATTCGCATGAGGGCAGCATATTGCGCCTTGAACTTCTCCTCTTCGTTGATGACCCTCCAACAATGCGAGAGGATGAATGACTTGCCTTCATGTTGGACCTTGAAAGCCTCCAAAGCTTGGAAGGCCTACAAATGGATAGCATGCAAGCATATGGGCAAATTTGTATGCAAATGTACATGCAAAACAGAATGAAAACAAAGCAGACCGCATGCATACCATGTATTGTATGCCGATGCCACTCACAGGGCGTGCCTTGATGCTCGCAAGAGTGCCACAAAACTTATTGCACTCTTGTTGGATCCCCCTCCATCGGTTCAAAATGGACAACCACCTACGCGTGCTTTGCATTTGGTATGGCAGAAACTTCTTGCGCTCATGGAACTCACGATGGACACGAAGCCAAAAGGTTGATGCCTTTAGTTCGGCGTTGACCTTGTGGTCTTGCCCAATGCCCCTCCAACACTCACAAAGGAGCTTGTCCTCTGCCACAGTGTATGCCTTTGTGCGCTTGCACTTGCGCTTTGGCTTCGACCCAGCGGCTTGGTTGACGAGCTCCTCCTCGAACAAAGGCTCGCCGTCGATGTCCGACTCGTCCTCTTCCTCGAGGTCGTAGTCCTCCGGGAACTTGTGATCGAGCGGGAAGCCATCCACATCCAGGCCGACCTAGTCATGCATGAAGGCGTCGTGTTCATAGGTGGCCAGGCCTCGGTCGCCCTAGCTTTGGGTTTCATTGGGATCGTAGCCAGCCGCGTTTGGCCCACCTGCGACCGCGACACCACCCTCAAAGGTGATGTTCTCCATAAAATGGTTGGCTGTCTCGTCGGTGGCTGTCGCGGTCATTGTGTCGATCAGGTTGCGGGTGCTGGGTAGCACGTCGTCTAGCATCTCCCGTGTGCATTTCCTGGTCCCTCCGGACGATGAAGCACCGTCCACCGACGTGGCGTTAAGGTCAATAGGTGCGGGTGCGGCGGTGGAAGGATCCATCACGCTCACCTCCGGCGGGCATTCCCCGGAGAGTCGGGAGGCCTGCGGGTAGACGTGGAAGCCGGGGATCGGGTACATCGCCGACGTGCGCGCTGACTGTGGCAGCACCATCCATGGGAACGCGGACGAGCCGGTGCTGGCCGAGGCCACGGAGGAGGCGACGAGCCCGTGCTCGCCAGGGTTTAACCCTAGGTAGAAAAGGGCCTCCCTCGTTGTCGTAGCGATGCAGGCATTGGTGTCCTGCTGCTGCGCGGCGGCGGCGGCCGCAACTTCTTCCCTTGCGTTCACCGCATGCCTTCGGCCCTTCCTTTTGTCTGACTGCACAGCCCGCTCCTCCGACGTCAGCTTCTTCTTGGGCGGCGCTGCGGTCTTGCGAGGGGCGCGAGGCTTGCCTTTGCTGGAGGGGGCGGAGGAGGTAAGGCCGGAGGAGGCGACGGAGGCGAGGCCGGCGGCGGCATCGAGAGCGTCGTCCATGGCACACGCATGCGGTAGGTTTTGGAAATTGGAGGGTAATGACGCTTGCGGGCGGACGAGGGGGACTTGTTGCTGCGCGCCGCATGTGTCCGCGCCGACCCAAATGAAGCTCAAATTTGGACCGCAATTGGTCGGCACAGGGACGAAAAGCGGACGCGCGTCCGTTTGGGTCGGCACGTTGGGCCGACTTTTTTGTCCACACCGATCCAAACGGACACACGCGGACAAAATGAATCGGTGCGTTGGAGTTGCTCTAAGAAGAGGAACCGGCACAACTATGAAATTACAAGGAGGGGGATACAAAGACGAGAGGCAATAGATCACATGTCACGCCCAAGATGCGACTCTATCCTCAATTTGGCACGAGGGCCTCGTCAAGGATAGAAGCGCATCTCGTCGTGTCGCAAGAATGGATATCGTTACAAGTACATGTACTGAAAAGAAGAGATATATATATATAGAATTGGCTTACACTCGCCACAAGCTACATCACAGTTACATCAGTACATTACATAATCATCAAGAGTAAGAGCAGGGTCTGACTACGGACGAAAACAAACGAGAAAAGAAGAACGACGTCCATCCTTGCTATCCCAGGCTGCCGGCCTGGAACCCATCCTAGATCGATGAAGAAGAAGAAGAAGAAGAAGAAGAAGCAACTTCAAATGAACAATCAACGCGCTCGCGTCAAGTAACCTTTACCTGTACCTCCAACTGGTGTTGTAGTAATCTGTGAGCCACAGGGGACTCAGCAATCTCATTTCCAAAAGGTATCAAGACTAGCAAAGCTTATTAGGTGAGGTATGGTAAAGTGGTGAGGTTGCAGCAGCGGCTAAGCATATATTTCTGGTGGCTAAACTTACGAGTACAAGATAAAGAGGGGGATGATCTACGCATATCGGACGTGAACTACTGATGATCAAATGATTGATCCTGAACACCTACGTTCGTCAGACATAACCCCACCATGTCCTCGGTCGAAGAAAGAACTCACGAAAGAGACAGTCACGGTTACGAACACAGTTGGCATATTTTAATTAAGTTAACTTCAAGTTATCTAGAACCAGTGTTAAACAAAGTTTCCACGTTGCCACATAACCGCGGGCACGGCTTTCTGAAAAGATTTAACCTTGCAGGGGTGCTCCAACTAGTCCTTCACAAATTACCACAAGCCGCATAGAAATCCTCAATCACGAAGCTCGCGATCTCGTCGGATTCCCTAGTGGAAAACCTCAACTCTGAGATTACCCAAAGCATCACCGGAATCCCGATGCACAAGATATCTCGTCAAAGGTAAAACTAATCCAGCAAGGCCGCCCGACGTGTCGACGATCCCGATAGGAGCCGCATATCTCGTTCTCAGGACATGGCGGATGGGTCACACTAGGAGAACCAAACCTCGGGTTGCCCCGCGGTGGCCCCGTAGTCTGCCAATTTGGACCAACACTCATGAGGAGAACTGGCCCGGGGGTTGATTAAATTATCCTTGGGTTAATTACTCCATATGCAATTCATTAGTGATTAAGCAAATGTAGTACCAAAGTTGGGCCTTGCCAGACCAGCTTTAATCTAAAACGAATTATCAAGGGGGTCCCCATAACAACCCCGAGCGTGTTAGGAGCGCTCGTTTATGGAACATAACACCGGTAGCCGGAACTAAGGGGGCAAAGGTGGAACAAAACACCAGGCTAGAAAGACCGAGCCTTCCACCTTTTACCAAGTATATAGGTGCATTAAATTAAATAACATTAATATATGGTGATAAGACAAGGAACCCATGTTATCACATGGAAGCATCTGCACCTGCAACTAGCAACGCTAACAACATGGTAAGCAAGCGGTAACATAGCCAATCAGTGGTTTGCTAGGTCGAACAGGTTGAAGGTAATCATGGCATTGTTGAGAGGCTGATATTTAACAAGTGGTAGGCAAAGAGACATAAACGATAGAAGCGATAAACTAGCATGGCAATGATAGTAATGGTATCTGGGGAAATGATCATCTTGCCGAGATCCCGCTTGGAAGAAGAACAACTCGGTGAAGCAGACGAACCAGCGTAGTCGAACGGGTCCTCACATTCCGACACGCTTGCGGAACTCTATTGAGACGGAGCAAACCGAAAACAAACATCAACACAAATATTCACCACACGATGCACAACATGATGCATACCCTACTATGATGCATGATCAGTTCAAAGATGCAAGGCATGGCATGGCAATTCACCTCACGCATACTCTACACATTAAGTGAAGCTCGATATGCAACGGGTTGCATATCGATGAAACTCCACGTTTAATTATTTAATTCACTCCCGATTATTTACTCGGCAATATTAAATTGTAGTTAACATGGCAAGGGGTGAGCGATGATCCTACATGACATCCTAGTCGTTAACACGCGGAACTTAGAACAAGCTACGTTACCAGAGGCATGCAACAAAGGATCTTATGCCATGAATGCGACATGCATGCGAGTTCAACATCCGGCAAGAAGAGAAGGAAATAAGTGTCGCCACGGCGAGCGAGAGGGAACCATGGCGGCAAAATGGAAACGATGCCACGGCAACGTTCCTATCCCGATATCTCAACGGGGTATCGTGCCAACGTACTGGGAAGCATGTGCGGAAACGTTAAATAAAGATGGGGTGATCCCGGCTACCGGGTTCCCATGTGTCGAGGCACAACAAAAGAGGAACACAAGGTGCAACGGCCAACATACGGTGCAACACACGATACAACTCATACATCACATACATACGGTCACGACAAGTTCCATCGGTATACCTTCGACGCGTGCGAATCGGAGCGGTTCGTTCGGTGAAGGGGAACAACGGTCGTCGTGGACGTCGCGGAAGTCGTGGTACCGGTCTCGTCAACGGTAGTCGCTCACTTGGCGTCGTGGTTCTCGGGTCTTCGGCGTCGGTAGTCGATCACGTCTCCTTCGATGTTCGGGGTTCGTCGAGGACGTTGTTGTACCCGCCGATCTTGTCGATCCCATGAAGGAGGGGATGACGCATGCGGTCTTCGCCGTCATAACCAGCGACATCAAACAACAACGCGACGCAAGCAGCACCAGCAGCAGGCAACAGCGACACAACGACGTCATGCCACCACCTAACAGCAGCAACTTGCAACAGCAAGCTAGCAAGCTAGCAGCACCTAGCCTAACTAGCAAGGCAAGCAGCAGCTACAACTAGCAAGCATATACAACAGCCTAACAGCAAGCACTAGCCGGCATGGGCAGCAAGCAGGCCAAACAGTTAGCAAGCAGCTACGACACAACAAGGCATCAGGAAGAGCAACTCCAAGCAGCTAGGCACAACAAGCTTAGCCAAGCATCCATCAGCAACTAATAGCAGCAAGCATCAGTAGCAAGTAACAAGCCGCAACAAGCAACAACGATAGCATCAACGGTAGCAACAACAATACTTGGCAACAACAAAATGGCACGGCAACGCAACAGCATGCATCGGCCAAGCATGCATGGCAGCAGCATCCCACACAGGCAAGCACATCAGCTAAGCAACACAAAAGCAGGGCAACAGCATTGGCGGCAGCAACAAGCGCAAGCAACAGCAAACAGCACGCAGCGACAAGCGGCACCAGTAAACAGCATGGCGCAGCAGCAGCATACATAGCAACAGCAGCTAGCTCCCGGCTTGAGCGCACAGAGGACCAAGGCAGGGCAGCACGGCGCGGGGAGGGGCGAGGTCGGCGCGCGGATAGGTGCTGCGGGGCGGCGCGAGCACGGCGCCTGGAGGAGAGGAGAGGCCGAGGGAGGCGAGGCCATGGCGGGCGAGGCCGAGGGGCCCTCGCGCTTGGGGCGGCGCGACGCGGAAGGCCAGAGCGACGCGGAGAGGCCGGCGAGGCGGAGGGAGCTAACGGCGGGGCAGCTGAGGCCGGCGGCGCGGGGTGGATGACGCGAGGCAGGCGCGGGGAACGAGGCTAACGGGAGGAGAGGGCTCGGCGCTGACATCTCGTAGGCGGGGGCAGCGGCACGGATGGGAGGCCGGCGAGGTCTCGAGCGAGGTAGGGGCTTGCACGCGGGGCAGAGGGGATCGCACGGGAGGATGACGGCGCGAGGGAGACGAGGGAGGGGCGCAACGGCAGATGGGATCGAGCGTGGCTCTCCGTGGCGCTAGGGTTGGAGGCCTGGTCTGGCCTTGGGCCGGCTGGGCCTCTCTCCCCTTGGGTTTTTTTCTTAAACTTTTAAAACAGAAATTTTTAAATAAAGAAAGGCTTTTAACAAAAACAATAAAATAAATGCCTTTGACCCCTTTTGAAAAAAATAATATTCCCAACTATAAGAAATAGTTGGGATTTTTTTTAAAAATAATATAAACCCTTTTTTTGAAGAATTAAAATTAAAATCTTTTGAAGAATAAAATAAACCTCTTTTATTTAAAGAATAAAATGAAAGCGCTTTAAAAGGGAAAAGAAAATGATACGGATTTAAAATAAACAAAGAAGAAAATAAAGAAAGCCCAAGGGGTTGCCCCCACATTTAATAAAATGATTTTCTTTAAAAGAAGATGATTTTTTTAAAAGGGGGTTAACATGCAAACTTTAGCAAACCACAAAAAGTAATAAGAGGAGAGAGAGGGGGAACTACTATCGCTCTACGACTCGGTGATCACTCGAAGCACAACACTCAATACACCACACGCGATGCAAGATGCCGTGCACGATGCGACGATGCAAACTAAATGATGATGCCACCAAATAAAACTAATCACACGACGAAAACGGAAAAGAAGGGGGAATCTTCCGGAACGTCGGCATCGGGCTGTCACATCACACTATTGAACACAACAAAAGAGAAAGAGAAGAAGAAGAGAACAACTGGGTCGAGGCGACAACATGGCAAAATCCGAAAAGACAAAAGCGTCGAAGTGTCATCACACCTCAAAGGCGTTTGTGTCCATTGCTCCATGCTCCACCACGTCTGCTGCAAAGTGCAAACAAGGGAACTCCGGCACCGAGTCTACATTGTTGCCCACAACATCATCCTCGCTCATGCCACGATTTCACACATCTACGGGAAGAAGGACAAGGTCGGTCGGAAGTCAGAACACCTATATATTCGTTCAGTTCTGGTTTTGCTCTTTAAAAATTGATGTGATTTCCCTTAGGCCTAAGGTTGCAATATAGTTTGAAATGAACAATAAAAGATTGAGTTCCTGCACATTAATATTATGCAGGCAGAGCAGAATGGAGAGGTCGGGATGTCGTTGGATGTGATATGATACCATCCTATTTCAAACTCCTGAGCTGATGTTTGAGGCCACTAAAAAAACACAAGAGTTCCAGTTCGGACGGTCAGTGATCCTCACTAACTCCATGGAATGTTTTCTAATGTACTAATTAATCTAAACATGGATGGATTGCCAATAATAGAACTACAGAACTAGTCTGGCAGTTTTGTATATCTTTTTGACAATGAACAAATACTAGAGTAGCAGTAAGTTCTAAATTTATTTTTCTTTGAGTTGCTGAGATAAAAGATGTTATGTCAAAAGTCAAATAGGTATGCCGATCCTTTCTTCTTTGGTGATTACCCGACAACGTTACAGAAAGGCTGCCAAAGTTCATGACGAAAGAGGCCGATCTAGTGAAGGACTCGCTGGACTTTGTGGGGATCAATCAGTACACCACATTCTACACAAAGGAAGACCATTCCACTGCCATCAAATACCTATTGAATGATACCTTTTTTTGGCAGATAACGGATCCGTCGGCCCCGTAAGTTCAGTTCCTACCACCCTTGTATCTTGATTTATTTTTTAATCATACTCATGTGTGCATATTGTGTACACTGTGAGCCTTCGCAAATGGGAATCCAATTGGCGATAAGGAAACCATCACGTTAGCAACATGCAGAGTGAAATTTATGGTGTAATTTGCATTTGGATTTCTGTAAATTAACTCGAGGCATCATGACTGAATATTTCTCTAGTAAATTCTATGAATCCAGGTCTACTCAAGTAATGATATGTACTCCCTCCGTTCCTAAATACAAGTCTTTTCAGAGATTTCACTAAGGTGCTACATACGGAGCAAAATAAGTGAATCTATACTCTAAAATACGTCTATATATATCCGTATGTAGTCCCATAGTGAAACCTCTACAAAGATTTATATTTAGTAACGGTATATATATCCGTATGTAGTCCCATAGTGAAACCTCTACAAAGATTTATATTTAGGAACGAGTATAATGCAATAACTGTGCTTAACTAGCTGTTCCCAATCAAGAACTCTTCACAAATCCTGTATTTTCTCATCAAGAAATATAAGCCTCTTGTCCCTAAAAACAATGGGTACCAAAGTATCTTGGACAGTTCCATCCCTTGTTAGTAGTGCAACGAATTCAATATGGGAAATAATAATGAAACGACGGATTCCTTCGCCTGTAGTTTGAAGCTCTGACTACATAGATCTTAGTAGTTCACTAAAATGCCGGTATTTACACAGCTCAAACTGAACTTCACAAAATGTTTTAGCTCAAGACTTGGGCCCTGTTTGGATACTCTAACCGGGTTAGAGGTTAGAGTTAGATTCTAACCCTCAACTAACCCTAAACTAACTCTAACCGAAAAGGTGTTTGGATGAGAGGGTTAGATTGGCAATAAATGTCATTTCTCAATCATTTGGTTACTTTTGTCCATATTCACTGCCGGATTTGGTGTGGCCGATCGTTGTGTGGCCTGCTCTCGCTCACAAATGAAGTATAAAAAAGATGATAAAAAATAATTTGTTCGTACAAATTTGATGTCTCACTTAAACATACAAGTCGTCAATCGAAGTTTGAAAAAATATTACATTCCATGAAACAAAGCATGGGCTAACTCATCACGGAAGGCATTCATGTTAACATCTTCAACAAGAGGTTCGTCTTCTGGCCATGCAGATGCAGAAGAATCCGGCATTGGGTTATAATTTTCGTCGGCATCACAGGCATCAAATTCCCTATCCGCAATTCTGCTCTGACGAATGAAATTATGAAGAGCCATACAAGCAACGATAATTCTAGTTTGCTTATCCTGTGCAAATATTGGCATGTTCAACAAAATCCTAAATTTCATCTTCAACACTCCAAATGATCGCTCAACGACATTCCTAACTTTGGCATGTGCATGGTTGAAGGTTTCCTTCAAACCTTGCGGCGGCGGTCCGTTTTGCCATTGCTGCACATGATACCTTGTACATCTGTATGGTGAAAGGTAGCCTGGCCGGTTTGGGTACCCCGCATCAACCACATAATACTTCCCTGCATAATGTGAAAGGAACACAATGATACTAAGATGAACAAGTGTAATTGTAAAAAAAATGTTGCAAGATGGTTCAACTAGCAAACCTGGTGGTGGATGTGGAAATTTGTGATGATGAGTAGTTATGGCATCTTTGAAAACTCTCATGTCATGTGCTGAACCAGGCCATCCCGACATCACAAATGTAAATCTCATGTCGAAATCACAAACAGCAAGCACATTTTGACTGGTTTCGTTGTGCCTGTTCAAGTATGGAATCCTCTTATTCTTATCCACCACAACATTCACATGTGTCCCATCTATAGCTCCTATGCAGTCATTGAAGTGTGGCCAGAATGATGGATTTTCTAAGTTTGGGTGCACCTCTGAAAATGTTGGGTCCTTAGGTACAATTATGTCATGTGCTAACCTAAGGAGGCATGTCAAAACTCTATTAAATGTCCTACTTACTGTCTCCATGGACCTCCTAAAACGATTCTCTGCTTGTCTAACTCACTGTGGTGCTCCAACAATCCATAAAAACATAGCTAAAGCCTCTACAGATGTCATTCGTGTAGTTGACTTCACGCCATATGATTGCACCAAAGTATTATGCAGCCTGTTAAACAAAGCTCTCTCAACCCTAAACATGTTATAGCATTGGGTATCCCGGGCTAGTGTGTCCTTCACCCAATCCAAACCGGAATCTCCACTGACCCTCTTAGGTAGTTTCACAAAGTAGTTATCAGAGTACATACCCAAGATAGGAGTCAACTGCAAGATTAAATTTTCGGACTGCACCAAATTGTTGCGGCACATGGATATGATCTCATCCTCACTTGTGTTACCTCCAACATATGCTTCTTCCTCAGCCATGGCGTCATGATCTTCTTCCTGCTTCAATACATGTACCAAATTGTCAACACATGGAACAGAATATGTACGCGCATAATATAACATGATATAACATAATATGTACGCGCATAATATAACAGAATATGTACGCGCATAATATAACATAACATAACATAATATGTACGCACAATTGGTTCATAACATAACATAATAGGTTCATAACATAACATAACATATTGGTTCATAGCATAACATAATAGGTTCATAACATAACATAACATATTGGTTCATAACATAACATAATAGGTTCATAACATAATAGTGGGCCATAAAAAACTACTCCAGATTGTTGTCCCTGCACCATTTCTTGAAGTAACCCAACCTAAGCTCGTGAGTTAATAGGCCACAAAAGAACTCCCTTTGGTACTCCGTTTCAAACATCTTGGACATAGCATAGACGGAGTCAACTGTTTGCTCAATGCCACACTCAAATGCCAACTCCTGACACCTCTTCACAGAAAATGCAGCCTTCTCATTTGCACGTATCTGCATTTGCTCAGTGTTGGCTGCGACAGACTCCTTGAAGGTACTAGTTATGTCCTTCACAATCTTCACCATTGGGCTCTTGCTCTTCTTCACTGGACTGGTCATAGTGCTTGAAGTGCTTGATGACCTCTTGCATCTCTGGCTCCTTTGGTTGCTTGCACTTGTAGGTGTTACTTGAAACTCCTCTTCCTCTTCTGCCCCTAAATCTTGCCCTTGATTCTGACCATAATCATCTCCAGGCACAAAGGCAGTGCTTCCATCCACAATGTAACCTCTGAACAATTGTTCAAGCAACTCCTCATTTGCTGGAGGACCCCACTGCAACTTCCTTAGATATGGTTTTTTCTGCATGAAAGTAGAAAAGCAAAACTAGTTAAGATATGAGAGCACACTTCACAATTCAAGTAAAACTAGTTAAGATATGAGAGCACACTAGTTAAGATATGTGTACCTCTGTGTGTGTTATCCAGAATTCAGAGTCAGCATCAATGGTTCCATCTGGCTTTCTCCCCAAACCTGTATGCACTTGCATGTATCGCCAGAAAGAGTATATGTTCTTGAGTACGACTATCTGATTCTTCACCTGCAAACGTGTATATAGCAACCCCCTTCTAGCAAGTAAGCCGTCGATAACGGCTTGGTACCCTTCAACATTTATCAGTGTACCATTATACGTTCCTGCTGTACGTTGCTCGATGCACAATTCTAATAAGGAAGCACTATTAACATCATTCCATTGGGCTCGATTCTTTTGGCTCACCGGTGGACCTCCGAAGCTTGCTAACTCTTCAACATCGTCCTCCAATTCTTCATCATCAATGTCGAAGGGAGCCTCGGAGCCGGATGCTTGCCCACGGACGACACTCCGCGGTGCCCGTGAAGGTGGTACACGCTGGCCGCCACGGCTGGTACGCTGGTTACGGCGGCCAGGTGCTGCGGCCTCCGAGTTGGCGCGCTGCCGAACGCCACCGCCACTGCTTCCTCCTCCGCGACCGGCTGCCGTCGACGAAGAGCCGCCGAAGTTCAGTTGCCGGGCCAAGGGTGCCGACGGGTTCGCCCATCCGTCTCCGGTACGCGGTGGCCGATAGGGAGGGAGTCTGGTGGCCCTGCCTCGTCCAGGGAGGAGCTCATCGTCGCTCTGGAGAAAAGCTCCGTACATCCCAAGCCCCGGGAACCCCTCCGACGCCGAAGCTTGAGAGTTGAGGTCGAGACCGGCACGGGTAGCTGGGCCGCTTGCCGACGGCTGCGAACTCCACAAATCGAAGTCTTCTCCGTCCATTGCAGCTGGGTCACACGAACACTATCAGAGGAAAAAAATTCAGCACAAAAACGTCAAAAAAGACACACACGCACACATACATACCTCCGGGTGCCGCGCGGCTGGGACGTTGACGAGCAAGGGCGACCGAGAGGATCCGGTGCGGATGTGTGCGGTAAGGAGTAATTTTTTTTTTGTCCCCACCTAACTCTAACCCAAAAAAGCACCTCTTGGGTGGGTTATTTTTTTTGTCCCCACCTAACTCTAACCCAAAAAAGCACCTCTTGGGTGGTTAGAGTTTTTGGGTGGGTTAGATGCATCTAACCCTACCTGTTTGGATTTTTAGCACCTTTTGGGTGGGTTAGAGTTTTTGGATGATCTAACCCTACCTGTTTGGATTTTTAAGAATTAGATAGCTCAACTCTAACCCTGGTATCCAAATAGGGCCTTGGTTGGGGTGCGCCAGGCCAAGGCAGCAGTGCAACGCCCTGGCGAGGCGTGTGGACCCCAGCAGCAAGCTACTGTGGTGGGCCCTCCCCCATAAAAAATAAATTTAATATCGTTGTGGGCACATGGCCCACATATCAGATATTAAACTGATAAGAACATATACTACACTAGATCTTAGCCAAAAGGCCGAGAAAGGTATGAGTTGCAACGCTGAGGCGGGTCTCCTTTTATAGCAAGCCTCCCTCTGCGCTCCTCCTTCGTCCGCGAGGTGGTACTGCCTGCTTCCTTCCTCGTCTGCTGTCCCGCCCGCAGTCCAGCACCCACGCGCTGCTAGCTTGGTCCAAATTCGAGAGCCCATCGCAGGCCTTATCGAGTTACGGCCTGTGATTCCATCGTTCCCGTTCCGTTTTCCTCTGTAGCAGTTTGAAATGCATGGTACGGCCAATTCCCTGTCGCTGTGTGAGGCTCATAATATACGTTAAATTTTCAGCTTGTCTCTTCCATTAATCTTGTGACAAATTTATTTGCCGTGCGCGTGCATTACACGAGTACATACACCAAGCAGTGGTCAAATGAAGATGGATAACTTAGTGATTTTCTGCCCATGACGTGCTTTGTTGACAAGGAATCTGTTTCCTAGTGTGCTGCTACGCGAGAGGGAGCGAGGTGAACGGCCGGAAAATCTGTGAAATTCGTGTGATTTGTGCGAATATGAAATAAGTTTGCGGCGATTCAAAAAATATTCACAAATACGAAATAAGTTCATGGCGATTTAAAAAATGTTCATGAATTTAAAATGTTTTTAAGTATTCTAGAAAAAAACGTTCCTATATTAAAAAAATCCAAACTCAAATATTGTTAATAAATTAAAAAATGTTTGAGAATTGGAAATATGTTTGCAGAAGATTTGAAAACGTTCAAGAATTTGATAACTTTTCATAGTGAATTCAAAAAGTGTTCACGGAAAATTTAGAAAATACTACGAAATTCAGAAAATCTTCACATATTCAATGAAATGTTTGCAAAATAAAAATTGTTAATGTCTTGAGAAAATGTTTGTAGATTGAAGAAAATGTTCACGACTATAAAAAATGCTGACAAATTCGAAACATGTTGGTGGCGAATTAAGAACAGTTTGCGAATGCAAAATATATTCAAGTATTTGAGAGAAAATATTCACATATACAAAAAAGTTTGACGAATTGTAATATTGTTAATGAATTCAAAAAATGCTTGTGAATGAAAAATATGTTCAACCATTCGAGAATAATGCTCGTGTATTGCTTGAACATGTTGCAACGGCAACATGGTCACGTGCATCATTTGAGAAGACGGAGATGTTTCGCCTGCTTAAACATATTTGCATGGTATATTGCAAAGGCTGCATGCACTTGAACTAGGCCGCGAGGAAAAGACTAAATTGATCATATTTGGTAACGCTATTCATTATACCTTGAGAAAATTGATAATAACCATGAAGAAGTACCTGCGGCTTTGAACAAAATATACTTCTCTTTTTTTTACGAAATGTATCAACGCTTCTTTCATTCATTAAGAAGAGGTATCGGGGATACAAAGATGAGAGGCAATAGATCACACCAGTGAACACAACAAAGGAGAAAGAAAAGAAGAAGAGAACAACTCGGTCGGGGCGACAACATGGCAAATGCCGAAAAGAAAAAAAGGTCCGAAGTGTCATCACACCTCAAGGCGTTTGTGTCCACTGCTCCATGCTTCGCCACGTCTGCTGCAAACAAGGGAGCTCCGGCACCGACCTTACATTATCGCTCACAATATCATCCTCGCTCACGCCACAGTTTCAGACATCTACAGGGTTGATCGAAGTCAGAGATGTTTCTCATGCTTAAACATATTCGCATGGTATATCGCAAAGGCGGCATGCACTTGAGGTGGGCGGCGAGGAAAAGACGAAATTAGTCGCGTGTGTCAGCATCACACATACAACGTTAGAAGGTCGTGATGGGTAACTCAATGCAACTCTAAATCGATCCCTGGCGCACTAACGTAATTGTGACGGGTCTACTCGAAAAGAACGTACATGGTACCATGAGCACACAAGGACGAACACTCTTGTTAATTTGGTACGGATTATAATACACTTCTTGGTCCGTGTGATGAACTTTTTTAAAAATCAGTAACCACGTCTTTCAATATTTGTCAAAGTTATAACACATACAGTCCCAAACTAGACAAAGTGAGGACATATGTCGTGGCACGTTTGCCTAAAACACCTTGAAATGAGTTAAATTGCAATCGCAACCTTGAAGGTGCTTGTGAAGGTTGCCAACTGCCGTCAATCTCCACAACCATGGCAGCGTCGTCGGAGATAAGAAAGACGACAAATCTTCATACCCTCATTCGAAGAAGCACTATCACCAACAAAGACGCTTTGTGAGTTGATGAACTCGTCCGCTGTGATTGGCAGAACTTTCTCCGATGTGGCTCGTCGGTCGGGGAGCAACCCCGTGCCCGTTGGACTCCACATTCGTCATCTTCAACTGACCAAGATGCATAAGAGCACTCGAACTGTCAACGCCATCCACTTGACATGCGCCGAACCAACCCTACTCAGGCAGTCGTCGTCGTATCTTGAAGAGATGACAAACGCTGGCCCGCTTCATCCTAAATAAACCTTCAAGACTCCAAGACAGCGCTGCAGCATGCACGATCAAGACAACGAGGCCGTAGGACACAATTCCAAGATAAGGCGGCCGTCGCTACCACATTCGAAAACCCTAACCTTGATGGTTCAAGCGACCCAGAAGAGACACATGACGCCAACTCCTCAACTCCGTTGCGAGCAGCCTTCTTTAAATGGGGGGAGCCGTGGATACCTTATTCGCTGGAACGACACCGTTGCCTTCATTAAAACGCCGCCGCCGCGCAAATTAGGCTCTAACCTATTTGCATGTCATTGCCTAGCACCGAATACTTAACTCCTTCTGCTTCGAGGATGACATACGAATAACACAATGGCATTCACTAATTTTTTCAAAGAATACACTGTTTTTAATAAATTGAGAAATATTATGTTTCTTTATTTTTTTCGTCGTTTTCTCATGACTGATGCCATGGGTAGGCTTATCGAGAGTGGTTGGGACCGAATGGACACCAGCGGGCTTCGCGAACGGGATTGGTAACTAGCGATGCAAGACGCACGATCTACACAGGTTCGGGGCCCTCCTAGTGTGCTGCTACCCGAGAGGGAGCCATGTGAACGGCCGGAAAAACTATGACGATTTGTGCGAATATGAAATAAGTTCGTGAGGATTCAAAAAATATTCGCCAATACGAAATAAGTACATGGCGATTCAAAAAATGTTCGCGAATTCAAAATGTTTTCAAGTATAGTCGCGGTATTTCCGCGACACATGACACGGGATGGCTTAGATCGTGGTTTGGGGCCGACGGACGCCAACGACGTTTAGGAACGGGTGAGGACGTCAGACACATGATGCGGTTCTACCCAGGTTCACGACCCTCCGAAGAAGGTAAAACCCTAGTCGTGCCAGAGTGACTATAGGTGGTCACTATACGGGGTGCTCCTTGAGCTGTTCGTGGGGAGGAAGATGGAGCTCTGTCGACCATGCTCCCTTTATGGTGTGTGTCAAGTGTTTGCTAGCGAGCCATGCCCTTTCTCTAGGGGCTCACACTCGGTTTTATAGTGCAACCAGGTAGTTACAATAATGGGGAAAAGAAGGGGCGGACCCCAGCCTCTCAACCTGATCGTGGGACCCGCCGATTGTCGGGTCACGTCTAGCGCGGGGCCCGGAGGTCATGCGCCACAGTGGCCAACATGCTCCGCCGTCAAGGAGTAGGTAGACGCACGCCTGCTACAGGGCCGGCTCACCCGGTCAGCCTCAACGGTGACCGGGGTTCGGTAGCCTTCCTCTACTCATGTCATGGAGGCATGTAGCCACACGGGGCATGTCAACGCGTTCTGTAGCCGCCCAGGCCTCTCATCGGGGTCTAGCCTTATCACCATACGTCAGTACGGGTGGATGGGACGGGCGCTGACCCGTCGACTGCCATTGGGGTGAGCCGAACTGGCGAGATGTCACGAGCAAGTAAGCGATGCGGCGGCCGGACGGGCCGCCAATTGCCAGTCGGCCCCCAAATGTCTTGGACTTGGGTTTCCTCCGCTTTGGCATACTGAGGGGTCATATCCCTATTGGTAGCCCCCGAAGCCGTTGGGGTCTGCAGGCCTCCAGACGAGGGGGCCAGCGGCTTCCCCCTAGAGATAAATGTCGCTGAAGTCGATGAGCCAGCTGGGCGCGGACGGGTGAAATGTGGAGCACGAGTGACCGACATGAAGAGCTGAGTGGTGGCCGGTCGGCCGCGCCCTGGCGCCTTGGGTCTCGCGACGCCGCTTCAGGTCAAGTGTCGACCGTCAGGCGCCACGTGTGGCCCGTTTAGGGGGACGGGCCCGCCACCATGCATGCGAGGGGACACCGTCGCAGGCCGAGCCCGCTAGGCCTTGACCCGCGAGCAGGATCTTGTGCGGGCGCGGGGCTTCAATTGGGGTTCCGCGCGCCTCGAGTTAGTGTGGGCGTGGGCGTAACTGATCCCACGCCCCAGGTCTTCCTAGCCGTTATAAGGGGAGGAGGAGGAGAGGTTGAGGCCAGAGGCACTCTTCTCCCGCTCCTCGCCTCCCACCTTGCGCCAGCGTCACGCCGCCCTTCATCTCGTCCTTCCTTCCTCCTCATGCCTGCAACGCTCACCGCCACCCCTCCTTTCTCCACATGCCCGTAGCGCTTCCTCTCGATGGACCCGCTGGGTGGCCGCGTCTCCATCTTCTTCTTTGTCGCGCCATCATCGACAAATGCGAAGATGGCCGTGTCGGTCGCCGATTCGTGGGAGGGCTCCGTGATCACGGACGAGCACATCGACTACCTTCAGTGGATGCACAAAATCGCATCGGAGGAGCGGGTGGATGCTCGCGCGCTCGGAAGGGAGCACATGCCTGCGCCGTGCACTAATGACCCACAAGTGTAGGGGATCTATCGTAGTCCTCTCGATAAGTAAGAGTGTCGAACCCAATGAGGAGTGGAAGGATCTGACAAGTGGTTTTCAGCAAGGAATTCTCTGCAAGCACTGAAATTATCGGTAACAAGTAGTTGTGTGACAAGATGATTCGCAGCTAGTGGCAAGTAACAACGGTAACAAAGGTGCAGCAAAGTGCCCCAATCCCTTTTGTAGCAAGGGACAAGCCAGGACGAACTCTTATAGGAGGTAAAGCGCTCCCGAGGACACATGGGCATTTCTGTCAAGCTAGGTTTCATCATGTTCATACGATTCGCGTTCGCTACTTTGATAGTTTGATATGTGGGTAGACCGGCGCTTGGGTACTGTCCTTACTTAGACAAGCATCCCACTTATGATTAACCCCTCTCGCAAGCATCCAGAACTACGAAAGAAGAATTAAGACAAAGTCTAACCATAGCATTAAACTAGTGGATCCAAATCAGCCCCTTACGAAGCAACGCATAAACTAGGGTTTAAGCTTCTGTCACTCTAGCAACCCATCATCTACTTACTACTTCTCAATGCCTTCCTCTAGGCCCAAATAATGGTGAAGTGTTATCTAGTCGACGTTCGCATAACACCACTAGAGGAGAAACAACATACAACACATCAAAATATCGAACGAATAGCAAATTCACATGACTACTTATAGCATGACTTATCCCATGTCCCGAGGAACAAAGTGACTACTCACAAAGCATAATAATATTCATGAACAGAGAGGTAATGAGTAGCATCAAAGATCTGAACATATAATCTTCCACCAAGTAATCCAACTAGCATCAACTACAAAGAGTAATTAACACTACTAGCAACCTTACAAGTACCAATCGGAGTCGCGAGACGGAGATTGGTTACAAGAGATGAACTAGGGTTTGGAGATGAGATGGTGTTGATGAAGATGCTGATGGTGACGAGTCCCCTCCGATGAGAGGAGTGTTGGTGATGACGATGGCGACGATTTCCCCCTCCGGGAGGGAAGTTTCCCCGGCAGGATCGTCCTGCCGGAGCTCTAGACTGGTTCTGCTCAAGTTCCGCCTCGTGGCGGCGGCGAATCCCCCGAAAAGCCTCCTCTTGATTTTTTTCTGGAACGAAACCCTTCTTGTAGCAAAAGAGGGGGCCAGAGGGCCAAGTGGGAGCCCACAAGCTGCCTAGGCGCGACCAGGGGGGAGGCCGCGCCAAGCAGACTTGTGGCTTCCTGCTGGCGCCCCTCTCGTACTTCTTCGGCCTAGTATTTTTTATAAATGTCCAAATAAATCCTCGTTGATTTTCACAGCTTTTGGAGTTGCGTAGAATAGTTATCTCAAACTTGCTTCTTTTTCAGGCTGGAATTCCACATGTAAACCTTGCAAAATAAGAGAGAAAAGGCATAAGTATTGTACCGTGAAGTGGAATAACAGCCCAAAAAGCGATAAATATCAACATGAAAGAATGATGCAAAATGGACGTATCAACTCCCCCAAGCTTAGACCTCGCTTGTCCTCAAGCGAAAACCGAGATCAATAAATATGCCCACATGTTTAGAGAGAGAGGTGTCGACAAAACAAGATACGAACATGCAAGCATCATGATCATAGTTAGAACAGCCATACCAACATATAATCTCTCATGCTAAAGTAATAATTCCTTCACAGAGTAAAGTATGGATCAAGAACCTTACCGAGAATTAACAACCGATAGCCTTTAGTCATTGAATCAATTGCAATTTATCATAACATCGGAAAGAGTCAAATAAGAGCTTGTAAAGAAAATCCACATACTCAATCATCCTTTTGTCTTCTACAATTGCTACAACTCACGTGGTACTCATGAGATCAAAGTTTCAGTCGAACACACAGAAAGATAGGGGCTTATAGTTTCGTCTCCCGACTATTTACCTCAAGGGTAATGTCAACAATAATAATTCATGAATACTTACTTCAAAGATGACATATGAATATAGATCTTTCCCTAGCATATGACGTTAGCCAAGATAAAGGCGAACTAAGGAATTGGTGTAGATCACCATGACTCTTTCAAGGGCAAAAAGTAAAGGTACGAGATAGGCCCTTCGCAGAGGGAAGCAGAGGTTGTCATGCACTTTTGAGGTTTGAATGTGTGTACTCTTAGTGTGAAGGAACGTCACTTTATATTGCCTCCTGTGATAAAGAACTTTATTATGCAGTCTATCGCTTTTATGTCTTCCTCATCACAGGTTCGTACAAAGCTTATTTTCGACATACTAATAGATCATACATATTAGGGAGCAATTTTTATTGCTTGGACCGATGGCAACTTACTTGAGGGATCTTATTTAATCCATAGGTAGGTATGGTGGACTCTCGTGGCAAAACTGGGTTGAAGGTTTATGGATGCACAAGTAGTATCTCTACTTAGTGTGGACGTTTTGGCTAATATGAGGTGGAAGCAATCGTCACATGCTAATGGATCTCTAATCATATAACATTGTTCGGAACCAAGCAAACATAATCCATTATGTTGTCTTCTTTGTCCAACATCTACTTCTAAGCATGTAATAGTTTAGTGAGTGTTCACAATCATAGATGGTGTCAAGGATGGTATATTTATATCTGAACCTCTCCTTCTTTATTACTTCATATTTATTTCAACAATGACCAAGGTCTATGTTTGTCCACCCTCAGCCAGTTTCAATCAACATTCTTTTTATATGTGATGGCATCACTTCCCATAAGATCATTACATGTTCTTTCATGCTTTTGTTCTTTTATCATTCTTTTGATCATGGCATGAGGCAAGGCCCTTAACTAAGACACTCTTTATTATATGACTCACGAACTCGAATACATCAGGGGTGACACAAAGCAAAACTCAAGCCTAAAACACTAAGGACTTTATTCTACTAGAGAAAGATAAAACCAAAAAGGAACAAACTAAAACAAAGGTAAAGGCAAAAGATGTGATGGTGATACGATGTCGGGGCAACTTCCCCAAGCTTGGAACCAGCCAAGGGGATTGCCCATACCCATGCTTAGTTGTCTTCCTTTGGAGGTGATGGTGGTGGAGTTGTTTTGTCATTTGATTCCAAGAGGGCCATCAATCTCTGATTTATACCATGGAGCTCTGTGATATGTTTCTCCAGCAAACAACTTCACGAGTGAGATAAGTATTGCGAACACGAGTTGTTTCACAAAACGTCAAGAGTTAAATCAAGGATGGAGATAGTAGGTGGAGGTAGGGTTGAAGGAAATCCACTTCTTCAACTTCTTCCTTGTTGAACACATATTGCACTTCGTCCCACGCGTGATTCTTCTCCTTAGTTATGCCCTTGGCTTCCGTGACTTCCACTCTTTTCAGATCAGCACCTACTTCTTCATAGACTCGGGGGAAATTGTTCTCCCCGACAGATTCTTGAGATGACATACTTTCTCTAAATCTGCAGGAGAAAACAGGCTCGAAACGAAAACAGAGAAAAATTTGCGTGATACAAGGGTCAGACCTTTCGGGAGAATATATAATGATTTTTTTCCGACAAGGAGTACTCCGCAAGAAAATGGAGTCTGGGAGGCACACGAGGTGGCCACAAGCCCCCCCAGGCGCGGCCAGGGGGGTGGCCCGCGCCTGGCAGGCTTGTCGCCTCCTCGTGCTTTTTTCCGGACTGCTTTAAATTTTTCTATTTTTTCAAAAATTCCAAAACGGAGGAAAATTCCTACTGGAAAAGTTTTGGAGTCTGTTTACTTACCGAATCACATACCTTTTCGTTTTCGGAGTCTGAAACAGGTTGATAAATATCCCTTATGTACTCCTCCGGAGTTATGGTATTGATAATATTGCTTTCAACATTTATGGGAGTACCTGAGATATAATGCTTGATTCTCTGCCCATTTACGACTCTCGGAAAATTACCTTTCGTGTTGTTGATCCTGATGGCACCGGAATGATATACTTCCTCAACAATGTAAGGACCTTCCCACTTGGAGTGAAGCTTGCCTGCAAAAAATCTTAAACGAGAATTATATAGCAAGACATAATCACCTACATTGAACTCACGCTTTTGTATCCTTTTTTCATGCCACAGCTTAACCTTTTCTTTGAACAACTTGGCATTTTCATATGCCTGAGTTCTCCATTCATCAAGCGAGCTAATGTCAAATAACCTCTTCTCACCAGCAAGTTTGAAAACAAAGTAGAGCTCTTTGATTGCCCAATAAGCCTTGTTCTCTAGCTCAAGAGGTAAATGACATGCTTTACCGTAAACCATTTTGTACGGAGACATGCCCATGGGATTCTTATAGGCAGTTCTATAAGCCCACAGTGCATCATCGAGCTTCTTAGACCAATTCTTTCTAGACCTGTTAACAGTCTTTTGCAGAATTAGTTTAATCTCTCTATTGCTTAGCTCTACTTGACCACTCGACTGAGGATGATAGGGAGACACAATTCTATGACTGACATCATACTTAGCAAGCGTTTTACGGAAAGCACCATGAATGAAATGTGAACCACCGTCGGTCATTAGATATCTAGGGACTCCAAATCTAGGGAAAATAACTTCTTTAAGCATCCTGATAGAGGTGTTGTGATCAGCACTACTAGTTGGGATAACTTCTACCCACTTAGTGATGTAATCAACAACAACTAGGATATGAGTATACCCGTTGGATTTTAGAAAAGATCCCATATAATCAAAGCCCCGAACATCAAAGGGTTCAATGACAAGTAAATAGTTCATAGTCATTTCCTAACGTTTACCGATATTACAAATTCTTTGACATTCGTCACAAGACAAGACAAACTTACGGGCACCCATGAAGAGAGTGGGCCAATAGAAACCTGATTGCAATACCTTGTGTGCAGTTTTATCTCCCGCATGGTGTCCTCCGTAAGCCTCGGAGTGACACTTTTGTAGGATCTGTCCCTGTTCATGTTCAGGTACACAACGTCTAATAACACCATCTACTCCTTCCTTATAAAGGTGAGGATCATCCCAAAAGTAATGTCTCAAATCAAAGAAGATTTTATTTCTTTTGCTGGTATGTGAAACTAGGTGGTATATATTTGGCAACGATATAATTTGCATAATCAGCATACCACGGTGCACTACGTGAAGCATTGACGACATTCAATTGCTCAAGAGGAAACCTATCATCAATAGGTTGTGGGTCATCAAGAACATTCTCCAACCTAGACAAGTTATCTGCTACTGGGTTATCAGCACCCTTTTTGTCGTCAACATGCAAATCAAATTCTTGTAGCAAGAGAACCCATCTGATAAGTCTAGGTTTAGCGTCTTTCTTTTCCATGAGGTACTTAATAGCAGCGTGATCGGTGTGAATAGTGATTTTGGAATCAACTATGTAAGATCTAAACTTTTCACATGCAAACACGACTGCTAAAAATTCCTTTTCAGTAGTAGCATAGTTTCTTTGGGCACTGTCTAGAGTTTTACTAGCATAGTGAATAACATTCAACTTCTTATCAACTCTTTGTCCTAGAACAACACCAACAGCATAATCACTAGCATCACACATGATTTCAAAAGGTAGGTTCCAATCAGGTGGTTGAACAATAGGCGCAGTTATCAAGGCCTTCTTAAGTATTTCGAAGGCTTCCTCACATTCATCGTCAAAAACAAAAGGAATATCTTTTTGCAAGAGATTGGTAAGAGGCCTAGAAATCTTAGAGAAGTCTTTAATAAACCTTCTATAGAAACCAGCATGATAGAGGAAACTTCTTATACCTTTGATATCTGTGGGGCATGGCATTTTCTCGATTGCATCAACCTTAGCTTTATCGACTTCAATGCCTTTTTCAGAAATTTTATGTCCTAAGACGATGCCTTCATTAACCATAAAGTGGCACTTCTCCCAATTCAAGACAAGGTTGGTGTCTTTACGTCTCTGCAAGACTCGATCAAGGTTGCTGAGGAAATCATCAAAAGAAGATCGGTAAACAGAGAAGTCATCCATGAAAACCTCAACAATCTTTTCACAAAAGTCAGAGAATATAGCCATCACACATCTTTGAAAGGTAACAGGTGCATTACATAAGCCAAAAGGCATACGTCTATAAGCAAAGGTACCGAAAGGGCAGGTGAAAGTGGTTTTCTCCTGAACAGATTGTGCAACTGGTATTTGGGAGAAACCAGAATAACCATCTAGAAAGCAGAAGTGTGTGTGTTTAGACAATGTTTCTAGCATTTGGTCGATAAAAAGCAAAGGGTAATGATCTTTCCTAGTGGCTTTATTCAATTTCCTAAAATCAATCACCATCCTATAGCCAATAATAATACTTTGTAGGATCAATCCTTCCTTATCATTAGGGACAACGGTAATACCTCCCTTCTTAGGGACGCAATGCACCGGACTCACCCAATCACTATGAGCAAAAGGATAGATAATACCTGCTTCCAGGAGCTTTAGTATTTCTTTTCTTACTACCTCTTTCATCTTAGGATTTAATCTCCGTTGATGATCAACAACTGGTTTGGAATCAGGATCGGTTTTAATCTTGTGCTGGCATAGAGTGGGACTAATGCCCTTAAGATCATCAAGAGTATATCCTATAGCAGCACGGTGCTTCCTCAGAGTTTTAGTAACTTCTTTTCTTCATGCTCTGAGAGGCTAGCACTAATAATAACAGGATATATCTCTTTTTCATCAAGATAAGCATACTTAAGAGTATCTGGCAACTGTTTAAGCTCGAATACAGGATCACCCTTTGCTGGGGGTGGATCTCCAAGATTTTCAACAGGCAAGTTATTCTTAAGGATAGGATATTGTTCTAAAACAACTCTATCTATCTCATCCCTGTCATCCATAAGCATATCATTTTCATGCTCAAGCAAGTATTGCTCTAAGGAATCAGTAGGAGGCACGACAATAGAAGCTAGGGTAATAGTTTCATCCTTACTAGGCAACTCTTTTTCATGAGGTTGTCTACCAAACTTGGAGAAACTGAACTCATGTGACACACCTTCAAAGCCAACAGTGACAGTTTGCTTCTCAGAGTCAATATGAGCATTGACGGTATTGAGGAAGGGTCTGCCAAATATGATGGGACAAAAGCTATCTTGCATGGTAGCAAGAACGAGGAAATCAGCAGGATACTTCATTTTACCACACAAGACTTGAACATCTCTTAGAATTCCCACAGGGTAGATAGTATATCTATTGGCAAGCTGGATAGTGACATCAATGGGTTCTATCTCGACAGGTGCAATCTTGTCTTTAATTTCATCATATAAGCATTGATGTATTGCACTAACACTAGCACCCACGTCACATAAACCATGATAACAATGATTTCCTATCTTAACATAAACAACAGGCGTACCAACAACAGGCCTATGTTTGTCTCTAGCATGAGGTTTAGCAATTCTAGCAGCATCTTCACATAAGTGAATATCATGGCCATCAACATTGTCGGACAGGAGATCTTTGATAATAGCAATGCTAGGTTCAACTCTAATTTGCTCAGGGGGTGTAGGTGTTCTAATGTAGCCTCTACGTATCACAGTTGAAGCTTTAGAATGATCCTTTATCCTAACAGGGAAAGGTGGTTTCTCAATGTAAGCACTAGGAACAATAGGATCATTATGGGCAATGACTTTCTCTTCAATTGGATTGGGTTTAACTACATTGACTTCTAAGGGAGGATGATATTTAAACCACTTCTATTTGGGGAGATTAATATAAGCAACAAATGATTCACACAGTGAAGCTACTATCTCAGGGTCAAGTCCATACTTAGCGCTAAAATCACAAAAAGTATTTGTTTCAACAAAGGATTTAACGCAATCAAACTTGAAATTCATACCTTACTCCTTACCTTCATCAAGCTACCAATATTCAGAGTTGCGTTTAATTATTTCCAATAAATTCCATTTGAAGTCAATATCTCTCTTCATAAAAGAACTGGTACAAGAAGTGTCAAGCATGGTGCGATCCTCATGAGAAAGCCGAGCATAGAAGTGTTGAATGATAATTTCTCTCGAGAGCTCATGGTTGGGGCATGAATATAACATTGATTTAAGCCTCCCCCAATCTTGAGCGATGCTTTCTCTGTCACGAGGCCAAAAAATATAAATATAATTCCGATCACGATGTACTAGATGCATAGGATAAAACTTTTGATGAAATTCCAATTTCAACCGATTGTAGTTCCATGATCCAGTATCATCACATAGCCTATACCATGTCAATGCCTTATCCCTCAAAGATAAGGGAAATACCTTCTTCTTGACCTCATCCTCGGGCAAACCTGCAAGCTTAAATAAACCACAAACTTCATCTACATAGATTAGATGCAAGTCGGGATGTGATGTTCCATCTTCTGTAAAAGGATTAGCCAGCAGTTTCTCAAGCATACCCGAAGGAAATTCATAGCAAATATTTTTAGTAGGTGCAGCAGGTTGAGGAGCAACTCTTTGTGCTTCCGCTCGAGGTGAAGATACCTCGAACAAGCCCCTCAAAGTATTAGTTTACATAGCAACAAGTGACTATAAATTTCAGCACACTATATAAATGTTTCCTTACCAAATTCCACTTACCAAAGGCGCTTCACTCCCCGGCAACGACGCCAAAAAAGAATCTTGATGACCCACAAGTGTAGGGGATCTATCGGAGTCCTTTCGATAAGTAAGAGTGTCGAACGCAACGAGGAGAAGAAGGATCTGAAAAGTGGTTTTCAGCAAGGTATTCTCTGCAAGCACTGAAATTATCGGTAACAAGTAGTTGTGCGACAAGATGATTCGCAACAAGTAGCAAGTTTTCATCATGTTCATATGATTCGCGTTCGCTACTTTGATAGTTTGATATGTGGGTGGACCGGCGCTTGGGTACTTCCCTTACTTAGACAAGCATCCCTCTTATGATTAACCCCTCTCGCAAGCATTCGCAACTACGAATGAAGAATTAAGACAAAGTCTAACCATAGCATGAAACTAGTGGATCCAAATCAGCCCCTTACGAAGCAACGCGTAAACTAGGGTTTAAGCTTCTGTCATTCTAGCAACCCATCATCTACTTACTACTTCCCAATCCCTTCCTCTAGTCCCAAATAATGGTGAAGTGTTATGTTGTCTACGTTCACATAACACCACTAGAGGAGAAACAACATACAACACATCAAAATATCGAACGAATACCAAATTAACATGACTACTTATAGCATGACTTATCCAATGTCCTTAGGAACAAAAGTGACTACTCACAAAGCATAATCATATTCATGACCAGAGAGGTAATGAGTAGCACCAAATATCTGAACGTATAATCTTCCACCAAGTAATCCAACTAGCATCAACTACAAAGAGTAATTAACACTACTAGCAACCTTAAAAGTACCAATCGGAGTCGCGAGATGGAGATTGGTTACAAGAGACGAACTAGGTTTTGGAGATGAGATGGTGCTGATGAAGATGTTGATGGCGACGAGTCCCCTCCGATAAGAGGAGTGTTGGTGATGACGACGTCCACAATTTCCCCATCCGGGAGGGAAGTTTCCCCGGCAAGATCGTCCTGCCGCAGCTCTAGATTGGTTCTGCTCAAGTTCCGCCTCGTGGCGGCGGCAAATCCTTCGAAAATCCTCCTCTTGATTTTTTTCTGGAATGAAACCCTTCTTGTAGCAAAATAGGGGGGCCAGAGGGCCAAGTGGGAGCCCACAAGCCCCCTAGGCGCGACCAGGGGGGAGGCCGCGCCTAGCAGGCTTGTGGCTTCCTCCTGGCGCCCCTTTGGTACTTCTTCGGCCCAATATTTTTTATAAATTCCAAAATAAATCCTCGTTGATTTTCACGGCTTTTGGAGTTGCACAGAATAAGTATCTCAATCTTACTCCTTTTTCACGCCAGAATTCCAGCTGCCGGCATTCTCCCTCTTCATGTAAACCTTGCAAAATAAGAGAGAAAGGCATAAGTATTGTACCGTGAAGTGTAATAACAGCCCCAAAAGTGATAAATATCAACATGAGAACATGATGCAAAATGGACGTATCACGCACCGGTGAATGAGTGGTGTTTGGTACACACTTTAACCTTAGCTTTGGTATGCCCGCCAGTCTCTTCCTATGACAGTTCCTCGAGTTTTACGGCCTCCAGATCTACCATCTCGAGCTGAAATCGAACTTGTACCTCGCGTGCTTCGCCACGCTGTGCGAATGTTGCTTTGGATTTTGACCTTTCTGTTCTCTCTTCCACGTTTTCTTCCATTTCCACATCGAGAAGAATGGCAACGTGTCGTACCCCTGTGGGGGCTTGGTGGTGTAATACCGGTGGAATGTGTTCTTCCCGCGCATGAAGCTGGTTGAATCCTTCAAAAAGTAGCAGCGGGTGTTCTTCTACGTACGGAGCGTCGGGGATGGGTGCAACTGGGTCAACGTGCCGATGTTCCTTGATGCGCCGCCGACCGATCCAACTAGCTCCTCGAGCCATGCGACAATGAAAACACCGGGATCCTGAGCCGGCTGCAACAGCTCAAGGTCGCGGAGGGGATGATGCCTGCGGATCTGTTAGAGGCCTTCATCTCCTGTCGGGTGTTGCTGTTGTAGGAGCGACCATACCGCATCTGGAACATGGGCTTCTGGAAGGACCAATATCGGTTGTCGATCATCGACCTAGTGCCGATAAAGATAGCCGCCAGCGTGAACGCCATCACCGTCTTCAAGCTCTGCGAGGAGGACTGGTGGTTCAGCAAGGAGTCGTTATGCCGTAACTTCCCCCGTTGAGGGTAAGTTTCAACACTTTAGTTTTCCTTTAATTTTCTGACATGTCGACTGACGCGTGACTGACCGCCCCTTTTAACCTTTTTAGCTGACAACTCACGCCGGATGGCCCGAACCCACAGAATCAGGTGGCTGACCACACGAACTCCGACTGCATCGATTACAAGACACACGGAGACGATTCCGATGCCTCCGGGGGCTCGAAGCTGCCGGAGGCACCGATCGGTGCCGTGACCGGGGGGTCTGGGGCAGCCGGTGAGTCCCGCCCTGATGTGATCTTGAAGGACTGTACGGATGATGACGATGATCACATGCGTATTATGAAAGTGTTGTCTGTCACAGTGGAGTTGTCCCAGCGCCGCCGACGAGGAAGGAGTGAGGAGCTACCGGCTGTGGCGTGAGCCGACAGGAGGACAGCCGCCCCCACCCACAAACGATGCAGGAACGGTGGAAGGACATAGGATCGATCGAGGCGTCGTCTGTCGACCCGGACATTAAGAAGGCGCAGTCGGCAATGCTACCACCACGCACCCGAACGTCGGTGCATAGGGTGCCGAGGCGCAACGGGCGTCTGCTCCCCCTCGTGTGTGGGTAAGGACTTTTGGTATTTGAGCTCGTGGTCTTTTCTTTCTTTTCCTGGTTCGCGTTGTTTGAGCTCATGCTTTTTTTCCTTTTTCCTGGCATCGAGGCCATTGATCTTCCGCCGCTGGCTCCATCGGGCCCTGCGGGTGAGGCGGCCGCGAAGTTGGTCGTGGAGCATGCCGCGACGGCGCGGCTCGAGAAAAAGCGTGTCGTCCAGCTTCGGTTGGCCAAGGTGGCGAGCGATGCCACGACGCCGGCGACCCCCGAGGCTTGTGCCCTAGAGGCCTTATCGGCCTACACGGAGCAGGGCTAGGAGCCGGCCATGGAGACGAAGGTGCCGCTGGCTACGGTGCCAGCGGTGGTGGAGGAGCAGGGGATGTTGAGCTCGACAACGGAGCCGTCTCGGTGGCCCAAGCCTAAGCCTAGGGGCGGCGATGATCGGGACCTGGTCATTTCATCGGTGTGGCCAAGTCGAGACACGTCGAGTGTTCGGCGGCGGGACTAGCCGGACGGGCCGGACGATGTCCGCCATGCTGAAGGACTGGGCGAAGTTGAATCGTGCCCCAGGAGCGTCTGGGGCAAGCGTGACGACTAGGGAGCAAGCTGTGATGCAAGTCGGCACGGTAGAGGTCATGGCGCGATACCATCAAGGGATGGCCGCCTTCACCCATTCAACGGTGATCAACTTCCAGCTGGTGGAGCAGGTCGTCCAGGTAGGAGACGCAAATTTCTTCTTTTTCGTTCCTTTGCCTTCTAGTGAGGGTGCGCCAGCGCATCCACTGGGTGTAGTCCCCAAGATTCAGGCCGGCCTCCAGGTAGGATCCGCAAATCTTCTCTTGTCTTGTTGTAATCTTGTCGTGTCGGTTGCTAACCGGCTTTTCAATGCAGAGGGGCCATCTCCGAGGTTGAGGCGGCGAAGCTGCACCACACGCTCGGGGACGTCCAAGGCAAGCGTGACGAGGTCACCGGCGATCGCGAACAGCTAGGGAAGGAGCTTGGGACCGAGAGGGTGGCAACAAAGCGGTTGAAGGCCGCCCACGCGGCACAGTCGGAGCGGCTCGCTGGGGCCCTCCAAATGGAGGTAGCAGCGAAGTAGGATGCGTCGACGACGTCGGCTTCGAGCGGGCAGGAGGTAGAGGCCCTCAACGCTGAGTTGGCTCGGCTCGGGAAGGAACTCCGTAGGGTGGAGGCAGCCAAGACAAGGGCGGGGCCAGAGGCGGTCAACAGGCTCAAGCTCTTCCACGAGGTAGACGAGGCTTTCTCTGGTAAGTGTCTTGGCTTTTTTCTTGGTTGCGATTGATCGGCAGCCGTGTTGGAAATATTCCCTAGAGGCAATAATAAAATAGTTATTATTATATTTGTTGTTTCAAGATAATCGTTTATTATCCATGCTATAATTGTATTGAATGAAAACATAAATGCATGTGTGGATATATAGACAAAACTATGTCCCTAGTATGCCTCTAGTTGACTAGCCAGTTGATCAAGTATGGTTAAAGTTTTCTGACCATATGCAAGTGTTGTCACTTGATGACTGGATCACATCATTGGGAGAATGATGTGATGGACAAGACCCAAACTATAAATGTAGCATGTGATCGTGTCATTTTGTTGCTATTGTTTTCTGCATGTCAAGTATTCATTCCTGTGACCATGAGATCATGTAACTCAATGACCACGAAGGAATACCTTGTGTGTATCAAACGTCACAACGTTACTGGGTGACTATAAAGGTGCTCTACAGGTATCTCCGAAGGTGTCCATTGAGTTAGCTTGGATCAAGACTGGGATTTGTCACTTCGTGTGATGGAGAGGTATCTTGGGGCCCACTCGGTAATACAACATCACATATAAGTCTTGCAAGCAATGTGAACTAAAGTGTTAGTCACAAGATCTTGTATTATGGAACGAGTAAACAGACTTGCCGCTAACGAGATTGCAATAGGTATAGTGATACCGACGATCAAATCTCGGGCAAGTAACATACCGAAGGACAAAGGGAATGGTATACGGGATTATATGAATCCTTGGCACAAAGGTTCAACCGATAAGATCTTCGTAGAATATGTAGGATCCAATATGGACATCCAGGTCCCGCTGTTGGATATTGACCGGGGAGTGTCTCAGGTCATGTCTGCATAGTTCTCGAACCCGCAGGGTCTGCACACTTAAGGTTCGGTGACATTTCGGTATAGTTGAGTTATAGGTGTTGGTTACCGAAGGTTTGTTCAGAGTCCCGGATGAGATCACATACGTCACGAGGGTTTCCGAAATGGTCTAGAAATGAAGATTTATATATAGGGTTGTTTCATTTGGCCTACGGAAAGATTTCGGGCATTACCGGCAGTGTACCGGGAGTGAAGAATGGGTTCCGGGTTATTACCAGGAGGGCGCCACCCTCCCGGGAGAGAACCTAATAGCCCATGGGTGGCGCAAAGTGGACTATTTCGGCTAATGTAAAATCAAAGGAGAAAAAAGAGGGAGGTTGGAAGGAAGGAAGGGACTCCTCCTTCCCCAAACCGAATTGGAGTTGGAGTCCCTCCTCTCCCACTTAGTGAGACGCCCTAGGTGCTGCCTTGAGTCCCAAGGCTAGCCCCTCCCCTCCTCCTATATATACTAGTGGTTTTAGGGTTTTTGAGACACAACTTTGCCACGTGCAACACTAAACCTCTACTTCGTAGTTCTTCCTCTAGATCGGTTTTCTGCGGAGCTCGGGCGGAGCCCTGCAGGAATAGATCATCACCATCACCGGTGCACCGTCATGCTACCGGAGAACTCATTGCTACTGCGACAACAGACCATCCCTGGTAACGGCTCCAGGAATCGTGCTGCTACGGCTACGCTTATAGGGACTTCCTTGGCAAATATGCAAAGGTTTTCCCCGCGGCCTTGGAGCCTTGCGTTGGTGTTCCCTTGAAGAGGAAAGGGTGATGTAGCACAGCGGCTGTAAGTATTTCCCTTAGTTTAAGAACCAAGGTATCGATCTAGTGGGAAGATCGCGTCAAGTCACAAGTACCTGCACAAACACAAAGAGCTTGCACCCAACGCTATGAAGGGGTTGTCAATCCCTTATAGATTGTTTGCAAAGTGAGAACTGAAAGCAAAAAGAAAAACAAAGCAAAGTAAAAGTGAAAGTGGAGACGATAGTTGTGAATAGACCTGGGGGCCGTAGTGTTCACTAGTGGCTTGTCTCATGAAACCAAGTAGACGGTGGGTGAACGAATTACTGTCGAGCAATTGATAGAACCGCGCAAAGTTGTGACGTTATCTATGGCAATGATTATATCTATAGGCATCACGTTCAAAACAAGTAGACCGATACTTTCTGCATCTACTACTATTACTCCACACGTCGACCGCTATCCAGCATGCATCTAGTGTATTAAGTCCAAAAGAACAGAGTAACGCCTTAAGCAAGATGACATGATGTAGATGAACAATCTCAAATCTATGATGAAAGCCCATCTTGTTACCCTTGATGGCAACAACACGATGCGTGCCTTGCTGCCCCTTCTGTCACTAGGAAAGGTCACCGCACGGTATGAACCCAAAACCAAGCACTTCTCCCATTGCAATAATCATAGATCTAGCAGGCCAAACAAAACCGAAGACTTGGAGAGACTTACAAGGATATCAAATCATGCATATAAGAAATCAACAAAGACTCAAATATAATTCATAGATAATCTGATCACAAATCCACAATTCATCGGATCTCGACAAACACACCGCCAAAGAGGATTACATCGGATAGATCTCCATGAAGATCATGGAGAACTTTGTATTGAAGATATAAGAGAGAGAAGAAGCCATCTAGCTACTAACTACGGACCCGTGGGTCCGAAGTGGACTACTCACGAGTCATTCGAGAGGCAGTGATGTTGATGTAGAAGCCCTCCAACTCCAAAGTCCCCTCCGGCAGGGCACTGGGAAGGGTCTCCAGATGAGATCTCGCGGAAACGGAAGCTTGCGGCGGCGGAAAAGTGTTTTCATGGATGCCCTGATTTTTTCTGGGATTTTAGGGAATATATAGGCGAAAGAGCTAGGGTAGGGGAGCTTGCGGCGGTTTGTAGGCTCCGTGTGGCTCTCCTGCCTTGGCCCTCAAGTCCCCCGATCTTCTTCTGTTCCGGAAAAAAATTATTTTGGGGATTTTATTCCGTTTGGACTCCGTTCCTAAATCAGATATGAAAAGAGTCAAAAACACAGAAAAAACAGGAACTGGCACTTGGCACTGAATTAATAAGTTAGTCCCAAAAAAGATATAGAAGGTATATAAAACATCCAAAGTTGACAAGATAACAACATCAAACCATCAAAAATTATAGATACGTTTGAGACGTATCAAGCATCCCCAAGCTTAACTCCTGCTCGTCCTCGAGTAGGGAAGTGATAAAGAATGAATTTTTGATGCTTTCATGCTACCTAGCATAGATGTCCTTTGTAACTCCTCTTATGTGACATGAATGTTCAGATCCATCAGATTCAAAACAATAGTTTGCTATTGATGTGGAGACAATAGTACTTCAAGCAAACTAGAAAGGTAATGATGAACTTTCAAAATAACAAGGCCAAAAGAAAGTTACCCCTACAAAATCATATAGTCTCGCTATGCTCTATCATCCTTGCACAACGAATTTAAATCATGCGCAACCTCGGTATTGGCCAAGTAATTGTTTTCACACTTTCACTTTCTCAGACTTTTTTTAACTCTCACGCAATACATGAGCGTGAGCCATGGTTTTAGCACTATAGGTGGAATGGAGTGTGGTGGAGGTTGCAAGACAAACAAGGAAAAGATGGTCACATTAACTAGGCATATCAATGAGCTATGGAGATGCTCATCAATAGATATCAATGTGAATGAGTAGGGATTGCCATACAAATGATGCACTAGAGCTAAGAGTATGTGAAAGCTCTTAAAGAAAACTAGTGGGTGTGCATCCAACTTGCTTGCTCACGAAGACCTAAGGCAATTTTGAGGAAGCCTATCATTGGAATATACAAGCCAGGTTATATAATGAAAATTTTCCACTAGCTATATGGTGGTGACAAAACGAGAGACTCTCAATCATGAAGATCATGGTGCTTAATAAGCACAAGTGTGGAAGGATAGTAGCATTGTCCCTTCTCTCTTTTTCTCTCATTGTTTTTTTGGTGGGCTCTTTGGCCTCTCTTTTTTTGGTGGGCATCTTTGGCCTCTTTTTGTAAATGGGCTTCGCTGGCCTCTTTTATTTCCTCACATGGGACAATGCTCCATCAATGATGATCATCACACTTACAACTCAAAACTTAGAGCAATGATGACTCTATATGGAATGCCTTCGGTAGTGTACCGTGACAATGATCTAGCATGGCATAGACATCAATGGAAATATCATGCTAGCTATCTTACGATCATGCAATGCAATGTAGAAGTTGTGGCACATGTCATGGTGGTAGTTGCATGGCAATATATCTCAGAATAGCTTTGAAAAAGCCATAGTAGGTAGGTATGTTGGCTGTTTTGAGGGAGGCTAATGGTGGGTTTTGTGTACCGGCGAAAGTTGCATGACATAAAGAAGATAATGATGGTGGAAGGTGAAAGTGCATCTAAACCATGGACTCAACATTAGTCATGAAGAACTCATATACTTGTTGCAAAAGTTTTAGTAGTAATCGAAACAAAGCATTCAACGCATACTCCTAGGGGAAGGGTTGGTAGGTATAAACCATCGCGCGATCCCAACCGCCACATAAAGGATGACAATCAACAGACTAATCATGCTCACACTTCATCACATAGCGGTTCACCATATGTGCATGCTACGGGAATCACTAACTTCAACACAAGTATTTTTAGATCCACAACACCTTACTAGCATAACTTCAATATTACCACAACCACAACTCAAAACTAATTGAGATAAATCAAACTTCTCTAACTACTCAATGCACATGAAGGCGGAAGTTTTCATATCCCTTTGGATAACTACCCCTTTCGAGATTACTTTCATAGCATAAGCCAACTACCAAGCCACGCACCCCTGTGCTCTAAAAGATATAAGTGAAGCACATAGAGCAAAATCAACTAGCTCAAAAGATATAAGTGAGGCACATGTGAGCTGAATTGTCTAACCAAAGGATATAAGTGAAGCTCGACAAAATCACGGTGAGTGCATGTCTCTCTCTCTAGGTGTGCAGCAAGGAAGATTGTGACACAAAAAAAATAAAAGACTCCTACGATACAAGACGCTCCAAGAAAAACACATAACATGAGGTGAATAAAAATATAGCCCCAAGTAACGTTACCAATGGATTGCAGACGAAAGAGGGGATGCCTTCCCGGGGCATCCCCAAGCTTAGGCTTTTACGGCATCCTTGAATCAACTTGGGGTGCCTTGGGCATCCCCAAGCTTGTGCTCTTGCCACTCTTTATCTCTTTGTCCATAAGAACTTCACCCAAAACTTGAAAACTTCACAACACGAAACTTAAACAGAAACTCGTGATAACATTAGTATAAGAAAGCAAACCACCACTTCCTTAGGTACTATAGCAAACTTAAATTCTGCTTATGTTGATGTTGGGTTACTGTATTTTCAATCTTCCATGGCTAATACCCCGTGATACTATCCATAGTTTCATCAAAATAAGCAACCAACTCAACAAAAACAGAATCTGTTAACAGTAGACCAGTTTGTAGCAATCTGTATACTTCGTATACTTCTGTTAATTCAAAAACTCTGAAAAATTACGACGGTCTGAAGAATTTTCGTAGCAATAAGGAGCAAAAAGAATCAACTCAAAAGCTCTTACAGAAAAAAATGAAATTTCTTTTCGTGAGCAGAAAGTTTTTGTCTTTTCTAGCATGACCAAACGATCATCCCCAAGACTAATCATAACGGTTTTACTTGGCACAAACACAAAAAGAAACACAAAAAGCACAATCGTAACAGAATTATGAAAGTGTGAAAACACAAAACAGAAAGAAAAGGGTAGATTCGTTGGGTTGCCTCCCAACAAGCGCTATTGTTTAACGCCCTTAGCTAGGCATTCAATGATGCTCTCACAAAAGACAAGAATTGAAGCACAACGAGAGCATCCTAAAGCATGTGAAAATCACATCTAAGTCTAACATACTTCCTATGCATAGGCATTTTATAGGAAAACAAATTGTCAAGACAACCAATAGCTGCCATATGCAAGGAAGAAGAAAGAGACAAGAGCAATCTCAACATCACGAGAGGTGATTTGGTAACATGAAAGTTTCTACCACAATATTTTCCTCTCTCATAGCAATTACATGTGGGATCATAATCAAATTCAACAATATAGCTATCACAAAGAATATTATTTTCATGATCCACATGCATGCAAAGTTGACGCTCTTCAAAAATAGTGGGATTATCATCAACTAAAGTCATGACTTCTCCAATCCCACTTTCAATATTATTGCAAATATCATACTCATCATGAGGTTTGAACAAATTTTCAAGATCATAAGAAAGATCATCACCCCAATCACAATCATTGCAACAAGTAGTGGACATAGCAAAACTAGCATCCCCAAGCTTAGGGTTTTGCATATTTTTACCACGATTGTCACTAATAGGATTTATAGTGAAACCATTGCAATCATGCTTTTTATTCAAGGAGCTCTCGTGAATCTCTTCCTGAATTTCTTCATCACGATTTTCAGATTCACGCATCTCAAGCAAAACTCCATAAAGAAAGTCAAGTGCACTCAACTCACTAGCAATTGGTTCCACATAAGTGGATCTCTTAAAGGGATTAGCAAGTGGGTGAGGATCCATATCAATGGATTTTTAGCAAGCAAACATGCAAGCTAAAAGAAGGCACATGGTAACACAAGCAAACAGAAAGTGAGCGGAAGAAGGGCGAACGGAAAAAGGCAAATGAAAACGGCAAAGGAGAAAGGCAAAAAGGCAAATGAAAACGGCAAATGTAAAGTGGGGGAGAGGAAAACGAGAGGCAACTCGCAAAAAAGGTAAATGCAAGAGATGAGTTTGTGACACCTACTTGGATAGATCTTGACTTGATCTCTGCTCCCCGCGCTAGAAATCGACACGTTAAAGAGAGACTATTCTTGACTTGATCCTCCCCGGCAACGGCGCCAGAAACCCTTCTGCTACTACGACAACAGACCTTCCCTCGTAACGGCGCCAGGAATCCTGCTACTACGGCTATGCCTATAGGGACTTCCTTGGAAAATATGCAAAGGTTTCCCCGCGGCCTTGGAGCCTTGCGTTGGTGTTCCCTTGAAGAGGAAAGGGTGATGTAGCACAGCGGCGGTAAGTTTTCCCTCAGTTTGAGAACCAAGGTATCGATCAAGTGGGAGGATCGCGTCAAGTCACAAGTACCTGCACAAACACAAAGATCTTGCACCCAACGCTATGAAGGGGTTGTCGATCCCTTATAGATTGTTTGCAAAGTGAGAAATGAAAGCAAAAAGGAAAACAAAGCAAAGTAAAAGTGAAAGTGGAGACGATAGTTGTGAATAGACCAGGGGGGCGTAGTGTTCACTAGTGGCTTCTCTCATGAAAGCAAGTAGACGGTGGGTGAACGAATTACTGTCGAGCAATTGATAGAACCGCGCAAAGTCGTAACGCTATATATGGCAATGATTATGTCTATAGGCATCACGTCCAAAACAAGTAGACCGATACTTTCTGCATCTACTACTATTACTCCACACGTCGACCGCTATCCAGCATGCATCTAGTGTATTAAGTCCAAAAGAACAGAGTAACGTCTTAAGCAAGATGACATGATGTAGATGAACAATCTCAAATCTATGATGAAAGCCCATCTTGTTACCCTTGATGGCAACAACACGATGCGTGCCTTGCTGCCCCTTCTGTCACTTGGAAAGGTCACCGCACAGTATGAACCCAAAACCAAGCACTTCTCCCATTGCAAGAATCATAGATCTAGTTGGCCAAACAAAACCCAAGACTCGGAGAGACTTACAAGGATATCTAATCATGCATATAAGAAATCAGCAAAGACTCAAATATAATTCATAGATAATCTGATCACAAATCCACAATTCATCGGATCTCGACAAACACACCGCCAAAGAGGATTACATCGGATAGATCTCCATGAAGATCATGGAGAACTTTGTATTGAAGATCCAAGAGAGAGAAGAAGCCATCTAGCTACTAACTACGGACCCGTAGGTCTGAAGTGGACTACTCACGAGTCATTGGAGGGGCGATGATGTTGATGTAGACGCCATCCAACTCCAAAGTCCCCTCCGGTAGGGCACCGGGAAGGGTCTCCAGATGAGATCTCGCGGAAATGGAAGCTTGCGGCGACGGAAAAGTGTTTTCGTGGATGCCCTGATTTTTTCTGGGATTTTAGGGAATATATAGGCGAAAGAGCTAGGGCAGGGGAGCTCCAGGGGCACAAGCGTGGTAGCCACCGACCCACCTGGTGGCGGCTACAGGGCTTGTGGACTCCCTGTGGCTCTCCTGCCTTGGCCCTCAAGTCCCCCGATCTTCTTTTGTTCTGGAAAAATTTATTTTGGGGATTTTATTCCGTTTGGACTCCGTTCGAAAATCAGATCTGAAAACAGTCAAAAACACAAAAAAAACAGGAACTGGCACTTGGCACTGAATTAATAAGTTAGTCCCAAAAAAGATATAAAAGGTATATAAAACATCCAAAGTTGACAAGATAACAACATGAAACCATCAAAAATTATAGATACGTTTGAGACGTATCACTCATCTACTTCCCCGTCTCTCTTTTCGGATCAAGAAGGCGGAGATCGTCATCAAGGTGTACGTGTGCTGAACGCGGAGGTGCCGTCCGTTTGGTGCTAGATCGGGACGGATCATGGGACGACAATGATTTGAATCACGAAGTTGTTCCACTACATCAACCGTGTTTCTTAACGCTTCTCGCTCAGTGATCTACAAGGGTATGTGGATCTGATCTCCCTCTCGTAGATGAACATCACCATGATAGGTCTTCGTGTGCGTAAGAATTTTTTTGTTTCCCATGCAACGTTCCCCAACAGTGGTATCAGAGCTAGGTTCGTGCGTGGATGTAATCTCGAGTAGAACACAAAAGTTTTTGTGGGCATTGATGTTCGATTTGTGCCCTCCTTAGTCTTTTCTCGATTCTGCGGTATTGTTGGATTGAAGCGGCGCGGACCATCATTACTCGTACGCGTACGGGAGACAGGTTTCATTGACTAACATGCAACTTGTTGCATAAAGATGACTGGTGGGTGTGTGCTTCTTCAACTTTAGTTGAATTGGATTTGATCGAGGCGGTCCTTGGAGAGAGGTTAAATAACAATTTGCACATATCCGTTTTGGTTTTGCGTAAGTAAGATGTGATCGTACTAGATGCACATAACAGCACGCAAAACATGCAACAACAAATTAGAGGACGTATAACTTGTTTTTGCAGGGTATGCATGTGATGTGATATGGCCAAAGACATGATGTGATATATTGGATGTATGAGATGATCATGTTGTAATAGTTAAATATCGACTTGCACGTCGATGCTACGGCAACCGACAGGAGCCATAGGGTTGTCTTTAAACTAATGTTTGTCTTTGCAGATGTGTTTACTATATTGAACGCTTGGCAAGCACGTAAGGAGGACTACTCAGTAGTTCAATGTGCAGTCTTGTATGGCTTAGAACCGGGACTTCAACGACACTTTGAACGTCATGGAGCATATGAGATGTTCCAGGAGTTGAAGTTTATCTTTCAGAAGAATGCCCGGATCGAGAGGTATGAGACCTCTGATAAATTCTATGCTTGCAAAATGGAGGAGTATTCGTGTGTCACTCAACATGTGCTCAAAAAGTCTGGGTACTCAAACTGTCTAGCACAGCTGGGGATTGAACTCCCGCAAGAGGCTATCACTGACAAAATTCTTCAATCACTGCCACCTAGCTACAAGAGCTTTGTGTTGAACTATAACATGCAAGGGATGAATAAGTCACCCGGCGAGTTATTCGCGATGCTGAAAGTCACAGAGTCAGAACTCCGGAAAGAACATCAAGTGTTGATGGTGAATAAGACCACTGGTTTCAAGAAAAGCGGCAAAGGCAAGAAGGGTAACTCCAAGAAGAGCGGCAAAGCTATTGCCCCTCCGGTGAAGAAACCCAAGGCTGGACCTAAGCCGAAAACTGAGTGCTATTATTGCAAGGGGATGGGTCACTAGAAGCGCAACTACCCCAAGTATTTGGCTGATAAGAAGGCTGCCAACACCACACCACGTATATGTGATATACATGTTATTGATGTGTACCTAACCAACTCTCGTAGTAGTGCGTGGGTATTTGATACCGGTTATGTTGCTCATATTTGCAACTCGAAGCAGGAACTGCAGAATAAACGAAGGTTGGCAAAGGATGAAGTGACAATGCGCGTGGGAAATGGTTCCAAGGTTGATGCAATCGCCATCGGTACGGTCTCACTTCAGTTACCATCGGGATTAGTTATGAATTTAAATAATTGTTATTTAGTGTGTGCGTTAAGAATATCTGGATCTTCTTTATTGCGAGACGGTTACTCATTTAAGTTAGAGAATAATGGTTGTTCTATTTTTATGAGTAATATGTTTTATGGTCATGCACCCAATGTGAGGGGTTTGTTCATATTAAATCTTGATTGTGATGACACACATACCCATAACATTGAGACCAAAAGATGTAGAGTTAACAATGATAGCACCACCTTTTTGTGGCACTGCCGTTTAGGTCATATTGGTGTAAAGCGCATGAAGAAACTCCATGCTGATGGACTTTTGGAGTCACTTGATTTTGAATCACTTGACACGTGCGAACCATGCCTCATGGTCAAGATGACTAAGACTCCGTTCTCCGGAACAATGGAGCGTGCAAGTGGCTTGTTGGAGATCATAAATACTGATGTGTGCGGTCCAATGAGTGTGGAGGCGCGCGGCGGATATCATTATTTTCTCACCTTCACTGATGATTTGAGTAGGTATGGATATATCTACTTTATGAATCACAAGTATGAAACATTTGAAAAGTTCAAGCAATTTCAGAGTGAAGTTGAAAATCATCGTAGCAAGAAGATTAAGTTCCTACGATCTGATCGAGGGGGCGAATATCTGAGTTTCGAGTTTGGTGCTCACTTAAGACAATGTGGAATTGTTTCACGGTTGACACCGCCTGGAACACCACAGCGTAATGGTGTGTACGAACATCGTAATCGTACTTTATTAGATATGGTGCGATCTATGATGTCTCTTACCGATTTGCCGTTATCGTTTTGGGGCTATACATTAGAGAAAGATGTGTTCACTTTAAATAGGGCACCACCATCAAAATCCGTTGAGACGACACCACATGAGCCATGGTATGGCAAGAAGCCGCAGTTGTCGTTTCTTAAAGTTTGGGGATGCGATGCTTATGTCAAAAAGCTTCAGCCTGAAAAGGTCGAACCCAAAGCGGAAAAGTGTGTCTTCATAGGTTACCCAAAAGAGACAGTTGGGTACTCCTTCTATCTCAGATCCGAGGGCAAAGTGTTTGTTGCTAAGAATGGAGCTTTTCTTGAGAAAGAGTTTCTCTCGAAAGAATTGAGTGGGAGGAAGATAGAACTTGATGAGGTTTTGGAACCTCTGCTCCCTCTAGATGGTGGTGCAGAGCAGAGGGAAATCTCTGTCGAAGCAACACTGGTTGAGGAGGAAGTTAATGATGATGATCATGAAGCTTCGGATCAAGTTACTATCGGACCTCACAGGTCGAGAAGATCACGTACTGCTCCTCAGTGGTACGACAATCCTGTCTTATCTATCATGTTGTTAGACAACAATGAGCCTGCGAATTATGAAAAAGCAATGGTGGGCCCGGATTCCAACAAATGGTTAGAGGCCATGAAGTCCGAGATAGGATCTATGCATGAAAACAAAGTGTGGACTTTGGAAGTATTACCTGAAGGTCGCAAGGCTATTCAGAACAAATAGATCTTTAAGAAGAAGATGGACGCGGACGGTAATGTGACCGTTTATAAAGCTCGACTTGTGGCAAAGTGTTTTTCAAAAGTTCAAGGAGTTGACTACGATGAGACATTCTCACCGGTAGCAATGCTTAAGTCTGTCCGAATCATGTTAGCAATAGCTGCATTTTTCGATTATGAAATCTGGCAAATGGATGTCAAAACAGCGTTCCTTAATGGTTTTCTTAAAGAAGAGTTGTATATGACGCAACCCGAAGGTTTTGTCGATACAAAGAATGCTAACAAAGTATGTAAGCTCCACCGACCCATTTATGGACTGGTGCAAGCATCTCGGAGTTGGAATAAGCGCTTTCACGAGGTGATCAAGGCGTTTGGGTTTATACAAGTTGTTGGAGAATCTTGTATATACAAGAAAGTGAGTGGGATCTTTGTAGCATTTCTAATATTATATGTGGATGACATATTGCTGATTGGAAACAATGTGGAGTTTTTAGAGAGCGTAAAGGATTACTTGAACAAATGTTTTTCAATGAAATACCTAGGAAGGAACTCCGTAGGGTGGAGGCAGCCAAGACAAGGGCGGGGTGAGAGGCGGTCAACACGCTCAAGCTCTTCCACGAGGTAGACGAGGCTCTCTCCGGTAAGTGTCTTGGCTTTTTCTTGGTTGCGATTGATCGGCAGCCGTGTTGGAGATATGCCCTAGAGTCAATAATAAAATAGTTATTATTATATTTCCTGTTTCAAGATAATTGTTTATTATCCATGCTATAATTATATTGAATGAAAACATAAATGCATGTGTGGATATGTAGACAAAACTATGTCCCTAGTATGCCTCTAGTTGACTAGCCAGTTGATCAAGGATGGTTAAAGTTTTCTGACCATATGCAAGTGTTGTCACTTGATGACTGGGTCACCTCATTGGGAGAATAATGTGATGGACAAGACCCAAACTACAAACGTAGCATGTGATCGTGTCATTTTGTTGCTATTGTTTTCTGCGTGTCAAGTATATTCATTCCTGTGACCATGAGATCATGTAACTCAGTGACACCGGAGGAATACCTTGTGTGTATCAAACGTCGCAACGTCACTGGGTGACTATAAAGGTGCTCTACAGGTATCTCCGAAGGTGTCCGTTGAGTTAGCTTGGATCAAGAATGGGATTTGTCACTCCGTGTGATGGAGAGGTATCCCAGGGCCCACTCGGTAATACACCATCACATATAAGCCTTGCAAGCAATGTGAACTAAAGTGTTAGTCACGGGATCTTGTATTGCGGAACGAGTAAAGAGACTTGCCGGTAACGAGATTGAAATAGGTATAGGGATACCGACGATCGAATCTCGGGCAAGTAACATACCGAAGGACAAAGGGAATGGTATACGGGATTATATGAATTCTTCGCACAGAGGTTCAACCGATAAGATCTTCCTAGAATATTTAGGATCCAATATGGACATCCAGGTCCCGCTGTTGGATATTGACCGGGGAGTGTCTCGGGTCATGTCTGCATAGTTCTTGAACCCGCAGGGTCTGCACACTTAAGGTTCGGTGACGTTTCGGTATAATTGAGATATAGGTGCTGGTGACCGAAGGTTTGTTCGGAGTCCCGGATGAGATTACAGTTGTCACGAGGGTTTCGAGAATGGTCCGTAAACGAAGATTGATATATAGGATTGTTTCATTTGGCCTTCAGAAAGATTTCGGGCATTACCGGAGTGTACCGGGAGTGACGAATGGGTTCCGGGTTTTTACCGGGACGGGGCCACCCGCGCGGGAGAGAACCTAATAGCCCATTGGTGACGCACCAGCCCTTTGTGGGCTGGTGAGGCCAGCCCAAGTGGACTATTTTGGCTAAGGGAAAATCAAAGGAGAAAAAAAGAGGGAGGTGGGAAGGAAGGAAGGGACTCCTCCTTCCGCAAACCGAATTGGAGTTGGAGTCCCTCCTCTCCCACTTCGGCCGACGCCCTAGGGGATCCCTTGAGTTTTTAGGGTTTTTGAGACAGAACTTTGCCACGTGCAACCCTAAACCTCTACTTCGTAGTTCTTCCTCTAGATCGGTTTTTTGCGGAGCTCGGGCGGAGCCCTGCAGGAATAGATCATCACCATCACCAGCGCGCCGTCACGCTGCCGGAGAACTCATCTACTTCCCGTCTATCTTGCTGGATCAAGAAGGCGGAGATCGTCATCGAGTTGTACGTGTGCTGAACGTGGAGGCGCCGTCCGTTCGGTGCTAGATCGGGACGGATCGTTTGACGACGGTGATTTGAATCACGAAGATGATCCACTACATTAACCGCGTTTATTAACGCTTCCCGCTTAGCGATCTACAAGGGTATGTGGATCCGATCTCCCTCTCGTAGATGAACATCACCATGATAGGTCTTCGTGTGCGTATGATTTTTTTTGTTTCCCATGCAACGTTCCCCAACAAGCCGGGCGCCAACCTATAGCGAGTGCCGGCCATTGCCTTGCTTGTCCTGTGTTTTAGTGTTTTTGTTGGTCCGACTCATTTCCTGGAGACCCAGCCGTGGGCGGAGTAAACCGTCGCGTAGCGCCAGGAGGAACTACGTTGGGACGGGGGCGAGGTGGACGAGAGCGTCAGCTAGGCAATGGAGGAGGTGGCCCTTGCGTGCAAGGTCCGACTGACCCATACGCACGCGGTCCTTGGGTGGCTCCAAACGGCAGGTGATGGCCTCATCAAGGCTCTCTAACCAGACGGAGTGTGTGAATATTTTTAGTTGCTCCACTAGGTGTGTGAATTTTTTAGTTGCTCTAGTAGGTTTCGGTAATATATTTAGATGTCGAATACTGAAATGTGCCGATATTTTTAGTTGGTCGAGTAATATCCTATAACATATTTAGATGTTAAATATTTAGGTCTGTTGATATTTAGTTGGTTCGGTAATTTTTTGACATGTATTCGATTCCTCCACCAGGACCCATCCAAGATAAACACTATGACCACGACGGGTCCGAGATTCCTCCTCGTAACATTAGGCCACCCCAGAAGTTGTGATGGAGTATGCCTAGCACACTGCGTGTGTTGGAAATATGCCCTACAAACAATAATAAATTGGTTATTGTTAAATTTCCTTATTTATGATAACCATTTATTATCCATGCTATAAGTGTATTGATTGGAACTTAAGTATATGTGTGGATATATGGACAACATAGTGTCCCTAGTAAAGCTTCTACTCGACTAGCTCATTGATCAAAGATGGTTAAGGTTTGCTAGCCATAAACATGAGTTAGTATTTGATAACGGATCACATCATTAAAAAATGATGTGATGGACAAGACCCAAACCGTAAGCATAGCGTTTGATCTTCTAACAAATTCACTTGCTACTCGTGTACATTACATAGGTAACTAGTGGTCAAATTAAGATGGATAATTTGCTGATTTATGCATGTAACGTGCTTTGTTGGCCTGCAAAATCCTTGGATGGTATGCATGCACGGGGTGTTGACTTGTTAGTATCATGCATAATTTCTCCCAAAAGAACATCATGCCCCGGATTCCCTCCCCCAGCCGGCGCCGCCGGAGCATGCAGTGGCGGTCGCACCCGGTCGACGAAGGCTGCGGGTGCTGGCTAGGCCCCCTCAATGGTCTCCCTTCGCACGGAGCGGGACGTCGTGTGGGGCAGCCATGGAGGTGGGGTGGCCGGCGGCGTGTTTCGCGGGAAGGTGGGGTGTGAGAGCCACTCGAGCAGAGCGGGGAGCGTGGAGGGAAGGTGGATTCTGGCAACGTGTGTTGCAGGGTGGTGGACGAGGTTGGTGCACAGGTTCTGCTCGTGACGGCGGCGCGAGCCCAGACATGGAGGCGGCGGCGCCAAGGAGGTCGTGCCACGAAGGATACCGGCGGGCAGCGGGCGGTCGTTTGCCTGCGTGCAAGGGGCGCCCGTTGCTGCCTCGGGAGAGCTGGCGCTCGGGAGTGCTCGGAGGTGCTGTTCAGATCCGATCTGGTGGCAGTCCCCTGGTAGGTGAAGGCCGATGCGGTGAATCCGGCCATTGCACGACATGGTTGTTTGCGGCTGCTCCTCGCTCGTTGTTGTTGGTGGCCTGGGTCGCACTCTCTCGCAAAGTGCAGGTCGAGAGATCAATTGATGCACAACATCGACGACAATTAGTTATGGTGACTGCGGTGTGAGCCATCTTGAACAATGCTGCCCGAAACCTTGAAGGAGTGGAGATGCGCGTCATCACGGATGAAGGTCATGTTCGGTTTTGGCCGGACCGGTTACGATGGCACTTGTGTGTGTCGTTTTCTTCCTTGGAGGCGTCGTCGAGTGTGCCTCCATTTTCCTCGCTTGTTTGGTGTTGGTATTTGTCTCCGGGCGAAAGTCTCAATTCTGTTATGGATTGGTACGATGGCGGCGTTTCCGACGCCATCCCTCTCTTGCGAGCATCATGCAAGACAACATGGAGTTCCTTTATTGTCCTCCTCCGGTGTTCGCCGCTGCCCTGATCGTTTGTCTCTCACGCTATGTACGGCCGTCGTTGGTGATTCCAAGACGGTGGCTTCCTTGGGTCGGATCGACTCCTGCCATCCTCTTTCCACCTCCTTTAGGCATCAAGGGGGGATGGTGCATCGATGAGAGAAGCTTAGTTGGAGCTTATGTTCTTCGGAGGACCAAGGTCGATTGCGATGCGGTGAGTTCTCGATTTTGGGTAGGCACTTTTGTGTTGTAGTGGTGGTTGTCCTTGGACTAGTCGGATGAAGTTGTCCTTGGACTAACCGGATGTGGAGTTATGCTACGCTCGTTGTTCGCGACGTCATCTTGTACTTGCAATTCTCTCTTCTTCTATAAAGTTATGGTACGCATTTTGCGTACTCTCGAAAAGAATTATCAAACATTTTTTATTGCATAATACTGTGATCAGGAATCTACTCACTCCGTTCCATAATATAAGAGCGTTTTTACATTACTATGGTGTTAAAAACGTCCTTATTATGAGACGGAGGGAGTATTTCCGAGTGTTGTTACTCGATTGTGGAGAAGGAGCAAGCCAACGTCCAGAAAATCTATAAATATGACTAATGATCATGTTTGGTAACGCTATTCATTATACCTTCAGAAAATTGATAATAACCACGAAGAAGTACTTGGGACTTTGAATGAAATATACTTTTTTTGACGAAATGTACCCGCGCTTCTTCCATTCATTAAGAAGAGGTACCGGGGATACAAAAATGATAGGCAATAGATAACACCATTGAACACAACAACAACAAAAAGAGGTTGAGGAAGAAGAGAACAACTGGGTCGAGGTGACAACATGGCAAATGCCGAAAAGGCAAAAGGACCGAAGTGTCATCACACCTCAAAGGCATTTGTGTCCGCTGCTCCATGCTCCGCCACGTCTGCTGCAAAGTGCAAACAAGGGAGCTCCGGCACCGATCCTACATTGTCACCCACAACATCATCCTCGCTCACGCCACGATTTCACACATTTACAAGAAGAAGTACAAGGTCAGTCGGAAGTCAGAACACCTATATATTCGTTCAGTTCATGTTTTTGCTCTTTAAAAATTGATGTGATTTCCCCTTGGGCCCGAGGTTGCAATATAGTTTGAAATGAACAATAAAAGATTGAGTTCCTATACATTAATATTATGAAGGCAGAGCAGAATGGAGATCTCAGCTGATGTTGAGGTCACTAAGAAAACACAAGAGTTCCAGTTCGAACGGTCAGTGATCCTCACTAACTCCATGGACTGTTTTCTAATGTACTAATTAAACTAAACATGGATGGATTGTCAATAATAGAACTACAGAACTAGCCTGGCAGTTTTGTATATTTTTTTGACAATGAACAAATACTAGAGTAGTAGTAAGTTCTAAATTTAATTTTCTTTGAGTTGCTGAGATAAAAGATGTTATGTCAAAAGTCAAATAGGTATGCCGATCCTTTCTTCTTCGGTGATTACCCGGCAACGTCAGAGAAAGGCTGCCAGAGTTCATGACGAAAGAGGCCGATTTAGTGAAGGACTCGCTGGACTTTGTGCGGATCAATCAGTACACCACATTCTACACAAAGGAAGACCATTCCACTGCCATCAAATACCTATTGAATGATACATTTGTTTGGCACATAACGGATCCGATCGCCCCCGTAAGTTCAGTTCCTACCACTCGTGTATCTTGATTTATTTTTTAATCATACTCATGTGTGCATATTGTGTACATTGTGAGCCTTCGTAAATGGGAATCCAATTGGCGATAAGGAAACCATCACGTTAGCAACATGCAGAGTGAAATTTGTGGTGTAATTTGCATTTGGATTTCTGTAAATTAACTCGAGACATCATGACTGAATATTGCTCTAGTAAATTATATGAATCCAGGTCTACTTAAGTATTGATATGTACTCCCTTCGTTTCCAAATACAAGTTTTTTTAGAGATTTCACTAAGGTGCTACATACGGAGCAAAATAAGTGAATCTATACTCTAAAATATGTCTATATATATATATCCGTATGTAGTCCCATAGTGAAACCTCTACAAAGATTTATATTTAGTAACGAGTATAATGCAATAACTATGCTTAACTAGCTCTTCCCAATCAAGAACTCCTCACAAATCCTGTACTTTCTCATCAAGAAATATAAGCCTCTTGTCCCTAAAAACTCTTGTCCCTAAAAACAATGGGTACCAAAGTCTCTTGGACAGTTCCATCCCTTGTTAGTAGTGCAACGAATTCAATATGGGAAATAATAATGAAACAACGGATTCCTTCGCCTGTAGTTTGAAGCTCTGACTACATAGATCTTCGTAGTTCACTAAAATGCCGGTATTTACACAGCTCAATCTGAACTTCACAAAAAGCTTTAGTTCAAGACTTGGTTGGGGTGCGCCGGGCCAAGGCAGCAGTGCAACGCCCTGGCGACGCGTGTGGACCCCAGCAGCAAGCTACTGTTGTGGGCCCTCCCCCATAAAAAATAAATTTAATATCGTTGTGGGCACATGGCCCACATATCAGATATTAAACTGATAAGAACAGATACTACACTTGATCTTAGCCAAAAGGCCGAGAAAGGTATGAGTTGCAACGCTGAGGCGGGTCTCCTTTTATAGCAAGCCTCCCTCTGCGCTCCTCCTCCGTCCGCGAGGTGGTACTAAACCTGCCTGCTTCCTTCCTCGTCTGCTGTCCCGCCCGCAGTCCAGCACCCACGCGCTGCTAGCTTGGCCCAAATTCGAGAGCCCATCGCAGGCCTTATCGAGTTACGACATGTGATTCCATCGTTCCCATTCCGTTTTCCTCTGTAGCAGTTTGAAATGCATGGTACGGCCAATTTCCTGTCGCTGTGTGAGGCTCATCATATACGTTAAATTTTCAGCTTGTCTCTTCCATTAATCTTGTGACAAATTTATTTGCCGTGCGCGTGCATTACACGAGTACATACACCAAGCAGTGGTCAAATGAAGAGGGATAACTTAGTGATTTTCTGCCCATGACGTGCTTTGTTGACAAGGAATCTTTTTCCTAGTGTGCGTAGAGGGAGCGAGGTGAACGGCCGGAAAATCTGTGAAATTCGTTTGATTTGTGCGAATATGAAATAAGTTTGCGGCGATTCAAAAAATATTCACAAATAAGAAATAAGTTCATGGCGATTTAAAAAATGTTCATGAATTTAAAATGTTTTTAAGTATTCTACAAAAAAACGTTCCTATATTAAAAAAAATCCAAACTCAAATATTGTTAATAAATTAAAAAATGTTTGAGAATTGGAAATATGTTTGCAGAAGATTTAAAACGTTCAAGAATTTGATAATTTTTCATAGTGAATTCAAAAAGTGTTCACGGGAAATTTAGAAAATACTACGAAATTCAGAAAATCTTCACATATTCAATGAAATGTTTGCAAAATAAAAAATGTTAATGTCTTGAGAAAATGTTTGTAGATTGAAGAAAATGTTCACGACTATAAAAAATGCTGACAAATTCGAAACATGTTGGTGGCAAATTAAGAACAGTTTGCGAATGCAACATATATTCAAGTATTTGAGAGAAAATATTCACATGTACAAAAATGTTTGACGAATTGTAATATTGTTCACGAATTCAAAAATGCTTGTGAATGAAAAATATGTTCAACCATTCAAGAATAATGCTCGTGTATTGCTTGAACATGTTGCAACGGCAACATGGTCACGTGCATCATTTGAGAAGACGGGGATGTTTCGCCTGCTTAAACATATTCGCATGGTATATTGCAAAGGCGGCATGCACTTGAACTAGGCCGCAAGGAAAAGACTAAATTGATCATATTTGGTAACACTATTCATTATATCTTCAGAAAATTGATAATAACCACGAAGAAGTACCTGCGGCTTTGAACAAAATATACTTCTTTTTTTTACGAAATGTATCAACGCTTCTTTCATTCATTAAGAAGAGGTATCGGGGATACAAAGATGAGAGGCAATAGATCACACCAGTGAACACAACAAAGGAGAACGAAAAGAAGAAGAGAACAACTCGCTCGTGACGACAACATGGCAAATGCCGAAAAGAAAAAAAGGTCCGAAGTGTCATCACACCCCAAGGCGTTTGTGTCCACTGCTCCATGCTTCGCCACGTCTGCTGCAAACAAGGGAGCTCCGGCACCGACCTTACATTGTCGCTCACAATATCATCCTCGCTCACGCCACAGTTTCAGACATCTACAGGGTTGATCGAAGTCAGAGATGTTTCGCATGCTTAAACATATTCGCATGGTATATTGCAAAGGCGGCATGCACTTGAGCTGGCCGCGAGGAAAAGACGAAATTAGCCGCGTGTGTCAGCATCACACATACAACGTTAGGAGGTCGTGATGGGTAACTCAATGCAACTCTAAATCGATACCTGGCGCACTAACGTAATTGTGACGGGTCTACTAAAAAAGAACGTACATGGTACCATGAGCACACAAGGACGGACACTCTTGTTAATTTGGTACGGATTATAATACACTTCTCGGTCCGTGTGATGAACTTTTAAAAAAAAATAGTAACCACGTCTTTCAATATTTGTCAAAGTTACAACACATACAGTCCCAAACTAGACAAAGCGAGGACATATGTCGTGGCACGTTTGCCTAAAACACCTTGAAATGAGTTAAATTGCAATCGCAACCTTGAAGGTGCTTGTGAAGGTTGCCAACTGCCGTCAATCTCCACAACCATGGTAGCGTCGTCGGAGATAAGAAAGACAACAAACCTTCATACCCTCATTCGAAGAAGCACTATCACCAACAAAGACGCTTTGTGAGGTGATGAACTAGTCCGCTGTGATTGGCAGAACTTTCTCCGATGTGGCTCGTCGGTCGGGGAGCAACCCCGTGCCCGTTGGACTCCACATTCGTCGTCTTCAACCGACCAAGATGCATAAGAGCACTCGAACTGTCAACGCCATCCACTTGGCATGCGCCGAACCAACCCTACTCAGGCCATCGTCGTCGTATCTTGAAGAGATTACAAACGCTGGCCCGCTTCATCCTAAATAAACCTTCAAGACTCCAAGACAGCGCTGCAGCATGCACGATCAAGACGACGAGGCCGTAGAACACAATTCCAAGATAAGGCGGTCGTCGCTACCACATTCGGAAACCCTAACCTTGATGGTTCAAGCGACCCAGAAGAGACACATGACGCCAACTCCTCGACTCCGTTGCGAGCAGCCTTCTTTAAAACTATGACGATTTGTGCGAATATGAAATAAGTTCGTGAGGATTCAAAAAATATTCGCCAAGACGAAATAAGTACATGGCGATTCAAAATATGTTCGCGAATTCAGAATGTTTTCAAGTATAGTCGCGGTATTTCCACGACACATGACACGGGATGGCCTAAATCGTAGTTTGGGGCCGACGGACGCCAACGACGTTTAGGAACGGGTGAGGACGTCACACACATGACGCGGTTCTACCCAGGTTCACGACCCTCCGAAGAAGGTAAAACCCTAGTCGTGCCGGAGTGACTATAGGTGGTCACAATACAGGGTGCTCCTTGAGTTGTTCGTGGGGAGGAAGATGGATCTCTCATAGGGGTCTAGCCTTATCACCATATGTCAGTACGGGTGGATGGGACGGGCGCTGACCCGTCGACTGCCATTGGGGCGAGCCGAACTGGCGAGATGTCACCAGCAAGTAACCGATGCGGCGGCCGGACGGGCCGCCTATTGCTAGCCGGCCCCAAATGTCTTGGAGTTGGGTTTCCTCCGCTTTGGCATTCCGAGGGGTCATATCCCTATTGGTAGCCCCCGAAGCCGTTGGGGTGTGCAGGCCTCCAGACGAGGGGGCCAGCGGCTTCCCCTAGAGATAAATGTCGCTGAAGTCGATGGGCCCGTTGGGCGCCGACGGGCGAAATGTGGAGTACGAGCGACCGACGTGAAGAGGTGGCTGGCGGACGGTCGGCCGCGCCCTGGCGCCTTGGGTCTCGCGACGTCGCTTCAGGTCAAGTGTCGACCGTCAGGCGCCACGTGTGGCCCGTTTAGGGGGACAGCCCCGCCACCATGCATGCGGGGGGACACCGTCGCAGGCCGAGCCCGCTAGGCCTCGACCCGTGAGCAGGATCTTGTGCGGGCGCGGGGCTTCAATTGGGGTTCCACGCGCCTCGAGTTATTGTGGGCATGGGCGTAACTGATCCCACGCCCCCACGTCTTCCTAGCCGTTATAAGGAGAGGAGGAGGAGAGGTTGAGGCCAGAGGCACTCTTCTCCCGCTCCTCGTCTCCCACCTTGCGCTAGCGTCACGCCGCCCTTCATCGTCGTCCTTCCTTCCTCCTCATGCCTGCAACGCTCACCGCCACCCCTCCTTCCTCCACATGCCCGTAGAGCTTCCTCTCGGTGGACCCGCTGGGTGGCCGCGTCTCCAGCTTCTTCTTTGTCGCGCCATCGTCGACAAATGCAAAGATGGCCGTGTTGGTCGCCGATTCGTGGGAGGGCTCCGTGATCACGGACGAGCACATCAACTACCTTCAGTGGATGCACAAAATCGCGTCGGAGGAGCGGGTGGATGCTCGCGCGCTCGGAAGGGAGCGCACGCCTGCGCCGCGCACTGATGACCCACAAGTGTAGGGGATCTATCGTAGTCCTCTCGATAAGTAAGAGTGTCGAACCCAACGAGGAGCGGAAGGATCTGACAAGTGGTTTTCAGCAAGGAATTCTCTGCAAGCACTGAAATTATCGGTAACAAGTAGTTGTGTGACAAGATGATTCGTAGCTAGTGGCAAGTAACAACGGTAACAAAGGTGCAGCAAAGTGCCCCAATCCCTTTTGTAGCAAGGGACAAGCCTGGACAAACTCTTATAGGAGGTAAAGCGCTCCCGAGGACGCATGGGAATTTCTGTCAATCTAGTTTTCATCATGTTCATATGATTCGCGTCCGCTACTTTCATAGTTTGATATGTGGGTGGACCGGCGCTTGGGTACTATCCTTACTTAGAAAAGCACCCCACTTATGATTAACCCCTCTCGCAAGAATCCGCAACTACGAAAGAAGAATTAAGACAAAGTCTAATCATAGCATTAAACTAGTGGATCCAAATCAGCCCCTTACGAAGCAACACATAAACTAGGGGTTTAAGCTTTTGTCACTCTAGCAACCCATCATCTACTTACTACTTCCCAATGCCTTCCTCTAGGCCCAAATAATGGTGAAGTGGTATGTAGTCGACGTTCACATAACACCACTAGAGGAGAAACAACATACAACACATCAAAATATTGAACGAATAGCAAATTCACATGACTACTTATAGCATGACTTATCACATGTCCTCAGGAACAAAAGTGACTACTCACAAAGCATAATAATATTCATGACCAGAGAGGTAATGAGTAGCATCAAAGATCTGAATATATAATCTTCCACCAAGTAATCCAACTAGCATCAACTACAAAGAGTAATTAACACTACTAGCAACCTTACAAGTACCAATCGGAGTCACGAGACGGAGATTGGTTACAAGAGATGAACTAGGGTTTGGAGATGAGATGGTGCTGATGAAGATGTTGATAGTGACGAGTCCCCTCCGATGAGAGGAGTGTTGGTGATGACGATGGCGACGATTTCCCCCTCCGGGAGAGAAGTTTCCCGACAGGATCGTCCTGCCGGAGCTCTAGACTGGTTCTGCTCAGATTCCGCCTCGTGGCGGCGATGAATCCTCCGAAAAGCCTCCTCTTGATTTTTTCTGGAACGAAACCCTTCTTCTAGCAAAAGAGGGGGCCAGAGGGCCAAGTGGGAGCCCACAAGCCCCCTAGGCGCAGCTAGGGGGGAGGCCGCGCCTAGCAGGCTTGTGGCTTCGTGCTCGCGCCCCTCTCGTACTTCTTCGGCCCAGTATTTTTTATAAATTCCAAAATAAATACTCGTTGATTTTCATGGCTTTTAGAGTTGCGCAGAATAGTTATCTCAAACTTGCTTCTTTTTCAGGCCAGAATTCCACGTGCCGGCATTCTCCCTCTTCATGTAAACCTTGCAAAATAAGAGAGAAAAGGCATAAGTATTGTAACGTGAAGTGTAATAACAACCCAAAAATCAATAAATATCAACATGAAAGCATGATGCAAGATGGACGTATCAACTCCCCCAAGCTTAGACCTCGCTTGTCCTCAAGCGAAAACCGAGATCAATAAATATGCCCACATGTTTAGAGAGAGAGGTGTCGAAAAAACAAGATACGAACACGCAGGCATCATGATCATAGTTAGAACACCCATACCAACATATAATCTCTCATGCTGAAGTGATAATTCCTTCACAGAGTAAAGTATGGATCAAGAACCTTACCGAGAATTAACAACCGATAGCCTTTAGTCATTGAAGCACTTGCAATTTATCATAACATCGGAAAGAGTCAAATAAGAGCTTGTAAAGAAAATGCACATACTCAATCATCCTTTTGTCTTCTACAATTGCTACAACTCACGTGGTACTCATGAGATCAAAGTTTCAGTCGAACACACAAAAAGATAGGGGCTTATAGTTTCGCCTCCCGACTATTTACCTCAAGGGTAATGTCAACAATAATAATTCATGAATACTTACTTCAAAGCTGACATATGAATATAGATCTTTCCCTAGCATATGACGTTAGCCAATATAAAGGCGAAATAAGGAATTGGTGTAGATCACCATGACTCTTTCAAGGGCAAAAAGTAAAGGTACAAGATAGGCCCTTCGCAGAGGGAAGCAGAGGTTGTCATGCACTTTTGAGGTTTGAATGTGTGTCCTCTTAGTGTGAAGGAACGTCACTTTATATCGCCTCCTGTGATAAAGAACTTTATTATGCAGTCTATCGCTTTTATGTCTTCCTCATCACAGGTTCGTACAAAGCTTATTTTCGACATACTAATAGATCATACATATTAGGGAGCAATTTTTATTGCTTGCACCGATGACAACTTACTTGAGGGATCTCATTCAATCCATAGGTAGGTATGGTGGACTCTCGTGGCAAAACTGGGTTGAAGATTTATGGATGCACAAGTAGTATCTCTACTTAGTGTGGACGTTTTGGCTAATATGAGGTGGAAGCAATCGTCACATGCTAAGGGATCTCTAATCATATAACATTGTTCGGAACCAAGCAAACATAATCCATTATGTTATCTTCTTTGTCCAACATCTACTTCTAAGCATGTAATAGTTTAGTGAGTGTTCACAATCATAGCTGGTGTCAAGGATGGTATATTTATATGTGAACCTCTCCTTCTTTATCACTTCCTATTAATTTCAACAATGACCAAGGTCTATGTTTGTCCACCCTCAGCCAATTTCAATCAACATTCTTTTTATATGTGATGGCATCACTTCCCATAAGATCATTACATGATATTTCATGCTTTTTTTTCTTTTATCATTCTTTTGATCATGACATGAGGCAAGGCCCTTAACTAAGACACTCTTTATTATATGACTCACGAACTCGAATACATCGGGGGTGACACAAAGAAAAACTCAAGTCCAAAACACTAAGGACTTTATTCTACTAGAGAAAGATAAAACCAAAAAGGAACAAACTAAAACAAAGGTAAAGACAAAAGATGTGATGGTGATACGATACCAGGGCAACTCCCCCAAGCTTGGAACCAGCCAAAGGGATTGCCCATACCCATGCTTAGTTGTCTTCCTTTGGAGGTGATGGTGGTGGAGTTGTTTTGTCATTTGATTCCAAGGGGGGCATCAATCTTTGATTTATACCTTGGAGCTCTATGATATGTTTCTCCAGCAAAACAACTTCACGAGTGAGATAAGTATTGCGAACACGAGTTGTTTCACAAAACCTCAAGAGTTAAATCAAGGATGGAGACAATAGGTGGAGGTAGGGTTGAAGGAAATCCACTTCTTCAACTTCTTCCTTGTTGAACACATATTGCACTTCGTCCCACGCCTGATTCTTCTCCTTAGTTTTGCCCCTGGCTTCCGTGACTTCCACTCTTTTCAGATCAGCACCTACTTCTTCATAGACACGGGGGAAATTGTTCTCCCCGACAGATTCCTGAGACGACATACTTGCTCTAAATCTGTAGCAGAAAACAGGCTCGAAACGAAAACACTAGAAAATTTGTGTGATACAAGGGTCAGACCTTTCGGGAGAATATATAATGATTTTTTTCCGACCAGAAGGAGTACTCCGCAAGAAAATGGAGTCTGGGAGGCACACGAGGTGGCCACAAGCCCCCGAGGCGCGGCCAGGGGGGTGGCCCGCGCCTGGCAGACTTGTCGCCTTCTTGTGCGCTTTCCGGACTGCTTTAAAATTTTCTATTTTTTCAAAAATTCCAAAACGGAGGAAAATTCCTACTGGAAAAGTTTTGGAGTCTATTTACTTACCGAATCACATACCTTTTCGTTTTCGGAGTCTGAAACAGGTTGATAAATATCCCTTATGTACTCCTTCGGAGTTATGGTATTGATAATATTGCTTACAACATTTATGGGAGTACGTGAGATATAATGCTTGATTCTCTGCCCATTTACGACTCTCGGAAAATTACCTTTCGTGTTGTTGATCTTGATTGCACCAGAATGATACACTTCCTCAACAATGTAAGGACCTTCCCACTTGGAGTGAATCTTGCATGCAAAAAATCTTAAACGAGAATTATATAGCAAGACATAATCACCTACATTGAACTCACGCTTTTGTATCCTTTTATCATGCCACCTCTTAACCTTTTCTTTGAACGACTTGGCATTTTCATATGCGTGAGTTCTCCATTCATCAAGCGAGCTAATGTCAAATAACCTCTTCTCACCAGCAAGTTTAAAAACAAAGTTGAGCTCTTTGATTTCCCAATAAGCCTTGTGCTCTAGCTCAAGAGGTAAATGACATGCTTTACCGTAAACCATTTTGTACGGAGACATGCCCATGAGATTCTTATAGGCAGTTCTATAAGCCCAAAGTGCATCATCGAGCTTCTTAGACCAATTCTTTCTAGACCTATTAACAATCTTTTGCAGAATTAGTTTAATCTCTCTATTGCTTAGCTCTACTTGACCACTCGACTGAGGATGATAGGGAGACGCAATTCTATGGCTGACATCATACTTAGCAAGCGTTTTACGGAAAGCACCATGAATGAAATGTGAACCACCGTCGGTCATTAGATATCTAGGGACTCCATATCTAGGGAAAATAACTTCTTTAAGCATCCTGATAGAGGTGTCGTGATCAGCACTACTAGTTTGGATAGCTTCTACCCACTTAGTGACGTAATCAACAACAACTAGGATATGAGTATACCCGTTGAATTTTAGAAAAGGTCCCATATAATCAAAGCCCCAAACATCAAATGGTTCAATGACAAGTAAATAGTTCATAGGCATTTCCTGACGTTTACCGATATTACAAATTCTTTGACATTCGTCACAAGACAAGACAAACTTACGGGCATCCTTGAAGAGAGTGGGCCAATAGAAACCTGATTGCAATACCTTGTGTGCAGTTCTATCTCCCGCATGGTGTCCTCGGTAAGCCTCGGAGTGACACTTCTGTAGGATCTGTCCCTGTTCATGTTCAGGTACACAACGTCTAATAACACCATCTACTCCTTCCTTATAAAGGTGAGGATCATCCCAAAAGTAATGTCTCAAATCAAAGAAGATTTTTTTTCTTTTGCTGGTATGTGAAACTAGGTGGTATATATTTGGCAACGATATAATTTGCATAATCAGCATACCACGGTGCACTACGTGAAGCATTGGCGACATTCAATTGCTCAATAGGAAAGCTATCATCAATAGGTTGTGGGTCATCAAGAACATTCTCCAACCTAGACAAGTTATCTGCTACTGGGTTATCAGCACCCTTTTTGTCGTCAACATGCAAATCAAATTCTTGTAGCAAGAGAACCCATCTGATAAGTCTAGGTTTAGCGTCTTTCTTTTCCATGAGGTACTTAATAGCAATGTGATCAGTGTGAATAGTGATTTTGGAATCAACTATGTAATATCTGAACTTTTCACATGCAAACACGACTGCTAAAAATTCCTTTTCAGTAGTAGCATAGTTTCTTTGGGCACTGTCTAGAGTTTTACTAGCATAGTGAATAGCATTCAACTTCTTATCAACTCTTTGTCCTAGAACAACACCAACATCATAATCACTAGCATCACACATGATTTCAAAAGGTAGGTTCCAATCAGGTGGTTGAACAATAGGCGCAGTTATCAAGGCCTTCTTAAGTATTTCGAAGGCTTCCTCACATTCATCGTCAAAAACAAAAGGAATATGTTTTTGCAAGAGATTGGTAAGAGGCCTAGAAATCTTAGAGAAGTCTTTAATAAATCTTCTATAGAAACCAGCATGACAGAGGAAACTTCTTATACCTTTGATATCTGTGGGACATGGCATTTTCTCGATTGCATCAACCTTAGCTTTATCGACTTCAATGCCTCTTTCAGAAATTTTATGTCCTAAGACGACGCCTTCATTAACCATAAAGTGGCACTTCTCCCAATTCAAGACAAGGTTGGTGTCTTTACATCTCTGCAAGACTCAATCAAGGTTGCCGAGGCAATCATCAAAAGAAGACCGGTAAACCGAGAAGTCATCCATGAAAACCTCAACAATCTTTTCACAAAATTCAGAGAATATAGCCATCACACATCTTTGAAAGGTAACAGGTGCATTACATAAGCCAAAAGGCATACGTCTATAAGCAAAGGTACCGAAAGGGCAGGTGAAAGTGGTTTTCTCCTGAATAGATTGTGCAACTGGTATTTGGGAGAAACCAGAATAACCATCTAGAAAGCAGAAGTGTGTGTGTTTAGACAGTCTTTCTAGAATTTGGTCGATAAAAAGCAAATGGTAATGATCTTTCCTAGTGGCTTTATTCAATTTCCTAAAATCAATCACCATCCTATAGCCAATAATAATCCTTTGTAGGATCAATCCATCCATATCATTAGGGACAACGGTAATACCTCCCTTCTTAGGGACGCAATGCACCGGACTCACCCAATCACTACGAGCAACAAGATAGATAATTCGTGCTTCCACGAGCTTTAATATTTCTTTTCTTACTACCTCTTTCATATTAGGATTTTATCTCCGTTGATGATCAACAACTGGTTTGGAATCAGGATCGGTTTTAATCTTGTGCTGGCATCGAGTGGGACTAATGCCCTTAAGATCATCAAGATTATATCCTATAGCAGCACGGTGCTTCCTCAAAGTTTTTAGTAACTTCTTTTCTTCATGCTTTGAGAGGCTAGCACTAATAATAACAGGATATATGTCTTTTTCATCAAGATAAGCATACTTAAGAGTATTTGGCAATTGTTTAAGCTCGAACACATGATCACCCTTTGGTGGGGGTGGATCTCCAAGCAGTTCAACACGCAAGTTATTCTTAAGGATAGGATATTGTTCTAAAACAACTCTATCTATCTCATCCCTGTCATTCATAAGCATATCATTTTCATGCTCAAGCAAGTATTGCTCTAAGGGATCAGTAGGAGGCACGACAATAGAAGCTAGCGCAATATTTTCATCCTTACTAGGCAACTCTTTTTCATGAGGTTGTCCTTACCTGACTCCTTACCTTCATCAAGCTACCAATATTCAGAGTTGCGTTTAATTATTTCCAATAAATTCCATTTGAAGTCAATATCTCTCTTCATAAAAGAACCGGTACAAGAAGTGTCAAGCATGGTGCGATCATCATGAGAAAGCCGAGCATAGAAATTTTGAATGATAATTTCTCTCAAGAGCTCATGGTTGGGGCATGAATATAACATTGATTTAAGCCTCCCCCAAGCTTGAGCGATGCTTTCTCTCTCACGAGGCCAAAAATTATAAATATAATTCCGATCACGATGTACTAGATGCATAGGATAAAACTTTTGATGAAATTCCAATTTCAACCGATTGTAGTTCCATGATCCAGTATCATCACATAGCCTATACCATGTCAATGCCTTATCCCTCAAAGATAAGGGAAATACCTTCTTCTTGACCTCATCCTCGAGAAAACCTGCAAGCTTAAATAAACCACAAACTTCATCTACATAGATTAGATTCAAGTCGGGATGTGATGTTCCATCTTCTGTAAAAGGATTAGCCAACAGTTTCTCAAGGATACCCAAAGGAAATTCATAGCAAGTATTTTTAGTAGGTGCAGCAGGTTGAGGAGCAACTCTTTGTGCTTCCGCTCGAGGTGAAGATACCCCGAACAAGCCCCTCAAAGTATTAGTTTACATAGCAACAAGTGACTATAAATTTCAGCACACTATATAAATGTTTCCTTACCAAATTCCACTTACCAAAGGCGCTTCACTCCCCGGTAACGGCGCCAAAAAAGAGTCTTGATGACCCACAAGTGTAGGGGATCTATCGTAGTCCTTTCGATAAGTAAGAGTGTCGAACCCAACGAGGAGCAGAAGGATCTGAAAAGTGGTTTTCAACAAGGTATTCTCTGCAAGCACTGAAATTATCTGTAACAAGTAGTTGTGTGACAAGATGATCCGCAACAAGTAGCAAGTTTTCATCATGTTCATATGATTCGCGTTCGCTACTTTGATAGTTTGATATGTGCGTGGACCGGCGCTTGGGTACTGCCCTTACTTAGACAAGCATCCCTCTTATGATTTACCCCTCTCGCAAGCATTCGCAACTACGAAAGAATAATTAAGACAAAGTCTAATCATAGCATGAAACTAGTGGATCCAAATCAGCCCCTTACGAAGCAACGCGTAAACTAGGGTTTAAGCTTCTGTCACTCTAGCAACCCATCATCTACTTACTACTTCCTAATCCCTTCCTCTAGTCCCAAATAATGGTGAAGTGTTATGTTGTCGACGTTCACATAACACCACTAGAGGAGAAACAACATACAACACATCAAAATATCGAACGAATACCAAATTCACATGACTGCTTATAGCATGACTTATCCAATGTCCTCAGGAACAAAAGTGACTACTCACAAAGCATAATCATATTCATGACCAGAGAGGTAATGAGTAGCATCAAAGATCTGAACATATAATCTTCCACTAAGTAATCCAACTAGCATCAACTACAAAGAGTAATTAACACTACTAGCAACCTTACAAGTATCAATCGGAGTCGCGAGACGGAGATTGGTTACAAGAGATGAACTAGGTTTTGGAGATGAGATGGTGCTGATGAAGATGTTGATGGTGACGAGTACCCTCCGATGAGAGGAGTGTTGGTGATGACGATGGCGACAATTTCCCCCTCCGGGAGGGAAGTTTCCCCGGCAGGATCGACCTGCCGGAGCTCTAGATTGGTTCTACTCAAGTTCCGCCTCATGGCGGCGGTGAATGCTTCGAAAATCCTCCTCCTGATTTTTTCTGGAATGAAACCCTTCTTGTAGCAAAATAGGGGGGCCACAGGGCCAAGTGGGAGCCCACAAGCCCCCTAGGTGCGGCTAGGGGGGAGGCCGCGCCTAGCAGGCTTGTGGCTTCCTCCTGGCGTCCCTTTTGGTACTTTTTCGGCCCAGTATTTTTATAAATTCCAAAATAAATCCTCGTTGATTTTCACAGCTTTTGGAGTTGCACAGAATAAGTATCTCAAACTTGCTCTTTTTTCAGGCCAGAATTCCAGCTGCCGGCATTCTCCCTCTTCATGTAAACCTTGCAAAATAAGAGAGAAAAGGCATAAGTACTGTACCGTGAAGTGTAATAATAGCCCAAAAAGCGATAAATATCAACATGAAAACATGATGCAAAATGGACGTATCACGCACCGGTGAATGAGTGGTGTTCGGTACACACTTTAACCTTAGCTTCGGTATGCCCGCCAGTCTCTTCCTACGACAGTTCCTCGAGTTTTACGGCATCCAGATCTACCATCTCAAGGTGAAATCGAACTTGTACCTCGCGTGCTTCGCCACGCTGTGCGAATGTTGTTTTAGATTTTGACATTTCTCTTCTCTCTTCCACGTTTTCTTCCATTTCCACGTCGAGAAGAATGGCAACGTGTCGTACCCCTGTGGGGGCTTGGTGGTGTAATCCCGGTGGAATGTATTCTCCCCGCGCGTTTAGCTGGTTGAATCCTTCAAAAAGTAGCAGCGGGCGTTCTTCTACGTACGGAGCGTCGGGGATGGGTGCGACTGGGTCAACGTGCCGATGTTCCTTGATGCACCGCCGACCGGTCTAACTAGCTCCTCGAGCCATACGGCAATGAAAACACCGGGATCCTGAGCCGGCTGCAGCAGCTCAAGGTCACGGAGGGGATGATGCCTGCGGATCTGTTAGAGGCCTTCATCTCCTCCCGGGTGTTGCTGTTGTAGGAGCGACCATACCGCATCTGGAACATGGGCTTCTAGAAGGACCAATATCGGTTGTCGATCATCGACCTAGTGCCGATAAAGATAGCCGCGTGCGTGAACGCCATCACCGTCTTCAAGCTCCACGAGGAGGACTGGTGGTTCAGCAAGGAGCCGTTATGCCGTAACTTCCCCCGTTGAGGGTAAGTTTCAACACTTTAGTTTTCCTTTAATTTTCTGACATGTCGACTGACGCGTGACTGACCGCCCCTTTTTACCTTTTTAGCCGACAACTCACGCCGGACGGCCCGAACCCATAGAATCAGGTGGCTGACCACATGAACTCCGACTGTATCGATTACAAGACACACGGAGACGATTCCGATGCCTCCGAGGGCTCGAAGCTGCTGGAGGCACCGATCGGTGCCGCGACCGGGGGGTCTCGGGCAGCCGGTGAGTCCCGCCCCGATGTGATCTTGAAGGACTGTATGGATGATGACGATGATCACGTGCATATTATGAAAGTGTTGTTTGTCACAGTGGAGCTGTCCCAACGCCGCCGACGAGGAAGGAGTGAGGAGCTACCGGTTGTGGCGTGAGCCGATAGGAGGACAGCCGCCCCCACCCGCAAACGATGCAGGAACGGTGGAAGGACATACGATCGATCGAGGCGTCGTCTATCGACCCGGACATTAAGAAGGCGCAGTCGGCGATGCTACCACCACGCACTCGATCGTCGGTGCACAGGGTGCCGAGGCGCAACGGGCGTCAGCTCCCCCTCGTGTGTGGGTAAGGACTTTTGGTATTTGATCTCGTGCTCTTTTCTTTCTTTTGCTGGTTCGCGGTGTTTGAGCTCATGCTTTTTTTCATTTTTCCTGGCATCGAGGCCATTGATCTTCCGCCGCCGGCTCCATCGGGCCCTGCGGGTGAGGCGGCCGCGAAGTTGGTCGTGGAGCATGCCGCGACGGCGCGGCTCGAGAAGAAGCGTGTCCTCCAGCTTCGGTTGGCCAAGGTGGCGAGCGATGCCACGACGCCGGCGACCCCCAAGGCTCATGCCCTCGAGGCCTCTTCGGCTTGCACGGAGCAGGGCTAGGAGCCGGCCATGGAGACGAAGGTGCCGCTGGCTACGGAGCCAACGGTGGTGGAGGAGGAGGGGATGTTGAGCTCGGCAACGGAGCCGTCTCGGTGGCCCAAGCCTAAGCCCAGGGCGGCGATGATCGGGACCTGGTCATTTCATCGGTGTGGCCAAGTCGAGACACGTCGAGTGTTCGGCGGGGGGACTAGCCGGACGATGTCCGCCATGCTGGAGGACTGGGCGAAGTTGAATCATGCCCCAGGAGCGTCTCGGGCGAGCGTGACGACTAGGGAGCAAGCTGTCATGCAAGTCAGCACGGTAGAGGTCATGGCGCGATACCATCATCGGATGGCCGCCTTCACCCATTCCATGGTGAGCAACTTCTAGCTGGTGTAGCAGGTCGTCCAGGTAGGAGACGCAAATTTCTTCTTTTTCGTTCCTTTGCCTTCTAGTGGGGGTGCGCCAGCGCATCCACTGGGTGTAGTCCCCGAGATTCAGGCCGGCCTCCAGGTAGGATCAGCAAATCTTCTCTTGTCTTGTTGTAATCTTGTCGTGTCGGTTGCTAACCGGCTTTTCAATGCAGAGGGGCCATCTCCGAGGTCGAGGCGGCGAAGCTGCGCCACGCGCTCGCGGACGTCCAAGGCAAGAGTGATGAGGTCACCGGCGATCGCGACCGGCTAGGGAAGGATCTTGAGACCGAGCGGGTGGCAACAAAGCGGTTGAAGGCCGCCCACGCGGCAGAGTCAGAGCGGCTCGCCGGGGCCCTCAAAATGGAGGTAGCAGTGAACGAGGATGCATTGACGGCATCGGCTGCGAGCGGGCAGGAGGTAGAGGCCCTCAATGTTGAGGTGGCTCGGCTCAGGAAGGAACTCCGTAGGGTGGAGGCAGCCAAGACAAGGGCGGGGGCGAGAGGCGGTCAACGGGCTCAAGCTCTTCCACGAGGTAGACGAGGCTTTCTCCGGTAAGTGTCTTGGCTTTTTTCTTGGTTGCGGTTGATCGACAGCCGTGTTGGAAATATTCCCTAGAGGCAATAATAAAATAGTTATTATTATATTTGTTGTTTCAAGATAATCGTTTATTGTCCATGCTGTAATTGTATTGAATGAAAACATAAATGCATGTGTGGATATATAGACAAAACTATGTCCCTAGTATGCCTCTAGTTGACTAGCCAGTTGATCAAGGATGGTCAAAGTTTTCTTACCATATGCAAGTGTTGTCACTTGATGACTGGATCACATCATTGGGAGAATGATGTGATGGACAAGACCCAAATTATAAACGTAGCATGTGATCGTGTCATTTTGTTGCTATTGTTTTCTGCGTGTCAAGTATTCATTCCTGTGACCATGAGATCATGTAACTCAATGACACCGAAGGAATACCTTGTGTGTATCAAACGTCGCAACGTTACTGGGTGACTATAAAGGTGCTCTACAGGTATCTCCGAAGGTGTCCGTTGAGTTAACTTGGATCAAGACTGGGATTTGTCACTTCGTGTGATGGAGAGGTATCTCGGGGCCCACTAGGTAATACAACATCACATATAAGTCTTGCAAGCAATGTGAACTAAAGTGTTAGTCACAGGATCTTGTATTATGGAACGAGTAAACACACTTGCCACTAACGAGATTGCAATAGGTATAGTGATACCGACGATCAAATCTCGGGCAAGTAACATACCGAAGGACAAAGGGAATGGTATACGGGATTATATGAATCCTTGGCACAAAGGTTCAACCGATAAGATCTTCGTAGAATATGTAGGATCCAATATGGACATCCAGGTCCCGCTGTTGGATATTGACGGGGAGTGTCTCAGGTCATGTGTGCATAGTTCTCGAACCCGCAGGGTATGCACACTTAAGGTTCGGTGATGTTTCGGTATAGTTGAGTTATATGTGTTGGTTAACGAAGGTTTGTTCAGAGTCCCGGATGAGATCACGGACGTCACGAGGGTTTCCGAAATGGTCCAGAAATGAAGATTCATATATAGGATTGTTTCATTTGGCCTACGAAAATATTTCGGGCATTACCGGCAGTGTACCGGGAGTGACGAATGGGTTCCGGGTTTTTATCGGGAGGGGGCCACCCTCTCGGGAGAGAACCTAATAGCCCATGGGTGGCGCAAAGTGGACTATTTCGGCTAAGGTAAAATCACAGGAGAAAAAAAGAGGGAGGTGGGAAGGAAGGAAGGGACTCCTCGTTCCCCAAACCAAATTGGAGTTGGAGTCCCTCCTCTCCCACTTAGTCAGACGCCCTAGGTGCTCCCTTGAGCCCCAAGGCTAGCCCCTCCCCTCCTCCTATATATACTAGTGGTTTTAGGGTTTTTCAGACACAACTTTGTCATGTGCAACCCTAAACCTCTACTTCGTAGTTCTTCCTCTAGATCGGTTTTCTGCGGAGCTCGGGCGGAGCCGTGCAGGAATAGATCACCACCATCACCGGCACACCGTCACGCTACCGGAGAACTCATTGCTACTGCGACAACAGACCTTCCCTGGTAACGGCGCCATGAATCGTGCTGCTACGGCTACGCCTATAGGGACTTCCTTGGCAAATATGCAAAGGTTTTCCCCGTGGCCTTGGAGCCTTGTGTTGGTGTTCCCTTGAAGAGGAAAGGGTGACGTAGCACAGCGGCGGTAAGTATTTCCCTCAGTTTAAGAACCAAGGTATCGATCCAGTGGGAGGATCGCGTCAAGTCACAAGCACCTGCACAAACACAAAGAGCTTGCACCCAACGCTATGAAGGGGTTGTAAATCCCTTATAGATTGTTTGCGAAGTGAGAACTGAAAGCAAAAAGAAAAACAAAGCAAAGTAAAAGTGAAAGTGGAGACGATAGTTGTGAATAGACCTGAGGGCCGTAGTGTTCACTAGTGGCTTCTCTCATGAAAGCAAGTAGACGGCGGGTGAACAAATTACTGTCGAGCAATTGATAGAACCGCGCAAAGTCGTGACGTCATCTATGGCAATGATTATATCTATAGGCATCACGTCCAAAACAAGTAGACTGATACTTTCTGCATCTACTACTATTACTCCACACGTCGACCACTATCCAGCATGCATCTAGTGTATTAAGTCCAAAAGAACAGAGTAGAGCCTTAAGCAAGATGACATGATGTAGATGAACAATCTCAAATCTATGATGAAAGCCCATCTTGTTACCCTTGATGGCAACAACACGATGCGTGCCTTGCTGCCCCTTCTGTCACTAGGAAAGGTCACCGCACGGTATGAACCCAAAACCAAGCGCTTCTCCCATTGCAAGAATCATATATCTAGTTGGCCAAAAAAAACCCAAGACTCGGAGAGACTTACAAGGATATAAAATCATGCATATAAGAAATCAGCAAAGACTCAAGTATAATTCATAGATAATCTGATCACAAATCCACAATTCATCGGATCTCGACAAACACACTGCTAAAGAGGATTACATCGGATAGATCTCCATGAAGATCATGGAGAACTTTGTATTGAAGATATAAGAGAGAGAAGAAGCCATCTAGATACTAACTACAGACCCGTAGGTCTGAAGTGGACTACTCACAAGTCATTGGAGAGGCGATGATGTTAATGTAGAAGCCCTCCAACTCCAAAGTCCCCTCCGGCAAGGCACCGGGAAAGGTCTCCAGATGAGATCTGGCAGAAACGGAAGCTTGCGGTGGCGGAAAAGTGTTTTCGTGGATGCCCTGATTTTTTCTGGGATTTTAGGGAATATATAGGCGAAAGAGCTAGGGTAGGGGAGCCCCAAGGGGGCCACAAGCCTGGTAGACGTCGGCCCCCGTGGTGGCGGCTACAGGGTTTGTGGGCTCCCTGTGGCTCTCCTGCCTTGGCCCTCAAGTCCCCCGATCTTCTTCTGTTGTGGAAAAAATTATTTTGGGGATTTTATTCCATTTGGACTCCGTTCCAAAATGAGATATGAAAAGAGTCAAAAACACAGAAGAAACAGGAACTCACACTTGGCACTGAATTAATAAGTTAGTCGCAAAAAAGATATAAAAGGTATATAAAACATCCAAAGTTGACAAGATAACAACATCAAACCATCAAAAATTATAGATACGTTTGAGACGTATCAAGCATCCCCAAGCTTAACTCCTGCTCGTCCTCTAGTAGGGAAGTGATGAAGAATGAATTTTTGACGCTTTCATGCTACCTAGCATAGATGTCCTTTGTAACTCCTCTTATGTGACATGAATGTTCAGATCCATTAGATTCAAAACAATAGTTTGCTATTGATGTGGAGACAATAGTACTTCAAGCAAACTAGAAAGGTAATCATGAACTTTCAAAATAACAAGGCCAAAAGAAAGTTATCCCTACAAAATCATATAGTCTGGCTATGCTCTATCATCCTTGCACAATGAATTTAAATCATGCACAACCTCGGTATTGGCCAAGTAATTGTTTTCACACTTTCACTTTCTCAAACTTTTTTAACTCTCATGAAATACATGAGCGTGTGACATGGTTTTAGCACTATAGGTGGAATGGAGTGTGGTGGAGGTTGCAAGACAAACAAGGAGAAGATGGTCACACTACCTAGGCATATCAATGAGCTATGGAGATGCTCATCAATAGATATCAATGTGAATGAGTACGGATTGCCATACAAATGATGCACTAGAGCTAAGAGTACGTGAAAGCTCTTAAAGAAAACTAGTGGGTGTGCATCCAACTTGCTTGCTCACGAAGACCTAAGGCAATTTTGAGGAAGCCTATCATTGGAATATACAAGCCAAGTTATATAATGAAAATTTTCCACTAGCTAAATGGTGGTGACTAAACGAGAGACTCTGAATCATGAAGATCATGGTGCTTAATAAGCACAAGTGTGGAAGGATAGTAGAATTGTCCCTTCTCTCTTTTTCTCTCATTATTTATTTGGTGGGCTCTTTGTCCTCTTTTTTTTTCTTTTTTTGGTGGGCATCTTTGGCCTCTTTTTGTAAATGGGCTTCGCTGGCCTCTTTTATTTCCTCACATGGGACAATGCTCCATCAATGATGATCATCACACTTACAACTCAAAACTTAGAGCAATGATGACTCTATATGGAATGCCTTCGGTAGTGTACCGTGACAATGATCTAGCATGGCATAGACATCAATGGAAATATCATGCTAGCTATGTTACGATCATGCAATGGCAATGTAGAAGCTGTGGCACATGTCATGGTGGTAGTTGCATGGCAATATATCTCGGAATAGCTTTGAAAAAGCCATAGTAGGTAGGTATGGTGGCTGTTTTGAGGGAGGCTAATGGTGGGTTTTGTGTACCGGCGAAAGTTGCACGACACTAAAGAAGATAATGATGGTAGAAGGTGAAAGTGCATCTAAACCATGGACTCAACATTAGTCATGAAGAACTCATATACTTGTTGCAAAAGTTTTAGTAGTAATCGAAACAAAGCATTCAACGCATACTCCTAGGGGAAGGGTTGGTAGGTATAAACCAGCGCGCGATCCCGCCACACAAAGGATGACAATCAATAGACTAATCATGCTCAGACTTCATCACATAGCAGTTCACCATATGTGCATGCTACGAGAATCACTAACTTCAACACAAGTATTTTTAGATCCACAACACCTTACTAGCATAACTTCAATATTACCACAACCGCAACTCAAAACTAATTGAAATAAATCAAACTTCTCTAACTACTCAATGCACATGAAGGTGGAAGTTTTCATATCCCTTTGGATAACTACCCCTTTTGAGACTACTTTCATAGCATAAGCCAACTACCAAGACACGCACCGCTGTGCTCTAAAAGATATAAGTGAAGCACAAAGAGCAAAATGAACTAGCTCAAAAGATATAAGTGAGGCACATGTGAGCTGAATTGTCTAACAAAAGGATATAAGTGAAGCTCGACAAAATCACGATGAGTGCATGTCTCTCTCTCTAGGTGTGCAGCAAGGAAGACTGTGACACAACAAAAATAAAAGACTCCTACGATACAAGACGCACCAAGAAAAACACATAACATGAGGTGAATAAAAATATAGCCCCAAGTAACGTTACCGATGGATTGAAGACGAAAGAGGGGATGCCTTCCTGGGGCATCCCCAAGCTTAGGCTTTTACGACATCCTTGAATCAACTTGGGGTGCCTTGGGCATCCCCAAGCTTGAGCTCTTGCCACTCTTTATCTCTTTGTCCATAAGAACTTCACCCAACACTTGAAAACTTCACAACACGAAACTTAAACAAAAAATCGTGATAACATTAGTATAAGAAAGCAAACCACCACTTCCTTAGGTACTGTAGCAAACTTAAATTCTGCTTATGTTGATGTTGGGTTACTGTATTTTCAATCCTCCATGGCTAATACCCCCCGATACTATCCATAGTTTCATCAAAATAAGCAACCAACTCAACAAAAACAGACTCTGTTAACAGCAGACCAGTCTATAGCAATATGTATACTTCGTATACTTCTGTTAATTCGAAAATTCTGAAAAATTACGACGGTCTGAAGAATTTTCGTAGCAATAAGCAGCAAAAAGAATCAACTCAAAAGCTCTTACATAAAAAAATGAAATTTCTTTTCGTGAGCAGAAAGTTTTTGTCTTTTCTAGCATGACCAAACGATCATCCCCAAGACTAATCATAACGGTTTTACTTGGCACAAACGCAAAAAGAAACACAAAAAGCACAATCATAACAGAATTATGAAAGTGTGAAAACATAAAATAGAAATAAAAAGGATAGATTCGTTGGGTTGCCTCCCAACAAGTGCTATTGTTTAACGCCCTTAGCTAGGCATTCAATGATGCTCTCACAAAAGACAAGAATTGAAGCACAACGAGAGAATCCTAAAGCATGTGAAAATCACATCTAAGTCTAACATACTTCCTATGCATAGGCATTTTATAGGAAAACAAATTGTCAAGACAACCAATAGCTGCCATATGCAAGGAAGAAGAAAGAGACAAGAGCAATCTCAACATCACGAGAGGTGATTTGGTAACATGAAAGTTTCTACCACAATATTTTCCTCTCTAATAGCAATTACATGTGGGATCATAATCAAATTCAACAATATAGCTATCACAAAGAATATTATTTTCATGATCCACATGCATGCAAAGTTGACGCTCTTCAAAAATAGTGGGGTTATCATCAACTAAAGTCATGACTTCTCCAATCCCACTTTCAATATTATTGCAAATATCATACTCATCATGAGGTTTGAACAAATTTTCAAGATCATTGGAAAGATCATCACCCCAATCACGATAATTGCAACAAGTAGTGGACATAGCAAAACTAGCATCCCCAAGCTTAGGGTTTTGCATATTTTTAGCATGATTGTCACTAATAGGATTTATAGTGAAACCATTGCAATCATGCTTTTTATTCAAGGAGTCCTCGTGAATCTATTCCTGAATTTCTTCATCACGATTTTCAAATTCACGCATCTCAAGCAAAACTCCATAAAGAAAGTCAAGTGCACTCAACTCACTAGCAATTGGTTCCACATAAGTGGATCTCTTAAAGAGATTAGCAAGTGGGTTAGGATCCATATCAATGGATTTTTAGCAAGCAAAGATGCAAGCTAAAAGAAGGCACATGGTAACACAAGCAAACAGAAAGTGAGCGGAAGAAGGGCGAACGGAAAAAGGCAAATGAAAACAGCAAAGGAGAAAGGCAAAAAGGCAAATGAAAACCGCAAATGTAAAGTGGGGGAGAGGAAGACGAGAGGCAACTCGCAAAAAAGGTAAATGCAAGAGATGAGTTTGTGACACCTACTTGGATAGATCTTGACTTGATCTCTCCTCCCCGCGCGAGAAATCGACACATTGACGAGAGACTATTCTTGACTTGATCCTCCCCGGCAACGGCGCCAGAAATCCTTGTGCTACTGCGACAACAGACCTTCCGTGGTAACGGCGCCAGGAATCCTGCTCCTACGGCTACGCCTATAGGGACTTCCTTGGCAAATATGCAAAGGTTTTCCCCGCGGCCTTGGAGACTCGCGTTGGTGTTCCCTTGAAGAGTAAAGGGTGATGTAGCACAGCGGCGGTAAGTATTTCCCTCTGTTTGAGAACCAAGGTATCGATCCAGTGGGAGGATCGCGTCAAGTCACAATTACCTGCAGAAACACGAAGATCTTGCACCCAATGCTATGAAGGGGTTGTCAATCCCTTATAGATTGTTTGCAAAGTGAGAACTGAAAGCAAAAAGGAAAACAAAGCAAAGTAAAAGTGAAAGTGGAGACGATAGTTGTGAATAGACCGGGGGGCCGTAGTGTTCACTAGTGGCTTCTCTCATGAAAGCAAGTAGACGGTGGGTGAACGAATTACTGACGAGGAACTGATAGAACCGCGCAAAGTCATGACATTATCTATGGCAATGATTATATCTATAGGCATCACGTCCAAAATAAGCAGACCGATACTTTGTGCATCTACTACTATTACTCCACACGTCGACCGCTATCCAGCATGCATCTAGTGTATTAAGTCCAAAAGAATAGAGTAACGCCTTAAGCAAGATGACATGATGTAGATGAACAATCTCAAATCTATGATGAAAGCCCATGTTGTTACCCTTGATGGCAACAACATGATGCGTGCCTTGCTGCCCCTTCTGTCACTAGGAAAGGTCACCGCACGGTATGAACCCAAAACCAAGCACTTCTCCCATTGCAAGAATCATAGATCTAGTTGGCCAAACAAAACCCAAGACTCGGAGAGACTTACAAGGATATGAAATCATGCATATAACAAATCAGCAAAGACTCAAATATAATTCATAGATAATCTGATCACAAATCCACAATTCATCGGATCTCGACAAACACACAGCCAAAGAGGATTACATCGGATAGATCTCCATGAAGATCATGGAGAACTTTGTTTTGAAGATCCAAGAGAGAGAAGAAGCCATCTAGCTAATAACTATGGACCCGTAGGTCTCAAGTGGACTACTCACGAGTCATTGGAGAGGCGATGATGTTGATGTAGAAGCCATCCAACTCCATAGTCCCCTCCGGCAGGGCACCAGGAAGGGTCTCCAGATGAGATCTCGCGGAAATGGAAGCTTGCGGTGGCGGAAAAGTGTTTTCGTGGATGCCCTGATTTTTTCTGGGATTTTAGGGAATATATAGGCGAAAGAGCTAGGGCAGGGGAGCTCCAGGGGCACAAGCCTGGTAGCCACCGACCCACCTGGTGGCGGCTACAGGGCTTGTGGACTCCCTGTGGCTATCCTGCCTTGGCCCTCAAGTCCCCCAATCTTCTTTTGTTCTGGAAAAATTTATTTCGGGGATTTTATTCCGTTTAGACTCCGTTCCAAAATCAGATCCGAAAACAGTCAGAAACACAGAAAAAACAGGAACTGGCACTTGGCACTGAATTAATAAGTTAGTCCCAAAAAAGATATAAAAGGTATATAAAACATCCAAAGTTGACAAGATAACAACATGAAACCATCAAAAATTATAGATACGTTTGGGACGTATCACTCATCTACTTCCCCGTCTCTCTTTTCGGATCAAGAAGGCGGAGATCGTCATCGAGGTGTACGTGTGTTGAACGCGGATGTGCCGTTCGTTTCGTGCTAGATCGGGACGGATCATGGGACGACAGTGATTTGAATCACGAAGTTGTTCCACTACATCAACCGCGTTTCTTAACGCTTCCCGCTTAGTGATCTACAAGGGTATGTGGATCTGATCTCCCTCTCGTAGATGAACATCACCATGATAGGTCTTCGTGTGCGTAGGAAATTTTTTGTTTCCCGTGCAACGTTCCCCAACAGTGGTATCAGAGCTAGGTTCATGCGTGGATGTAATCTCTAGTAGAACACAAAAGTTTTTGTGGGCACTGAAATTCGATTTGTGCCCTCCTTAGTCTTTTCTCGATTCTGCGGTATTGCTGGATTGAAGCGGCCCGGACCATCATTACTTGTACGCTTACGAGAGACAGGTTTCATCGACTAACATGCAACTTGTTGCATAAAGATGACTGGCGGGTGTGTGCTTCTTCAACTTTAGTTGAATTGGATTTGACCGAGGCGGTCCTTGGAGAGAGGTTAAATAAGAATTTGCACATATCCGTTGTGGTTGTGCGTAAGTAAGATGCGATCGTACTGGATGCACATAATAGCCACGTAAAACATGCAACAACAAATTAGAGGACGTATAACTTGTTTTTGCAGGGTATGCATGTGATGTGATATGGCCAAAGACATGATGTGATATATTGGATGTATGAGATGATCATGTTGTAATAGTTAAATATCGACTTGCACGTCGATGCTACGACAACCGACAGGAGCCATAGGGTTGTCTTTAAACTAATGTTTGTCTTTGCAGATGCATTTACTATATTGCTAGGTTGTAGCTTTAGTAGTAATAGCACAGATAGCACGACAACCTCGATGGCGGCACGATGATGGAGATCATGGTGTGGCGCCGGTGAGGATGAAGATCATGCCGGTGCTTTGGTGATGGAGATCAAGAAGCGCAAGATCATGTCCATATCATGTCACTTATGAATTGCATGTGATGTTAATCCTTTTATGCACCTTATCTTGCTTAGAACGACAGTAGCATTATAAGGTGATCCCTCACTAAATTTCAAGAGAAAATTGTGTTCTCCCCGACCGTGCACCATTGTGACAATTTGTCGTTTCGAGACACCACATGATGATCGGGTGTGATAGACTCAACGTTCACATACAACAGGTGCAAAACAGTTGCACACGCGGAACACTCGGGTTAAACTTGACGAGCCTATCATGTGTAGACATGGCCTGTGAACACAAGAGACCAAAAGGTCGAGCATGAATCGTATAGTTGATATGATTAACATAGAGATGTTTACCACTGAAACTACACTCAACTCACGTGATGATCGAACTTGAGTTAGTGAATTTGGATCATGCCACACTCAAGTAACTAGAGGGGTGTCTATTTGAGTGGGAGTTTATTAGTAATTTGATTAATTAAACTCTAATTGTCTTGAACATATTCTAAGTCCACATTGCAATATTTTATGTTGTAGATCAATGGCTCACGTAGTAGCAACCCTGAATTTCAATACGTTCCTAGAGAAAGCTAAGCTGAAAGATGATGGTACCAACTTTGTAGACTGAGCTCGTAATCTGAGGCTTATCCTACAAGTTGGGAAAAATAATTATGTCCTTGATGCATCGCTTGGAGGTGAAACACCCGCTACGTGTGATCAAGATGTTTTGAACGCTTGGCAAGCATGTAAGGAGGACTACTCAGTAGTTCAATGTGGAGTCTTGTATGGCTTAGAACTGGGACTTCAACGACGCTTTGAACGTCATGGAGCATATGAGATGTTCCAGGAGTTGAAGTTTATCTTTCAGAAGAATGCCCGGATCGAGAGGTATGAGACCTCTGATAAATTCTATGCTTGCAAAATGGAGGAGTATTCGTGTGTCACTCAACATGTGCTCAAAATGTCTGGGTACTCAAACTGTCTAGCTCGGCTGGGGATTGAAATCCCGCAAGAGGCTATCACTGACAAAATTCTTCAATCACTGCCACCTAGCTACAAGAGCTTTGTGTTGAACTATAACATGCAAGGGATGAATAAGTCACCCGGCGAGTTATTCGCGATGCTGAAAGTCGCAGAGTCAGAACTCCGGAAAGAACATCAAGTGTTGATGGTGAATAAGACCACTGGTTTCAAGAAAAGCGGCAAAGGCAAGAAGGGTAACTCCAAGAAGAGCGGCAAAGCTATTGCCCCTCCGGTGAAGAAACCCAAGGCTGGACCTAAGCCAGAAACTGAGTGCTATTATTGCAAGGGGATGGGTCACTAGAAGAGCAACTGCCCCAAGTATTTGGCTGATAAGAAGGCTGCCAACGCCAAACCATGTATATGTGATATACATGTTATTGATGTGTACCTAACCAACTCTCGTAGTAGTGCATGGGTATTTGATACCGGTTATGTTGCTCATATTTGCAACTCGAAGCAGGAAGTGCGGAATAAACGAAGGCTGGCAAAGGATGAAGTGACAATGCGCGTGGGAAATGGTTCCAAGGTTGATGCAATCGCCATCGGCACGGTCTCACTTCAGTTACCATCGGGATTAGTTATGAACTTAAATAATTGTTATTTAGTGTCTGCGTTAAGAATATCTGGATCTTCTTTATTGCGAGATGGTTACTCATTTAAGTTAGAGAATACTAGTACAAATGCCCGTGCGTTGCACCGGGCGTAGAAAGAGGCACAACCAGCTTAAGAGTTATGGGAGAAACAGGAAGAAACAAAGGACTGGAGGAGAAATCATACATTCAAGGGCGCCTATGATGTCAAGAATAAACTCATCAGAGAAAATCTTCTCAAAGATCGATGGGCTGTTCAGCAATACTACACAATGAAAATGACAATAAATAGGAGTCCAAAATATTGAAATGATATTGTGAGTGAAGCTTAAGATGGAATTTGCTTCTGTTGCTTGATAAATATTGCTGCTTCCGATTCTAATGTTGCATGCTTATAAGTTTGAACTATCCAATGTTACGTGGTCAAGTAGCAATAAACTGCACAATGCCATGTCATCGCAACACTGCCGCTACATCAGTGAATTTCCTGTTCTACAGGTTTCAGGTGGATTCCAACAGGAGATATGGAATTTCAGATAGCAAGTCTGAGCCCATGATTTTCAGCAAGTTTTAACCACGACGTTCAAGAGTGACTTGAAAAGAAAACCTTCCATCATCAAAAGTATATGTGTCTCATTCTCCAAGGCAATGGTAACGTAACGTAGCCAATGCAGCCACTCGCACCCACAATAACTTCAAAGCATCATCTGCCAACTCCTCAAAGCCCAAGGAGCATACAATCATACGCACATGAGCCGTGACTGCTGAATGTACTGATCGCTGATCATACGTTCGAGGCGTAGCCATAGGCGCCACAACCAACCATGCCGCTCCCATCTCTCGAGCCATCCTTTCGCTCGTGACGATCATCTTCATCTCCGCCGTCTGCAGCTCCGACCCGGACCTCCTCGTCGACTACTGCGTCGCCGACACGAGGGCCGTCGCCGGTGCGCACCGGCACAGCTACCGCTGCCACCCTCCTCCATTCTATTTTGTTCCCTTGCGCCAAGCCCAGCGAGGAAGAAGAGAAGGGAACTCGCTCGCGCTCCGCTGCAGCAGCGAACCCCGCGCCGCAGCGAACCCGATCGATGGCCTCCGCTGCGGCGTCGCGGCCCCCGGCCCCGCCGCCGCCGCCTCCCTCGCCCCCGCCGTCGGCCGCGATGCAGTGGCTCGCCCTGCGCGTCTCCTTCAGCCTCGAGGACGCCGGCGGGTGTGGCGGCGGTGTTAGATATAATCTTGATGCCTATGTATCTGCATGTTATTTTCGTACTGCATGTAGTTTAGCTTAGAACTGTTCCGGCAAAGTCATGGCTGCAACGCACATGGAAGCGAGATGCATCCGACCGTGCGATGCGGTGTGGTAGTGCGGCAACGTCGTGTGAAGCGGCGAGCAGCGTGAGCAGCTGGAACGTGACGAGCTACATGGTCAAGTTGATCTGGCTGGGTCATCACGAGTCTGTTAGCATGCATGCGTAGTTAGTTGTATGACCAAGTCGTGTGTTTGTTGGAGCGATTCCAGCGATAAGATAAGGTCATGGATAGTGCGTGTGTTAGTGCGTGCATGGGCTAGCTTAGTGGGATTAGTTGCCGAGAGTAGCGGCTGGTTAGTGTGTGGTTGTGTGTTACTTAAGAGTTGTAAGCATCTTTGTTTTAGAAGAGAACAAGGGGAATAGAGAGAAGAAAAGAGCTTGGCTGTGTGATACAGCAGCTCACCAAACATCTGTCTCCATTGTTCTTGAGTTGGCTGTGAGAGGCAGCCGTGAGAGAAGGGAGCCGAGAGAGTTAGCCCCAACATTTGGTATCAGAGCTAGGTTGAAGATGACGCGTGACTCTTCAGCGAGTGGAGCGCTGGTGCCGGCAGTGTCCGCGACGGCGGCGGCGGTGACGGCGACGGTGGCAGCGGGAAAGCTTCCATTCCCGCTGCTAACAAGGACGAACTACACGGCATGGGCGATGAGGATGAAGTACCTCTTGCGAGCCAACGACGCATGGGCTGCCGTTGATCACGAGGCGTCGTCCATGGAGGTCGACAAGGGCAAGGAGGAGATGGCCATGACGATCATCTCCCAGTCGATCGACGACATGACGCTGCTACGCGTAGCGGAGGAGACCGCTGCCGATGTGTGGGCGGCTCTACGCTCCATGCACGTTGGCGTCGAGCGCGTCCGGGAGGCAAGGATTCAGTCCTTGCGCTCGGAGTTCGATGGCCTCAAGATGGGTGATGCAGAGTCCGTGGATGATTTCGCGGCGAGGTTCACGACGCTCGTGGGACGCATCCGTGAGCTTGGTGATCCATTGGAGGAGAAGTACGTCGTGAAGAAGCTGCTGCGAGCCGTCTCCAACAAGTTCATCCACGTTGCTTCGTCAATTGCGTTGTTCGGCGACACCAACAAGATGGCCATGGAGGAGGTCATTGGTTCACTCAAGGCACATGAGGAGCTCGTCAAGGGGCGGGAGACGGCGCGTGAAGAGGAGCAACTTCTCATGGCGAGAGGGCATGACTCGTCGCGAGGACGGGGTCGTGGCCGTGGACGTGGCCTCGGACATAGCCGTGGTGGAGAGCACAGAGACAAGAGCGAGGTACAGTGCTATAACTGTGATGCCTTTGGACATTTTGCTTGGGAGTGTCGGGAGAAGAAGAAGGAGAACGAGGAGAAGGCACTCCTGGCCGGCTAGGGCAGTGAAGAACCGTCTCTTCTTTGAAGTTTCTGCCTGAACAATGGACATCAAGATTAGGGGGTTGAATATTAGATATAATCTTGATGCCTATGTATCTACATGTTATTTTCGTACTGCATGTAGTTTAGCTTAGAACTATTCCGGCAAAGTCATGGCTGCAACGCACATGGAAGCGAGATGCATCCGACCGTGCGATGCGGTGTGGTAGTGCGGCAACGTCGTGTGAAGCGGCGAGCAGCGTGAGCAGCTGGAACGTGACGAGCTACATGGTCAAGTTGATCTGGCTGGGTCATCACGAGTCTGTTAGCATGCATGCGTAGTTAGTTGCATGACCAAGTGGTGTGTTTGTTGGAGCGATTCCAGCGATAAGATAAGGTCATGGATAGTGCGTGTGTTAGTGCGTGCATGGGCTAGCTTAGTGGGATTAGTTGCCGAGAGTAGCGGCTGGTTAGTGTGTGGTTGTGTGTTACTTAAGAGTTGTAAGCATCTTTGTTTCATAAGAGAACAAGGGGAATAGAGAGAAGAAAAGACCTTGGCTGTGTGATACAACAGCTCACCAAACATCTGTCTCCATTGTTCTTGAGTTGGCTGTGAGAGGCAGCCGTGAGAGAAGGGAGCTGAGAGAGTTAGCCCCAACAGGCGGCAGGGACGCTGCGGGGGGCGGGGGAGCCAGCGCCGACTTCGAGTTCCTCCTCGCCGGCTGCTCCGCCGTGTCCACCATGCTCCCCGCCGACGAGCTCTTCTCCGGGGGCAAGTTCGTCCCGCTCTGCCTCCCATCTTCCTCGGAGGCCGCGGCGGCGGCCACCCGGCCTCCGCTGGCCCCGGCGCTGACAACGCAGCAACCCGAGAGGGCGAGGTCGGAGGAGACGCCGAGGGCGGAGGCGGCCAAGGATGCGGTGGTGGAGGCGGAGCAGGCAACGGAGGAGCCTAAGGATCCGGCCAGGAGGTGGAGGGACCTGCTGCGGATGCGGAAGCAGCAGGAGTCGGCGTCGTCGTCGTCTTCCTCCTCTTCCTCGACGGAGACCAAGCCGCTCCGCCGCCTCCTCCGCCGCGGGCCGAAGCCGCTGGAGCAGGAGCCGTCCCTCAGCCTCCCCCTCCTCCGCGACCCCAACGACGCCGACATGCCGCCCGCGTCGGCTCCAACTCCATCACCGACCCCGCCGCCTCCCGTGAGCACGTCGCAGCACCAGTTGCCGCCGAAGATCCGGCTCACGGCAGCGCAGGCGGCGGTGGCGGGCACCGTGAGCCCGCGACGACGCCACCAGGAGCAGGAGCTGCCCACGACGCGGACTCGCGCGCGACGTCCCTCTCCTCTCCCTCACCGCACACGACTCCCCAGCGCAGACCCTCGCGAGGCGAGGCCGGAGAAGGCCGGGGCGAGGTGGATCCGCGTTGGGGTCAACAGATCCCAGCGGCTCGAGCTCGGATCTGGCCAGAGACGGGGGCGAGGTGGCCAACGGCGGAGCTTTGAGCTCGGGCTCCCATGGCAGCAGCCTCGCAGCAGGGAAGAAGGAGACCGAGTGAGGGAGAGAGGAAACGTTTTTTTTCGAGATCCACATAGGGACTGCGGGTTGAATACCCAGAAATGGAGGGAGTTTTGTGCAAAACTGCCAACGACGTACGACAAAAGCGATCGACGCTTTATTATTATAACAAAAGGGCCCATGCGTTGCAACGGGAGAAAGAAATACCACACGACACACGCTCTTAATTTATAAAAAAATGTCTATAATTTGAGAATTTATAGTTACGATACAAATAAAGATGGTCTTATCCTACAAAAATGCAGTTCAAAATTTCACAGGTCTTCTATTTTAACACGGCTTGCATGTGGATTTAATACATACAAAGAATCAGTCAAGTGACCTTCAGTTTCATCTCTAATCCTGATTTTGTTGACGTGTTCATCCCCAACCCGGATGAGTACTGATATGAAAGAAAGACGAATAATGACTTATTTATTAAGATTACACCCTAGATAGTATTTTTATTAAACGTTTAACAGATAAAATAATATCATATTTAAATTCTACATATATTTCTAATCAAATTCCATGTATAATATGTTAAATTTAGAGTTACGGTTTAAAAGATATTGACGTGTTCATCCCCAACCCGGATGAGTACCGATATGAAAGAAAGACGAATAATGACTTATTTATTAAGATTGCACCCTAGATAGTATTTTTATTAAACGTTTAACAGATAAAATAATATCATATTTATCAAATTCCATGTATAATATGTTAAATTTGGAGTTACGGTTTAAAAGATATGAGTATTATAAAAAATATTTAATATATACTACTTGTTTAATGCCATAAACAGTAAGGACTTTTTTTATAAAATGACCTCGGTGGGTTTTCCGACGGAAGCGATAGCCTCTTTATTATTAGGTAAAGAATGGTTGTTCTATTTTTATAAGTAATATCTTTTATGGTCATGCACCCAATGTGAGGGGTTTGTTCATATTAAATCTTGATTGTGATGACACACATATCCATAACATTGAGACCAAAAGATGTAGAGTTAACAATGATAGCGCCACCTTTTTGTGGCACTGCACTTAGGTCATATTGGTGTAAAGTGCATGAAGAAACTCCATGTTGATGGACTTTTGGAGTTACTTGATTTTGAATCACTTGACACGTGCGAACCATGCCTCATGGTCAAGATGACTAAGACTCCGTTCTCCGGAACAATGGAGCGTGCAAGTGGCTTGTTGGAGATCATACATACTGATGTGTGCGGTCCAATGAGTGTGGAGGCGCGCGGCGGATATCATTATTTTCTCACCTTCACTGATGATTTGAGTAGGTATGGATATATCTACTTTATGAAGCACAAGTCTGAAACATTTGAAAAGTTCAAACAATTTCAGAGTGAAGTTGAAAATCATCGTAGCAAGAAGATTAAGTTCCTACGATCTGATTGAGGGGGCGAATATCTGAGTTTCGAGTTTGGTGCTGACTTAAGACAATGTGGAATTGTTTCACACTTGACACCGCCTGGAACACCACAGCGTAATGGTGTGTCCGAATGTCGTAATCGTACTTTATTAGATATGGTGCGATCTATGATGTCTCTTACCGACTTGCCATTATCGTTTTGGGGTTATACATTAGAGAAAGATGCATTCACTTTAAATAGGGCACCACCATCAAAATACGTTGAGACGACACCACATGAGCCATGGTATGGCAAGAAGCCGTAGTTGTCGTTTCTTAAAGTTTGGGGATGCGATGCTTATGTCAAAAAGCTTCAGCCTGAAAAGGTCGAACCCAAAGTGGAAAAGTGTGTCTTCATAGGTTACCCAAAAGAGACAGTTGGGTACACCTTCTATCTTATATCCGAGGGCAAAGTGTTTGTTGCTAAGAACGGAGCTTTTTTTGAGAAAGAGTTTCTCTCAAAAGAATTGAGTGCGAGGAAGATAGAACTTGATGAGGTTTTGGAACCTCTGCTCCCTCTAGATGGTGGTGCAGAGCAGTGGGAAATATCTGTCGAAGCAACACCGGTTGAGGAGGAAGTTAATGATGATGATCATGAAGCTTCGGATCAAGTTACCATCGGACCTCGCAGGTCAAGAAGATCACGTACTGCTCCTCAGTGGTACGACAATCCTGTCTTATCTATCATGTTGTTAGACAACAATGAGCCTGCGAATTATGAAGAAGCAATGGTGGGCCCGGATTCCAACAAATGGTTAGAGGCCATGAAGTCCGAGATATGATCTATGTATGAAAACAAAGTGTGGACTTTGGAAGTATTACCTCAAGGTTGCAAGGCTATTCAGAACAAATAGATGTTTAAGAAGAAGATGGACGCGGACGGTAATGTGACCGTTTATAAAGCTCGACTTGTGGCAAAGTGTTTTTCAGAAGTTCAAGGAGTTGACTACAATGAGACATTCTCACCGGTAGCGATGCTTAAGTCCGTCCGAATCATGTTAGCAATAGCTGCATTTTTCGATTATGAAATCTGGCAGGTGGATGTCAAAACGGCGTTCCCTAATGGTTTTCTTAAAGAAGAGTTGTATATGACGCAACCCGAAGGTTTTGTCGATCCAAAGAATGCTAAAAAAGTATGTAAGCTCCACCGATCCATTTATGGACTGGTGCAAGCATCTCGGAGTTGGAATAAGCGCTTTGACAAGGTGATCAAGGCGTTTGGGTTTATACAAGTTGTTGCAGAATCTTGTATATACAAGAAAGTGAGTGGGAGCTCTGTAGCATTTCTAATATTATATGTGGATGACATATTGCTGATTGGAAACAATGTGGAGTTTTTAGAGAGCGTAAAGGATTACTTGAACAAATGTTTTTCAATGAAAGACCTAGGAAGCAACTTCGTAGGGTGGAGGCAGCCAAGACAAGGGCGGGGTGAGATGCGGTCAATGCGCTCAAGCTCTTCCACGAGGTAGACGAGGCTCTCTCCGGTAAGTGTCTTGGCTTTTTCTTGGTTGCGGTTGATCGGCAGCCATGTTGGAGATATGCCCTAGCGTCAATAATAAAATAGTTATTATTATATTTCCCGTTTCAAGACAATCGTTTATTATCCATGCTATAATTATATTGAATGAAGACATAAATGCATGTGTGGATATGTAGACAAAACTATGTCCCTGATATGCCTCTAGTTGACTAGCGAGTTGATCAAGGATGGTTAAAGTTTTCTGACCATATGCAAGTGTTGTCACTTGATGACTGGGTCACCTCATTGGGAGAATAATGTGATGGACAAGACCCAAACTATAAACGTAGCATTTGATCGTGTCATTTTGTTGCTATTGTTTTCTGCGTGTCAAGTATATTCATTCCTGTGACCATGAGATCATGTAACTCAGTGACACCGGAGGAATACCTTGTGTGTATCAAACGTTGCAACGTTACTGGGTGACTATAAAGGTGCTCTACAGGTATCTCCGAAGGTGTTCGTTGAGTTATCTTGGATCAAGAATGGGATTTTTCACTCCGTGTGATGGAGAGGTATCTCGGGGCCCACTCGGTAATACAACATCACATATAAGCCTTGCAAGCAATGTGAACTAAAGTGTTAGTCACGGGATCTTGTATTACGGAATGAGTAAAGAGACTTGCTGGTAACGAGATTGAAATAGGTATAGGGATACCGACGATCAAATCTCGGGCAAGTAACATACCGAAGGACAAAGGGAATGGTATACGGGATTATATGAATTCTTCGCACAGAGGTTCAACTGATAAGATCTTCATAGAATATTTAGGATCCAATATGGACATCCAGGTCTAGGGTCATGTCTGCATAGTTCTCGAACCCGCAGGGTCTGCACACTTAAGGTTCGGTGACGTTTCGGTATAATTGAGTTATAGGTGCTGGTGACTGAAGGTTTGTTCGGAGTCCCGGATGAGATTACAGTCGTCACGAGGGTTTCGAGAATGGTCTGTAAACGAAGATTGATATATAGGATTGTTTCATTTGGCCTCTGGAAAGATTTCGGGCATTACCGGAGTGTACCGGGAGTGACGAATGGGTTCTGGGTTTTTTACCGGGACGGGGCCACCCGCCCGGGATAGAACCTAATAGCCCATTGGTGGTGCACCAGCCCTTTTGGGCTGGTGAGGCCAGCCCAAGTGGACTATTTTGGCTAAGGGAAAATCAAAGGAGAAAAAAAGAGGGAGGTGGGAAGGAAGGAAGGGACTCCTCCTTCCCCAAACCGAATTGGGGTTGGAGTCCCTCCTCTCCCACTTCGGCCGACGCCCTAGGGGATCCCTTGAGTTTTTAGTGTTTTTGAGACACAACTTTGCCACGTGCAACCCTAAACCTCTACTTCGTAGTTCTTCCTCTAGATCGGTTTTCTGCGGAGCTCGGGCGGAGCCCTGCAGGAATAGATCATCACCATCACCGGCACGCCGTCACGCTGCCGGAGAACTCATCTACTTCCCGTCTATCTTGCTGGATCAAGAAGGCGGAGATCGTCATCGAGTTGTACGTGTGCTGAACGTGGAGGCGCCGTCCGTTCGGTGCTAGATCGGGACGGATTGTTTGACGACGGTGATTTGAATCACGAAGATGTTCCACTACATTAACCGCGTTTATTAACGCTTCCCGCTTAGCGATCTACAACGGTATGTGCATCTGATCTCCCTCTCATACATGAACATCACCATGATAGGTCTTCGTGTGCGTACGAATTTTTTTGTTTCCCATGCAACGTTCCCCAACAAGCCGGGCGCCAGCCTATAGCTAGTGCCGGCCATTGCCTTGCTTGTCTTGTGTTTTAGTGTTTTCGTTGGTTCGACTCATTTCCTGGAGACCCAGCCGTGGGCGGAGCAAACCGCCGCGTAGTGCCAGGAGGAACTACGTTGGGACGGGGGCGAGGTGGACGAGAGCGTCAGCTGGGCAATGGAGGAGGTGGCCCTTGCGTGCGAGGTCCGACTGACTCATACGCACGCGGTCCTTGGGTGGCTCCGAACGGCAGGTGATGGCCTCATCAAGGCTCTCTAACCAGACGGAGTGTGTGAATATTTTTAGTTGCTCCATTAGGTGTGTGAATTTTTTAGTTGTTCCAGTAGGTTTCGGTAATATATTTAGATGTCGAATACTGAAATGTGCCGATATTTTTAGTTGGTCGAGTAATATTCTATAACATATTTAGATGTTAAATATTTAGGTGTGTTGATATTTAGTTGGTTCAGTAATTTTTTGACATGTATTCGATTCCTCCACTAGGACCCATCCAAGATAAAGACTATGACCACGACGGGTCCGAGATTCCTCCTCATAACATTAGGCCACCCCACAAGTTGTGATGGAGTATGCCTAGCACACCGCATGTGTTGGAAATATGCCCTACAAACAATAATAAATTGGTTATTGTTATATTTCCTTGTTCATGATAATCGTTTATTATCCATGCTATAAGTGTATTGATTGGAACTTAAGTATATGTGTGGATATATGGACAACATAGTGTCCCTAGTAAAGCTTCTACTCGACTAGCTCATTGATCAAAGATGATTAAGGTTTGCTAGCCATAAACATGAGTTAGTATTTGATAACGGATCACGTCAATAAAAAATGATGTGATGGACAAGACCCAAACCGTAAGCATAGCGTTTGATCTTCTAACAAATTCACTTGCTACTCGTGTACATTACATAGGTAACTAGTGGTCAAATTAAGATGGATAATTTGCTGATTTATGCATGTAACGTGCTTTGTTGGCCTGCAAAATCCTAGGATGGTATGCATGCACGGGGTGTTGACTTGTTAGTATCATGCATAATTTCTCCCAAAACACATCATGCCCCCGATTCCCTCCCCCAGCCGGCGCCGTCGGAGCATGCGGTGGCGGTCGCGCCCGGCCGACGAAGGCTGTTGGTGCTGGCTAGGCCCCCTCAACGGTCTCCCTTCGCACGGAGCGGGACGTCGTGTGGGGCAGCCATGGAGGTGGGGTGGCCGGCGGCGTGTTTCACGGGAAGGTGGAGTGTGAGAGCCACTGGAGCAGAGCGGGGAGCATGGAGGGAAGGTGGATTCTCGCGACATGTGTTGCAGGGTGGTGGCCGAGGTTGGTGCACAGGTTCTGCTTGTGACGGCGGCGCGAGCCCAAACATGGACGCGGCGGCGCCAAGGAGGTCGTGCCATGAAGGATACCAGCGGGCAGTGGGCGGTCGTTTGCCTCCGTGCAAGGGGCGCTCGGTGTTGCCTCGAGAGAGCTGGCGCTCGGGAGTGCTCGGAGGTGCTGTTCAGATCCGATCTGGTGGCAGTCCCCTGGTAGGTGAAGGCCGATGCGTTGAATCTAGCCATTGCACGACATGATTGTCTGCGGCTGCTCCTCGCTCGTTGTTGTTGGTGGCCTGGATCGCACTCTCTCGCACAATGCAGGTTGGGGAGATCAATTGATGCACAACATCGATGACAATTAGTTATGGTGACTGCGGTGTGAGGCATCTTGAACAATGCTGCCCGAAACATTGAAGGAGTGGAGATGCGCGTCATCACGGATGAAAGTCATGTTCGGTTTTGGCCGGACCAGTTACGATGGCACTTGTGTGTGTCGTTTTCTTCCTTGGAGGCGTCGTCGAGTGTGCCTCCATTTTCCTCGCTTGCTTGGTGTTGGTATTTGTCTCCGGGCGAAAGCCTCAATTCTGTTATGGATTGGTACGATGGCGGCGTCTCCGACGCCATCCCTCTCTTGCGAGCATCGTGCAAGACGACATGGAGTTCCTTTATTGTCCTCCTCCGGTGTTCGCCGCTGCCCTCATCGTTTGTCTCTCACGCTATGTACGGTCGTCGTTGGTGGTTCCAAGACGGTGGCTTCCTTGGGTCGGATCGACTCCTGCCATCCTCTTGCCAACTCCTTTAGGCATCAAGGGGGGATGGTGCATCGACGAGAGAAGCTTGGTTGGAGCTTATGTTCTTCGGAGGACCGAGGTCGATTGAGATGCGGCTATTTCTCGATTTTGGGTAGGCACTTTTGTGTTGTAGTGGTGGTTGTCCTTGGACTAGTCGGATGAAGTTGTCCTTGGACTAGCCGGATGTGGAGTTATGCTACGCTCGTTGTTCGCGACGTCATCTTGTACTTGCAATTCTCTCTTCTTCTATAAAGTTATGGTACACATTTTGCGTACTCTCGAAAAGAATTATGAAACATTTTTTATTGCATAATACTGTGATAAGAAATCTACTCACTCCATTCCATAATATAAGAGCGTTTTTACATTACTATAGTGTTAAAAACGTCCTTATTATGAGACGGAGGGAGTATTTCCGAGTGTTGTTACTCGATTGTGGAGAAGGAGCAACCCAACGGCTAGAAAATCTATAAATATGACTAATGATCATGTTTGGTAACGCTATTCATTATACCTTCAGAAAATTGATAATAACCACGAAGAAGTACTTGGGACTTTGAATGAAATATACTTTTTTTTGGACGAATTGTACCCGCACTTCTTCCATTCATTAAGAAGAGGTACCGGGGATACAAAGATGATAGGCAATAGATAACACCACTGAACACACCAACAAAAAAAGAGGAAGAAGGGAACAACTGGTTCGAGGTGACAACATGGCAAATGCCGAAAAGACAAAAGGACTGAAGTGTCATCACACCTCAAAGGCATTTGTGTCCGTTGCTCCATGCTCCGCCGCGTCTGCTGCAAACTGCAAACAAGGGAGCTCCGGCACCAATCCTACATTGTCATCCACAACATCATCCTCGCTCACGCCACGATTTCACACATCTACAAGAAGAAGTACAAGGTCAGTCGGAAGTCAGAACACCTATATATTCGTTCAGTTCATGTTTTTGCTCTTTAAAAATTGATGTGATTTCCCCTTGGGCCCGAGGTTGCAAGTTTGAAATGAACAATAAAAGATTGAGTTCCTGTACATTAATATTATGAAGGCAGAGCAGAATGGAGAGGTCGGGATGTCGTTGGATGTACGATCCTGTCTCAAACTCCTCAGCTGATGTTGAGGTCACTAAGAAAACACAAGAGTTCCAGTTCGAACGGTGAGTGATCCTCACTAACTCCATGGACTATTTTCTAATGTACTAATTAATCTAAACATGGATGGATTGCCAATAATAGAACTACAGAACTAGCCTGGCAGTTTTGTATATTTTTTTGACAATGAACAAATACTAGAGTAGTAGTAAGTTCTAAATTTAATTTTCTTTGAGTTGCTGAGATAAAAGATGTTATGTCAAAAGTCAAATAGGTATGCCGATCCTTTCTTCTTTGGTGATTACCCGGCAACGTCACAGAAAGGCTGCCACAGTTCATGACGAAAGAGGCCGATCTAGTGAAGGACTCCGTGGACTTTGTGGGGATCAATCAGTACACCACATTCTACACAAAGGAATACCATTCCACTGCCATCAAATACCTATTGTATGATTCATTTTTTTTGCGGATAACGGATCCGATCGCCCCCGTAAGTTTAGTTCCTACCACTCTTGTATCTTGATTTATTTTTTAATCATACTCATGTGTGCATATTGTGTACATTGTGAGCCTTCGCAAATGGGAATCCAATTGGCGATAAGGAAACCATCACGTTAGCAACATGCAGAGTGAAATTTGTGGTGTAATTTGCATTTGGATTTCTGTAAATTAATTTGAGGCATCATGACTGAATATTGATCTAGTAAATTCTATGAATCCAGGTCTACTCAAGTACTGGTATGTACTCCCTTCGTTCCCAAATACAAGTTTTTTTAGAGATTTCACTAAGGTGCTACATACGGAGCAAAATAAGTGAATCTATACTCTAAAATATGTCTATATATATCCGTATGTAGTCCCATAGTGAAACCTCTACAAAGATTTATATTTAGTAACGGTATATATATCCGTATGTAGACCATAGTGAAACCTCTACAAAGATTTATATTTAGGAACGAGTATAATGCAATAACTGTGCTTAACTAGCTCTTCCCAATCAAGAACTCTTCACAAATCCTGTACTTTCTCATCAAGAAATATAGGCCTCTTGTCCCTAAAAACAATGGGTACCAAAGTCTCTTGGACAGTCCCCTCCCTTGTTAGTAGTGCAACGAATTCAATATGGAAAATAATAATGAAACGACGGATTCCTTCGCCTGTAGTTTGAAGCTCTCACTACATGAAGATCTTAGTAGTTCAATAAAATGCCGGTATTTACATAGCTCAAACTGAACTTCACAAAATGTTTTAGCTCAAGACTTGGTTGGGGTGCGCCGGGCCAGGGCAGCAGTGCAACGCCCAGGCAACGCGTGTGGACCCCAGCAGCAAGCTACGGTGGTGGGCCCACCCGCATAAAAAATAAATTTAATATTGTTGTGGGCACATGGCCCACATAGCAGATATTAAACTGATAAGAACAGATACTACACTTGATCTTAGCCAAAAGGCCGAGAAAGGTATGAGTTGCAACGCTGAGGCGGGTCTCCTTTTATAGCAAGCCTCCCTCCGCGCTCCTCCTCCGTCCGCAAGGTGGTACTAAACCTGCCTACTTCCTTCCTCGTCTGCTGTCCCGCTCGCCGTCCAGCACCCACGCGCTGCTAGCTTGGGCCAAATTCGAGAGCCCATCGCAGGTCTTATCGAGTTACGGCCTGTCATCACACCTCAAGGCGTTTGTGTCCACTGCTCCATGCTTCGCCACGTCTGCTGCAAACAAGGGAGCTCCGACACCGACCTTACATTGTCGCTCACAATATCATCCTCGCTCACGCCACAGTTTCAGACATCTACAGGGTTGATCGAAGTCAGAGATGTTTCGCGTGCTTAAACATATTCGCATGGTATATTGCAAAGGCGGCACGCACTTTAGCTGGGCCGCGAGGAAAAGACGAAATTAGCCGCGTGTGTCAGCATCACACATACAACGTTAGAAGGTCGTGATGGGTAACTCAATGCAACTCTAAATCGATCCCTCGCGCACTAACGTAATTGTGACGGGTCTACTGGAAAAGAACGTACATGGTAGCATGAGCACACAAGGACGGACACTCTTGTTAATTTGGTACGGATTATAATACACTTCTCGGTCCATGTGATGAACTTTTTTATAAAAAATAGTAACCACGTCTTTCAATATTTGTCAAAGTTACAACACATACAATCCCAAACTAGACAAAGTGAGGACATATGTCGTGGCACGTTTGCCTAAAACACCTTGAAATGAGCTAAATTGCAACCACAACCTTGAAGGTGCTTGTGAAGGTTGCCAACTGCCGTCAATCTCCACAACCATGGCAGCGTCGTCGGAGATAAGAAAGACAACAAACCTTCATACCCTCATTCGAAGAAGCACTATCACCAACAAAGACGCTTTGTGAGCTGATGAACTCGTCCGCTGTGATTGGCAGAACTTTTCCGACGTGCGTCGATCGGGGAGCAACCCTGTGCCCGTTGGACTCCACATTCGTCGTCTTCAACTGACCAAGATGCATAAGAGCACTCGAACTGTCAACGCCATCCACTTGACATGCGCCGAACCAACCCTACTCAGGTTGTCGTCGTCTTATCTTGAAGAGATGACAAACGGTGGCCCGTTTCATCCTAAATAAACCTTCAAGACTCCAATACAGTGCTGCAGCATGCACGATCAAGACGACGAGGCCGTAGAACACAATTCCAAGATAAGGCGGTCGTCGCTACCACATTCGGAAACCCTAACCTTGATGGTTCAAGCGACCCAGAAGAGACACATGACGCCAACTCCTCGACTCCGTTGCGAGCAGTCTTCTTTAAACGGGGGGAGCCGTGGATACCTTATTCGCTGGAACGACACCGTTGCCTTCATTAAAACACCGCCGCCGCGCAAATTAGGCCCTAACCTATTTGCATGTCATTGCCTAGCACCGAATACTTAACTCCTTATGCTTCGAGGATGACATACGAATAACACAATGGCATTCACTAATTTTTTCAAAGAATACATTGTTTTTAATAAATTGAGAAATATTATGTTGCTTTATTTTTTTCGTCGTTTTCTCACGACAGATGCCATGGGTAGGCTTATCGAGAGTGGTTGGGACCGAATGGACACCAGCGGGCTTCACGAACGGGATTGGTAACTAGCGATGCAAGACGCACGATCTACCCAGGTTCGGGGCCCTCCTAGTGTGCTGCTACCCGAGAGGGAGCCAGGTGAACGGCCGGAAAAACTATGACGATTTGTGCGAATATGAAATAAGTTCGTGAGGATTCAAAAAATATTCGCCAATACGAAATAAGTACATGGCAATTCAAAAAATGTTCGCGAATTCAAAATGTTTTCAAGTATAGTCGCGGTATTTCCGCGACACATGACACGGCATGGCCTAGATCGTGGTTTGGGGCCGACGGACGCCAACGACGTTTAGGAACGGGTGAGGACGTCAGACACATGACGCGGTTCTACCCAGGTTCACGACCCTCCGAAGAAGGTAAAACCCTAGTCGTGCGGGAGTGACTATAGGTGGTCACAATACAGGATGCTCCTTGAGCTGTTCGTGGGGAGGAAGATGGAGCTCTCGCGACTAGTCTTGCTCCCTTTATGGTGTGTGTCAAGTGTTTGCTAGCGAGCTATGCCCTCTCTCTAGGGGCTCACGCTCGGTTTTATAGTGCACCGGGTAGTTAAAATAATGGGGAAAAGAAGGGGCGGGCCCCAGCCTCTCAACCTGACCGTGGGACCCGCCGATTGTCGGGTCACGTCTAGCGCGGGGCCCGGAGGTCATGCGCCACAGTGGCCAACATGCTCCGCCATCGAGGAGTAGGTAGACGCACGCCTGCTACAGGGCCGGCTCGCCCGGTCAGCCTCAGCGGTGACCGGGGTTCGGTAGCCTTCCTCTACTCGTGTCATGGAGGCATGTAGCCACACGGGGCATGTCAATGCGTTCTGTAGCCGCCCAGGCCTCTCATCGGGGTCAAGCCTTATCACCATACGTCAGTACGGGTGGATGGGACGGGAGCTGACCCGTCGACTGCCATTGGGGCGAGCCGAACTGGACGGATGTTACCAGCAAGTAAGCGATGCGGCGGCCGGACGGGCCGCCTATTGCCAGCCGCCGCCAAATGTCTTGGAGTTGGGTTTCCTCCGCTTTGGCATACCGAGGGGTCATATCCCTATTGGAAGCCCCCGAAGCCGTTGGGGTCTGCAGGCCTCCAGACGAGGGGGCGAGCGGCTTCCCCCTAGAGATAAATGTCACCGAAGTCGATGGGCCCGCTGGGCGCTGACGGGCGAAATGTGGAGCACGAGCATCAGGGGTCTCGCCTTGGGTCTCGCGACGCCGCTTCATGTCAAGTGTCGACCGTCAGGCGCCACGTGTGGCCCGTATAGGGGGCCGGGCCCGCCACCATGCACGCGAGGGGACACCGTCGGAGGCTGAGCCCACTAGGCCTCGACCACAAACAGGATCTTGTGCGGGCGTGGGGCTTCAATTGGGGTTCCACGCGCCTCAAGTTAGTGTGGGCGTGGGCGTAATTGATCCCATGCCCCCGTGTCTTCCTAGCCGTTATAAGGGGAGGAGGAGGAGAGGTTGAGGCCAGAAGCACTCTTCTCCCACTCCTCGTCTCCCACCTTGCGCCAGCGTCACGCCGCCCTCCATCGTCGTCCTTCCTTCCTCCTCATGCCTGCAACGCTCACCGCCACCCCTCTTTCCTCCACATGCCCGTAGCGCTTCCTCTCGGTGGACCCGCTAGGTGGCCGCGTCTCCTGCTTCTTCTTTGTCACGCCATCATCGACAAATGCGGAGATGGCCATGTCGGTCGCCGATTCGTGGGAGGGCTCCGTGATCACGGACGAGCACATCGACTACCTTCAATGGATGCCCAAGATCGCGTCGGAGGAGCGGGTGGATGCTCGCGCGCTCGGAAGGGAGCGCACGCCTGTGCCGTGCACTAATGACCCACAAGTGTAGGGGATCTATCGTAGTCCTCTCGATAAGTAAGAGTGTCGAACCCAACCAGGAGCGGAAGGATCTGACAAGTGGTTTTCAGCAAGGAATTCTCTGCAAGCACTGAAATTATCGGTAACAAGTAGTTGTTTCACAAGATGATTCGCAGCTAGTGGCAAGTAACAACGGTAACAAAGGTGCAGCAAAGTGCCCCAATCCCTTTTGTATCAAGGGACAAGCCTGGACAAACTCTTATAGGAGGTAAAGCGCTCTTGAGGACACATGTGAATTTCTGTCAAGCTAGTTTTCATCATGTTCATATGATTTGCGTTCGCTAGTTTGATAGTTTGATATGTGGGTGGACCGGTGCTTGGGTACTGCCCTTGCTTAGACAAGCATCCCACTTATGATTAACCCCTCTCGCAAGCATCCGCAACTACGAAAGAAGAATTAAGACAAAGTCTAACCATAGCATTAAACTAGTGGATCCAAATCAGCCCCTTACGAAGCAACACATAAACTAGGGTTTAAGCTTCTGTCACTCTAGCAACCCATCATCTACTTACTAGTTCCCAATGCCTTCCTCTAGTCCCAAATAATGGTGAAGTGTTATGTAGTCGACGTTCGCATAACTCCACTAGAGGAGAAACAACATACAACACATCAAAATATCGAATGAATACCAAATCACATGACTACTTATAGCATGACTTATCCCATGTCCTCAGGAACAAAAGTGACTACTCAAAAAGCATAATAATATTCATGACCAGAGAGGTAATGAGTAGCATCAAAGATATGAACATATAATCTTCCACCAAGTAATCCAACTAGCATCAACTACAAAGAGTAATTAACACTACTAGCAACCTCACAAGTACCAATCGGAGTCGCGAGACGGAGATTGGTTACAAGAGATGAACTAGGGTTTGGAGATGAGATGGTGCTGATGAAGATGTTGATGGTGACGAGTACCCTCCGATGAGAGGATGTTAGTGATGACGATGGCGACGATTTCCCCCTCCGGGAGCAATTTTTATTGCTTGGACCGATGGCAACTTATTTGAGGGATCTTATTTAATCCATAGGTAGGTATGGTGGACTCTCGTGGCAAAACTGGGTTGAAGGTTTATGGATGCACAAGTAGTATCTCTACTTAGTGTGGACGTTTTGGCTAATATGAGGTGGAAGCAATCGTCACATGCTAATGTATCTCTAATCATATAACATTGTTCGGAACCAAGCAAACATAATCCATTATGTTGTCTTCTTTGTCCAACATCTACTTCTAAGCATGTAATAGTTTAGTGAGTGTTCACAATCATAGATGGTGTCAAGGATGGTATATTTATATGTGAACCTCTCCTTTATCACTTCCTATTAATTTCAACAATGACCAAGGTCTATGTTTGTCCACCCTCAGCCAGTTTCAATCAACATTCTTTTTATATGTGATGCCATCACTTCCCATAAGATCATTACATGATCTCTCATTCTTTTGTTCTTTTATCATTCTTTTGATCATGGCATGACGCAAGGCCCTTAACTAAGACACTCTTTATTATATGACTCACGAACTCGAATACATCGGGGGTGACACAAAGCAAAACTCAAGCCTAAAACATTAAGGACTTTATTCTACTAGAGAAAGATAAAACCAAAAAGGAACAAACTAAAACAAAGGTAAAGGCAAAAGATGTGATGGTGATGCGATACCGGGGCAACTCCCCCAAGCTTGGAACCAACCAAGGGGATTGCCCATACCCATGCTTAGTTGTCTTCCTTTGGAGGTGATGGTGGTGGAGTTGTTTTGTCATTTGATTCCAAGAGGGCCATCAATCTTTGATTTATACCTTGGAGCTCTGTGATATGTTTCTCCAGCAAAACAACTTCACGAGTGAGATAATATTGCAAACACGAGTTGTTTCACAAAACCTCAAGAGTTAAATCAAGGATGGAGACAGTAGGTGGAGGTAGGGTTGAAGGAAATCCACTTCTTCAACTTCTTCCTTGTTGAACACAGATTGCACTTTGTCCCACGCCTGATTCTTCTTCTTAGTTTTGCCCTTGGCTTTCGTGACTTCCACTCTTTTCAGATCTGCACCTACTTCTTCATAGACTCGGCGGAAATTGTTCTCCCCGACAGATTCCTGAGACGACATACGTGCTCTAAATCTGCAGCAGAAAACAGGCTCGAAACGAAAACACAGGAAAATTTGCATGATACAAGAGTCAGACCTTTCAGGAGAATATATAATGATTTTTTTTCGATCAGAAGGAGTACTCCGCAACAAAACGGAGTCTGGGAGGCACCCAAGGTGGCCACAAGCCCCCCAGGCGCGGCCAGGGGGTGGCCCGCGCCTGGCAGGCTTGTCGCCTCCTCGTGCGCTTTTCGGACTGCTTTAATTTTTTCTATTTTTTCAAAAATTCCAAAATAGAGGAAAATTCCTACTGGAAAATTTTTGGAGTCTGTTTACTTACGAATCACATACCTTTTCGTTTTCGGAGTCTGAAACAGGTTGATAAATATCCCTTATGTACTCCTCCGGAGTTACGGTATTGATAATATTGCTTTCAACATTTATGGGAGTGCCTGAGATATAATGCTTGATTCTCTGCCCATTTACGACTCTTGGAAAATTACCTTTCGTGTTGTTGATCTTGATGGCACCGGAATGATATACTTCCTCAACAATGTAAGGACCTTCCCACTTTGAGTGAAGCTTCCCTGCAAAAAATCTTAAACGAGAATTATATAGCAAGACATAATCGCCTACATTGAACTCACGCTTTTGTATCCTTTTATCATGCCACCTCTTAACCTTTTCTTTGAACAACTTGGCATTTTCATATGCCTGAGTTCTCCATTCATCAAGCAAGCTAATATCAAATAACCTCTTCTCACCAGCAAGTTTGAAAACAAAGTTGATCTCTTTGATTGCCCAATAAGCCTTGTGCTCTAGCTCAAGAGGTAAATGACATGCTTTACCGTAAACCATTTTGTACGGAGACATGCCCATGGGATTCTTATAGGCATTTCTATAAGCCCACAATGCATCATCGAGCTTCTTAGACCAATTCTTTCTAGACCTATTAACAGTCTTTTGCAGAATTAGTTTAATCTCTCTATTGCTTAGCTCTACTTGACCACTCGACTCAGGATGATAGGGAGACGCAATTCTATGGTTGACATCATACTTAGCAAGCATTTTACGGAAAGCACCATGAATGAAATGTGAACCACCGTCGGTCATTAGATATCTAGGGACTCCAAATTTAGGGAAAATAACTTCTTTAAGCATCTTGATAGAGGTGTTGTGATCAACACTACTAGTTGGGATAGCTTCTACCCACTTAGTGATGTAATCAACAGCAACTAGGATATGAGTATACCCGTTGGATTTTAGGAAAGGTCCCATATAATCAAAGCCCCAAAAATCAAATGGTTCAATGACAAGTGAATAGTTCATAGGCATTTCCTGACGTTTACCGATATTACAAATTCTTTGACATTCGTCACAAGACAAGACAAACTTACGAGCATCCTTGAAGAGAGTGAGCCAATAGAAACCTGATTGCAATACCTTGTGTGCAGTTCTATCTTCTGCATGGTGTCCTCCATAAGCCTCTGAGTGACACTTCTGTAGGATCTATCCCTGTTCATGTTCAGGTACATAATGTCCAATAACACCATCTACTCCTTCCTTATAAAGGTGAGGATCATCCCAAAAGTAATGTCTCAAATCAAAGAAGATTTTTTTATTTTCCTGGTATGCGAAACTAGGTGGTATATATTTGGCAACGATATAATTTGCATAATCAACATACCACGATGCACTAAGTGAAGCATTGATGACATTCAATTGCTCAACATGAAAGCTATCATCAATAGGTTGTGGGTCATCAAGAACATTCTCCAACCTAGACAAGTTATCTGCTACTGGGTTATCAACACCCTTTTTGTTGTCAACATGCAAATCAAATTCTTGTAGCAAGAGAACCCATCTGATAAGTCTAGGTTTAGCATCTTTCTTTTCCATGAGGTACTTAATAGCAGCGTGATTAGTGTGAATAGTGATTTTGGAATCAACTATGTAAGATCTGAACTTTTCACATGCAAACACGACTGCTAAAAATTCCTTTTTCAGTAGTAGCATAGCTTCTTTGGGCACTGTCTAGAGTTTTACTAGCATAGTGGATAACATTCAACTTCTTATCAACTCTTTGTCCTAGAACAACACCAACAACATAATCACTAGCATCACACATGATTTCAAAAGGTAGGTTCCAATCAGGTGGTTGAACAATAGGCGCAGTTATCAAGGCCTTCTTAATTATTTCGAAGGCTTACTCACATTCATTGTCAAAAACAAAAAGGAATATCCTTTTGCAAGAGATTGGTAAGAGGCCTAGAAATCTTAGAGAAGTCTTTAATAAACCTTCTATAGAAACCAACATGACAGAGGAAACTTCTTATACCTTTGATATCTGTGGGGCATGGCATTTTCTCGATTGCATCAACCTTAGCTTTATCGACTTCAATGCCTCTTTCAGAAATTTTATGTCCTAAGACGACGCCTTCATTAACCATAAAGTGGCACTTCTCCCAATTCAAGACAAGGTTGGTGTCTTTACATCTCTGCAAGACTCGATCAAGGTTGCTGAGGCAATCATCAAAAGAAGACCGGTAAACCGAGAAGTCATCCATGAAAACCTCAATAATCTTTTCACAAAAGTCAAAGAATATAGCCATCACACATGTTTGAAAGGTAACAGGTGCATTACATAAGCCAAAAGGCATACGTCTATAAGCAAAGGTACCGAAAGGGCAGGTGAAAGTGGTTTTCTCCTAAACAGATTGTGCAACTGGTATTTGGGAGAAACCAGAATAACCATCTAGAAAGCAAAAGTGTGTGTGTTTAGACAGTCTTTCTAGCATTTTGTCGATAAAAAGCAAAGGGTAATGATCTTTCCTAGTGGCTTTATTCAATTTCCTAAAATCAATCCCCATCCTATAGCCAATAATAATCCTCTCTCGGATCAATCCGTCCTTATCATTAGGGACAACGGTAATACCTCCCTTCTTAGGGATGCAATGCACCGGACTCACCCAATCACTATGAGCAACAGGATAGATAATACCTCCTTCCAGGAGCTTTAGTATTTCTTTTATTACTAGCTCTTTCATCTTAGGATTTAAATCTCCGTTGATGATCAACAACTGGTTTGGAATCAGGATCGGTTTTAATCTTGTGCTGGCATAGAGTGGGACTAATGCCCTTAAGATCATCAAGAGTATATCCTATAGCAGCACGGTGCTTCCGCAGAGTTTTTAGTAACTTCTTTTCTTCATGCTCTGAGAGGCTAGCACTAATAATAACAGGATATATCTCTTTTTCATCAAGATAAGCATACTTAAGAGTATCTGGCAACTGTTTAAGCTCGAACACAGGATCACCCTTTGGTGGGGGTGGATCTTTAAGCAGTTCAACAGGCAAGTTATTCTTAAGGATAGGATATTGTTTTAAAACAACTCTATCTATCTCATCCCTGTCATCCATAAGCATATCATTTTCATGCTCAAGCAAGTATTGCTCTAAGGGATTAGTAGGAGGCACGACAATAGAAGCTAGGGCAATAGTTTCATCCTTACTAGGCAACTCTTTTTCATGAGGTTGTCTACCAAACTTGGAGAAATTGAACTCATGTGACACACCTTCAAAGCCAACAGTGACAGTTTGCTTCTCACAGTCAATATGAGCATTGACGGTATTGAGGAAGGGTTTTCCAAATATGATGGGACAAAAGCTATCTTGCGTGGTAGAAAGAATGAGGAAATCAGCAGGATACTTCATTTTACCACACAAGACTTCAACATCTCTAACAATTCCCACAGGGTAGATAGTATCTCTATTGGAAAGCTGGATAGTGACATCAATGGGTTCTATCTCGACAGGTGCAATCTTGTCTTTAATTTCATCATATAAGCATTGAGGTATTGCACTAACACTAGCACCCACGTCACATAAACCATGATAACAATGATCTCCTATCTTAACAGAAACAACAGGCGTACCAACAACATGCCTATGTTTGTCTCTAGCATGAGGTTAGCAATTCTAGCAGCATCTTCACACAAGTGAATATCATGGCCATCAACATTGTCGGACAGGAGATCTTTGATAATAGCAATGCTAGGTTCAACTCTAATTTGCTCAGAGGGTGTAGGTGTTCTAATGTAGCCTCTACGTATCACAGTTGAAGCTTTAGAATGACCCTTTATCCTAACAGGGAAAGGTGGTTTCTCAATGTAAGCACTAGGAACAATAGGATCATTATAGGCAATGACTTTCTCTTCAATTGGATTGGGTTTAACTACATTGACTTCTAAGGGAGGATGATATTTAAACCACTTCTCTTCGGGGAGATTAATATGAGCAACAAATGATTCACAGAATGAAGCTACTATCTCAGGATCAAGTCCATACTTAGCGCTAAAATCACAAAAAAGTATTTGTTTCAACAAAGGATTTAACGCAATCAAACTTGAAATTCATACCTGACTCCTTACCTTCATCAAGCTACCAATCTTCAGAGTTGCGTTTAATTATTTCCAATAAATTCCATTTGAAGTCAATATCTCTCTTCATAAAAGAACCGGTACAAGAAGTGTCAAGCATAGTGCGGTCATCATGAGAAAGCCGAGCATAGAAGTTTTGAATGATAATTTCTCTCGAGAGCTCATGGTTGGGGCATGAATATAACATTGATTTAAGCCTCCCCCAAGCTTGAGCGATGCTTTCTCTGTCACGAGGCCAAAAATTATAAATATAATTCCGATCACGATGTACTAGATGCACATGATTAAACTTTTGATGAAATTCCAATTTCAACCGATTGTAGTTCCATAATCCAGTATCATCACATAGCCTATACCATGTCAACGCCTTATCCCTCAAATATAAGGGAAAGGCCTTCTTCTTGACCTCATCCTCGGGCAAACCTGCAAGCTTAAATAAACCACAAACTTCATCTACATAGATTAGATGCAAGCCGGGATGTGATGTTCCATCTCATGTAAAAGGATTAGCCAGCAGTTTCTCAAGCATACCCGAAGGAAATTCATAGCAAATATTTTTAGTACGTGCAGCAGGTTGAGGAGCAACTCTTTGTGCTTCCGCTCGAGGTGAAGATACCCCGAACAAGCCCCTCAAAGTATTAGTTTCCATAGCAACAAGAGACTATAAATTTCAGCACACTATATAAATGTTTCCTTACCAAATTCCACTTACCAAAGGCGCTTCACTCCCCGGCAACGACGCCAAAAAAGAGTCTTGATGACCCACAAGTGTAGGGGATCTATTGTAGTCCTTTCGATAAGTAAGAGTGTCAAACCCAACGAGGAGCAGAAGGATCTGACAAGTGGTTTTCAAGAAGGTATTCTCTGCAAGCCCTGAAATTATCGGTAAAAAGTAGTTGTGTGACAAGATGATTCGCAACAAGTAGCAAGTTTTCATCATGTTCATATGATTCGCGTTCGCTACTTTGATAGTTTGATATGTGGGTGGACCGGCGCTTGGGTACTGCCCTTACTTAGACAAGCATCCCACTTATGATTAACCCCTCTCGCAAGCATTCGCAACTATGAAAGAAGAATTAAGACAAAGTCTAACCATAGCATGAAACTAGTGGATCCAAATCAGCCCCTTACGAAGCAACGCGTAAACTAGGGTTTAAGCTTCTGTCACTCTAGCAACCCATCATCTACTTACTACTTCCCAATCCCTTCCTCTAGGCCCAAATAATAGTGAAGTGTTATGTAGTCGACGTTCACATAACACCACTAGAGGAGAAACAACATACAAAGCATGACTTATCGAATGAATACCAAATTCACATGACTACTTATAGCATGACTTACCCCATGTCCTCAGGAACAAAAGTGACTACTCACAAAGCATAATCATATTCATGACCAGAGAGGTAATGAATATCATCATAGATTTGAACATATAATCTTCCACCAAGTAATCCAACTAGCATCAACTACAAAGAGTAATTAACACTACTAGCAACCTTACAAGTACCAATCGGAGTCGCGAGATGGAGATTGGTTACAAGAGATGAACTAGGTTTTGGAGATGAGATGGTGCTGATGAATATGTTGATGGTGACGAGTCCCCTCTGATGAGAGGAGTGTTGGTGATGACGATGGCGACGATTTCCCCCTCCGGGAGAGAAGTTTCCTCGGCAGGATCGTCCTACCGGAGCTCTAGATTGGTTCTGCTCAAGTTCCGCCTCGCGGCGGCGGCGAATCCTTCGAAAAGCCTCCTCTTGATTTGTTTTTTGGAATTAAACCCTTCTTGTAGCAAAATAGGGGGGCAGAGGGCCAAGTGGGAGCCCACAAGCCCCCTAGGCGCGGCCAGGGGGGAGGCCACGCCTAGCAGGCTTGTGGCTTCCTGCTGGCGCCCCTTTGGTACTTCTTCGGCCCAGTATTTTTTACAAATTCCAAAGTAAATCCTCGTTGATTTTCACGGCTTTTGGAGTTGCACAGAATAAGTATCTCAAACTTGCTCCTTTTTCAGGCGAGAATTCCAGCTGCCGGCATTGCCCTCTTCATGTAAACCTTGCAAAATAAGAGAGAAAACGCATAAGTATTGTACCGTGAAGTGTAATAACAGCCCCAAAAGCGATAAATATCAACATGAAAGCATGATGCAAAATGGACGTATCACGCACCGGTGAATGAGTGGTGTTCGGTACACACTTTAACCTTAGCTTCGGTATGCCCGCCAGTATCTTCCTATGACAGTTCCTCGAGTTTTACGGCCTCCAGATCTACCATCTCGAGCTAAAATCGAACTTGTACCTCGCGTGCTTTGCCACGCTGTGCGAATGTTGTTTTGGATTTTGACCTTTCTCTTCTCTCTTCCACGTTTTCTTCCATTTCCACGTCGAGAAGAATGGCAACGTGTCGTACCCCTGTGGGGGCTTGGTGGTGTAATCCCGGTGGAATGTGTTCTTCCCGCGCATGAAGCTGGTTGAATCCTTCAAAAAGTAGCAGCAGGCGTTCTTCTACGTACGGAGCGTCAGGGATGGGTGCGACTGGGTCAACGTGCCGATTTTCCTTGATGCGCTGCCGACCGGCTCCAACTGGCTCCTCGAGCCATGCGGCAATGAAAACACTTGGATCCTGAGCCGGCTGCAGCAGCTCAAGGTCGCGGAGGGGATGATGCCTGCGGATCTGTTAGCTTCCTTCATCTCCTGCCGGGTGTTGCTGTTGTAGGAGCGACCATACCGCATGTGGAACATGGGCTTCTGGAAGGACCAATATCGGTTGTCGATCATCGACCTAGTGCCGATAAAGATAGCCGCCCGCGTGAACGCCATCACCGTCTTCAAGCTTCGCGAGGAGGACTGGTGGTTCAGCAAGGAGCCGTATGCCGTAACTTCCCCCGTTGAGGGTAAGTTTCAACACTTTAGTTTTCCTTTAATTTTCTGACATGTCGACTGATGCGTGACTGACCGCCCCTTTTTACCTTTTTAGCCGACAACTCACGCCGGACGGCCCGAACCCACAAAATCAGGTGGCTGACCACACGAACTCTGACTGCATCGATTACAAGACACACTGAGATGATTCCGATGACTCCGGGGCTCGGAGCTGCCGGAGGCACCGATCGGTGCCGCGACCGGGGGGTCTGGGGCAACCGGTGAGTCCCGCCCCGATGTGATCTCGAAGGACTATACGGATGATGATGATGATCACGTGCGTATTATAAAAGTGTCGTGTGTCATAGTGGAGTTGTCCCAGCGCCGCCGACGAGGAAGGAGTGAGGAGCTACCGGCTATGGCGTGAGCCGACAGGAGGACAGCCGCCCCCACCCGCAAACGATGCAGGAACGGTGGAAGGACAAACGATCGATCGAGGCGTCGTCTATCGACCCGGACATTAAGAAGGCGCAGTCGGCGATGCTACCACCACGCACCCGATCGTCGGTTCACAGGGTGCCAAGGAGCAACGGGCGTCTGCTCCCCCTCGTGTGTGGGTAAGGACTTTTGGTATTTGAGCTCGTGCTCTTTTCTTTCTTTTGCTGGTTCGCGGTGTTTGAGATCAAGCTTTTTTCCTTTTTCCTGGCATCGAGGCCATTGATCTTCCGCCGCCGGCTCCATCGGGCCCTGCGGGTGAGGCGGCCGCGAAGTTGGTCGTGGAGCATGCCGCGACGACGCGGCTCGAGAAGAAGCGTGCCGTCCAGCTTCGGTTGGCCAAGGTGGCGAGCGATGTCACGATGCCGGCGACCCCCGAGGCTCGTGCCCTGGAGGCCTCATCGGCCTGCACAGAGCAGGGCTAGGAGCCGGGCATGGAGACGAAGGTGCCACTGGTTACGGAGCCAGCGGTGGTGGAGGAGGAGGGGATGTTGAGCTCGGCAACGGAGCCATCGCGGTGTCCCAAGCCTAAGCCAAGGGGCGGCAATGATCGGGACCTGGTCATTTCATCGGTGTGGCCAAGTCAAGACACGTCGAGTGTTCGACGGCGGGACTAGCCGGACGGGCCGGACGATGTCCGCCATGCTGGAGGACTGGGCGAAGATGAATCGTGCCCCAGGAGCGTCTGGGGCGAGCGTGATGACTAGGGAGCAAGCTGTCATGCAAGTCGGCACGGTAGAGGTTATGGCGCGATACCATCAAGGGATGGTCGCCTTCACCCTTTCCACGGTGAGCAACTTCCAGGTGGTGGAGCAGGTTGTCCAGGTAGGAGACGCAAATTTCTTCTTTTTCGTTCCTTTGCCTTCTAATGGGGGTGCGCCAGTGCATCCATTGGGTGTAGTCCCCGAGATTCAGGCCGGCCTCCAGGTAGGATCCGCAGATCTTCTCTTGTCTTGTTGTAATCTTGTCGTGTCGGTTGCTAACCGGCTTTTCAATGCAGAGGGGCCATCTCCGAGGTCGAGGCGGCGAAGCTGCACCACACGCTCGCGGACGTCCAAGGAAAGCATGACGAGGTCACCGGCGATCGCGACCGGCTACAGAAGGAGCTTGAGACCGAGCGGGTGGCAACAAAGCGGTTGAAGGCCACCCATGCGGCAGAGTCGGAGCGGCTCGCCGGGGCCCTCCAAATGGAGGCAGCAGCGAAGGAGGATGCGTCGACGGCGTCGGCTGCGAGCGGGCAGGAGTTAGAGGCCCTCAACGCTGAGGTGGCTTGGCTCGGGAAGGAACTCCGTAGGGTGGAGGCAGCCAAGACAAGGGCGGGGCGAGAGGCGGTCAACGGGCTCAAGCTCTTCCACGAGGTAGACGAGGCTTTCTCCGGTAAGTGTCTTGGCTTTTTTCTTGGTTGCGATTGATCGACAGCCGTGTTGGAAATATTCCCTAGAGGCAATAATAAAATATTTATTATTATATTTGTTGTTTCAAGATAATCGTTTATTATCCATGCTATAATTGTATTGAATAAAAACATAAATGCATGTGTGGATATATAGACAAAACTATGTCCCTAGTAAGCCTCTAGTTGACTAGCCAGGTGATCAAGGATGGTTAAAGTTTTCTGACCATATGCAAGTGTTGTCACTTGATGACTCGATCACATCATTGGGAGAATGATGTGATGGACAAGACCCAAACTATAATAGTAGCATGTGATCGTGTCATTTTGTTGCTATTGTTTTCTGCATGTCAAGTATTCATTCCTGTGACCATGAGATCATGTAACTCAATGACACCGAAGGAATACCTTGTGTGTATCAAACGTTGCAACGTTACTCGGTGACTATAAAGGTGCTCTACAGGTATCTCCGAAGGTGTCCGTTGAGTTAGCTTGGATCAAGACTGGGATTTGTCACTTCGTGTGATGGTGAGGTATCTCGGGCCCCACTCGGTAATACAACATCACATATAAGTCTTGCAAGCAATGTGAACTAAAGTTTTAGTCATAGGATCTTGTATTATGGAACGAGTAAATAGACTTGCCGCTAACGAGATTGCAATAGGTATAGTGATACGGACGATCAAATCTCGGACAAGTAACATACCGAAGGACAAAGGGAATGGTATACGGGATTATATGAATCCTTGGCACAAAGGTTCAACCGATAAGATCTTCGTAGAATATGTAGGATCCAATATGGACATCCAGGTCCCGCTGTTGCATATTGACCGGGGAGTGTCTCAGGTCATGTCTGCATAGTTCTCGAACCCGCAGGGTCTGCACACTTAAGGTTCGGTGACGTTTCGGTATAGTTGAGTTATAGGTGTTGGATACCGAAGGTTTGTTCAGACTCCCGGATGAGATCACGGACGTCATGAAGGTTTCCGAAATGGTCCAAAAATGAAGATTTATATATAGGATTGTTTCATTTGGCCTCCGGAAAGATTTCAGGCATTACCGGCAGTGTACCGGGAGTGACGAATGGGTTCCGGGTTTTTTCGGGAGGGGGCCACCCTCCCGGGAGAGAACCTAATAGCCCATGGGTGGCGCAAAGTGGACTATTTCGGCTAAGGTAAAATCAAAGGAGAAAAAAAAGAGGGAGGTGGGAAGGAGGGAAGGGACTCCTCCTTCCCCCAACCGAATTGGAGTTGGAGTCCGTCCTCTCCCACTTAGTCAGACGCCCTAGGGGCTCCCTTGAGCCCCAAGGCTAGCCCCTCCCCTCCTCCTATATATACTAGTGGTTTTAGGGTTTTTGAGACACAACTTTGCCACGTGCAACCTTAAACCTCTACTTTGTAGTTCTTCCTATAGATCGGTTTTCTGCGGAGGTCGGGCGGAGCCATGCAGGAATAGATCATCACCATCACCGGTGCACCGTTACGCTACCGGAGAACTCATTGCTACTGCGACAACAGACCTTCCCTGGTAACGGCGCCAGGAATCGTGCTGCTACGGCTACGGCTATAGGGACTTCCTTGGCAAATATGCAAAGGTTTTCCCCGCGGCCTTGGAGCCTTGCGTTGGTGTTCCCTTGAAAAGGAAAGGGTAATGTAGCATAGCGGCGGTAAGTATTTCCCTCAGTTTAAGAACCAAGGTATCGATCTAGTGGGAGGATCGCGTCAAGTCACAAGTACCTGCACAAACACAAAGAGCTTGCACCCAACGCTATGAAGGGGTTGTCAATCCCTTATAGATTGTTTGCAAAGTGAGAACTGAAAGCAAAAATAAAAACAAAGCAAAGTAAAAGTGAAAGTGGAGACGATAGTTGTGAATAGACCGGGGGGTTGTAGTGTTCACTAGTGGCTTCTCTCATGAAAGAAAGTAGACGGTGGGTGAACGAATTACTGTCGAGCAATTGATAGAACCGCGCAAAGTCGTGACGTTATCTATGGCAATGATTATATCTATAGGCATCACGTCCAAAACAAGTAGACCGATACTTTCTGCATCTACTACTATTACTCCACACGTCGACCGCTATCTAGCATGCATCTAGTGTATTAAGTCAAAAAGAACAGAGTAACGCCTTAAGCAAGATGACATGATGTAGATGAACAATCTCAAATCTATGATGAAAGCCCATCTTGTTACCCTTGATGGCAACAACATGATGCGTGCCTTGCTGCCCCTTCTGTCACTGGGAAAGGTCACCGCACGGTATGAACCCAAAACCAAGAACTTCTCCCATTGCAAGAATCATAGATCTTGTTGGCCAAACAAAACCCAAGACTCGGAGAGACTTACAAGGATATGAAATCATGCATATAAGAAATAAGCAAAGACTCAAATATAATTCATAGATAATATGATCAGAAATCTACAATTCATCGGATCACGACAAAGACACAGACAAAGAGGATTACATCGGATAGATCTCCATGAAGATCATGGAGAACTTTGTATTGAAGATCCAAGAGAGATAAGAAGCCATCTAGCTACTAACTACGGACCCGTAGGTCTGAAGTGGACTACTCACGAGTCATTGGAGAGGCGATGATGTTGATGTAGAAGCCATCCAACTCCAAAGTCCCCTCCGGCAGGGCACCGGGAAGGGTCTCCAGATGAGATCTCGCGGAAACGGAAGCTTGCGGCGGCGGAAAAGCGTTTTCGTGGATGCCCTGATTTTTTCTGGGATTTTAGGGAATATATAGGCGAAAGAGCTAGGGCAGGGGAGCTCCAGGGGGGCACAAGCCTGGTAGCCGCCGGCCCCCCTAGTGGCGGCTACAGGTCTTGTGGGCTTCCTGTGGCTCTCCTGCCTTGGCCCTCAAGTCCCCCGATCTTCTTCTGTTCTGGAAAATTTATTTCGGGGATTTTATTCCGTTTGGACTCCGTTCCAAAATCAGATCTGAAAACAGTCAAAAACACAGAAAAAATAGGAACTGGCACTTGGTACTGAATTAATAAGTTAGTCCCAAAAAAGATATAAAAGGTATATAAAACATCCAAAGTTGACAAGATAACAACATGAAACCATCAAAAATTATAGATACGTTTGAGACGTATCACTCATCTACTTCCCCGTCTCTCTTTTCGGATCAAGAAGGCGGAGATCGTCATCGAGGTGTATGTGTGCTGAACGCGGAGGTGTCGTCCGTTTGGTTCTAGATCGGGACGGATCATGGGACGACATTGATTTGAATCACGAAGTTGTTCCACTACATCAACCGCATTTCTTAACGCTTCCCGCTTAGTGATCTACAAGGGTATGTGGATCCGATCTCCCTCTCGTAGATGAACATCACCATGATAGGTCTTCGTGTGCGTAGGAAATTTTTTGTTTCCCATGCAACGTTCCCCAACAATGGTATCACAACTAGGTTCATGCGTGGATGTAATCTCGAGTAGAACACAAAAGTTTTTGTGGGCATTGATGTTCGATTTGTGCCCTCCTTAGTCTTTTCTCGATTCGGTGGTATTGTTGCATTGAAGCGGCTCGGACCAACATTACTCGTACGCTTACGAGTGACAAGTTTCATCGACTAACATGCAACTTGTTGCATAAAGATGACTGGCGGGTGTGTGCTTCTTCAACTTTAGTTGAATTGGATTTGACCGAGGCGGTCCTTGGAGAGAGGTTAAATAGAAATTTGCACATATCCGTTGTGGTTTTGCGTAAGTAAGATGCGATCGTACTAGATGCACATAGCAGCCACGTAAAACATGCAACAACAAATTAGAGGACGTATAACTTGTGTTTGCAGGGTATGCATGTGATGTGATATGGCCAAAGACATGATGTGATATATTGGATGTATGACATGATCATGTTGTAATAGTTAAATATCGACTTGCACGTCGATGCTACGGCAACCGACAGGAGCCATAGGGTTGTCTTTAAACTAACGTTTGTCTTTGCAGATGCGTTTACTATACTGCTAGGTTGTAGCTTTAGTAGAAATAGCATAGATAGCACGACAACCTCGATGGCGGCACGATGATGGAGATCATGGTGCGGCGCCGGTGAGGATGAAGATCATGCCGGTGCTTTGGTGATGGAGATCAAGAACCACAAGATCATGTCCATATCATGTCACTTATGAATTGCATGTGATGTTAATCCTTTTATGCACCTTATCTTGCTTAGAACGACAGTAGCATTATAAGGTGACCCCTCACTAAATTTCAAGATAAAATTGTGTTCTCCCCGACCATGCACCATTGTGACAATTCTTCGTTTCGAGACACCACGTGATGATCGGGTGTGATAGACTCAATGTTCACATACAATGGGTGCAAAATAGTTGCACACGCGGAACACTCGGGTTAAACTTGACGAGCCTAGCATGTGCATACATGGCCTCTGAACACAAGAGACCAAAAGGTCGAGCATGAATCGTATAGTTGATATGATTAACATAGAGATGTTTACCACTGAAACTACACTCAACTCACGTGATGATCGAACTTGAGTTAGTGAATTTGGATCATGCCACACTCAAGTAACTAGAGGGATGTCTATTTGAGTGGGAGTTTATTAGTAATTTGATTAATTAAACTCTAATTGTCTTGAACATAGTCTAAGTCCACTTTGCAATATTTTATGTTGTAGATCAATGGCTCACGTAGTAGCAAGCCTGAATTTCAATACGTTCCTAGAGAAAGCTAAGCTGAAAGATGATGGTACCAACTTTGTTGACTGAGCTCGTAATCTGAGGCTTATCCTACAAGTTGGGAAAAATAATTATGTCCTTGATGCATCGCTAGGAGGTGAAACACTCGCTACGTCTGATGAAGATGTTTAGAACGCTTGGCAAGCACGTAAGGAGGACTACTCAGTAGTTCAATCTGTAGTCTTGTATGGCTTAGAACCGGGACTTCAACGACTCTTTGAACGTCATGGAGCATATGATATGTTCCAGGAGTTGAAGTTTATCTTTCAGAAGAATGCCCGGATCGAGAGGTATGAGACCTCCGATAAATTCTATGCTTGCAAAATGGAGGAGAGTTCGTGTGTCACTGAACATGTGCTCAAAATGTCTGGGTACTCAAACTGTGTAGCTCAGCTGGGGATTGAACTCCCGCAAGAGGGTATCACTGACAAAATTCTTCAATCATTGCCACCTAGCTACAAGAGCTTTGTGTTGAACTATAACATGCAAGGGATGAATAAGTCACCCGGCGAGTTATTCGCGATGCTGAAAGTCGCAGAGTCAGAACTCCGGAAAGAACATCAAGTGTTGATGGTGAATAAGACCACTGGTTTCAAGAAAAGCGGCAAAGGCAAGAAGGGTAACTCCAAGAAGAGCGGCAAAGCTGTTGCCCCTCCGGTGAAGAAACCCAAGGCTGGACCTAAGCCGGAAACTGAGTGCTATTATTGCAAGGGGATGGGTCACTAGAAGCGCGTCTGCCCAAAGTATTTGGCTGATAAGAAGGCTACCAACGCCAAACCACGTATATGTGATATACATGTTATTGATGTGTGCCTAACCAACTCTCGTAGTAGTGCCTGGGTATTTGATACCGGTTATGTTGCTCATATTTGCAACTCGAAGCAGGAATTGCGCAATAAACGAAGGTTGGCAAAGGATGAAGTGACAATGCGCGTGGGAAATGGTTCCAAGGTTGATGCAATCGCCATCGGCACGGTCTCACTTCAGTTACCATCGTGATTAGTTAGGAACTTAAATAATTGTTATTTAGTGTATGCATTAAGAATATATGGATCTTCTTTATTGCGAGACGGTTACTCGTTTAAGTTAGAGAATAATGGTTGTTCTATTTTTATGAGTAATATCTTTTATGGTCATGCACCCAATGTGAGTGGTTTGTTCATATTAAATCTTGATTGTGATGACACACATATCCATGACATTGAGACCAAAAGATGTAGAGTTAACAATGATAGCGCCACCTTTTTGTGGCACTGCCGCTTAGGTCATATTGGTGTAAAGCGCATGAAGAAACTCAATGCTGATGGACTTTTGGAGTCACTTGATTTTGAATCACTTGACACGTGCGAACCATGCCTCATGGTCAAGATGACTAAGACTCCTTTCTCCGGAACAATGGAGCGTGCAAGTGGCTTGTTGGAGATCATACATATTGATGTGTGCAGTCCAATGAGTGTGGAGGCGCGCGGCGGATGTCATTATTTTCTCACCTTCACTGATGATTTGAGTAGGTATGGATATATCTACTTTATGAAGCACAAGTCTGAAACATTTGAAAAGTTCAAGCAATTTCAGAGTGAAGTTGAAAATCATCGTAGCAAGAAGATTAAGTTCCTACGATCTGATCGAGGGGGCGAATATCCGAGTTTCGAGTTTGGTGCTCACTTAAGACAATGTGGAATTGTTTCACAGTTGACACCGCCTGGAACACCACAGCGTAATGGTGTGTCCGAACGTCGTAATCATACTTTATTAGATATGGTGCAATCTATGATGTCTCTTACCAATTTGCCATTATTGTTTTGGGGCTATGCATTAGAGAAAGATGCGTTCACTTTAAATAGGGCACCACCATCAAAATCCATTGAGACGACACCACATGAGCCATGGTATGGCAAGAAGCCGTAGTTGTCGTTTCATAAAGTTTGGGGATGCGATGCTTATGTCAAAAAGCTTTAGCCTCAAAAGGTCGAACCCAAAGCGGAAAAGTGCGTCTTCATAGGTTACCCAAAAGAGACAGTTGGGTACACCTTCTATCTCAGATCCGAGGGCAAAGTGTTTGTTGCTAAGAACGAAGCTTTTCTTGAGAAAGAGTTTCTCTCGAAAGAATTGAGTGGGAGGAAGATAGAACTTGATGAGGTTTTGGAACCTCTGCTCCCTCTAGATGGTGGTGGAGAGCAGAGGGAAATCTCTGTCGAAGCAACACCGGTTGAGGAGGAAGTTAATGATGATGATCATGAAGCTTCGGATCAAGTTACTATCGGACCTCGCAGGTCGAGAAGATCACGTACTGCTCCTCAGTGGTAGGACAATCATGTCTTATCTATCATGTTGTTAGACAACAATGAGCCTGTGAATTATGAAGAAGCAATGGTAGGCCCGGATTCCAACAAATGGTTAGAGGCCATGAAGTCCGAGATAGGATCTATGTATGAAAACAAAGTGTGGACTTTGGAAGTATTACCTGAAGGTCGCAAGGCTATTAAGAACAAATAGTTCTTTAAGAAGAAGATGGACGCGGACGGTAATGTGACCGTTTATAAAGCTCGACTTGTGGCAAAGTGTTTTTTAGAAGTTCAAGGAGTTGACTAGGATGAGACATTCTCACCGGTAGCGATGCTTAAGTCCGTCCGAATCATGTTAGCAATAGCTGCATTTTTTGATTATGAAATCTGGCAGATGGATGTCAGAACGGCGTTCCTTAATGGTTTTCTTAAGGAAGAGTTGTATATGATGCAACCCGAAGGTTTTGTCGATCCAAAGAATGCTAACAAAGTATGTAAGCTCCACCGATCCATTTATGGACTGGTGCAATGTAACGACCAAGATGCGGTCCTTTCCGATCTCGGGATCGAGGCCCCGAATAGGAAAGAAGCGCATCTAAGCGTTTTGCAAACAGGTAACACATCACATACATAATAATAAAGATAGACAATCAGGGATTCAATTGCCTTCTCATAAATATCTCAGAGTACATCACACATACAACCAAGGTAGTTCCGCTACGGACTACAAAACCTAGAAAGGCTATGCTACCCTGCCTGCAGGCTCACGATCACGACCACGCCTCAATCTTCTGGATAGTTCACGTAAAGACGGTCTGTCTCCTCGTCATACTGCCACGCCAGCTGAGTGCCGTCGGGATCATCTGTCTCTGGGGTACCTGAACCTGTTGGGATTTTGGAGGAATCCGTGAGCCACGGGGACTCAGCAATCAAAGACCTTGGTGCCAGAACTAGTCAAGTTATTAGGTTTGATAAGGTGATGTGTTTAAGGTTGCAGCATGCTAAGCTTGATTTAGTGGCTAACTTACGTAGAACATGAATGAGAGTGGACTATACTAGCGGTCGTGAATACTTGATCACTATGTGATCCTGAACACCTACCTACGTCATTCATAACCCCACCGTGTTCCCGATCGAAGAGAGATCTTCGAGGGGATAGTCACGGTTACGCACACAGTTGGCAATTTTATTAGCTTAAGCTTAAGTTATCTAATACCGGATGTTAACAAAATATTCCAAGTTGCCACATAACCGCGGGCACGGCTTTCCGAAAGATTAAACCCTGCAGGGGTGCTCCAACTAGTCCATCACAAACATACACAGGCCGCAAAGTAATCCTCTTTCACGAATCTCGTGATCTCGTCGGATTCCTTAGAGGAAAACCTCAACTTTGGGGAAAACCAAAGCTTCACTGGGATTCCTATACGCAACATATACCGCTAAGGTAAGGCAAGACTAGCAGGACCTCCCGTCGTGTCGACGACCCCGATAAGAGCCGCGTATCTCAGTCTCAGGACACGACGGATGGAAAAGCCTACAGGATCCAAACCTCAAGTTTCCCTGTGGTGACCCCCGGAGTCTGTCCATGTTGGACCAACACTCATGAGGAGCACTGGCCCAGGTTGTTGATTAAATTCCTCGGGGTAGCTATTCCCTATGCAGTTAATTATTAAGTGATTAGCAAATTAACACCAATGTTGGGTCCTACCGGACAAGCCTTAGCACTACGCGATTTATCGAGGGGGTCCCCATAACAACCCCGAACGTGTTAGGAGCGATCATCATGGAATCAAACACCGGTAACCGGTAACAAAGGCGGCAATAACGGAACAAAGCACCCGGCAAAAGGCTAGGCCTTCCATCTTTTACCAAGTATATAGGTGCATTAATGTGATAACAAAATTTAAGATAATGATATCAAGCCCATGTTATCACATGAGTCAAAGCACCTGCATCTAGCAATGCTAACATTAGTAGCTGAGCAAAGCCTACTTAGCCATTCAAGTTTTGCTAGGAAGGGATAGTGTTTGGTTTCATGGCATTTCAGGAGGCAATATTTCAGTGCTAGGTAGCGAGCAATTTGACATGGGAACGTAATCTAGCATAACAAGTCTAGAGATGGAATCAAGGTCATATCATCTTGCATGTGATATCCTCAGCTTGGAATGGTTCTTGTTCGTCCTGCACGTACTCTCCCGAATCCACGTACTCGTTTTCCGATCCCGGTGCTACCCAACATAAGAATAACATCCAATGAACAACAGCACCTCAAGATGCAACAAGCACATGATGCATGAGATGAACAATGAGCATGCATCACTATTTCTATCACTAGCACAAGCAAAAGAAGCTAATACAAGTTTCTGGACAGAACTGTACCCTAAGCTATTTTGACATGCATGAGAATGACATGATCAGATGCGTATCGTGAAAACGATGCAGAACCATATAAAGAACATTACAAGCGGAGCTACGGATCATCGGGAATCAACGAAACAAGATATGAAGCCCTACGTGTCAAAATCTTCACCACACACTCAAATGGCACAAATCTGGTCTTCCTAGGTTGCCAAGACATATAACAACCCAACATGAATGGATTGGAGCAAGGAAGAACACCACAACATCAACTAAGCCCTCATAATCATCAAAATGGCAAAACTACATAATCTGCCATAAACTGCATCTTAGCACTTTGTGAGCTACATGCAACATAGCTACAGCCCTCCAAATGTGACAAATAATATATGTGGCTGTAGCCAACCAAGAATACTACAAGCACAAGCAAGAATCACGCCAAAAGTAATTAAACACAGGAAGACACAAGGCTGCAAGCTTTCCCAAAACCATCAGACCTCAGGGACTTTGTGAAAATTACTGCACCTGACTTTCTGTCTTTGCTCTGAAGCTTTTTGACAGCAGCCAAAACACAACCTAGAGGACTCCAAATGAGATGAAATTTGACAGGGAGATTCACAAACATATCAGGTCCAAATTCCTAGCACTAAACTAAGGCTAGATCCCAACTTAATGACCAGCACAACCTCATCAACAGAGGAAGAAAAATATAACCAGATTCTCAGACTTTGTGAAAATCTCAGGTTTTTTCACTAATCTGGAATTTCAGCCCCAAGCCTACTTTGGATGGGCACAACTTGCACACATGGATTCCAAATCATGAATTGAAACCAACATGTGGTAGAGGGGGTTGCCCTCTACTACCACAACCAAGAAACAAATACAAGAGCACTTCACAAGCCATGGGACCAAGCTCTAAACTTAGAAGAAAATGTAAATATGACTTTTTCAGAAAATGTTCCAAAGGCAAAAATGATTTCACCAATGGAATCCTGGGATCTTTCTACCCCAAAATCATATATAAAACAAATGCACTTGCTTGGAACAAGTGAGCTCAAACTAGGAAGGAAATACTACATAGAATCCTACAAAGTGAATAGTGCAACATTTTATGCACTTTCACTAGATCAAATATCTCATAGCTATGCTCATGTGAATAAAGACAATATAGACATGAGGGTTTGGACCCCATGTCTTGTGTCATGCCCAACAACACCACAATCACTACTACTACCACATATATCTTACACACACCTCATGCCCTCTTTCATATGCACATGAGGAGGAGCACAAGTGTTGCCAAGTGGGGCTATTTTCACCACATGCATATCATCAACTCATATGCATGTCATCTAGTAGAAACCCACACCACCTACACATGCTAGCAACACAAAGAATGCTAACACATGCATATGGCAATCACACACACATGCATACCTACACTAGCAACACCTCATGTGTGTGCAACACACACACACATGCACATCACCTACTGCCACCTCTTACTAGTCACACAAGCATAAACACAAGCCACCTACATAAGATCATCTACTAGGAAGCATCACCATACACACACACCCATGTGTGACTAACCTCATGTGTATGCACACACACACATGCACCTCTCACAAGCACCCAAACATACACCACGTCACCTTCCACTACTATACAACACAAGCAAGGGGATAAAATGCCAATCTCAACTGAAGTGATAAGCACAAGACTATAAGCACATGCATCTACAACTCTACTAAGTGCATATTCACACACACAAGTGCATCACCACTTATTCACAAGCCACCAACAAATGAACATACATCTAAGTGCACAAGAAAAATAAGTACCTAGCTACGAAGAACAAGGCTGCAAGGTGGTGAATAACAAAGGAAAAATAAATGTAGAGGACAAGGGAAAAAATAAAAGGGAGGTACTGGGGGTCCAACCCCAGACCTGCTGCTCGAGCACACACAGTCACAAGGCAGCTACCACTCTGCTACAGCTTCTGATTTGACCAGAGAGGGGGTTCTCTTCGGGTATGCTTAACCTGCCTGCTACTGTGCCGAAGAAAATAAACGAGAAAAAGGGGTTGCCGAGGGGAGGGATCGAACCCACGCCCTCCTACAGGCAACAGGCAACAGGCACCACTACTACTACCACTAGGCTACGGAACGATGACTGAACAGAGAAGGGGCACTAATCCTACTGAACCTGCCCTCGAAGATACACAGGGGAGCCGCGGCGGCCGGAACAGGGGAGCTGTCCCGCCGGCGACATAGCCCAAATCGAGCAACGACTCGTGGAAGGGAGGACCCCTACGCACCCACGAGTCCATTCCCTGTGCTAATTCCGCCCGAGACGTATCACAGCAGCCTAGCTATGGTGCGCGGCGGCGCCGGCGACAGGGAAGCGGCCCGTCGACGATCTGCTGCTCCTACCGAAGTCTACTGCAAGGAAGGGGGTAGGAAATGGATCTGCTCACCCAAGGGAAGAAGAACTCGACCGCGACGGAGAGGAAGCAGGGGAGGCAGTGGTGGTCGCCGCTCGGGTCTGCTCGTCGGGGAGGGATGTCGCCGCCGTGGAGAAGGAGAAGCAGGGGGCGCTCGCGTCAACCTAGCCGCGGGGATGGAATCGTGGATGACCCTGCGTGCTCGCCGAGATGTTGGAGGGGAAGAAGGGACCCGGACGCGGCGGCGAGGAGCAACTCAACCTACTGCCATGGCGGAGGGGCTCTACTTTACGTGACGCGGATCTTCAGATAGCGAGGTGGAGAGGGGAAAGGAGGTGACGGCGCGAGAGAGGGAAACCTAACTGCACGGACACCAAGGGGGGTCCCTTTTATGGAGGAGAGGGGCGAGGAACGTGCCTCGACATCCGTGACGCCGTCAGGTCGCCATTGCCTGAACCAGAGGGAGAGGAACACTGACGGAGGGAGGAGACGACAGGGACGCCGTCTACAGGGAAGCCACACGCGAGAGAGGGGAGCTGGGCCTGCTAGTGGGAGGAGGCCCACTAGTTGGCGCCAGATAGGAGAGGAGAAAAAACCTGAGGGTTTTTTCTAATTAAAACAAACAGGGAAAAAGATGTAAATCACAGACAAATCTGTTGGGGTTAAAAACAAAACAAAAATGCCCGTGGTCATAAGAAATTATGACCTAATTGAATAAAATAGAAAAGAAATATCTGGAGCAATTAAATATTTACAAAACAGAATTTGTTGGGTCTGTTTTGTGAATAGTTGCACCCTTAAAACTAAGTTACAAAACAACAAAAACACATCTTGACATCCACCACAAAATATACTGAATCATGGGCATTTTTGAATCAAGGTTGGGACAAGTGAATATTGGCTTGAGATAGAAAAGAGAGAGAGAGGTTTGCAAATATGACAAGCCCACTTCATTTAGAGCTAGACACACACACATGAAATCATAGAGCACCCCAACACATACACAACATCACAAAGTAGCTAACCACAAGATCACCACACCACAAGAAATGCTAAGATCATATAACACAACACAAGACAAGGCAAACAATGATATGCTATGCATGTAGGCATGGGAAGGAAGGAAAAAAATACAAGGGACATCACAAGAACTCATGGCACAAATGATATCATCATTCCTCTGACAAGGTGGACCCACTTGCATTAGGTTCCAAATAGGGAAGGTTTACACTTGGGGCACTACATGCAAGCATCTCGGAGTTGGAATAAGCGCTTTGACGAGGTGATCAAGGCGTTTGGGTTTATACAAGTTGTTGGAGAATCTTGTATATACAAGAAAGTGAGTGGGAGCTCTGTAGCGTTTCTAATATTATACGTGGATGACATATTGCTGACTGGAAACAATGTGGAGTTTTTAGAGAGCGTAAATGATTACTTGAACAAACATTTTTCAATGAAATACCTAGGAAGGAACTCCGTAGGGTGGAGGCAGCCAAGACAAGAGCGGCGTGAGAGGCGTTCAACACGCTCAAGCTCTTCCACGAGGTAGACGAGGCTTTCTCCGGTAAGTGTCTTGGCTTTTTCTTGGTTGCGATTGATCGGCAGACGTGTTGGAGATATGCCCTAGAGTCAATAATAAAATAGTTATTATTATATTTCCTGTTTCAATATAATCGTTTATTATCCATGCTATAACTGTATTGAATGAAAACATAAATGCATGTGTGAATATGTAGACAAAACTATGTCCCTGGTATGCCTCTAGTTGACTAGCCAGTTGATCAAGGATGGTTAAAGTTTTTTGACCATATGCAAGTGTTGTCACTTGATGACTGGATCACATCATTGGGAGAATAATGTAATGGACAAGACCCAAACTATAAACGTAGCATGTGATCGTGTCATTTTCTTGCTATTGTTTTCTGCGTGTCAAGTATATTCATTCCTGTGACCATGAGATCATGTAACTCAGTGACACCGGGGGAATACCTTGTGTGTATCAAACGTCGCAACGTTACTGGGTGACTATAAAGGTGCTCTACAGGTATCTCCGAAGGTGTCCGTTGAGTTAGCTTGGGTCAAGCATGGGATTTGTCACTCCGTGTGATGGAGAGGTATCTCGGGGCCCACTCGGTAATACAACATCACATATAAGCCTTGCAAGCAATGTGAACTAAAGTGTTAGTCATGAGATCTTGTATTACAGAACGAGTAAAGAGACTTGCCGGTAACGAGATTGAAATAGGTATAGGGATACCGACGATCAAATCTCGGGCAAGTAACATACCGAAGGACAAAGGGAATGGTATATACGGGATTATATGAATTCTTGGCACAGAGGTTCAACCGATAAGATCTTCATAGAATATTTAGGATCCAATATGGACATCCAGGTCCCGCTGTTGGATTTTGACCGGGGAGTGTCTCGGGTCATGTCTGCATAGTTCTCGAACCCGCAGGGTCTGCACACTTAAGGTTCGGTGACGTTTCGGTATAATTGAGTTATAGGTGCTGGTGACCGAAGGTTTGTTCGGAGTCCCGGATGAGATCACAGACGTCACGAGGATTTCGAGAATGGTCCGTAAACGAAGATTGATATATATGATTGTTTCATTTGGCCTCCGGAAAGATTTCGGGCATTACCGGAGTGTATCGGGAGTGACGAATGGGTTCCGGGTTTTTACCGGGACGGGGCCACCCGCCCGGGAGAGAACCTAGTAGCCCATGGGTGGCGCACCAGCCCTTGGTGGGCTGGTGAGGCCAGCCCAAGTGGACTATTTCGGCTAAGGGAAAATCAAAGGAGAAAAAAAAGAGGGAGGTGGGAAGGAAGGAAGGGACTCCTCCTTCCCCCAAACCGAATTGGAGTTGGAGTCCCTCCTCTCCCACTTCGGCCGACGCCCTAGGGGATCCCTTGAGTTTTTAGGGTTTTTGAGACACAACTTTGCCACGTGCAACCCTAAACCTCTACTTCGTAGTTCTTCCTCTAGATCAGTTTTCTGCGGAGCTCGGGCGGAGCCCTACAGGAATAGATCATCACCATCACCGGCGCGCCGTCACGTTGCCGGAGAACTCATCTACTTCCCCGTCTATCTTGCTGGATCAAGAAGGCGGAGATCGTCATCGAGTTGTACGTGTGCTGAACATGGAGGCGCCGTCCGTTCGGTGCTAGATCAGGACGGATCATGGGACGACGGTGATTTCAATCACGAAGATGTTCCACTACATTAACGGCGTTTATTAACGCTTCCTGCTTAGCGATCTACAAGGGTATGTGGATCCGATCTCCCTCTCGAAAATGAACATCACCATGATAGGTCTTCGTGTGCGTAGGAAATTTTTTGTTTCCCATGCAATGTTCCCCAACAAGCCGGGCGCCAGCCTATAGCCAGTGCCGGCCATTGCCTTGCTTATCTTGTGTTTTAGTGTTTTTGTTGGTACGACTCATTTCCTGGAGACCCAACCGTGGGCGGAGCAAACCGTTGCGTAGCGCCAGGAGGAACTACGTTGGGACGGGGGCGAGGTGGACGAGAGCGTCAGCTGGGCAATGGAGGAGGTGGCCCTTGCGTGCGAGGTTCGACTGACCATACGCAGGCGGTCCTTGGGTGGCTCCGAACGGCAGGTGAGGGCCTCATCAAGGCTCTCTAACCAGACGGAGTGTGTGAATATTTTTAGTTGCTCCACTAGGTGTGTGAATTTTTTAGTTGCTCCAGTAGGTTTCGGTAATATATTTAGATGTCGAATAGTGAAATGTGCCGATATTTTTAGTTGGTCGAGTAATATTCTATACCATATTTAGATATTAAATATTTAGGTCTGTCGAGATTTAGTTGGTTCGGTAATTTTTTGACATGTATTCGATTCCTCCACCAGGACCCATCCAAGAGAAACACTATGACCACGACGGGTCCGAGATTCCTCATCGTAACATTAGGCCACCCCACAAGTTGCGATGGAGTATGCCTAGCACACCGCGTGTGTTGGAAATATGCCCTACAAACAATAATAAATTGGTTATTCTTATATTTCATTGTTCATGATAATCGTTTATTATCCATGCTATAAGTGTATTGATTGGAACTTAAGTATATGTGTGGATATATGGACAACATAGTGTCCCTAGTAAAGCTTCTACTCGACTAGCTCGTTGATCAAAGATGGTTAAAGTTTGCTAGCCATAAACATGAGTTAGTATTTGATAACGGATCACATCATTAAAAAAATGATGTGATGGACAAGACCCAAACCGTAAGCATAGCGTTTGATCTTCTAACAAATTCATTTGCTACTCGTGTACATTACATAGGTAACTAGTGGTCAAATTTAGATGGATAATTTGCTGATTTATGCATGTAACGTGCTTTGTTGGCCTGCAAAATATTAGGATGGTATGCATGCACGGGGTGTTGACTTGTTAGTATCATGCATAATTTCTCCCGAAAAAACATCATGCCCCCGATTCCCTCCCCCAGCCGGCGCCGCCGGAGCATGCGGTGGCGGTCGCGCCCGGCTGACGAAGGCTGCGGGTGCTGGCTAGGCCCCCTCAACGGTCTCCCTTCGCACGGAGCGGGACATCGTGTGGGGCAGCCATGGAGGTGGGGTGGCCGGTAGTGTGTTTCGCGGGAAGGTGGAGTGTGAGAGCCACTAGAGCAGAGCACAGAGCGTGGAGGGAAGGTGGATTCTGGCGACGTGTGCTGCAGGGTGGTGGACGAGGTTGGTGCACAGGTTCTGCTCGTGAAGGCGGCGCGAGCCCAGACATGGAGGCGGCGACACCAAGGAGGTCGTGCCACGAAGGATACCGGCGGACAGCGGGCGGTCGTTTGCCTCCGTGTAAGGGGCGCTCGGTGTTGCCTCGGGAGAGCTGGCGCTCGGGAATGCTCGGAGGTGTTGTTCAGATCCGATCTGGTCGCAGTCCCCTGGTAGGTGAAGGCCGATGCGGTGAATCTGGCCATTGCACGACATGGTTGTTTGCGACTGCTCCTCGCTCGTTGTTGTTGGTGGCCTGGGTCGCACTCTCTCGCACAGTGCAGGTCGGGGAGATCAATTGATGCACAACATCGATGACAATTAGTTATGGTGACTGCGGTGTGAGGCATCTTGAACAATGCTGCCCGAAACCTTGAAGGAGTGGAGATGCGCGTCATCACGGATGAAAGTCATGTTCGGTTTTGGCCGGACCGGTTACGATGGCACTTGTGTGTGTCGTTTTCTTCCTTGGAGGCGTCGTCGAGTGTGCCTCCATTTTCCTCGCTTGCTTGATGTTGGTATTTGTGTCCGGGCGAAAGCCTCAATTCTGTTATGGATTGGTACGATGGCGGCGTCTCCGACGCCGTCCCTCTCTTGCGAGCATCGCAAGACGACATGGAGTTCCTTTATTGTCCTCCTCCGGTGTTCGTCGCTGCCCTGATCGTTTGTCTCTCACGCTATGTACGGTCGTCGTTGGTGATTCCAAGACGGTGGCTTCCTTGGGTCGGATCGACTCCTGCCATCCTCTTGCCATCTCCTTTAGGCATCAAGGGGGGATGGTCCTCGACGAGAGAAGCTTGGTTGGAGCTTATGTTCTTCGGAGGACCGATGTCGATCGAGATGCGGCGAGTTCTCGATTTTGGGTAGGCACTTTTGTGTTGTAGTGGTGGTTGTCCTTGGACTAGTCGGATGAAGTTGTCCTTGGACTAGCCGGATGTGGAGTTATGCTACGCTCATTGTTCGCGACGTCATCTTGTACTTGCAATTCTCTCTTCTTCTATAAAGTTATGGTACGCATTTTGCGTACTCTCGAAAAGAATTATCAAACATTTTTTATTGCATAATACTGTGATAAGGAATCTACTCACTCCGTTCCATAATATAAGAGCGTTTTTACATTACTATAGTGTTAAAAACGTCCTTATTATGAGACGGAGGGAGTATTTCCCAGTGTTGTTACTGGATTGTGGAGAAGGAGCAACCCAACGGCCAGAAAATCTATAAAAATGACTAATGATCATGTTTGGTAACGCTATTCATTATACCTTCAGAAAATTGATAATAACCACGAAGAAGTACATGGGACTTTGAATGAAATATACTTTTTTTGACAAAATGTACCCGCGCTTCTTCCATTCATTAACAAGAGGTATCAGGGATACAAAGATGATAGAAAATAGATAACACCATTGAACACAACAAAAAAAAGGAAGAAGAGAACAACTGGGTCGAGGCGACAACATGGCAAATGCCGAAAAGACAAAAGGACCGAAGTGTCATCACACCTCAAAGGCATTTGTGTCCGCTGCTCCATGCTCCTCCACGTCTGCTGCAAAGTGCAAACAAGGGAGCTCCGGCACAGATTCTACATTGTCACCCACAACATCATCCTCGCTCACGCCACGATTTCACACATCTACAAGAAGAAGTACAAGGTCAGTTGGAAGTCAGAACACCTATATATTCGTTCAGTTCATGTTTTTGCTCTTTTAAAATTGATGTGATTTCCCCTTGGGACCGAGGTTGCAATATTGTTTGAAATGAACAATAAAAGATTGAGTTCCTGCACATTAATATTATGCAGCTAGAGCAAAATGGAGAGGTCGGGATGTCGTTGGATGTGATATGGTACGATCCTGTCTCAAACTCCTCAGCTGATGTTGAGGTCACTAAGGAAACACAAGAGTTTCAGTTCGGACGGTCAGTGATCCTCACTAACTCCATAGACTATTTTCTAATGTACTAATTAATCTAAACATGGATGGATTGCCAATAATAGAACTACAGAACTAGCCTGGCAGTTTTGTATATTTTTTTGACAATGAACAAATACTAGAGTAGTAGTAAGTTCTAAATTTAATTTTCTTTGAGTTGCTGAGATAAAAGATGTTATGTCAAAAGTCAAATATGTATGCCGATCCTTTCTTCTTCGGTGATACCCGGCAACGTCAGAGAAAGGCTACCAAAGTTCATGACAAAATAGGCCGATTTAGTGAAGGACTCGCTGGACTTTGTGGGGATCAATCAATACACCACATTCTACACAAAGGAAGACCATTCCACTGCCATCAAATACCTATTGAATGATACCTTTTTTTGGCAGATAACGGATCCGTTTGCCCCCGTAAGTTCACTTCCTACCACTCTTGTATCTTTGATTTATTTTTTAATCATACTCATGTGTGCATATTGTGTACATTGTGAGCCTTCGCAAATGGGAATCCAATTGGCGATAAGGAAACCATCACGTTAGCAACATGCAGAGTGAAATTTGTGGTGTAATTTGGATTTGGATTTCTATAAATTAACTTGAGGCATCATGACTGAATATTGCTCTAGTAAATTCTATGAATCTAGGTCTACTCAAGTACTGATATGTACTCCCTCCGTTCCTAAATACAAGTCTTTTCAGAGATTTCACTAAGGTGCTACGTACAGAGCAAAATAAGTGAATCTATACTCTAAAATATGTCTATATATATATCCGTATGTAGTCCCATAGTGAAACCTCTACAAAGATTTATATTTAGTAACGGTATATATATCCGTATGTAGTCCCACCTTTTACCAAGTATATAGGTGTATTAAATTAAATAACATTAATATATGGTGATAAGACAAGGAACCCATGTTATCACATGGAAGCATCTGCACTTGCAACTAGCAACGCTAACAACATGGTAAGCAAGCGGTAACATAGCCAATCAGTGGTTTGCTAGGTCGAACAGGTTGAAGGTAATCATGGCATTGTTGAGAGGCTGATATTTAACAAGTGGTAGGCAACAAGACATAAATGATAGAAGCGATAAACTAGCATGGCAATGATAGTAATGGTATCTGGGGAAATAATCATCTTGCCTGAGATCCTGCTTGGAAGAAGAACAACTCGGTGAAGCAGACGAACCAGCGTAGTCGAACGGGTCCTCACATTCCGACACACTTGCGGAACTCTATTGAGACGGAGCAAACCGGAAACAAACATCAACACAAATATTCACCACACGATGCACAACATGATGCATACCCTACTATGATGCATGATCAGTTCAAAGATGCAAGGCATGGCATGGCAATTCACCTCACGCATACTCTACACATTAAGTGAAGCTCGATATGCAACGGGTTGCATATCGACGAAACTCCACGTTTAATTATTTAACTCACTCCCGATTATTTACTCGGCAATATTAAATTGTAGTTAACATGGCAAGGGGTGAGCGATGATCCTACATGACATCCTAGTCGTTAACATGCGGAACTTAGAACAAGCTACGTTACCAGAGGCATGCAACAAAGGATCTTATGCCATGAATGCGACATGCATGCGAGTTCAACATCCGGCAAGAAGAGAAGGAAACAAGTGTCGCCATGGCGAGCGAGAGGGAACCATGGCGGCAAAACGGAAACGATGCCACGACAACGTTCCTATCCCGATATCTCAACGGGGTATCGTGCCAACGTACTGGGAAGCGTGTGCGGGAACGTTAAATAAAGATGGGGTGATCCCGGCTACCGGGTTCCCATGTGTCGAGGCACAACAAAAGAGGAACACAAGGTGCAACGGCCAACATACGGTGCAACACACGATACAACTCATACATCACATACATACGGTCACGACAACGTTCCATCGGTATACCTTCGACGCATGTGAATCGGAGCGGTTCGTTCGGTGAAGGGGAACAACGGTCGTCGTGGACGTCGCGGAAGTCGTGGTACCGGTCTCGTCGACGGTAGTCGTTCACTCGGCGTCCTGGTTCTCGGGTCTTCGGCGTCGGTAGTCGATCACGTTTCCTTCGATGTTCGGGGTTCGTCGAGGACGTCGTTGTACCCGCCGATCTTGTCGGTCCCATGAAGGAGGGGATGACGCACGCGGTCTTCGCCATCATAACCAGCGACATCAAAGAACAACGCGACGCAAGCAGCAGGCAACGGCGACACAACAGCATCATGCCACCACCTAATAGCAGCAACTTGCAACAGCAAGCTAGCAAGCTAGCAACACCTAGCCTAACTAGAAAGGCAAGCAGCAGCTACAACTAGCAAGCATATACAACAGCCTAACAGCAAGCACTAGCCGGCATGGGCAGCAAGCAGGCCAAACAGCTAGCAAGCAGCTACGGCACAACAAGGCATCAGGAAGAGCAACTCCAAGCAGCTAGGCACAACAAGCTTAGCCAAGCATCCATCAGCAACTAATAGCAGCAAGCATCAGCAGCAAGTAACAAGCCACAGCAAGCAACAACGATAGCATCAGCGGCAGCAACAGCAATACTTGGCAACAACAAAACGGCACGGCAACGCAACAGATGCATCGGCCAAGCATGCATGGCAGCAGCATCCCACGCAGGCAAGCACATCAGCTAAGCAACACAACAGCAGGGCAGCAGCATTGGCGGCAGCAACAAGCGCAAGCAACAGCAAACAACACGTAGCGACAAGCGGCAGCAACAAACAACATGGCACAGCAGCAGCATACATAGCAGCAGCAGCTAGCTCTCGGCTTGGGCGCACAGAGGACCAAGGCAGGGCAGCACGGCGCGGGGATGGGCGAGGTCGGCGCGCGGACAGGTGCGGCGCGGCGGCGCGAGAACGGCGCCTGGATGGGAGGCGAGGCCATGGCGGGCGAGGCCGAGGGGCCCTGGCGCTCGGGGCGGCGCGGCGCGGAAGGCCCGAGCTGCGCGGCGCGGAAGGCCAGAGCGGCGCGGAGAGGCCGGCGAGGCGGAGGGAGCTAACGGCGGGGCAGCTGAGGCCGGCGGCACGGGGTGGATGATGCGAGGCAAGAGCGGGGAACGAGGCTAACGGGAGGAGAGGGCTCGGCGCTGGCATCTCGCAGGCGGGGGCGGCGGCACGGATGGGAGGCCGGCGAGGTCTCGGGCGAGGCAGGGGCTTGCACGCGGGGCAGAGGGGATCGCACGGGAGGACGACGGCGCGAGGGAGACGAGGGAGAGGCGCAGCGGCAGATGGGATCGAGCGTGGCTCTCCGTGGCGCTAGGGTTGGAGGCCTAGTCTAGCCTTGGGCCGGCTGGGCCTCTCTCCCCTTGGGTTTTTTTTCTTAAACTTTTAAAATAGAAATTTTTAAATAAAGAAAGGCTTTTAACAAAAACAATAAAATAAATGCCTTTGACCCCTTTTGAAAAAAATAATATTCCCAACTATAAAAATAGTTGGGATTTTTAAAAGAAATAATATAAACCCTTTTTTTTTGAAGAATTAAAATTAAAATCTTTTGAAGAATAAAATAAACCTCTTTTATTTAAAGAATAAAATGAAAGCGCTTTAAAAGGAAAAAGAAAATGATACGGATTTAAAATAAACAAAGAAGAAAATAAAGAAAGCCCAAGGGGTTGCCCCCACATTTAATAAAATGATTTTCTTTAAAAGAAGATGATTTTTTTTAAAAGGGGGTTAACACGAAAACTTTAGCAAACCACAAAAAGAAATAAGAGGCGAGAGAGGGGGAACTACTATCGCTCTACGACTCGGTGATCACTCGAAGCACAACACTCAATACACCACACGCGATGCAAGATGCCATGCACGATGCGACGATGCAAACTAAATGATGATGCCACCAAATAAAACTAATCACACGACGAAAACGGAAAAGAAGGGGGAATCTTCCGGAACGTCGGCATCGGGCTGTCACATCACACTATTGAACACAACAAAAGAGAAAGAGAAGAAGAAGAGAACAACTGGGTCGAGGCGACAACATGGCAAAATCCGAAAAGACAAAAGCATCGAAGTGTCATCACACCTCAAAGGCGTTTGTGTCCACTGCTCCATGCTCCACCACGTCTGCTGCAAAGTGCAAACAAGGGAACTCCGGCACCGAGTCTACATTGTTGCCCACAACATCATCCTCGCTCATGCCACGATTTCAGACATCTACGGGAAGAAGGACAAGGTCGGTGGGAAGTCAGAACACCTATATATTCGTTCAGTTCAGGTTTTGCTCTTTAAAAATTGATGTGATTTCCCTTAGGCCTGAGGTTGCAATATAGTTTGAAATGAACAATAAAAGATTGAGTTCCTGCACATTAATATTATGCAGGCAGAGCAGAATGGAGAGGTCGGGATGTCGTTGGATGTGATATGATACCATCCTGTCTCAAACTCCTGAGCTGATGTTTGAGGCCACTAAAAAAACACAAGAGTTTCAGTTCGGACGGTCAGTGATCCTCACTAACTCCATGGACTGTTTTCTAATGTACTAATTAATCTAAACATGGATGGATTGCCAATAATAGAACTACAGAACTAGCCTGGCAGTTTTGTATATCTTTTTGACAATGAACAAATACTAGAGTAGCAGTAAGTTCTAAATTTATTTTTCTTTGAGTTGCTGAGATAAAAGATGTTATGTCAAAAGTCAAATAGGTATGTCGATCCTTTCTTCTTCGGTGATTACCCGACAACGTCACAGAAAGGCTGCCAAAGTTCATGACGAAAGAGGCCGATCTAGTGAAGGACTCGCTGGACTTTGTGGGGATCAATCAGTACACCACATTCTACATAAAGGAAGACCATTCCACTGCCATCAAATACCTATTGAATGATACCTTTTTTTGGCAGATAACGGATCCATCGCCCCCGTAAGTTCAGTTCCTACCACCCTTGTATCTTGATTTATTTTTTAATCATACTCATGTGTGCATATTGTGTACATTGTGAGCCTTCGCAAATGGGAATCCAATTGGCGATAAGGAAAGCATCATGTTAGCAACATGCAAAGTGAAATTTATGGTGTAATTTGCATTTGAATTTCTGTAAATTAACTCGAGGCATCATGACTGAATATTTCTCTAGTAAATTCTATGAATCCAGGTCTACTCAAGTACTGATATGTACTCCCTCCGTTCCTAAATACAAGTCTTTTCAGAGATTTCACTAAGGTGCTACATACGGAGCAAAATAAGTGAATCTATACTCTAAAATATGTCTATATATATATATATATATATCTCCGTATGTAGTCCCATAGTAAAACCTCTACAAAGATTTATATTTAGTAACGGTATATATATCCGTATGTAGTCCCATAGTGAAACCTCTACAAAGATTTATATTTAGGAACGAGTATAATGCAATAACTGTGCTTAACTAGCTCTTCCCAATCAAGAACTCTTCACAAATCCTGTACTTTCTCATCAAGAAATATAAGCCTCTTGTCCCTAAAAACAATGGGTACCAAAGTCTCTTGGACAGTTCCATCCCTTGTTAGTAGTGCAACGAATTCAATATGGGAAATAATAATGAAACGACGGATTTCTTCGCCTGTAGTTTGAAGCTCTGACTACATAGATCTTAGTAGTTCACGAGTACATACACCAAGCAGTGGTCAAATGAAGATGGATAACTTAGTGATTTTCTGCCCATGACGTGCTTTGTTGACAAGGAATCTGTTTCCTAGTGTGCTGCTACGCGAGAGGGAGCGAGGTGAACGGCCGGAAAATCTGTGAAATTCGTGTGATTTGTGCGAATATGAAATAAGTTTGCGGCGATTCAAAAAATATTCACAAATACGAAATAAGTTCATGGCGATTTAAAAAATGTTCATGAATTTAAAATGTTTTTAAGTATTCTAGAAAAAAACGTTCCTATATTAAAAAAAATCCAAACTCAAATATTGTTAATAAATTAAAAAATGTTTGAAAATTGGAAATATGTTTGCAGAAGATTTGAAAACGTTCAAGAATTTGATAATTTTTCATAGTCAATTCAAAAAGTGTTCACGGAAAATTTAGAAAATACTACGAAATTCAGAAAATCTTCACATATTCAATGAAATGCTTGCAAAATAAAAATTGTTAATGTCTTGAGAAAATGTTTGTAGATTGAAGAAAATGTTCACGACTATAAAAAATGCTGAAAAATTCGAAACATGTTGGTGGCAAATTGAGAACAGTTTGCGAATGCAACATATATTCAAGCATTTGAGAGAAAATATTCACATATACAAAAAGTTTGACGAATTGTAATATTGTTCACGAATTCAAAAATGCTTGTGAATGAAAAATATGTTCAAACATTCGAGAATAATGCTCGTGTATTCCTTGAACATGTTGCAACGGCAACATGGTCACGTGCATCATTTGAGAAGACGGAGATGTTTCGCCTGCTTAAACATATTCGCATGGTATATTGCAAAGGCCGCATGCACTTGAACTAGGCTGCGAGGAAAAGACTAAATTGATCATATTTGGTAACGCTATTCATTATACCTTCAGAAAATTGATAATAACCACGAAGAAGTACCTGCTGCTTTGAACAAAATATACTTCTCTTTTTTTATGAAATGTATCAACGCTTCTTTCATTCATTAAGAAGAGGTATCGGGGATACAAAGATGAGAGGCAATAGATCACACCAGTGAACACAACAAAGGAGAAAGAAAAGAAGAAGTGAACAACTCGGTCGTGGCGACAACATGGCAAATGCCGAAAAGAAAAAAAGGTATGAAGTGTCATCACACCTCAAGGCGTTTGTGTCCACTGCTCCATGCTTCGCCACGTCTGCTGCAAACAAGGGAGCTCCGGCACCGACCTTACATTGTCGCTCACAATATCATCCTCGCTCACGCCACAGTTTCAGACATCTACAGGGTTGATCGAAGTGAGAGATGTTTCGCGTGCTTAAACATATTCGCATGGTATATTGCAAAGGCGGCATGCACTTGAGCTGGGCCGTGAGGAAAAGACGAAATTAGCCGCGTGTGTCAGCATCACACATACAACGTTAGAAGGTCGTGATGGGTAACTCAATGCAACTCTAAATCAATCCCTGGCGCACTAACGTAATTGTGACGGGTCTACTGGAAAAGAACGTACATAGTACCATGAGCACACAAGGACAGACACTCTTGTTAATTTGGTACGGATTATAATACACTTCTCGGTTCGTGTGATGAACTTTTAAAAAAAATAGTAACCACGTCTTTCAATATTTGTCAAAGTTACAACACATACAATCCCAAACTAGACAAAGCGAGGACATATGTCGAGGCACGTTTGCCTAAAATACCTTGAAATGAGCTAAATTGCAATTGCAACCTTGAAGGTGCTTGTGAAGGTTGCCAACTGCGTCAATCTCCACAACCATGGTAGTGTCGTCAGAGATAAGAAAGACAACAAACCTTCATACCCTCATTCGAAGAAGCACTATCACCAACAAAGACGCTTTGTGAGCTGATGAACTCGTCCGCTGTGATTGGCAGAACTTTCTCCGATGTGGCTCGTCGGTCGGGGAGCAACTGTTTATAGATTGAAAAATAAAAATTGTTAATGTCTTGAGAAAATGTTTTTGGATTGAAGAAAATGTTCACGACTATAAAAAATGCTGACCAATTCGAAACATGTTGGTGGCAAATTAAAAACAGTGTGTGAATTTAAAATATATTCAAGTATTTGAGAGAAAATATTCACATATACAAAAAAAGTTTGACGAATTGTAATATTGTTCACCAATTCAAAAATGCTTGTGAATGAAAAATATGTTCAACCATTCGAGAATAATGCTCGCGTATTGCTTGAACATGTTGGCAACTGTTGGGTAACGTAGCATAAATTCAAAAAAGAAAATCCTACGCATATTCACATCTTCCTATGGAGAGACCGGCAATGAGAGAGGGGTGAGTGCATCTTCCTACCTTTGAGATCTCTAAGCGGAAGCGTTGCTAGAACGCGGTTGATGGTGTCGTACACGCGGCGATTCAGATCGCGGTGTGATTCCGATCTAGTGCCGAACTACGGCACTTCCGCGTTCAACACACGTGCAGCCCGGTGAAGTCTCCCGCACCTTGATCCAACAAGGAGGAGGGAGAGGTTGGGGAAGATCTCCGGCAGCACGACGGCGTGGTGTCGATGGAGAGACGAGGTCTCCTGGCAGGGCTTCGCCAAGCACCGTGGGAGAGGAGGAAGAAGGGGGGCAGGGCTGCGCCGAGGGGGATTGAAACTGTGTGCAAAATAGCCCCAAAACCCCCACTATATATAGGAGGAGGGAAGGGGGGTGCCACCCCTAGGTTTCCCACCCTAGGTGGTGTGGTAGCCCCCTAGATGGGAGGTGCGGCGGCCAGGGCAGGGGGAGGGGGTGGCGCATCCCTAGGCGGGCCTTAGGCCCACCAGCGCCTAGGGTTTCCCCCCTCTCCACCTCGTGCGCCTTGGGCCTCCTTGTGAGAGGCGCACCAGCCCACTTTGGGCTGATTGCCCTCCCTCTTTTGGCCCATGCTACCTCTCGGGGCTGGTGGTGTTGGGGAACGTCGCATGGGAAAAAAATTCCTACGCGCACGAAGACCTATCATGGTGATGTCCATCTACGACAGGGGATTTCTGATCTACGTACCCTTGTAGATCACACGGCAGAAGCGTTAAGAAACGCGGTTGGTGTAGTGGAACGTCCTCACGTCCCTCGATCCGCCCCGCGAACCGTCCCACGAACCGTCCCGCGATCCGTCCCATGATCCGCTCCGATCTAGTGCCGAACGGACGACACCTCCGCGTTCAGCACACGTATAGCTCGACGATGATCTCGGCCTTCTTGATCCAGCAAGAGATACGTAGAGGTAGATGAGTTCTCCGGCAGCGTGACGGCGCTCCGGAGGTTGGTGGTGATCTAATCTCAGCAGGGCTCCGCCCGAGCTCCGCAGAAACGCGATCTAGAGGTGAAACCGTGGAGGTATGTGGTCGGGCTGCCGTGGCAAAAATTGTCTCAAATCAGCCCTAAAACCCCACTATATATAGGAGGGAGGGAGGGGAGGAGGCAGCCTCAAATCCTAAAGGTTTGGCCGAAATTGGAGGTGGAGGAGTCCTACTCCAATCCTACTTGGAGTAGGATTCCACCTTCCCACTTGGAAACTCTTTCCACCTTGTGTTTTTTCCTTCTCAAACCTTATGGGCCTTAGTGGGAACTTATTCCAGCCAACTAGGGGCTGGTTTATCTCTTCCCATAGCCCATGAGACCCCTTGGGGCATGACACCCCTCTCGATGGTCCCCGGCACCCCTCTCGGCACTCCCGGTACACTACCGATGAGCCCGAAACTTTTCCGGTAATGCACGCAAACCTTCCGGTAACCAAATGAGGTCATCCTATATATCAATCTTCGTTTCCGGACCATTTCGGAAACCCTAATGATGTCCGTGATCTCATCCGGGACTCCGAACAACGGTCGGTAACCAACCATATAACTCAAATACGCATAAAACAACGTCGAACCTTAAGTGTGCAGACCCTGCGGGTTCGAGAACTACGTAGACATGACCCGAGTGACTCCTCGGTCAATATCCAATAGCGGAACCTGGATGCCCATATTGGATCCTACATATTCTACGAAGATCTTATCGTTTGAACCTCAGTGCCAAGGATTCATATAATCCCGTATGTCATTCCCTTTGTCCTTCGGTATGTTACTTGCCCGAGATTCGATCGTCAGTATCCGCATACCTATTTCAATCTCGTTTACCGGCAAGTCTCTTTACTCGTTTTGTAATACAAGATCCTGCAACTTAGACTAAGTCACATTGCTTACAAGGCTTGTGTGTGATGTTGTATTACCGAGTGGGCCCCGAGATACCTCTCCGTCACACGGAGTGACAAATCCCAGTCTCGATCCATACTAACTCAACAAACACCTTCGGAGATACCTGTAGAGCATCTTTATAGTCACCCAGTTACGTTGCGACGTTTGATACACACAAAGCATTCCTCCGGTGTCAGTGAGTTATATGATCTCATGGTCATAGGAACAAATACTTGACACGCAGAAAACAGTAGCAACAAAATGACACGATCAACATGCTACGTCTATTAGTTTGGGTCTAGTCCATCACATGATTCTCCTAATGATGTGATCCCGTTATCAAGTGACAACACTTGCCTATGGTCAGGAAACCTTGACCATCTTTGATCAACGAGCTAGTCAACTAGAGGCTTACTAGGGACAGTGTTTTGTCTATGTATCCACACATGCACTGTGTTTCCAATCAATACAATTATAGCATGGATAATAAACGATTATCATGAACAAAGAAATATAATAATAACTAATTTATTATTGCCTCTAGGGCATATTTCCAACAGTCTCCCACTTGCACTAGAGTCAATAATCTAGTTCACATCACCATGTGATTCCAACGAATCCAACACCCATATAGTTATGGGGTCTGATCACGTCTTGCTCGTGAGAGAGGTTTTAGTCAACGGTTCTGAAACTTTCAGATCTGTGCCTTCTTTACAAATCTTTATGTCATCTTATAAATACTGCTACTACGTGCTATTCGGAAATGCTCCAAATATTTACTCTACTATAAGAATTTGTTTCACTACTCATAGTTATTCGGATTAGTGTCAAAGCTTGCATCGACATAACCCTTTACGACGAACTCTTTAACCACCTCCATAATCGAGAAAAATTCCTTAGTCTATTTAGTTACTAAGGATAACTTTGACCGCCGATCAGTGATTCAATCTTGGATCACTCTGTGTACCTCTTAACAGACTTGCTGCAAGGCACACATCAGGTGCGGTACTCAGCATGGCATACTTTAGAGTCTACGGCTAAGGCATAGAAGACGACCTTCATCTATTCTCTTTATTCTGCCGTGGTCGGGTTTTGAGTCTTACTCAAATTCACACCTTACAACGCAACCAAGAACTCCTTCTTTGCTGATCTATTTTGAACTCCTTCAAAAACTTGTCAAGGCATGCACCTTGTTGAAACTTCTATTAAGCGCTTTCGATCTATCTCCATAGATCTTTGATGCTCAATGTTCAAGTAGCGCAATCCAGGTATTCCTTTGAAAACTCCTTTCAAACAACCTTGTATGCTTTACAGAAATTCTACATTTCTTCTGATCCACAATATGTCAACCACATATACTTATCAGAAATTCTATAGTGCTCCCAGTCACTTCTTTGGAAATACAAGTTTCTCATAAACCTTGTACAAACCCAAAATCTTTGATCATCTCATCAAAGTGTATATTCCAACTCCGAGATGCTTGCACCAGTCCATTGAAGGATCGCTGGAGCTTGCATACTTGCTAGTATCTTTAGGATTGACAAAACCTCCTGGTTGTATCACATACAATGTTTGCTCAAGGAAACCGTCGAGGAAACAATGTTTTGACATCATATGTGCAATATTTCATAAATAATGCAGCAACTACTAACATAATTCTAACAGACTTTTAGCATCGCTACGAGTGAGAAAGTCTCATCATAGTCAACTGTTTGATCTTGTCGGAAACATCTTTGCGAGAAGTCGAGCTTTTCTTAATAGTGACTTATCACCATCATCGTCTGTCTTCCTTTTAAAGATCCATCTTTACTCAATAGTCCTACGACCATCAAGTAGTTCTTCCAAAGTCTACACTTTGTTTTAATACATGGATCCTCTCTCGGATTTCATGGCCTCCAGCCATTTGTCGGAATCCGGGCCCACCATCGCTTCTCCACAGCTCGTAGGTTCATTATTGTTCAACAACATGACCTCCAAGACAGGGTGACCATACCACTCTGTAGTAGTACGCGACCTTGTCGACCTACGAGGTTTGTAGTAACTTGATCCGAAGCTCAATGATCACCATCATCAGCTTCCACTTCAATTGGTGTAGGCGCCATAGGAACAACTTCCTGTGCCCTGCTACACACTAGTCGAAGTGATGGTTCAATAACCTCATCAAGTTCTATCACCCTCCCACTCAATTCTTTCGAGAGAAACCTTTCCTCGAGAAAGGATCCGTTTCTAGAAACAAACACTTTGCTTTCGGATCTGAGATAGGAGATGTACCCAACTGTTTCGGATATCCTATGAAGATGCATTTATCCGCTTTTGGGTTCGAGCTTATCAGACTGAAACTTTTTCACATAAGCATCGCAGCTCCAAACTTTCAAGAAACGACATCTTAGATTTCTCTAAACCTTAGTCTATACTGTGTCATCTCAACGGAAATACGCGGTGCCCTATTTAAAGTGAATGCGGTTGTCTCTAATGCATAACCCATAAACGATAGTGGTAATTCGATAAGAGACATCATAGTATGCACCATATCAAATAGGGCGTGGCTAAGACGTTCAGACACATCATCACACTATGGTGTTCCAGGTGGCATGAACTGCGAAACAATTTCCACATTGTCTTAACTGCGTACCAAAACTCGTAACTCAGATATTCATCTCTATGATCATATCGTAGACTGTTTATCCCCTTGTCACGACGATCTTCACTCTAAAATAGCTTTGAACTTTTCAACATTTCAGACTTGTGATTCATCAAGTAAATACTCCTGTATCTACTCAAATCGTCAGTGAAGTAAGAACATAATGATATCCACTGCGTGCCTTAGCACTTATTGGACTGCACACATCAAAATGTATCACTTCCAACAAGTTACTATCTTGTTTCATCTCAATGAAAACAAGGCCTTGCTCATGTGGTATGATTTGCATGTCACTAGTGATTCAAAATCAAGTGAGTATAAAGATCCATTAGCATGGAGCCTCTTCATGCAATTTATACCAACATGACTCAAGCGGCAGTGCCACAAGTGAGTGGTACTATCATCATTACCTCGTCTCTTTTGGCACCAATATCATGAACATGTGTAACACTACGATCGAGATTCAATAAACCATTGAAGGTGATCATTCAAGCAAATAGAGTAACCATTATTCTCCTTAAATGAATAATCGTATTGCAATAAACATGATCCAATCATGTTCATGCTTAACACAAGCACCAAATAACAATTATTTAGGTTTAACACCAATCCCGATGGTAGAGGGAGCGTGCGACGTTTGATCATATCAACCTTGGAAACACTTCCAATACGTATCGTCACCTCGCCTTTAGCTAGTCTCCGTTTATGCCGTAGCTTTCATTTCGTGTTACTAATCACTTAGCAACCGAACCGGTATCCAATACCCTCGTGCTACTAGGAGTACTAGTAAAGTACACATCAACATCATGTATATCAAATATACTTCTTTCGACTTTTGCCAGTCTTCTTATCTACCAAGTATCTAGAGTTGCTCCGCCTCAGTGACCGTTCCCCTCATAACAGAAGCACTTAGTCCCGGGCTTGGGTTTAATCTAGGGTCTCTTCATTAGTGTAGCAACTGCTTTTCCGTTTCACGAAGTATCCCTTCTAGCCCTTGCCTTCCTCGAAACTTAGTGGTTTCACTAACCATCAACTATTGATGCTCCTTCTTGATTTCTACTTTCGTAGTGTCAAACATCGCGAATCGCTCAAGGATCATTGTATCTATCCTTGATATGTTATAGTTCATCACGAAGCTCTCACAGCTTGGTGGCAGTGACTTTGGAGAACCATCACTATCTTATGTGGAAGATCAACTCCCACTTGATTCAAGCGATTGTCGTACTCAGATAATCTGAGCACACGCTCAACAATTGAGCTTTTCTCCTCTACTTCGTGGACAAAGAATCTTGTCGGAGGTCTCATACCTCTTAACAAGGGCACAAGCATGAAATCACAATTTCATCTCTTTAGAACATCTCTTATGTTCCGTGACGTTTTAAAACGTCTTCGGCGCCTTGCTTCTAAGCCATTAAGTATTTTGTACTGAACTATCGTGTAGTCATCAGAAACGTGTATGTCAGATGTTCACAACATCCACAGACGACGCTCGAGGTGCAGCACACCGAGTGGTGCATTAAGGACATAAGACTTCTACGCAGCAACGAGGACAATCCTCGGTTTTACAGACTCAGTTTCCAAAGTTTGCTACTATCAACTTTCAACTAAATTTTCTCTAGGAACATATAAAAACAGTAGAGCTATAGCGCAAGCTACATCGTAATTCACAAATACCATTAGACTATGTTCATGACAATTTGTTCAATTAATCATATTACTTAAGAACTCCCACTCAAAAAGTACATCTCTCTAGTCATTTGAGTGGTACATGATCCAAATCCACTATCTCAAGTCCGATCATCACGTGAGTCGAGAAAAGTTTCAGTGGTAAGCATCTCTATGCTAATCATATCAACTATACGATTCATGCTTGACCTTTCGGTCTCATGTGTTCCGAGGCCATGTCTGCACATGCTAGGCTCGTCAAGCTTAACCCGAGTGTTCAGCGTGTGCAACTGTTTTGCACCCGTTGTATGTGAAGTTGAGTCTATCACACCCGAGCACCACGTGGTGTCTCGAAACGAAGAACTGTCGCAACGGTGCACAGTCGGGGAGAACACAATTTCTTCTTGAAATTTTAGTGAGAGATCACCTCATAATGCTACCGTCGTTCTAAGCAAGCTAAGGTGCATAAAGGATTAACATCACATGCAATTCATAAGTGACATGATATGGCCATCATCATGTGCTTCTTGATCTCCATCACCAAAGCACCGGCACGATCTTCTTGTCACCGGCGTCACACCATGATCTCCATTTACGTGTCGCCATCGGGGTTGTCGTGCTACTCATGCTATTACTACTAAAGCTACGTCCTAGCAATATAGTAAACGCATCTGCAAGCACAAACTTTAGTTTAAATACAACACTATGGCTCCTGCCGGTTGCCGTACCATCGACGTGCAAGTCGATATTAACTATTACAACATGATCATCTCATACATCCAATATATCACATCACATCGTTGTCCATATCACATCACAAGCATACCCTGCAAAAACAAGTTAGACGTCCTCTAATTTGTTGTTGCATGTTTTATGTGGTGACCATGGGTATCTAGTAGGATCGCATCTTACTTATGCAAACACCACAACGGAGATATATGAATTGCTATTTAACCTCATCCAAGGACCTCCTCGGTCAAATCCGATTCAACTAATGTTGGAGAAACCGACACTTGCCAGTCATCTTTGAGCAACGGAGTTACTCATAGCGATGAAACCAGTCTCTCGTAAGCGTACGAGTAATGTCGGTCCAAGCCGCTTCAATCCAACAATACCGCGGAATCAAGAAAAGACTAAGGAGGGCAGCAAGACGCACATCACTGCCCACAAAAACTTTTGTGTTCTACTCGAGATTACATCTATGCATGAACCTAGCTCATGATGCCACTGTTGGGGAACGTCGCATGGGAAAAAAAAATTCCTACGCGCACGAAGACCTATCATGGTGATGTCCATCTACGAGAGGGGATTTCCGATCTACGTACCCTTGTAGAACGCACAGCAGAAGCGTTAAGAAACGCGGTTGATGTAGTGGAACGTCCTCACGTCCCTCGATCCGCCCCGCGAACCGTCCCGCGATCCGTCCCATGATCCGCTCCGATCTAGTGCCGAACGGACGGCACCTCCGTGTTCAGCACACGTACAACTCGACGATGATCTCGGCCTTCTTGATCCAGCAAGAGAGACGGAGAGGTAGATGAGATCTCCGGCAGCGTGACGGCGCTCCGGAGGTTGGTGGTGATCTAATCTCAGCAGGGCTCCGCCCGAGCTCCGCAGAAACGCGATCTAGAGGTAAAACCGTGGAGGTATGTGGTCGAGCTGCCGTGGCAAAAGTTGTCTCAAATCAGCCCTAAAACCCCACTATATATAGGAGGGAGGGAGGGGAGGAGGCAGCCTCAAAACCTAAAGGTTTGGCCGAAATTGGAGGCGTAGGAGTCCTACTCCAATCCTACTTGGAGTAGGATTCCACCTTCCCACTTGGAAACTCTTTCCACCTTGTGTTTTTTCCTTCTCAAACCTTATGGGCCTTAGTGGGAACTTATTCCAGCCAACTAGGGGCTGGTTTATCTCTTCCCATAGCCCATGAGACCCCTTGGGGCGTGACACCCCTCTCGATGGTCCCCGGCACCCTTCTCGGCACTCCCGGTACACTACCGATGAGCCCGAAACTTTTCCGGTAATGCACGAGAACCTTCCGGTAACCAAATGAGGTCATCCTATATATCAATCTTCGTTTCCGGACCATTCCGAAAACCCTCATGACGTCCGTGATCTCATCCGGGACTCCGAACAACGGTCGGTAACCAACCATATAACTCAAATACGCATAAAACAACGTCGAACCTTAAGTGTGCAGACCCTGCGGGTTCGAGAACTACGTAGACATGACCCGAGTGACTCCTCGGTCAATATCCAATAGCGGGACCTGGATGCCCATATTGGATCCTACATATTCTACGAAGATCTTATCGTTTGAACCTCAGTGCCAAGGATTCATATAATCCCGTATGTCATTCCCTTTGTCCTTCGGTATGTTACTTGCCCGAGATTCGATCGTCAGTATCCGCATACCTATTTCAATCTCGTTTATCGGCAAGTCTCTTTACTCATTTTGTAATACAAGATCCTGCAACTTAGACTTACAAGGCTTGTGTGTGATGTTGTATTACCGAGTGGGCCCCGAGATACCTCTCCGTCACACGGAGTGACAAATCCCAGTCTCGATCCATACTAACTCAACAAACACCTTCGGAGATACCTGTAGAGCATCTTTATAGTCACCCAGTTACGTTGCGACGTTTGATACACACAAAGCATTCCTCCGGTGTCAGTGAGTTATATGATCTCATGGTCATAGGAACAAATACTTGACACGCAGAAAACAGTAGCAACAAAATGACACGATCAACATGCTACGTCTATTAGTTTGGGTCTAGTCCATCACATGATTCTCCTAATGATGTGATCCCGTTATCAAGTGACAACACTTGCCTATGGTCAGGAAACCTTGACCATCTTTGATCAACGAGCTAGTCAACTAGAGGCTTACTAGGGACAGTGTTTTGTCTATGTATCCACACATGCACTGTGTTTCCAATCAATACAATTATAGCATGGATAATAAACGATTATCATGAACAAAGAAATATAATAATAACTAATTTATTATTGCCTCTAGGGCATATTTCCAACAGGTGGCCCCTCCCGGTGGACCCCCGAGACCATTTCGGGTGGTCTCGGTACATTACCGGTGACGCCTGAAACATTTCCGGTGTCCAAAACCATTCATCCTATATATCAATCTTTACCTCTGGACCATTCCGGATCTCCTCGTGATGTCCGGGATCTCATCCGGGACTCTGAACAACTTTCGGTAACCTCGTATAACAATTCCCTATAACCCTAGCGTCATCGAACCTTAAGTGTGTAGACCCTACGGGTTCGGGAGACAGACAGACATGACCGAGACACCTCTTCGGCAAATAACCATCAGCGGGGTCTGGATACCCATGGTGGCTCCCACTTGCTCCACGATGATCTCATCGCATGAACCACGATGTCAAGGATTCAATCAATCCCGTATACAATTCCCTTTGTTTGTCGGTATAGAACTTGCCCGAGATTCGATCGTCGGTATACCTATACCTTGTTCAATCTCGTTATCGATAAGTCTCTTTACTCGTTCCGTAGCATGTCATCGTGTGACTAACTCATTAGTCACATTGAGCTCATGATGATGTTCTACCGAGTGGGCCCACAGATACCTCTCCGCCACGCGGAGTGACAAATCCCGATCTTGATTCGTACCAACCCAACAGACACTTTCAGAGGTACCCGCATTGCACCTTTATAGTCACCCAGTTACGTTGTGACGTTTGATACACCCAAAGCACTCCTACAGTATCCGGGAGTTGCACAATCTCACGATCGAAGGAAAAGACACTTGACATTAGAAAAGCTTTAGCATACGAACAATACGATCTAGTGCTATGCTTAGGATTGGGTCTTGTCCATCACATTATTCTCCCAATGATGTGATCCCGTTATCAATGACATCTAATGCCCATGATCAGGAAACCATGATCATCTATTGATCAACGAGCTAGCCAACTAGAGGCTTGCTAGGGACACATTGTAATCTATTTATTCACACATGTATTACTGTTTCCTGTTAATACAATTATAACATGAACAATAGACGATTATCATGAACAAGGAAATATGATAATAACCATTTTATTATTGCCTCTAGGGCATATTTCCAACAGCAACATGGTCACGTGCATCATTTGAGAAGACGAAGATGTTTCGCCTGCTTAAACATATTCGCATTGTATATTGCAAAGGCGGCATGCACTTGAACTAGGCCGCAAGGAAAAGACTAAATTGATCATATTTGGTAAGCTATTCGTTATACCTTTAGAAAATATAATAACCATGAAGAACTACGTGCGGCTTTGAATGAAATATACTTCTCCTTTTTTTACGAAATGTATCAACGCTTCTTTCGTTCATTAAGAAGAGGTATCGGGGATACAAAGATGAGAAGCAATAGATCACACGAGTGAACACAACAAAGGAGAAAGAAAATAAGAAGAGAACAACTCGGTAGTGGCGACAACATGGCAAATGCCGAAAAGAAAAAAAGGTCCAAAGTGTCATCACACCTCAAGGCGTTTGTGTTCGCTGCTCCATGCTTCGCCACGTGTGATGCAAACAAGGGAGCTCCGGCACCGACCTTACATTGTCGCTCACAATATCATGCTCGCTCATGCCACAGTTTCACACATCTACACGGTTGATCGAAGTCAGAACATCCTATATATTCGTTTACTTGAGGTTTTGCTCTTTGAAAATTGATGTGATTTCCCCTTGGGCCTCAACTTGCAATATAATAGATTGAAATGGACAATAAAAGATTGACTTCCTGTGCATTAATATTATGCAGGCACAGGAAAATGGAGATGTGGGGATGTCGTTGGATGTCATGTGATGTGGTATGATCGTGTCTCAAACTCCAAAGTTGATGTTGAGGCCACTAAGAAAACACAAGAGTTCCAGTTCGGACGGGTAGTTACAATAATGGGGGAAAGAAGGGACGGCCCCCAACCGCCAGCCTCTCACGCTCGCTGTGGGACCCGTTGGCTGTCGGGTCTTGTCTGGCACGGGGCCCGCTGGTCGTGCGCCACACTGGCCAGCAAGCCCTGTCGTCATGGAGTAGGTAGATGCATGCGTGCTACACGGCCGGCTCGCTCGGCTAGCCTCAGCGATGACCGGGGTCATGTAGCCTTGCTCTGCTCACGTCATAAAGTCATGTAGCCATGTGAGGCCTATCAACGCGTCATGTAGCCTCGCACGCCCTCGTCGGGGTCTAGTCGTGTCACCGTACGTCAGTACGGATGGATGGGATGGGCGCGAAGCCGTCAGCTGTCGTTGGGCGAGTCGGATGGGACGGATGTCACCAGCCGGTCAGCGTGCGGCGGCCGGACGGACCGCATATTGCCAGCCGGCCTTGGGGGACAGCTGGCCCCCAAATTTCTTGGAGTTGGGTTTCCTCCGCTTTGGCATGCCTAGGGGCCATATCTCCGTCAGTAGCCCCTGAAGTCGTTGGGTCCGCATGCCTCCGGTCGAGGGGGCAGCGGCTCCCCGTCGGAGATAAATATCGTTGAAGTCGATGGACCCGCTTGGCGCCAACGGCTGGAATGTGGAACGCGAGGGACAACGCGAATAGCCGGCCGGTGGCCAGTCGGCCGCGCTCCGACGCCTCGGGTCTCGCGGCATCGCTTCAAGTCCGGTGCCGACTCGTACACGCCACGTGTGGCCATTTATGGGGGACGGGCCTGCCACAACGCACGCGATGGGGAGAGGGATCTTCTACGAGCGCGGGACATTGGTCGGTGTTTCGCACGCGATTAATGCGCAGGCACGCCTCGAGTTAGTGGGGCGTGGGCGTAATTGATCCCACGCCCCCACGTCTTCCTGCTCGTTATAAGGGGAGGAGGAGCCCACTCCTCGTCTCCCACCTTGTGTTAGCGTCAGGCCACCCTTTGTCGTCGTCCTCCCTTCCTCCTCATGCCCGCAACACTCGCTACTGCCCCTCCTCCATCCATGCGTCCGCAGTGCTTCCTCGCGGTCGACCCGCTTGACGGCCGCGTCTCCAGCTTCTTCTTCACTGCGCCACCATCAACGAACGCGGAGATAGCCACGCCGGTCGCCGGTTCATGGGAGGGATCCATGATCACCGACGAGCACATTGACTACCTCCGACGGACACGCAAGATCCCGTGGGAGGAGCGGGTGGAGGCGGCGAGCCGGAGCGCGAGCGAGCATTGGCGCCGCGCGTCGACGAACGAGTGGTGTTTGGTGTTGGAAATATGCCCTAGAGGCAATAATAAAATGGTAATTATCATATTTCCTTGTTCATGATAATCATCTATTGTTCATGCTATAATTTTATTAACAGGAAACAATAATACATGTGTGAATAAATAGATCACAATGTGTCCCTAGCAAGCCTCTAGTTGGCTAGCTCGTTAGTCAATAGATGATCATGGTTTCCTGATCATGGGCATTAGATGTCATTGATAACGGGATCACATCATTGGGAGAATGATGTGATGACAAGACCCAATCCTAAACATAGCACTAGATCGTATTGTTCGTATGCTAAAGCTTTTCTAATGTCAAGTGTCTTTTCCTTCGACCGTGAGATTATGCAACTCCCGGATACCGTAGGAGTGCTTTGGGTGTATCAAACGTCACAACGTAACTGGGTGACTATAAAGGTGCACTACGGGTACCTCTGAAAGTGTATGTTGGGTTGGTACGAATCGAGATCGGGATTTTTCACTCCGCGTGACGGAGAGGTATCTTTGGGCCCACTCAGTAGAACATCATCATGAGCTCAATGTGACTAAGGAGTTGGTCACACGATGACGTGCTATGGAACGAGTAAAGAGACTTACCGGTAACGAGATTGAACAAGGTATAGGTATACCGACGATCGAATCTCGGGCAAGTTCTATACCGACAGACAAATGGAATTGTATACGGGATTTATTGAATCCTTGACATCGTGGTTCATCCGATGAGATCATCGTGGAGCAAGTGGGAGCCACCATGGGTATCCAGAGCCCGCTGATGGTTATTGGCCGGAGAGGTGTCTCGGTCATGTTTGCATGTCTCCCGAACCCGTAGGGTCTACACACTTAAGGTTCGATGACGCTAGGGTTATAGGAAATTGTTATACGAGGTTACCGAAGGATGTTCGGAGTCCCGGATGAGATACCGGATGTAACGAGGAGCTCCGGAATGGTCCAGAGGTAAATATTGATATATAGGATGGATGGGTTTGGACGCTGGAAGTGTTTCTCGCACCACCGGCAAAGTGCCGGGAACACCGGAAGGGTGCCGGAGGCCCACCGGGAGGGGCCACAATCCCCGGAGGGCTACATGGGCCAAGTGCGGGAGGGAACCAGCCCCTAGGTGGCTGGTGCACCCCCACACCCAGCCCATGCGCACCAGAGAGGGAGGGAGGGGAAACCCTAGGCGCAGGGCAGGCCCAAGGCCCACCTAGGGCGCCGCCCCCCTTTCCCTGCCCTGGCCGCCGCCCCCCTCTCCCATCTGGGCTGCCGCACCACCTAGGGTGGGAACCCTAGGGGTGGCACACCCCCCTCCCCTCCTCCTATATATAGTGGGGGTTCTAGGGCTGTTTCGCACACAGTTTTCCATCTCCCTCGGTGTAGCCCTGCCCCCCTTCTTCCTCCTCTCCCACGGTGCTTGGCGAAGCCCTGCCGAGAGACCTCGTCTCTCCATCGACACCATGTCGTCGTGCTGCCGAAGATCTTCCCCAACCTCTCCCTCCTCCTTGCTGGATCAAGGTGCGGGAGACGTCACCGGGCTGCACGTGTGTTGAACGCGGAGGTGCCATGGTTCGACACTAGATCAGAATCACACCGCAATCTGAATCGCCGCGAGTACGACTCCATCAACCGCGTTCTAGCAACGCTTCTGCTTAGCGATCTTCAAAGGTATGAAGATGCACTCACCCCTCTCTCGTTGCTGGTCTCTCCATAGGAAGATCTGAATATGCGTAGGAATTTTTTTGAATTTATGCTACGTTACCCAACAGTGGCATCCGAGCCAGGTTTTCTATGCGTAGATTCTATGCACGAGTAGAACACAAAAGGTTGTGGGCGATGATTTGTCAATTTCTTGCCGCTACTAGTCTTATTCTTTCCCGGCGGTATTGTGGGATGAAGCGGCCCGGGCCGACATTACACGTATGCTTACGTGAGACTGGTTCCACCGATAGACATGCACACCGTGCATAAAGGTGGCTAGCGGGTGTCTGTCTCTCCTACTCTAGTCGGATTGGATTTGATGAAAAGGGTCCTTATGAAGGGTAAATAGCTTTGGCATATCATCGTTGGGCTATCACGTAGGTAAGAAAGCGTTCTTGCTAGAAACCCAAATCAGCCACGTAAAACTTGCAACAACAATTAGAGGACGTCTAACTTGTTTTTGCAGGGTTTGACATGTGATGTGATATGACCAAAGTTGTGATGTTGCATGTATGATGTATGAGATGATCATGTTATTGTAATAGGTTTCACGACTTGCATGTCGATGAGTATGACAACCGGCAGGAGCCATATGAGTTGTCTTAATTTATTGTATGAGATGCAACGCTTACTGGTTTTACTTCATTGCTAACGGTTAGCTATAGTAGTAGTGATAGTGGTAGTTGGCATGACGACTTCATGGAGACACGATGATGGAGATTATGGTGTCACGCCGGTGACAATGATGATCATGCGATGCCCGAAGGTGGAGATCGAAAGAGCAACGATGATAATGGCCATATCATGTCACTATATGATTGCATTGTGATGTTTATCATGTTTTTCATCTTTTTGCTTAGAACGACGGTAGCATAATAAGATGATCCCTCTTAAAATTTCGAGAACGTATTCCCCTAAGTGTGCACCGTTGCAAAGGATCGTTGTCTCGAAGCACCACGTGATGATCGGGTGTGATAGATTCTAACGTTCGCATACAACGGGTGTAAGCCAGATTTACACACGTGAAACACCTAGGTTGACTCGACGAGCTTAGCATGTACAGACATGACCTCGAATACAAGAGACCGAAAGGTCGAACATGAGTCGTATGGTTGAATACGATCAACGTGAAGTTGCTCACCATGATGATTAGTCCATCTCACGTGATGATCAGACACGGGTTAGTCAACATGGATCATGTATCACTTAGATGACTGGAGGGATGTCGATTTAAGTGGGAGTTCATACTTAATTTGATTAAATGAACTTAATTGTCATGAACTTAGTCTAAAAGTTGTCTTTATAAATATTGTAGATGGCCAATGTCAACCTCAATTTCAACGCGTACCTAGAGAAAAACAAGCTGAAAGATGATGGTAGCAGCTATGCAGACTGGGTTCGCAACTTGAAGCTCATCCTTGAAGCAGCTAAAAAGGCTTATGTCTTTGATGCGCCGCTAGGTGACCCTCCCGCTCCCGCAGCAGCCCAGGACATTCTGAACGTCTGGCAAACGCGGAGTGATGACTACTCTCTGGTTAGGTGTGGCATGTTATACAGTTTAGAAATGGGGCTCCAAAGGCGTTTTGAGCAACACGGTGCATATGAGATGTTCCAAGAGTTGAAACTGGTTTTTCAAGATCATGCCCATGTCAAGAGATATGAAGTCTCCGACAAGTTCTTTAGCTGTAAGATGGAGGAGAACAGTTCTGTCAGTGAGCACATACTCAAAATGTCTGGGTTACACGGTCGTCTGACTTCACTTGGAGTCGAACTTCCGGATGATGCTATAATTGACAGAATCCTCCAGTCTCTCCCACCAAGCTACAAAGGTTTTGTGCTGAACTACAACATGCAAGGGATGGAGAAGACCATTCCCGAGTTGTACTCGATGCTCAAGTCTGCAGAAGTAGAAATCAAGAAAGAGCATCAAGTGTTGATGGTCAACAAGACCACTAGTTTCAAGAAGGGCAAGGGTAAGAAGAACTTCAAGAAAGACGGCAAAGCCGTTGCCGCGCCCGGTAAGCCAGATGCTGGGAAGAAGAAAAAGAATGGACCCAAGCCTGAGACTGAGTGCTTCTATTGCAAGGGAAAAGGTCACTCGAAGCGGAACTGCCCCAAATACTTAGCAGACAAGAAGGCCGGCAGCGTTAAAGGTATATGTGATATACATGTTATTGATGTGTACCTTACCAGCGCTCGTAGTAGCTCCTGGGTATTTGATACCGGTGTTGTTGCTCACATTTGCAACTCAAAGTAGGAACTGCGGAATAAGCGGAGACTGGCCAAGGACGAGGTGACGATGCGCGTCGGGAATGGCTCCAAGGTCGATGTGATCGCCGTCGGCACGCTACCTCTACATATACCGTCGGGATTAGTTTTAAACCTTAATAATTGTTATTTAGTATCAAATTTGAGAATGAATATTGTATCAGGGTCTTGCTTAATGCGAGACGACTACTCATTTAAGACAGAGAATAATGGTTGTTCTATTTATATGAGTGATATGTTTTATGGTCATGCTCCGCTGGTGAATGGTTTATTCATGATAAATCTCGATCGTGATGTTACACATATTCATAGTGTGAGTACCAAAAGATGTAAAGTTGATAATGATAGTCCCACATACTTGTGGCATTGCCGCCTTGGTCATATCGGTGTTAAGCGCATGAAGAAGCTCCATACTAATGGACTATTAGAGTCTCTTGACTTTGAATCATTTGACACATGCGAACCGTGCCTCATGGGCAAGATGGCTAAGACTCCATTCTCAGGAATAATGGAGAGAGCAACCGACTTATTGGAAATAATACATACTGATGTGTGTGGTCCAATGAACGTTGAAGCTCGCGGTGGTTATCGTTATGTTCTCAGTCTCACCGATGATTTGAGTAGGTATGGGTATATCTACTTCATGAAGCACAAATCTGAGACATTTGAAAATTTCAAGGAATTTTAGAGTGAGGTCGAGAATCAACGTGACAGAAAAATTAAGTGTCTACGATCTGATCGTGGAGGAGAATATTTGAGTCACGAGTTTGGCACACGTAAGGAAGTGTGGAATCGTTTCACAACTGACGCCGACTGGCACACCACAACGCAATGGAGTGTCTGAACGTCGTAGTCGCACTTTATTAGATATGGTACGATCTATGATGTCTCTTACCGACTTATCGCTATCATTTTGGGGATACGCATTAGAAACTGCAGCATTCACTTTAAATAGGGCACCGTCTAAATCCGTTGAGACGACACCGCATGAACTATGGTTTGGCAAGAAACCTAAGTTGTCGTTTCTTAAAGTTTGGGGCTGCGATGCTTATGTGAAGAAACTTCAATCATAAAAGCTCGAACCCAAAGCGAAGAAATGCGTATTCATAGGATACCCTAAGGAAACTATTGGGTATACCTTCTATCTTAGATCTGAAGGTAAAACCTTTGTTGCCAAGAACGGATCCTTTCTATAGAAAGAGTTTCTCTCGAAAGAAGTAAGTGGGAGGAAGGTAGAACTTGATGAGGTAATTACACCCCCTCTCGAACAGGAAAGTAGCGCAGCGCGGGAAATTGTTCCTGTGGCGCCTGCACTAACTGAAGAGGAAGTTAATGGTAATGATCATGAAGCTTCGGATCAAGTTACTACTGAACCGCGAAGGTCCACAAGGGCACGCTCCGCACCAGAGTGGTACGGCAACCCTGTGATGGAAATCATGTTGTTGGACAATGGTGAACCTTCGAACTATGAAGAAGCGATGGCGGGCCCGGACTCCAACAAATGGCTTGAAGCTATGAAATCCAAGATAGGATCCATGTATGAGAACAAAGTATGGACTTTGGTGGACTTGCCCGATGACCGGCGAGCCATAGAAGATAAATGGATCTTCAAGAAGAAGACTGATGCAAACGGTAATGTAACCGTTTATAAAGCTCGACTTGTCGCAAAGGGTTTTCGAAAAATTCAAGGAATTGACTACGAGGAGACTTTCTCTCCCGTAACGAAGCTGAAATCAGTCCGAATCATGTTAGCAATTGCCGCCTTTTATGATTATGAAATTTGGCAAGTGGACGTCAAAACAACGTTCCTTAACGGGAATCTTAAGGAAGAGTTGTATATGATGCAACCAGAAGGTTTTGTGGACCCTAAGGGTGCTAACAAAGTGTGCAAGCTCCAATGCTCCATGTATGGGCTGGTGCAAGCATCTCGGAGTTGGAACATTCGCTTTAATGAGGTGATTAAAGCGTTTGGATTCATACAGGTTTACGGAGAAGCCTGTTTGTACAAGAAAGTGAGTGGGAGCTCTGTAGCTTTCCTCATACTGTATGTGGATGACATATTATTGATGGGGAATAATATAGAGATGTTGGAGAGCATAAAGGCCTATTTGAACAAGAGTTTTTCAATGAAGGACTTTTGAGAAGCCGCATACATATTAGGCATCAAGATCTATAGAGATAGATCGAGGCGCCTCATAGGTCTTTCGCAAAGTACATACCTTGACAAGATATTGAAGAAGTTCAATATGGAAAACTCAAAGAAAGGGTTCTTGCCAGTTTTGCAAGGTATGAGATTGAGTAAGACTCAGTCACCAACCACGACAGCAGATAGAGAGAAGATGAGTATTGTCTCCTACGCTTCAGCCGTAGGCTCTCTAATGTATGCCATGCTGTGTACCAGACCTGATATAAACCTTGTCATAAGTTTGGTAGGGAGGTACCAAAGTGATCCCGGTATGGAGCACTAGACAGTGGTCAAGAATATCCTTAAGTACCTGAAGAGGACTAAGGAAATGTTTCTCGTTTATGGAGGTGACGAAGAGCTCGTCGTAAAAGGTTACGTCGACGCTAGCTTCGACACAGATCCGGATGACTCTATGTCACAGACCAGATACGTATACGTTTTGAATGGTGGGGCACTGAGCTGGTGCAGCAACAAGCAAGAAGTCGTGGCAGCATCTACATGAAGCGGAGTACATAGTTGCTTCAGAAACAGCTCCTGAAGGAATTTGGATGAAGGAGCTCATCACCGACCTTGGAGTGGTTCCAAGCGTGTCGGGTCCAATGACACTCTTTTGTGATAACACTGGGGCCATTGCCATAGCCAAGGAGCCCAGGTTTCACCGGAAGACGAAGCACATCAAACGCCGCTACAACTCCATCCAGGACCATGTCCAGAGTGGAGTAACAGAGATTTGTAAAGTACATACGGATCTGAATGTTACAGACCCGTTGACTAAACCTCTTCCACGAGCAAAACATGATCAACACCATAATGCTATGGGTGTTCGACACATCACAATGTAACTAGATTATAGACTCTAGTGCAAGTGGGAGACTGTTAGAAATATGCCCTAGAGGCAATAATAAAATGGTTATTATCATATTTCCTTGTTCATGGTAATCATCTATTGTTCATGCTATAATTGTATTAACAGGAAACATTAATACATGTGTGAATAAATAGATCACAATGTGTCCCTAGCAAGCCTCTAGTTGGCTAGCTCGTTAGTCAATAGATGATCATGGTTTCCTGATCATGGGCATTAGATGTCACTGATAACAGGATCACATCATTGGGAGAATGATGTGATGGACAAGACCCAATCCTAAGCATAGCACTAGATCGTATTGTTCGTATGCTAAAGCTTTTCTAATGTCAAGTGTATTTTCCTTCGACCGTGAGATTGTGCAACTCCCGGATACCGTAGGAGTGCTTTGGGTGTATCAAACGTCACAACGTAACTAGGTGACTATAAAGGTGCACTATGGGTACCTCTGAAAGTGTTTGTTGGGTTGGTACGAATCGAGATCGGGATTTGTCACTCCGCGTGACGGAGAGGTATCTCTCGGCCCACTCAGTAGAACATCATCATGAGCTCAACGTGACTAAGGAGTTGGTCACACGATGACGTGCTACGGAACGAGTAAAGAGACTTAGCGGTGACGAGATTGGAAAAGGTATAGGTATACCGACGATCGAATCTCGGGCAAGTTCTATACCGACAGACAAAGGGAATTGTATACGGGATTGATTGAATCCTTGACATCATGGTTCATCCGATGAGATCATCGTGGAGCAAGTGGGAGCCACCATGGGTATCCAGACCCCGCTGATGGTTATTGGCCGGAGAGGTGTCTCGGTCATGTCTGCCTGTCTCCCGAACCCGTAGGGTCTACACACTTAAGGTTCGATGACGCTAGGGTTATAGGGAATTGTTATACGAGGTTACTAAAGGATGTTCGCAGTCCCGGATGAGATCCCGGATGTCACGAGGAGCTCTGGAAATGGTCCAGAGGTAAAGATTGATATATGGGATGGATGGGTTTGGACGCCACAAGTGTTTCGGGCACCACCGGCAAAGTGCCGGGACCATCGGAAGGGTTTCGGAGCCCACCGGGAGGGGCCACAAGCCCCGGAGGGCTACATGGGCCAAGTGCGGGAGGGAACCTGCCCCTAGGTGGGATGGTGTGCCCCCACACCCAGCCCATGCGCACCAGAGAGGGAGGGAGGGGAACCCCTAGGCGCACGGGAGGCCCAAGGCCCACCTAGGGCGCCGCCCCCCTTTCCCTGCCCTGGCCGCCGCCCCCCTCTCCCATCTGGGCTACCGCACCACCTAGGGTGGGAACCCTAGGGGTGGTGCACCCCCTCCCCTCCTCCTATATATAGTGGGGGTTTTGGGGCTGTTTCACACACAATTTTCCATCTCCCTCGGCGCAGCCCTGCCCCCCTTCTTCCTCCTCTCCCACGGTGCTTGGCTAAGCCCTGCCAGGAGACCTCGTCTCTCCATCGACACCATGCCGTCGTGCTGCCGGAGATCTTCCCCAACCTCTCCCTCCTCCTTGTTGGATCAAGGTGCGGGAGACGTCACCGGGCTGCACGTGTGTTGAACACGGAGGTGCCGTGGTTCGGCACTAGATCGGAATCACACCACGATCTGAATCGCCACGAGTACGACTCCATCAACCACGTTCTAGCAATGCTTCCGCTTAGCGATCTTCAAAGGTATGAAGATGCACTCACCCCTCTCTCGTTGCTGGTCTCTCCATAGGAAGATCTGAATATGCGTAGGATTTGTTTTTTGAATTTGTGCTACGTTACCCAACATTCGGTACAAACTTTAACCTTGGCTTCGGGCTGCCCGCGAGCCGCTTCGTGCTGTAGTTCCTCGAGTTCTATGGCCTCGAGATCAACCATCTGGGGCCGAGGTCGATCTTGTATCTCGCCTGCTTCGACATGTTGTGTGAAGGTTATTTTGGCTTTTGTACTTTCTCTTCTCTCTTCCATGTTTTCTTCCATTGTCGCACTGAGAAGAACGACGACATGTCATACGCTTGTGGGGGTGTGGTGTTGTACCCCTGGCGGAATGCATTCTTCCCGCGCATGAAGCTCGTTGAATCCTTCAAAAAGTGGCAGCGGGCGTTCTCCTGTTGGTAATATGCCCTAGAGGCAATAATAAATTAGTTATTGACATATTTCCTTTTTCATGATCGTTGTTTATTATCCATGCTATAATTGTATTGATTGGAAACTCAGATACATGTGTGGGTACATAGATAACATTATGTCCCTAATGAGCCTCTAATGGACTAGCTCGTTGATCAAAGATGGTCAAGGTTTCCTGACCATAGACAAGAGTTGTCATTTGATAACGGGATCACATCATTGGGAGAATGATGTGATGGACAAGACCCAAACTATAAACATAGCATATGATCGTGTCAATTTATTGCTATTGTTTTCTGCATGTCAAGTATCTTTTCCTATGACCATGAATCATGCAACTCGCCGGCACCGAGGAGTGCCTTATGTGTATCAAACATCACAACGTAACTGGGTGACTATAAAGGTGCTCTACAGATATCTCTCAGGGTGTGTGTTGGGTTGGCGTGAATCAAGACTGGGATTTGACACTCCGTATGATGGAGAGGTATCTCTGGGCCCACTCGGTAATACAACATCACAAGAAGCTTCAGGCAATGTGACTAAGGAGTTAGTCATGGGATCTTGTATTACAGAACAAGTAAAGAGACTTGTCGGTAACGAGATTGAACTAGGTATGGAGATACCGATGATCAAATCTCGGGCAAGTAACATACCGGTGGACAAAGGGAACTGCATACGGGATTTATTGTATCCTTGACATCGTGGTTCGGCCGATAAAGATCTTCATAGAATATGTAGGAACCAATATGGGCATCTAGGTCCTGCTATTGGTTATTGACCGTAGACGTGTCTCGGTCATGTCTGCATAGTTCTCGAACCTGCAGGGTCTGCACACTTAACGTTCGATGACGCTAGAGTTGTATTAGGATATGTATGTTGGTGACAAAATGTTGTTCAGACTCCCGGATGAGATCCCAGACATCACGAGGAGATCCTAAATGGTCTGAAGGTAAAGATTTATATATGGGAAGTCTTATTTTGGCTACCGGAAAAGTTTCGGGTTTTATCGGTATTTTACCGGAAAGGGTTTGGTAACCAAAGGTTCCAAAAGGTTCCAGAGGGTTCCGGAGGAGTCCGAAAGAGTCCCTCCAGCCCCCAGGACGTGCATCGGCTATAAGGGGGTGCCCAAGCCTTGTTGGGCCAACCCCCAAGGACCCGTGCAGTTGGGAGGGAAGAGTCCCTAAAGGGGAAGGCATCTCCTAGTGCCTTGGGGAGGGAGGAAACCTCCCTAGGCCCACACCCCTCCTTGGAGGAGGGGATAGGGCTGTGACCCAACCCTCCTCCTTGCCTCCTATATATAGTGGGGGAGAGGGAGGGGCGGAACAGACCAACTCCCATGCCCCGATGGTAGTCCTACCTCTCCCATAACTCTGTTTTCTCCTCACGTCGGTTCCGGTAGCGCTTGGCGAAGCCGTGCTCGCACTGCTCCACCATCATCTCCACCATGATGTCGTGCTGGTTGAGATCCCATCAACTTCTCCTTCCTCTCTTGCTAGATCAAGAAGGAGGAGACGTCATCGAGCCGTACGTGTGCTTAACGCAGGGGTGCCGTCCGTTCGGTGCTATATCAGGACATATCATGATAGGATCGTGGGACGGATCATGATTGGATCGCAAAGACGTTCGTCTACATCAACCATATTATATACGCTTCCGCTTAGCGATCTACAAGGGTACGTAGATGCACTCCCCCTCTCATAGATGTTAGTCTTCATAAATTGATCTTCGTGAGCGTAGGAATTTTTTTGTTCCCCATGCAACGTTCCCCAACAGTGGCAAAATGAGATAGGTATATGCGTAGATGACATCTCGAGTAGAACACAAAGGAGTTTGTGGGCATTGATATTCAGATTGCTTCCCTCCTTAGTCTTTTCTTGGTTCAGCGGTATTGTGGGATGAAGCGGCCCGGACCAACCTTACTCGTACGCTTACGAGAGACCTGTTCCATCGACTAACATGCAACTTTGTTGCATAAAGATGGCTAGCGGGTGTGTGTCTATCCTACTTTAGTTGAATCAGATTCGATGAAGGTTGTCCTTGGAGAAGGTTAAATAGCAACTTGTGTATCACCGTTGTGGTTTTGCGTAGGTAAAAATCGTTCTTGCTAGATACCCATTGCAGCCACGTAAAACATGCAACAACAAATTAGAGGACGTCTAACTTGTTTTTGTAGGGTATGCATGTGATGTGATATGGCCAATGACATGATGTGATATATTTTATGTATGAGATGATCATGCTGTAATAGTTAAATATCGACTTGCATGTCGATGCTACGGCAACCGACATGAGCCATAGGGTTGTCTTTAATTATTTTGCTTTTGGTGATGCTTTACTTTATCGCTAAGATGTAGCAATAGTAGTACAAGCATAGTTGGTGCGACAACCTCAATGGCAGCACGATGATGGAGATAATGATGATGGAGATCATGGTGTTGTGCCGGTGACGATGGAGATCATGCCGGTGCTTTGGTGATGGAGATCAAGAAGCACAAGAACATGGCCATATCATGTCACTTATGAATTGCATGTGATGTTAATCCATTTTATGCACCTTATTTTGCTTAGTGCGACGGTAGAATTATAAGGTGATCACTCACTAAAATTTTAAGATAAAATTGTGTTCTCCCCGAGTGTGCATTGTTGTGACAGTTTGTCGTTTCGAGACACCACGTGATCGTCGGGTGTCATAGACTCTACGTTCACATACAACTGGTGCAAGACAGTTTTGCACACGCGGAACAATCGGGTTAAACTTGACAAGTCTAGCATGTACAAACATGGCCTTGGAACACAAGAGACGGAAAGGTCCAACATGAGTCATATAGTAGATATGATCAACAAGGATATGTTCACCATTTAAGCCAACTCATCTCACGTGATGATTGGACTTGGGTTGGTGAATTTGGATCATGTGACTAGAGGGATGCCAATTTGAGTGGGAGTTCTTAAGTAATATGATTAATTGAACTTATTATCATGAACATAGTCTAAGTTGTCTTTACAAAAGTATGTTGTAGGTCACTAGCTCGCATTGTAGCTCCGTGTTTTTAATATGTTCCTAGAGAAAACTAAGTTGAAAGATGATAGTAGCAATTATGCAGACTGGGTCCATATACTAAGGATTGTCCTCATTGCCGCACAGAAGGCTTATGTCCTTAATGCACTGCTCGGTGTGCTACCCCCAAAGTGTAGGCATGGATGTTGCGAACATCTGACAGACATGTTTTGATGACTACATGATAGTTCAGTGCGTCATGCTTTATGGCTTAGAATTGAGGCTACAAAACGTTTTAAATGCCACGGAACATATGAGATGTTCCAAGAGTTGAAATTAGGATTTCAGGCTCGTGCCGACGTTGAGAGGTATGAGACCTCCGACAAGTTCTTTGCCTATAAGATAAACGATAATAGCTCAATCGGTGAGTATGCGCTCAGATTGTCTCGGTACTTCAATCACTTGAATCGAGTCGGAATTAATCTTCCAGATGAGATAGTGATGGTTCTCCAAAGTCACTGCCACCAAGCTACTGGATCTTAGTGATGAACTACAACATATGAAGGATGAACATGATGATCCCTGAGTTATTTGCGATGTTTAACACCGCGAAAGTAGAAATCAAGTAGGAGCATCAATTGTTGATGGTTAGTAAAACCACTAGTTTCGAGAAGGGAAAGGGCAAGAAGGGATACTTCATGAATGGCAAACTAGTTGTTTCTCTAGTGAAGGAACCCAAGGTTGAACCCAAACCCGAGACTAAGTGCTTCTATTATGAGGGGAACGGTCAGTGAAGCGGAACTACCCTAGATACTTGGTAGATGAGAAGGTTGGCAACGTCGACAAAAGTATATTTGATATACATGTTATTGATGTGTACCTTACGAGTACTCCTAGTAGCACCTGGGTATTAGATTCCGGTTCAGTTGCTAAGTGTCAGTAACTAAAAATAAAAGCTACTCCCTCTATCCATATATATAGGGCCTAATGCGTTTTTCGAGGCTAACTTTGACCATATGTTAGAGCAATAATATATGACATGCAAGTTACACAAAGCATATCTTTAAATTCGTACGCGATAGGAGTACAGAATAAACATATACTCCCTCCATCCATATATATAGGGCCTAATGCATTTTTCAAGATTGTCTTTGACTATTGATAAGACTAATAGTATATGAGATGTATAATGTGAAAATTATATTGTTGAAAGCTCCTTTCGCGTACGAATTTAAAGATATGCTTTGTGTAACTTGCATGTCATATATTATTGCTCTAACATATGGTCAAAGTTAGCCTCGAAAAACGCATTAGGCCCTATATATATGGATAGAGGGAGTACTAGCTAAGGGTGAGGTGACGATGTGTGTTCGAAGTGATTCCAAGGTTGATGTGGTCAACATCGCACACTCCCTCTACCATTGGGATTAGTGTTGAACATGAATAAATCTTATTTGTTGTTTGCGTTGAGCATGAACATGATTATATCGTGTTTATTGCAATACGGTTATTCATTTAAGTCGGAGAATAAAGGTTATTCTATTTACATGAATAATACCTTCAATGGTCATGCACCCAATGTGAATGGTTTATTGAATCTTGATCGTAGTGATACACATGTTCATAATATTGATGCCAAAAGATGTAAAGTTAATAATGATAAGCACCACATGCTTGTGGCACTGCCGCTAAAATGTCATATTGGTGTAAAGCGCATGAAGAAGTTCCATGTTGATGGATCCTTGGACTCACTCGATTTTCGAATCGCTTGAGACATGCGAACCACGTCTCATTGGCAAGATGATTGAAAGCTTCGTTTTTCCAATAAAATTAACGGGCAAGTGACTTATTGGAAGTAATACATTTTGATGTATGCAGTCCAATAGGTGATGTAGCACGGAGTGGGTATCTTTGTTTTCTAACTTTCACTAATTATTTTAGTAGATACGAGGATATTTACTCAATGAATTACAAGTGTGAAAATATTTGAAAAGTTCAAGCAATTTCAGACTGAAGTTGAGAGTCAATGTAACAAGAATATAAAGTTTCTACGATGTGGTCGTAGAGGTGAATATCTGAGTTGCGAGTTTGGTATACATTGAAGACGGTGTGGGAATTATTTCACAACTCATGCCACCTGGAACACCATAGTGTGATGGTGTGTCCGTATGTTGTAGTCGTGTCCTATTAGATATGGTGCGTACTATGATGTCTCTTACCGGTTTGCCACTATCGTTTTAAGGGTTATGCATTAGAGACAGCCACATTCACTTTAAATAGGGCACCATCAATTTCCGTTGAGATGACACCGTATGAACTATGGTTTCACAAGAAACCTAAGCTGTTGTTTCTTAAAGTTTGGGGTTGCGATGCTTATGTGAAAAAGTTTCAACCTGATAAGCTTGAACCCAAAGTGGATAAATGCATCTTCATAGGATACCCAAAGGAAATATTTGGGTGTACCTCCTATCTCAAATCCGAAGGGAAAGTGTATGTTGCTAAAACCGGTCCTTTCTCGAGGAAGAGTTTTTCTCGAAAGAATCGAGTGGGAGGATGGTGGAACTTGATGAGGTTATTGAACCGTCACTTCAACCAGTGAGTAGCAGGGCGCAGAAAGTTGTTTATGTGGCGCCTAAACCAATTGAAGTGGAAGCTGGTGATAGTGATCATGAAGCTTCACATCAAGTTACTACCAACCTCATAGGTCGACAAGGACACGTACTGCCCCAGAGTGGTGCGATAATCCTGTTTTTGAGGTCATGTTGTTGGACAACAATGAACCTATGTGCCATGGAGAAGCGATGGTGGGCCCGGATTCCGACAAATGGTTGAAGGCCATGAAATCCGATATAGGATCCATGTATGAAAACAAAGTGTAGACTTTGGAAGAACTACTTGATGGTCGTAAGAATGTTAGGTACATGTAGATCTTTAAATGGAAGACGGACGATGATGTTAAATGTCACCGTTAAGAAAGCTCGACTTGTCACAAAGATGTTTCCGACAAGTTCAAGGAGTTGACTACGATGAAACATTCTCACCTGTAGCGATGCTAAAGTGTGCTGGAATTATGTTAGGAGTTGCTGCATTTTTCATTTACGAAATCTGGCAGATGTATGTCAAAACATCGTTTCCTTGATGAAAGCTTGTGTGTGATATAACCAGAGGGTATTTTTGATCCTAAGGATGCTAACAGGTATGCAAGCTTCAGCAATCCTTCTGTGGACCGGAGCAAGCATCTCGGAGTTTGAATAAGTACTTTGATGAGTGATCAAAGCTTCTCGGTTTGTACAAAGTTTATGAGAAACTTGTATTTCCAAGAAAGTGTGTGGGAGCACTATAGAACTTCTCGTAAGTATATCTGGTTGACATATTGTTGATCGGAAATGATGTAGAATTTATGGAAAGCATAAAGGGTTGTTTGAAAGGAGTTTTTCAAAGGGAAACCTGAATTAAGCTGCTTGAACATTGGGCATCAAGATCTATACAGATAGATCAAGATGCCTGATAAAAATTTCAATAAAGACATGCCTTAACAAAAAATTTGAAGGAGTTCAAAATGGATCAGTCAAAGAAGGAGTTCTTAACTGTGTTGTAAGGTGTGAATTTGAGTAAGACTCAAAGCCCGACCACGACAGAAGAAAGAGAAAGGATGAAGGTCGTCCCATGTGCCTTAGATGTAGGCTCTATAGTATGCCATGTTGTGTACCGCACCTAATGTGTGCCTTGCCATGAGTCTGTCAAGGCGTACAAAGAGTGATCTAGGAATGAATCACCGAACATCATTCAAAGTTATCCTTAGTAACTAGTGGCCTAAGGAATTTTTCTCGATTATGGAGGTGATAAAAGAGTTCGTCGTAAAGGGTTATGTTGATGCAAGCTTTGACATTAATCCGGATGACTCTGAGTAGTAAACCGGATTTGTATAGTGGAGCAGTCAGTTGGAATTGTTCCAAGTGGAGCGTAGTAGCAACATCTAGAGTATGATATAGAGATTTGAAAAGTACACACAGATCTAAATGTTTTAGACCCATTGACTAAAACCTCTCTCACAAGCAAATCATGATCAAACTGGAGAACTCATTGGGTGTTAATCACATAGTGATGTGAACTAGATTATTGACTCTATGCAAGTGTGAGACTATTGGACATATCACCTAGAGGCAATAATAAATTAGTTATTAGCATATTTCCTCGTTCATGATAATCGTTTATTATCCATGCTATAATTGCATTGATTGGAAACTCAAATACATGTGTGGGTACATAGACAACACTATGTCCCTAGTGAGCCTCTAATGGACTAGCTCGTTGATCAAATATGGTCAAGGTTTCCTAGCCATAGACAAGAGTTGTCATTTGATAACGGGATCACATCATTGGGAGAATGATGTGATGGACAAGACCCAAACTATAAACATAGGATATGATCGTGTCAGTTTATTGCTACTGTTTTCGACATGTCAAGTATCTTTTCCTATGACCATGAGATCATGCAACTCCCGAACACTGGAGGAATGCCTTGTGTTATCAAACGTGACAACGTAACTGGGTAACTATAAAGGTTTTCTACAGGTATCTCCGAGGGAGTCTATTCGGTTGGCGTGAATCGAGACTGGGATTTGTCACTCCGTATGACAGAGAGGTATCTCTAGGCCCACTCGGTAATACAACATCACAAGAAGCTTGCAAGCAATGTGACTAAGGAGTTAGTCACGAGATCTTGTATTACAAAATGAGTAAAGAGACTTGGCGATGACGAGATTGAACTAGGTATGGAGATACTGACGAACGAATGTCGGGCAAGTAACATACCGATGGACAAAGGGAATTTTCATACGAGATTGATTGAATCCTTGACATCGTGGTTCGATCGATAAAGATCTTCGTATAATATGTATGAACCAATATCGAGGTCACGCTATTGGTTATTGACCGTAGAGGTGTCTCGGTCATGTCTGCATAGTTCTCGAACCCGCGGGGTCTCCACACTTAACGTTTGGTGACGCTAGAGTAGTATTTCGATATGTATGTTGGTGACCGAATGTTGTTCGGAGTCCCGGATGAGATCCCGAACGTCATAAGGAGCTCCGGAATGGTTCATAGGTAAAGATTTATATATGTGAAGTCCTATTTTGGCTATAGGAAAAGTTCTGGATTTTATCGTTATTATACCGAGAAGGTTCTGGAAGGTTCGAGTAGGTTCTAGAGGGTTCCGGAGAAGTCCGGGAGGGTCCCTCCAGCCCCTAGGACGTGAACGGGCTATATGGGGGCGCCCAAGCCTTGTTGGGCCAGCCCCCAAGGGCCCATGCAGTTGGGAGGGAAGAGTCCCTAAAGGGGGAGGCACCTCCTAGGTGCCGTGGGGAGGGAGGAAACCTTCATAGGCCCACGCCCCCTCCTTGGAGGAGGGGCTAGGGCTCGGACCCAACCCTCCTTCTTGCCTCCTATATATAATGGGGGAGAGGGAGGGACAGAACACACCAATTCCCACGCCCCGATGGCAGCCCTACCTCTCCCATAAATCCGTTTTCTCCTCAGATTGGTTCGGGCAGCGGTTGGCGAAGCCATGCTCGCGCTGCTCCACCATCATCTCCACCATGTCATCGTGCTGGTTGAGATCACATCAACTTCTCCTTCCTCTCTTGCTGGAACAAGAAGAAGGAGATATCATCGAGCCGTATGTGTGTTGAACGCAGAGGTGTCGTTCGTTCGATGATAGATCGAGATAGACCGTGGTAGTATCACGTGACGGATCGTGAATGGATCGCGAAGACGTTCGACTACATCAACCGCGTTATACAGGCTTCCGCTTAGCGATCTACAAGGGTATGTAGATGCACTCCCCCTCTCGTAGATGTTAGTCTCCATAGATTGATCTTGGTGAGCGTAGGAAATTTTTTGTTTCCCATGCAACGTTCCCCAACATCTTCTACGTCCGGAGCGTCGGGGAAGGGAGCAACTGGGTCATCCTACCTCCGTTCGTTGATGCATTGCTGACGGCTCCAACTGGCTCCTCGAGCCATGCGGTGATAAAAAGACCGGGATCCTGAGCAGGCTGCAGCAGCTCAAGGCCGCGGAGGGTTGATGCGTGTGTAGCGGCCTTCATCTCATGTCGGGTGCTGCCGCTGCGGGAGCGGCCGCACTGCATCTGCGACATGGGCTTCTGGAAGGACCCATGTTGGTTGCCGACCATCGACCTCATGCCGGCCAAGATAGCCGCCCGGGTGAACGCCATCACCGGCTTCAAGCTGCGGGACGACGACTCATGGTTCAGTAAGGTGCCATTATGCCACAACATCCCTGCATCGGTGGTAAGTTTCGACACTTTTGATTTCCTTGAATTTTCTGACATGTCGACTAACGCACGGCTGACCGCCCCTTTTCAGCTTTTCCGCCGATAGCTCACGTGGGACGGCCCAAATCCGCAGAATTAGGTGGCTGACCGCATGGACTTGGACTGCATCGATTACGAGACAAACGGAGATGACTCCAATGCCCCCGGGGGCTCAGAGGTGCCGAAGGCTGTGGAGGAGGACAAGGTGGTGGCATCGGGTGGCACCGCGACCGAGGGGTCTCGACCAGCCGGTGAGTCCCTGATGTTTCAAAAAGGATCCCCAACAATGGCGCAGGAATGCTTCTGATGTCTGTTATGCCGTTGCACAAAAGACCTTCCAGTGGCGCCAGAAATGGGCACGTTGACGACACTAGGAATCCTTCTGCGTTGGTGTTTCCTTGAAGCGGAGAGGATGATGTAGCACATCAGAGGTAAGTATTTCCCTCAGTTTGAGAACCAAGGTATCAATCCGGCGGAGGACTATCTCAAGATCCTGCACAAACACAAAAGCTTGCACCCAACGCTATGAAGGGGTTGTCAATCCCTTATAGATTGTTTGCCAAGTGAGAACTGAAAGCAACAAAGTAACAAAGCAAAGTAAAAGCAGAGTTGTAAATGATGGATGTGAATAGACCCGGGGGCCGTAGTGTTTACTAGTGGCTTCTCTCATGAAAGCAAGTAGACGGTGGGTGAACAAATTACTGACGAGCAATTGATAGAACCGTGCAGAGTCGTGACGATATCTATGCAATGATTATTTCTATAGGCATCACGTCCGAAACAAGTAGATCGATACTTTCTGCATCTACTACTATGACTCCACACGTCGACCGCTATCTAGCATGCATCTAGTGTATTAAGTCTGTAAGAACAGAGTAACGCCTTAAGCAAGATGACATGATGTAGAGGGATAATCTCAAACCAATGATAAAAACCCCATCTCTTTACCCTTGATGGCAACTGCTTGATGTGTGCCTAGCTGCCCCTACTGTCACTGGGAAAGGTCACCACATGGCAGAACCCAAAACCAAGCACTTCTCCCATTGCAAGAATCATAGATCTAGTTGTCCAAACAAAACCCAAGACTCCGAGAGACTTACAAGGATATCAAATCATGCATATAAGAAATCAGCAAAGACTCAAATATATATCGTAGATAATCTGATCACAAGTCCACAATTCATCGGATCTCGACAAACAGACCGCCAAAGAAGATTACATCGGATAGATCTCCATGAAGATCATGGAGAACTTTGTATGGAAGATCCAAGAGAGAGAAGAAGCCATCTAGCTACTAACTACGGACCCGTAGGTCTGAAGTGAACTACTCACGAGTCATTGGAGGGGCGATGATGATGATGAAGAAGCCCTCCAACTCCAAAATCCCCTCCGGCAGGGCACCGGGAAGGGTCTCCAGATGAGATCTCGCGGAAACGGAAGCTTGCGGCGGCGGAAAAGTATTTTCGAGGCTCCCCTGATTTTTTGCGGAATATTTGGGAATTTATGGGCCAAAGACCTAGGTTAGGGGGCGCCCAGGGAGGCCACAAGCCTACCCACCGCCGCCTCCCCCTGGTGGCGGAGTGGGGGTTGTGGGCTCCCTGGATCCCACCTCGCTTGGCCCAAAATCCCCTGGTCTTCTTCCGTTCGGGAAAAAATCATTTCGGGGTTTTTCTTCCGTTTAGACTCCGTTCCAAAATCAGATCTGAAAAGAGTGAAAAACACGGAAAAAACACGAACTGACACTTGGCACTGAATTAATTAGTTAGTCCCAAAAAGATATAAAAGGTACATAAAACAACCAAAGAAGGCAAGATAACAGCGTGAAACCATCAAAAATTATAGATACGTTTGAGACGTATCAAGCATCCCCAAGCTTAACTCCTGCTCGTCCTCGAGTAGGGAAGTGATAAGAATGATTTTTTGATGCTTTCATGCTACCTAGCATAGGTGTCCTTTGTAATTCCTCTTACGTGACATGAATGTTCAGATCCATTAAATTCAAAACAATAGTTTGCTACTGACGTGAAAACAATAATAATTCAAGCAAACTAACAAAGTAATCATGAACTTTCAAAATAACAAGGCCAAAAGAAAGTTATCCCTACAAAAGCATATAGTCTGGCTATGCTCTATCATCATTGCACAATGAATTTAAATCATGCACAACCCCGGTATTGGCCAAGTAATTGTTTCACACCTCTACTTTCTCAAACATTTTCAACTCTCACGCAATACATGAGCGTGAGCCATGGTTATAGCACTATAGATGGTGTGGAATGTGGTGGAGGTTGCAAGACAAAAAAGGAGAAGATAGTCACATTAACTAGGCATATCAATGAGCTGTGGAGATGCTCATCAATAGATATCAATGTGAATGAGTAGGGATTGCCATACAAATGATGCACTAGAGCTACAAGTATGTGAAAGCTCTTAAAGAAAACTAGTGGGTGTGCATCCAACTTTATTGCTCACGAAGACCTAAGGCAATTTTGAGGAAGCCTATCATTGGAATATACAAGCCAAGTTATATAATTAAAATTTCCCACTAGCTATATGGTGGTGACAAAACGAGAGACTCTCAATCATGAAGATCATGGTGCTTAATATGCACAAGTGTGGAAAAAGTGGTAGCATTGTCCCTTCTCTCTTTTTCTCTCATTTTTTTTAAATTTTGTTGGGCTCTTTGGCCTCTTTTTTATGGGCTTCTTTGGTCTCTTTTATTTCCTCACATGGGACAATGCTCCAATGATGATGATCATCACACTTTCAACTCAAAACTTAGAGCTATTGGGGAACGTCGCATGGGAAACAAAAATTTTCCTACGCGCACGAAGACCTATCATGCTGATGTCCATCTACGAGAGGGGATTTCCGATCTACGTACCCTTGTAGATCGCACAGCAGAAGCGTTAAGAAACGCGGTTGATGTAGTGGAACGTCCTCACGTCCCTCGATCCGCACCGCGAACCGTCCCACGAACCGTCCCGCGATCTAGTGCCGAACGGACGGCACCTCCGCGTTCAGCACACGTACAGCTCGACGATGATCTCGGCCTTCTTGATCCAGCAAGAGAGACGGAGAGGTAGATGAGTTCTCCGGAAGCGTGACGGCGCTCCGGAGGTTGGTGGTGATCTAATCTCAGCAGGGCTCTGCCCGAGCTCCGCAGAAACACGATCTAGAGGTAAAACCGTGGAGGTATGTGGTCGGGCTGCCGTGGCAAAAGTTGTCTCAAATCAGCCCTAAAACCGCACTATATATAGGAGGGAGGCAGGGGAGGAGGCAGCCTCAAAACCTAAAGGTTTGGCCGAAATTGGAGGTGGAGGAGTCCTACTCCAATCCTACTTGGAGTAGGATTCCACCTTCCCACTTGGAAACTCTTTCCACCTTGTGTTTTTTTCCTTCTCAAACCTTATGGGCCTTAGTGGGAACTTATTCCAGCCCACTAGGGGCTAGTTTATCTCTTCCCATAGCCCATGAGACCCCTTGGGGCGTGACACCCCTCCTGATGGTCCCCGGCACCCCTCCCGGCACTCCCAGTACACAACCGATGAGCCCGAAACTTTTCCGGTAATGCACGAAAACCTTCCGATAACCAAATGAGGTCATCCTATATATCAATCTTTGTTTCCGGACCATTCCGGAAACCCTCGTGACGCCCGTGATCTCATCCGGGACTCCGAACAACATTCGGTAACCAACCATATAACTCAAATACGCATAAAACAACGTCGAACCTTAAGTGTGCAGACCCTGCGGGTTCGAGAACTATGTAGACATGACCCGAGAGACTCCTCGGTCAATATCCAATAGAGGGACCTGGATGCCCATATTGGATCCTACATATTCTACGAAGATCTTATCGTTTGAACCTCAGTGCCAAGGATTCATATAATCCCGTATGTCATTCCCTTTGTCCTTTGGTATGTTACTTGCCTGAGATTCGATCGTCAGTATCCGCATACCTATTTCAATCTCGTTTACCGACAAGTCTCTTTACTCGTTCCGTAATACAAGATCCCGCAACTTACACTAAGTCACATTGCTTGCAAGGCTTGTGTGTGATGTTGTATTACCGAGTGGGCCCCGAGATACCTCTCCGTCATACGGAGTGACAAATCCCAGTCTTGATCCATACTAACTCAACGAACACCTTCACAGATACCTGTAGGGCATCTTTATAGTCACCCAATTACGTTGCGACGTTTGATACACACAAAGCATTCCTCCGGTGTCAGTGAGTTATATGATCTCATGGTCATAGGAACAAATACTTGACACGCAGAAAACAGTAGCAACAAAATGACACGATCAACATGCTACGTCTATTAGTTTGGGTCTAGTCCATCACATGATTCTCCTAATGATGTGATCCCGTTATCAAGTAACAACACTTGCCTATGGCCAGGAAACCTTGACCATCTTTGATCAACGAGCTAGTCAACTAGAGGCTTACTAGGGACAGTGTTTTGTCTATGTATCTACACAAGTATTGTGTTTCCAATCAATACAATTATAGCATGGATAATAAACGATTATCATGAATAAAGAAATATAATAATAACTAATTATTATTTTTCTAGGGCATATTTCCAACAAGAGCAACTATGACTCTATATGAAATGCCTTCGGTAGTGTACCGTGGCAATGATCTAGTATGGCATAGACATCAATGGAAACATCATGCTAGCTATCTTACGATCGTGCAAAGGCAATGTAGACGTGGTGGCACATGTCATGGTGGTAGTTGCATGGCAATATATCTCAGAATGACTTTGAAAAAGCCATAATAGGTAGGTATGGTGGCTGTTTTGAGGGAGGCTAATGGTGGGTTTTGTGCACCGGCGAAAGTTGCGCGGCACTAAGAAGATAGTGCTGGTGGAAGGTGAAAGTGCATCTAAACCATGGACTCAACATTAGTCATGAAGAACTCATATACTTATTGCAAAAGTTTTATTAGTAATCGAAACAAAGCATTCAACGCATACTCCTAGGGGAAGGGTTGGTAGGTATAAACCATCGCGCGATCCCGACCGCCACACAAAAGATGACAACCAAAAGACTAATCATGCTCAGACTTCATCATATAGCGGTTCACCATACGTGCATGCTACGGGAATCACTAACTTCAACACAAGTATTTCTAGATCCACAACACCTTACTAGCGTGACTTCAATATTACCATAACCACAACTCAAAACTAATTGAGATGAATCAAACTTCTCTAACTATTCAATGCACATGAAGGTGGAAGTTTTCGTATCCCTTTGGATAACTAACCCTTTTGAGACTAATTTCAAAGCATAAATCAACTACCAAGCCACACACCGCTGTGCTAAAAAATATATAAGTGAAGCACATAGAGGAAAAGTATCTAGCTCAAAATATATAAGTAAAGCACATGTGAGCTGAATTGTCTACCAAAGGATATAAGTGAAGCTCGACAAAATCATGGTGTGTGCATGTCTCTCTCTCTAGGTGTGCAGCAAGTATGATTGTGACACAAAAAAAAGACTCCTACGATACAAGACGCTCCAAGCAAAAACACATAACATGTGGTGAATAAAAATATAGCCCCAAGTAACGTTACCGATGGATTGAAGACGAGAGAGGGGATGCCTTCCCGAGGCATCCCCAATCTTAGGATTTTACAACATCCTTGAATCTCTTGGGGTGCCTTGGGCATCCCCAAGCTTGAGCTCTTGCCACTCTTTATCTCTTTGTCCATAAGAACTTCACCCAAGACTTGAAAACTTCACAACACGAAACTTAAACAGAAACTCGTGATAACATTAGTACAAGAAAGCAAACCACCACTTCCTTAGGTACTGTAGCAACCTTAAATTCTACTTGTGCTGATGTTGGGTTAATGTACTTTCAATCTTCCATGGCTAATACCCCCCGATACTATCCATAGTTTCATCAAAATAAGCAACCAAAACAACAAAAACAGAATCTGTTAACAGCAGACCAGTCTGTGGAAATCCGTATGTTTCGTATACATATGGTACTTTAAAAATTCTGAAAAATTACGACAGTCTGAAGAATTTGCGTAGCAATGAGCAGCAAAAAGAATCAACTCAAAAGCTCTAATAGAAAAAAAAAATGAAAATTCTTTTCGTGAGCAGAAAGTTTCTGTCTTTCCCAGCATGACCAAACGATCATCCCCAGGACTAATCATAACGGTTTTGCTTGGCACAAACGCAAAAAGAAACACAAAAAACACAATCATAACAGAATTATGAAAGTGTGGAAAATAAAAAACAGAAAGAAAAAGGATAGTTCATTGGGTTGCCTCCCAACAAGCGCTTTTGTTTAACGCCCTTAGCTAGGCGAAAGTGATGGAATCACGTATAGTCATCTTTGGTACTCAAACCATAGGTAGCCCTCATCATAGATTCATAAGACAATCTTATTTCTTTCTAGGAAAGTGCTCCATGCCCTTCTTTAAAGGAAAATGAAATCTAATATTCCCTTCCTTCATATCGATGATAACACCAATAGTCCTTAGGAAAGGTCTACCAAGAATAATGGACATGAAGGATTGCAATCTATGTCAAGTACAATGAAATCCACGGGTACATAGTTCTTATTTGCAACAATAAGAACATCATCGATCCTCCCCATGGGTTTCTTGACAGTAGAATCCGCAATATGCAAATTAAGAGAACACTCTTCAATCTCATGAAAACCAAGAATATCACATAAAGACTTTGGAATCGCAGAAACACTAGCACCCAAATCACACAAAGCATTGCACTCATAGTTTTTATCTTGATTTTGATAGTAGGTTCCCACTCATCATGAAGTTTTCTAGGTATAGAGACTTCTAGTTGGAGCTTCTCTTCAAGAGATTTCATCATAGCATCTACGATATGCGCGGTAAAGGCTTTGCTTTGGCTATAAGCATGTGGAGAGTTTGCAATGGATTGCATCAAAGAAATGCATTCAAACAAGGAGCAATTATCATAATTGAATTCCTTGAAATCCAAAGTGGGAGTTTCATTACTACCCAAAATTTTGACTTCTTCTACTCCCCCCTCCACACCTTTATCATCAAGATAGGTGGACTCCGAATCATCGGGGCGTTTTTCAACCAATGTGGATTCATATCCAGCCCCTCCGTAAGTAGGTTTGACACGCGAAAACAAAGATTCAAGAGGATACACACCAAGCACTTTAAGATCTTCGTGATTTGCATCACTAGGACGCACCCTTTTAAACCATTCATGTCTAGCGCGAATGTGGGCGGTTCTTTCTTTGCTCTCATTCATGGAGACACGCATAGCTTTCGAAGTTTCATCCAAGTTGACCTTGGGAGGAGCACATCTAACTTTCAAAGCATCAATATCACAAGACATCCTATCAACGCTCTTAGCCAAATCGTCTATTTTGAGTAGTTTTTCCACTATGGACGCATTGAAAATCTTTTGAGAGTTGATGAACTCTTTGATATTACTCTCTAGATTAGAGGGTAATTTGTTGTGATGTCCATGAGTGTTGCCGTAGGAATTGCCATAATTGTTAGAGGAGTTACTAGGAAAAGGCCTAGGAACATAGTTTCCTCTAAAAGCATTGTTGTTGCCAAAATTGTTCCTACCAACAAAATTCACGTCCAAACTAGCGTTGCTACTCTCAATCAAAGAAGATAGTGGCATGTCATTAGGATCTACGGTAGCGTTTCTACTAGCAAGCAAATTCATCAACTCGTCCATCTTAGCACTAAGCGAGATAATCTCTTCTATAGCGTGCACCTTTTTGCTAGCAGGCGACCTTTCAGTGTGCCACTGAGAGTAGTTGGTCATGATATTGTCTAGGAGTTTTGTAGCGTCTCCTAACGTGATTTCCATGAACGTTCCACCTGAGGCGGAGTCCAAGATATTGCGAGAAGCGAAATTCAAGCCAACGTAAAAGATTTGTATAATCATCCACAAACTCAAGCCATGAGCAGGACAATTTCTAATCATAAGCTTCATCCTCTCCCAAGATTGTGCAACGTGTTCATGATGAAGTTGCTTGAAATTCATGATATCGTTACGTAAGGAGATGATCTTAGCCGGCGGAAAATACTTGAATATGTAAGCATCTTTGCATCTATCCCAAGAATCGATACTATTTTTAGGCAAAGAAGAAAACCAAGTTTTTGCGCGATCTCGCAACAAGAAAGGAAAAAGTTTCAACTTAATCACGTCATTATCCACATCTCTTTTCTTTTGCATATCGCAAAGCTCAATGAAGGTATTGAGATGGGATGCGGCATCTTCACTAGGAAGGCCAAAGAATTGCTCTTTCATAACAAGATTCAGCAAAGCTGCGTTGATTTCATACGATTCCGCACTAGTGGCGGGAGCAATCGGAGTACTAATAAAATCATTATTATTAGTGCTCGAGAAGTCGCAAAGTTTGGTGTTTTCAGACATGATGTCTTCAACAAACAAACAAGTACACAAGCAAGAAAGAAACCGGCAAGGGCAAGAGAAAACGGCGAAGGAGAAAGGCGAATGAAAACGACAAATGCGAAGTGGGGGAGAGGAAAACGAGAGGCAACTGGCAACAAAAGTAAATGCAAGAGAAGAGTTTGTGAGACCTACTTGGATAGATCTTGATTTCTCCTCCCTGGCAACGGCGCCAGAAATTGGCGTGTTCATGGGAAATTATTCTTGTCTTGATCTTCCTCGGCAAGCGATCCTCCTCCCCAGCAACGGCGCCAGAAATACTTCTGATGTTTCAAAAAGGATCCCCAACAATGGCGCAAGAATGCTTCGGATGTCCGTTATGCTGCTGCACAAAAGACCTTCCAGTGGCGCCAGAGATGGGCACGTTGACGACACCAGGAATCCTTCTGCGTTGGTGTTTCCTCGAAGCGGAGAGGATGATGTAGCACAGCGGTAAGTATTTCCCTCAGTTTGAGAACCAAGGTATCAATCCGGCGGAGGAGTACCTCAAGATCCTGCAAAAACACAAAAGCTTGCACCCAACGCTATGAAGGGGTTGTCAATCCCTTATAGATTGTTTGCCAAGTGAGAACTGAAAGAAACAAAGTAACAAAGCAAAGTAAAAGCGGAGTTGTAAACGATGGATGTGAATAGACCCGGGGGCCGTAGTGTTTACTAGTGGCTTCTCTCATGAAAGCAAGTAGACGGTGGGTGAACAAATTACTGACGAGCAATTGATAGAACTGTGCAGAGTCGTGACGATATCTATGCAATGATTATTTCTATAGGCATCACGTCCGAAACAAGTAGACCGATACTTTCTGCATCTACTACTATTACTGCACACTTCAACCGCTATCCAGCATGCATCTAGTGTATTAAGTCTGTAAGAACAGAGTAATGCCTTAAGCAAGATGACATGATGTAGAGGGATAATATCAAACCAATGATAAAAACCCCATCTTTTTACCCTTGATGGGAACTGCTTGATGCGTGCCTTGCTGCCCCTACTGTCACTGGGAAAGGTCACCACATGGCAGAACCCAAAACCAAGCACTTCTCCCATTTCAAGAATCATAGATCTAGTTGGCCAAAAAAACCCAATACTCAGAGAGACTTACAAGGATATCAAATCATGCATATAAGAAATCAGCAAAGATTCAAATATATATCATAGATTATCTGATCACAAGTCCACAATTCATCGGATCTCGACAAACACACCGCCAAAGAAGATTACATCGGATAGATTTCCATGAAGATCATGGAGAACTTTGTATTGAAGATCCAAGAGAGAGAAGAAGCCATCTAGCTACTAACTACGGACCCATAGGTCTGAAGTGAACTACTCACGAGTCATTGGAGGGGCGATGATGATGATGATGAAGCCCTCCAACTCCAAAGTCCCCTCCGGCAGGGCGCCGGGAAGGGTCTCCAGATGAGATCTCGCGGAAACGGAAGCATGCAGCGGCGGAAAAGTATTTTCGAGGCTCCCCTGATTTTTTGCGGAATATTTGGGAATTTATAGGCCAAAGACCTAGGTCAGGGGGCGGCGAGGGAGGCCACAAGCCTGCCCACCGCCGCCTCCCCCCTAGTGGCGGAGTGGGGGCTGGTGGGCTCCGTGGAGCCCACCTGGCTTGGCCCAAAAGCCCCCTGGTCTTCTTTCGTTCAGGAAAAAAATCATTTCGGGGTTTTTCTTCCGTTTGGACTCCGTTCCAAAATCAGATCTGAAAAGAGTCAAAAACACAGAAAAATAGGAACTGGCACTTGGCACTGAATTAGTAAGTTAGTCCCAAAAAGGATATAAAAGGTACATAAAACAACCAAAGAAGACAAGATAACAACATGAAACTATCGAAAATTATAGATACGTTTGAGACGTATCAGTCCCACCCTGATGTTATCTTGAAGAACTGGACGGGTGACGATGATGATGACGTGTGTATTATGGAAGTGTCGTGTGTCGCGTGGGAAACGACGTCTCCTTGGGCCCTCTCCACCTCGGCCCGGAGCTTTTCAAGCTCTTTGTCTTGAGATGTTGATCAAAGATAAAACAACAAAGGTCGGACGACAGGGCTAGGGCATTTTGTGAGATATAATTAAAATGAGGTACTCTTATACAAACTCACCACGCTTCTCGTCAAACCGACCATTGAGGTGGTCAAGCTCTTCATCGGACACTTGCAGTTTCCGGTTGAGTTTGGCTATTTCCAATGCGTTAGCATTGGCAGCCGATGACGAGGCCTGCAAGGTGCACAATCCGTCAGCATGGTTTCAACCTATTGAGCCTAACTTGCTTAGTCAAGTTTCTTAAAATATGTATTCCAAGCATCGTTTTCGAACAATTTTTTGTGCATTTCCTTGAGCCAAGGGTTAGATTTTCAAACTCCCCTGGCTCGGGGGCTGGCATACCAGTAAAATTATGTTTCAAATATATAAAACATTATTGACAAATGGGTGGTTTACCTTAAAACTCGTCAAAAAACATGTAAAGGCTTCATTCAGTCCGTTGTTAACAGACCGTATGCTCCGCAAAACCACACCCATTAAGGTGCGGTGTTCATCAGCAATGGAGGAATCGGCTAGGATCTCCTCCATCACTACCGACCCCTCAACCGTGGCCTGCTCTTGCACGCGCGACACCAAGGGTGGCTCCGAGGACGTTGGAGGGAGCTCGGTTGAATTCTGACCCTCCTTTCCACCCTTTGAAGGGCCGATCTCCCGGGTAGTGTTGATCGGGGAGTTGGCCCCAATCAGAGCCTCCTGGTTCACGGTGGCGGGCACATCTTTGGTAACTGGGACCTCGCGGTCCTCGGCTTCCGAGGTATTCACGTCGGCCATCACCTCCTCGCCCCCCCCCCCCCCCGCATTAAGCAAGGTTGGGTTGGAGCCCACCTCCACGGCCTCCCCGGAGGCTTGGGGAAGGGAGGTGCAGGACGTGTTCCCACTCTTCGCTAGATCAGCTGGCAGTGAATCTCCTTCTGAGACCTGATCCATTGGCAGATCTCAGACGGGGCTGTGATAAGTAAAAATACATGCCGACCAATTAATATAGGATTCGGTATAAATTCACCCAATAAAGTCATCATATTCCATACCTTCGGGCAAGGGGTTTGACCCTAGGGTCTCGGTGGGGGACCATCTCGAACTCCCCGATCTTGTCGTCAGAATCCAGACAGTGGTCAAGAGAAGCGACCTTGCTTTTGCAAGGCCTCTTCAAGGCCCTGGGAGGCAGGGCTTCTTTCTCCGCCTCCCGCAATGCTCTTTTCTTGGATTGGGAGGAGTCCATATCCCCTTCTCTTCTGCGTCCTCCACCTCTCTGGTAGAGGAAACACACGTGTCCTCGGCTTAGTGTCCGGGGACCTCCGTACTTAGTATCCCGGGGACCCCTGGAACGGAGACCTTCGCGAGTCTCCTTCTTCGACTCCGGTGCAGTATACAGCTTCGGCACCAACATTGCGGTCAGCAAGTCGGACCTAGGCTCTTCAGCTAGAGGGGCTGGTTCGTCGATGTTCTTGGCTATGGCCAACCACCCCGTTGAAACAACTTGGGGAGAGGTGAGATCTCTAAAAAGGAAATTGGAACTTTGGGACCGAGATGATACTTGGACAAACTTTGACTGGAGGTGTCTTGTCGTCTAGACCTCTGTCTTTGTCCTCAACTGGCCATGCTGGTTGGGGCTTGAACAAAGTCCGGCATACATCCTCGTGGGTCATGCGGAAGAATTCCTTGATGACCTTGGGGTCATCGGGCTTGTAAACCCACATCGGGTTTAAACGATGCTGACACGGTAGGATGCGCCGATGCAGAGCAACTTGGATCACATTGCTCAGTTGGATGTTTGCGTCCACCATCTATTTGAGGCGTTTTTGCATCATCTTCACATCCGTAGCAAACCCCCAGTCTATACCTTTCTTGACCCAGGAGGTTAGCCTCACTGGAGGGCCGGAATTGAAATCGGCGGGCGCTGCCCAGTTCACTATTGGGGAACGTCGCATGGGAAATAAAAAAAATCCTATGCGCACACAAGATCTATCCATGGTGATGACCATCTACGAGAGGGGAGAGTGCATCTACATACCCTTGTAGATTGCTAAGCGGAAGCGTATATAAAGTGGTTGCTATCATCATACGTCTTTGCAATCCAATCATGACCCATCCGCGATCTCATCATGATCCATCCCGCGCTCTCCTCATGATCCGCCCCGCGATCTCATCACGATCCTTCCCGATCTAGTGCCGAACAAATGGCACCTTCGCGTTCAGCACACGTACAACTCGATGACGATCTCCGCCTTCTTGATCCAGCAAGAGGGGCGGAGAGGTAGATGAGTTCTCTAGCACAATGGCATGGTGGTGAACTAATCCAGTAGGGCTTCGCCAAGCTCTCCTGAACTAATGTAGAGGAGAAAAATACCTAGAGAGAGAGAGAGGGAAGCACGTGGCTGATTAGGGTTAGGGTTGTCCTCAAATCCTCTAGTATATATAGGAGGGAGGGAGGGGAGGAGGCAGCCTCAAAACTCTCAAAGGGTTCAGCCGAAGTGGAGGAGGTGGAAGAGTCCACCTCCAATCCTACTCCTAGTAGGATTCCTCCCTTCCCCACTTGGGTTTATTTCTTTCCCACCTCCTAGCCGCATTGGGCCTTAGTGGGGGGTTCGGACACCCCACTAGGAGCTGGTCCACGTCCTCCCACAGCACATGAGACCTTTGGGGTGGGTGGTCCCACTTGGTGGACCCCAGAACCCATTCGTCACTCCGGGTACAGTGCCGGAAATGACCGAAACTTTTCTGAAGTTCAAAACCCACTTTACTATATATCAATCTTTACCTCCGGACCATTCTAGAGCTCCTTGTGATGTCCGGGATCTCATCCGGGACTCCGAACAACCTTCGGTCACCAACATACATAACTCATTAATACCAAAATGTCATTGAACCTTAAGTGTGCAGACCCAGCGGGTTTGAGAACCATGCACACATGACCTGAGACACTCTCCGGTTAATAACCAATAGCGGGACCTAGATGTCCATATTGGCTCCTACAAATTCTATGAAGATCTTTATCGGTCGAACCTCTATTTCAAGGATTCAGTTAATCACGTATGCTATTCCCTTTGTCCATCAGTTTGTTACCTGGCCGAGATTCGATCGTCGATATCTCCATACCTAGTTCAATCTCGTTACCCGCAAGTCTCTTTACTCATTCTGTAATACAAGATCTTGTGACTAACTCCTTAGTCACATTGTTTGCAAGGCTTATTGTGATGTTGTATTTCTGAGTGGGCCCCGAGATACCTCTCCGTCACACGGAGTAACAAATCCGAGTCTTGATCCATGCCAACCCAACAGACACCTTGGGAGATACCTCTAGAGCACCTTTATAGTCACCCAGTTACGTTGTGACGTTTGATACACACAAGGTATTCATCTGGTGTCCGGGAGTGATATGTCCATTTTGCATCGTGCTTTTATGTTGGTAGTTATCGCTTTATGGGCTGTTATTACACATTCCGGTACAATACTTATACATTTTCTCTCTTATTTTATAAGGTTTACATGAAGAGGGAGAATGCCGGCAGCTGGAATTCTGGGCTGGAAAAGGAGCAAGTTTGAGATACCTATTCTGCACAACTCCAAAAGCCGTGAAAATCAACGAGGAATTATTTTGGATTTTATAAAAAATACTGGGCGGAAGAAGTACTGGAGGGGAGCCACGAGGAGGCCACAATCCTGCGAGGCGCGGCCTACCCCCCTAGCCGCGCCTGGGTGGCTTGCGGGCCCCCTGTTACCCCTCCGGCTCCCATCTTGTGCTATAAGGAGGGTTTCTTCCCAGAAAAAATCAAGAGAAGGCTTTCAGGAGGAATCGCCACCGCCACGAGGCGGAACTTGAGCAGAACCAATCTAGAGCTCCGGCAGGGCCGTCCTACCGGGGAAACTTCCCTCCCGGAGTTGGAAATCGTCGCCATCGTCATCACCAACACTCCTCTCATCGGAGGGGAATCATCTCCATCAACATCTTCATCAGCACCATCTCATCTCCAAACCCTAGTTCATCTCTTGTAACCAATCTTCGTCTCGCGACTCCGATTGGTACTTGTAAGGTTTCTAGTAGTGTCAATTACTCTGTGTAGTTGATGCTAGTTGGATTACTCGATGGAAGATCATATGTTCAAGTCCTTAATGTTATTCAATACCTCTCTGGTCATGAACATAATTATGCTTTGTGAGTAGTTACATTTTGTTCCTGAGGACATGGGATAAGTCTTGCTACAAGTAGTCATGTGAATTTGGTTTTCGTTCGATATTTTGATGCGTTGTATGTTGTCTTTCCTCTAGTGGTGTTATGTGAACGTCAACTACATAACACTCCACCATTATTTGGGCCTAGAGGAAGGCATTGGGAAGTAATAATTAGATGATGGGTTGCTAGAGTGATAGAAGCTTAAACCCTACTTTATGCATTGCTTCGTAAGGGGCTGATTTGGATCCACCAGTTTAATGCTATGGTTAGACTTAGTCTTAATTCTTCTTTCGTAGTTGCGGATGCTTGCGAGAGGGGTTAATCATAAGTGGGATGTTTGTCCAAGTAAGGACAGCACCCAAGCACCGGTCCACCCACATATCAAACTATCAAAGTAGCGAACGCGAATCATATGAACATGATGAAAACTAGCTTGACAGAAATTCCCATGTGTCCTCGGGAGCACTTTACCTCATATAAGAGTTCGTCCAGGCTTGTCCCTTGCTACAAAAGGGATTGGGCCACCTTGCTGCACCTTTGTTACTATTGTTACTTGCTACACTCTACGAATTATCTTATCACACAACTATCGGTTACCGATAATTTCAGTGCGTGCAGAGAATACCTTGCTGAAAACCACTTGTCAGTTCCTTCTGCTCCTCGTTGGGTTCCACACTCTTACTTATTGAAACGACTACGATAGATACCCTACACTTGAGGGTCATCAGGGAGTTGCATGATCTCATGGTCATAGGAACAGATACATTGACATGCGTAGTAGAACATGAGGCCCTTGACGAAAGGGTGAAGGGGAAAGCCTAGACCCCGGAGGATATGGGAATGAACACTACCAGCTCACCTGGCCTTGGAGTCGGATCACCTGGCCCGCCACCATCGCCCGATGGGCAATGTCGAGGAAAGGTACCCGGAGCGTTTTAGCTCCTAGATGTGAGCGTCAGAGACGGCCGACACCTCCCACTTGGCATGAGAGTCGGCCATGGTGCGAGCTTGAAGACGATGACGGGAAAAGAGAGCAAAAGGGGATTAGATCTATGAGCTCGAGCTTGGAGGAGGCAAGAGAAGCCGAGGATGCAGATGGTAAAGATCTTTGGATCTCTGTTCCTTTTTATAAGGGACTATAAAACCAAGAGTCCCTTTTACTGCGTCAGTTGCTCGAGCGCCCTCCCCCGTAAACTTATCGAGCCGTTGTGTGTGTAGGTAAGCCTATGCAGTTATTCATATCCCAGTAAATGCGGAAGCACGATCTCTAGAGAGGACGTGTGATACGTCTCCAACGTATCTATAATTTTTTATGGTTTCATGCTATTATCTTGTCAAACTTTGGATGTTTTGCATGCCTTTTATATATTTTTTGGGACTAACTTATGAACTCAGTGCCAAGTGCCAGTTCCTGTTTTTTCCATGTTTTTGACCCCTTTCGGAGGAGAATTTGAAACAAAGTCCAAATGGAATAAAATCCCCGAAAATACTTTTTCCGTAAAAAAGAAGATCAGGAGACTTGAGAGCCAAGGCAGGGGGTCCCCAGGGGCCCCACAAGCCCCCTCACCGCGGCCAGGGGGAGGCCACGGCCCCCAGGCTTGTGGGCCCTGGACCTCCTTTGCCCTAGGTTTTGCGCCTATATATCCCCAAAAATTCCACAAAAAATCAGGAGATCATCGAAAGAACTTTTCCGCCGCTGTAAGCTTCTGTCTCCGCAAGATCCCATCTGGGGCACGTTCTGGTACCCTGTCAGAGGAGGGATTCGGATACGGAGGGCTTCTTCATCAACACCATGACCTCTCTGATGATGCGTGACTAGTTCACCATAGACCTACGGGTCCATAGCTAGTAACTAGATGGCTTCTTCTCTCTCTTGGATCTTCAATACAAAGTTCTCCATGATCTTCATGGAGATCTATCCGATGTAATCTTCTTTTGCGGTGTGTTTGTTGAGATCTGATGAATTGTGGATTTATGATCAGATTATCTATGAATCTTATTTGTTTCTTCTGATCTCTCTTACGCATGATTTCATATCCTTGTAATTCTCTTCGAGTTGTGGGTTTTGTTTGGCCAACTAGATCTATGATTCTTGCAATAGGAGAATTGCTTGGTTTTGGGTTCATACCGTGCGGTGACCTCACCCAGTGACAGAAGGGGTAGCGAGGCACGCATCGTGTTGTTGCCATCAAGGGTAAAAAGATGGGGTTTTCATCATTGGTTTGAGTTTATCCCTCTACATCATGTCATCTTGCTTAAGGCGTTACTCTGTTCGTCATGAACTCAATACACTAGATGCATGCTGGATAGCGGTCGATGTGTGGAGTAATAGTAGATGATGCAGAAAGTATCGGTCTACTTGTCTCGGACGTGATGCCTATATGTATGATCATTGCCTTAGATATCGTCATGACTTTGCGCGGTTCTATCAATTGCTCGACAGTAATTTGTTTACCCACCGTGATATTTGCTATTTTGAGAGAAGCCTCTAGTGAACACTATGGCCCCCGGGTCTACTCCACACCATATTTTCAGCCTTACACTTTTTACTTCGTTGCACTTTTCGCCTTCAGATCTCACTTTGCAAACAATCTTGAAGGGATTGACAACCCCTTTAAAGCGTTGGGTGCAAGCTCTTTTGTGTTTGTGCAGGTACTCTGGACATGACGAGATTCTCCTACTGGATTGATACCTTGGTTCTCAAACTGAGGGAAATACTTACTGCTCCTATGCTGCATCACCCTTTCCTCTTCAAGGGAAAACCAATGCAAGCCCAGTCTCCGTCAACGTGTCAATTTCTGGCGTTGTTATCTGTTGCCGTAGCAGAAGAATTTCTGGCGCCGTTGCCGGGGAGGATCAAGTCAAGAACTCATCCAAGTTGGTGTCGCAAACTCTTCTCTTGCATTTACTTTGTTTGCCAGTTGCCTCTCGTTTTCCTCTCCCCCACTTCACCAATTTGCCTTTTTCGTTTGCCTTTTCCGTTTTCCTTTTTGTTCGCCCTTGTTCTCGCTTGCTCTTTGTTCGCTTGTGTGCTTGCTTGCTTGCCGAAGTCACCATGAATGAAAACAACAAACTTTGTGACTTCTCTAATACTAATAATAATGATTTTGTTAGTACTCCGATTGCTCCCGCCACTAGTGCGGAGTCATACGAAATCAATGTCGCTTTGCTGAATCTTGTTATGAAAGAGCAATTCTCCGACCTTCCTAGTGAAGATGCCGCATCCCATCTCAATACCTTCATTGAGCTTTGCGATATGCAAAAGAAGAAAGATGTGGATAATGACGTGATTAAATTGAAGCTTTTTTCCTTTCTCGTTGCGAGATCGCGCAAAAACTTGGTTATCTTCTTTGCCCAAAAATAGTATCGGTTCTTGGGATAAGTGCAAAGATGCTTATATATCCAAGTATTTTCCACCGGCTAAGATTATCTCTCTCCGTAATGATATCATGAATTTCAAGCAACTTGATCATGAACATGTTGCACAATCTTGGGAGAGAATGAAAGTAATGATTAGAAATTGTCCCGCTCATGGCTTGAGTCTTTGGATGATTATTCAAATCTTTTATGCTGGCTTGAATTTCACTTCTAGAAATATCTTGGACTCTGCCTCAGGTGGAACGTTCATGGAAATCACATTAAGGGAAGCCACAAAGCTCTTAGACAACATCATGACGAACTACTCTCAGTGGCGCACTGAAACGTCACCTACTAGTAAAAAGGTACACGCTATAGAAGAAATTAACTCGTTGAGTGCTAAGATGGATGAGTTAATGAATTTGGTTGCTAGTAGAAGTGCTCCTTTGGATCCTAATGATATGCCCTTGTCTTCTTTGATTGAGAGTAGCAACTCTAGTTTGGATGTTAATTTTGTTGGTAGGAATAACTTTGGCAACAACAGTGCTTTTAGAGGAAACTATGTTCCTAAGCCTTTTCCTAGTAACTCCTCCAATAATTTTGGCAACTCCTACAACAATACTCATGGAAATTACTATACATTACCCTCTGATCTAGAGAGTAATATCAAAGAGTTCATCAACTCTCAAAAGATTTTCAATGCGTCCATAGAGGAAAAGCTACTCAAAATTGACGATTTGGCTAAGAGCGTTGATAGAATGTCTAGTGATGTTGATGCTTTGAAAGTTAGATGTGCTCCTCCCAAGATCAACATGGATGAAACTTTGAAAGCTATGCGTGTTTCCATGATTGAGAGCCAAGAAAGAACTGCCCAAATTCGTGCTAGACATGAATGGCTTAAAAAGGCGTGTTCTCGTGATAAGAATGACGAATATCTTAAAGTGCTTGGTGTGACTCCCATTGAATCTTTGTTTTCTTGTGTCAAACCTAATAATTATGGGGCTGGATATGAATCCACTTTGGTTGAAAAGTGCCCCAATGATTCGGAGTCCATCTATCTTGATGCTAAAAGCATTGAAAGTGGAGTAGAAGATGTTAAAACTTTGAGTAGTAATGAAACTACTACCATGGATTTCAAGGAATTCAATTATGATAGTTGCTCCTTGATTGAATGCATTTCTTTGATGCAATCCATGTTAAACTCTCCACACGCTTATAGCCAAAACAAGGCCTTTACCGATCATATCGTCGAAGCTATGATAAAATCTCTTGAAGAGAAACTTGAATTGGAAGTCTCTATCCCTAGAAAGCGTCATGATGAGTGGGAACCTACCATCAAAATCAAAATCAAAAACTATGAATGCAATGATTTGGGTGCTAGTGTTTCTGCGATTCCAAAGTATTTATGTGATGTTCTGGGTTTTAATGAGATTAAAGAGTGTTCTCTTAATTTTCATCTTGCTGATTCTACTGTCAAGAAACCCATGGGAAGGATCAATGATGTTCTTATTATTGCAAATAGGAACTATGTACCCGTGGATTTGATTGTGCTTGACATTGATTGCAATCCAGCATGCCCTATTATTCTTGGTAGACCTTTCCTAAGGACTATCGGTGCTATCATCGATATGAAGGAAGGGAATATTATATTTCAATTTCCTTTAAGGAAGGGCATGGAACACTTTCCTAGAAATAAAATAAGATTGCCTTATGAATCTATTATGAGGGCCACTTATGGTTTGAGCACCAAATACGACGATACGTGATTCTATCGCTTTTATGCCTAGCTAAGGGCGTTAAACAATAGCGCTTGTTGGGAGGCAACCCAATGAATTTATATTTTTCTTTCTGTTTTGTTGCATCCACACCATCACAATTCTGTTGTGATTGTGTTTTTTGTGTTTCTTTTTGTGTTTGAGCCAAGCAAAACCTTTATGACTAGTCTTGGTGATGGTTGTTTGATCCTGCTGGAAAAAGACAGAAAATTTTCGCTCACCATATGATTTTTCATTTTTATTCAGAAAGATATTTTGAGTTGATTCTTTTTGCTGCTAGTTGATATGCCTTTTTCCCAGGCAGTCGTAAGTTTTCAGAATTTTTGAGATACCATAAGTATGCAAAGTATACAGATTCCTACAAACTGGTATGTTTTTGACAAATTCTGTTTTTGTTGAGTTGGTTGCTTGTTTTGATGAAACTATGGTTAGTATCGGGGGGTACTAGCCATGGAAAAGTGAGAATACAGTAGCCCAACACCAATATAGATGGAATTAAAGTTTGCTACAGTACCAAAAGAAGTGGTAGTTTGTTTTCTTGTGCTAATGTTATCACGAGTTTCTGTTTAAGTTTTGTGTTATGAAGTTTTCAAGTTTTGTGTGATGTTCTCATGGATGATGAGATAAGGAGTGGAAAGAGCTCAAGCTTGGGGATGCCCAAGGCATCCCAAGCCAAATTCAAGGACACCAAAAATCCTAAGCTTAGGGATGCCCCGGGAAGGCATCCCCTCTTTCGTCTTCAATCCATCGGTAACATTACTTGGAGCTATATTTTTATTCACCACATGATATGTGTTTTGCTTGGAGCGTCTTGTATCATAGGAGTCTTTTCTTTTTTGTTGTGTCACAATCATCCCTGCTGCACACCTTTTTTAGAGAGAGAGAGACATGCACTCATCGTGATTTTGCTAGAATGCTCATAGTGCTTCACTTATATCTTTTGAGCTAGATATTTTTGCTCTATGTGCTTCACTTATATCTTTTGGAGTACGGCACTGCGTGACTTGGTAGTTGGCTTATGCTATGAATGTAGTCCCAAAGGTGATAGGTACCCAAAGAGGATGCAAAAACCTCCATCTTCATGTGCATTGAGTAGAAAGAGAAGTTTTGATTCCTCTCAATTAGTTTTGAGACATGGATTTGGTAATATTAAGAGCTATTTTAGTAGGGTGTTGTGAATCTAGAGATACTTGTGTTGAAGTTAGTGATTCCCGTAGCATGCACGTATGGTGAACCGCTATGTTAGGAAGTCGGAGCATAATTGATCTATTGATTGTCATCCTTTGTGTTGAGGTCGGGATCGCGCGATGGTTAACACCTACCAATCCTTCCCCTAGGAGTATGCATTTAGCACTTTGTTTCGATTACGAATAAAAACTTTTGCAACAAGTATGTGAGTTCTTCATGACTAATGTGAGTCCATGGCATAGATGCACTTTCACCTTCCACCTTTGCTAGCCTCTTTAGTGCCGCGCAATTCTCGCCGGTACACAAACCCACCATATGTCTTCCTCAAAACATCCACCATACCTACCTACTATGGCATTTTCATAGCCCTTCCGAGATATATTGCCATGCAACTCCCACCGTTTCGTCTCATGACTTGTGCCGTCACTCTCATATTGCCATTGCATGATCGTAAGATAGCTAGCGAGATGTTTTCAACGTCATACGCCATGCTAGATCATTGCACATCCCGGTACACTGCCGGAGGCATTCCCTATAGAGTCATCATCGTTCTAAGCTTTGAGCTGTGAGTAAATAAAAGTGTGATGATCATCATTATTAGAGCATTGTCCCATGTGAGAAAAAAAATAATAGGCCAAAGAGCCCAAATAAAAAAGAGAGGCCACGAGCCCAAACAAAAAAAAAAGAAAAAAAGAGAGAAAAAGAGAGAAGGGACAATGCTACTATCTTTTTCCACACTTGTGCTTCATAATAGCACCATGTTCTTCATGATTGAGAGATTCTTGCTTTGTCACTACCATATGCTAGTGGGAATCTTCATTATATAACTTGTCTTGTATATTCAAATGATGGGCTTCCTCAAAATTGCCCTGGGTCTTCGTGAGCAAGCAAGTTGGATGCACACCCACTAATTCCCCTTTTGAGCTTTCACATACTTATAGCTCTAGTGCATCCCTTGTATGGCAATCCCTAGTTATTCACATTGATATCTATTAATGGGCATCTCCATAGCCCTTTGATACGCCAAGTCAATGTGACCTTCTCCTCCTTTTTGTCTCACAACCACCACCGCACTCTATTCCACCTATCGTGCTATATCCATGGCTCACGCTCATGTATTGCGTGATAGTTATAAAAAGTTTGAGAAAGTAAGAGTGCGAAAACAATTACTTGGCCAATACCGGGGTTGTGCATGATTTACATTAGTTGTGTGAGGATGATGGAGCATAGCCAGACTATATGATTTTGTAGAGATAACTTTCCTTGGCCTTGTTATTTTGAAAGTTCATGCTTACCTTTCTAGTTTTCTTGAAGTATTATTATTTTCTTGTCAATAGCAAACTATTGTTTCGAATCTTACGGATCTAAACATTCATGTCACGTAAAAGAAGTTGCAAAGGACAACTATGCTAGGTAGCATTCCACATCAAAAATTCATTCTTTACCACTTCCCTACTCGAGGACGAGCAGGAGTTAAGCTTCAGGATGCTTGATACGTCTCCAACGTACCTATAATTTTTGATGGTTTCATGCTATTATCTTGTCAAACTTTGGATGTTTTGCATGCCTTTTATATATTTTTTGGGACTAACTTATTAACTCAGTGCCAAGTGTCAGTTCCTGTTTTTTCCCATGTTTTTGACCCCTTTCAGAGGAGAATTTGAAACGGAGTCCAAACGGAATAAAATCCCTGAAAAGATTTGTTTCATAACAAAAGAAGACCGGGATAATTGAGAGCCAAGGCAGGGGGTCCCACGGGCCCCACAAGCCCCCTCACCGCGGTCAGGGGGGAGGCCGCGACCCCCAGGCTTGTGGGGCCCCTGGACCTCCTTTGCCCTAGGTTTTGCGCCTATATATCCCCAAAAATTCCACAAAAAATCAGGAGATCATCGAAAGTACTTTTCTGCCGCCGTAAGCTTGTGTCTCCGCAAGATCCCATCTGGGGCACATTTTGGTGCCCTGACGGAGGGGGATTCGGATACGGAAGGCTTCTTCATCAACACCATGTCCTCTCCGATGATGCGTGAGTAGTTCACCATAGACCTACGGGTCCATAGCTAGTAACTAGATGGCTTCTTCTCTCTCTTGGATCTTCAATACAAAGTTCTCCATGATCTTCATGGAGATCTATCCGATGTAATCTTCTTTTGTGGTATGTTTGTCGAGATCCGATGAATTGCGGATTTATGATCAGATTATCTATGAATCTTATTTGAGTTTCTTCTGATCTCTCTTATGCATGATTTCATATCCTTGTAATTCTCTTCGAGTTGTGGGTTTTGTTTGGCCAACTAGATCTATGATTCTTGCAATAGGAGAAGTGCTTGGTTTTGGGTTCATACCGTGCGGTGACCTCACCCAGTGACAGAATGGGTAGCGAGGCATGCATCGTGTTGTTGCCATTGATACGTCTCAAATGTATCTATAATTTCTGAAGGTTTCATGCTGTTATCTTGTCATCTTTGGATGTTTTATGTACCTTTTATATCTTTTTTGGGACTAACTTATGAATTCAGTGCCAAGTGCCAGTTCCTGTTTTTCTGTGTTTTAGGCTCTTTTCAGATCTGATTTTGGAACAGAGTCCAAACGGAATAAAATCCCTAAAATGATTTTTCCCGAACAAAAGAAGATCACGGGGCCTGTGGGCCAAGCCAAGAGGGCTCCAGGGGCTCCAGGGAGCCCACAAGCCCCCACTCCGCCACCAGGGGGAGGCGGCGGTGGCAGGGCTTGTGGCCTCCCTGAGCGCCCCCTGACCTAAATCTTTGGCCTATATATTCCCTAAAATACAGCAAAAAATCATGGGATCCACGAAAATACTTTTCCGCCGCCGCAAGCTTCCGTTTCCGCGAGATCTCATCTGGAGACCCTTCCCGGCGCTCTGCCGGAGGGGGCTTTGGAGTTGGAGGGCTTCTTCATCATCGTCATCGCCCCTCCAATGACTCGTGAGTAGTTCACTTCAGACCTACGAGTCCGTAGTTAGTAGCTAGATAGCTTCTTCTCTCTCTTGGATCTTCAATACAAAGTTCTCCATGATCTTCATGGAGATCTATCCGATGTAATCTTCTTTGGCGGTATGTTTGTCGAGATCCGATGAATTGTGGATTTGTGATCAGATTATCTATGATATATATTTGAGTCTTTGCTGATTTCTTATATGCATGATTTGATATCCTCGTAAGTCTCTCCGAGTCTTGGGTTTTGTTTGGCCAACTAGATTTATGATTATTGCAATGGGAGAAGTGCTTTGTTTTGGGTTCTTACCATGTGGTGACCTTTCCCAGTGACAGTAGGGGCAGCAAGGCACACATTAAGTAGTTGCAATCAAGGGTAACAAGATGGGCTCTGTCGTTGATATGAGATTGTCCATCTACATCATGTCATCTTGCTTAAGGCGTTACTCTGTTCTTTTGGACTTAATACACTAGATGCATGCTGGATAGCGGTCGACGTGTGGAGTAATAGTAGTAGATGCAGACAGTATCGGTCTACTTGTTTTGGACGTGATGCCTATAGATATAATCATTGCCATAGATATCGTCACGACTTTGCGTGGTTCTATCAATTGCTCGACAGTAATTTGTTCACCCACCGTCTACTTGCTTTCATGAGAGAAGCCACTAGTAAACACTACGGCCCCCGGGTCTATTCACATCTATCGTTTACACCTCCGCTTTTACTTTGCTTTGTTACTCTGTTGCTTTCAGTTCTCACTTGGCGAACAATCTATAAGGGATTGACAACCCCTTCATAGCGTTGGGAGCAAGCTTTTTATGTTTGTGCAGGATCTTGTGATACTCCTCCACTAGATCGATACCTTGGTTCTCAAACTAAGGGAAATACTTACCACCGCTGTGCTACATCACCCTTTTCGCTTCGAGGGAACACCAACGCAAGGCTCCAAGGCCACGGGGGAAATCCTTTGCATATTTGCCTAGGAAGTCCCTTAAGACGTAGATGTAGCAGATGGATTCCTCGTGTCGTCGACACGACTATTCCTGGCGCCGTTGCCAGGGAAGCACAGGTGACATCAGAAGTATTTATGGCACCGTTGCCGGGGAGGAGAGATCTATCCAAGTAGGTCTCACAAACTCGTCTCCTGCATTTACTTCTTTGCCAGTTGCCTCTCGTTTTCCTCTCCCCCACTTCACATTTGCCGTTTTCTTTTGCCTTTCTCCTTTGCCTTTTCCGTTTGCCTTTTTTGTTCGCCCTTTTCTCTCGCTTGTCTTTCCTTTGCTTGAGTGCTATGTGCCTTCAATATGCTTGCATCTTCGCTTGCTGAAAATCTATTGATATGGATCCTCATCCACTAGCTAATCTCTTTAAGAGACCCACTTATGTGGAACGAATTGCTAGTGAGTTGAGTGCACTTGACTATCTTTATGGAGTTTTTATTGAGATGCGTGAATCTCAAAATTGTGAGGAAGAAATTTATGGAGTGATTCACGAGGTCTCCTTGGATGAAAAGCATGATTGCAATGGTTTCACTATAAATTCTATTAGTGATAATCATGCTAAAAATATGCAAAACCCTAAGCTTGGGGACGCTAGTTTTGCTATGTCCCCTACTTGTTGCAATAATCATGATAGGGGTGATGATCTTTCTTATGATCTTGAAAAAAAATTCAAGCCTCATGATGAATATGATAATTGCAATATTATTGAAAGTGGGTTTGGAGAAGTCATGACTTTAGTTGATGATAATCCCACTATTTTTGAAGAGCGTCAACTTTGCATGCATGTGGATCATGAAACTAATATCCTATGTGATAGTTACATTGTTGAATTCATTCATGATGCCACTGAAAATTACTATAAGAGAGGATCATATGCTTCTACTTATTGCAATAGTATCAAGCTTCCTCTCCATGTGTTGAAATTTTTGAAGCTATGCTTGCTTTGCCTTCCTATGCTAGTTGATTCTTGCTCCAAAAAGTTGTTTGTTCACAAAATCCCTATGCATAGGAAGTGGGTTAGACTTAAATGTGCTAGCCATATGCTCCCTGATGCTCTCGTTGTGTTTCAATCCTTACCTTTTACGTGAGCATAATTGAAATCAATGCCTAGCTAAGGACGTTAAACAATAGCGCTTGTTGGGAGGCAACCCAATGAATCTATCCTTTTTCTTTCTGTTTTGTGTTTTCCACACTTTCATAATTCTTTTATGATTGTGTTTTTTTGTTTCTTTTTGTGTTTTTGCCAAGCAAAACCGTTATGATTAGTCTTGGGGATGATCGTTTGGTCATGCTGGAAAAGACAGAAACTTTCTGCTCACGAAAAGAATTTTCATTATTTTTTTGTAAGAGCTTATGAGTTGATTCTTTTTGCTGCTGATTGCTACGCAAATTATTCAGACTGTCGTAATTTTTCAGAATTGTTGAAATAGCAGAGGTATACGAAATATACAGTTTGCTACAGACTGGTCTGCTGTTAACAGATTCTGTTTTTGTTGTGTTGGTTGCTTATTTTGATGAAACTATGGATAGTATCGGGGGGGGGGGGGGGGTATTAGCCATGGAAGATTGAAAACACAGTAACCCGACATCAGCGTAAGTAGAATTTAAGTTTTCTACAGTACCTAAGGAAGTGGTGGTTTGCTTTCTCATACTAATGTTATCACGAGTTTCTGTTTAAGTTTCGTGTTGTGAAGTTTTCAAGTTTTGGGTGAAGTTCTTATGGACAAAGAGATAAAAAGTAGCAAGATCTCAAGCTTGGGGATGCCCAAGGAACCCCAAGAGATTCAAGGATTCCGTAAAAGCCTAAGCTTGGGGATGCCCCGGGAAGGCATCCCCTCTCTCGTCTTCAATCCATCGGTAACATTACTTGGGGCTATATTTTTATTCAGCACATGTTATGTGTTTTTAATTGGAGCGTCTTGTATCGTAGGAGTCTTTTTTTTGTGTCACAATCATCCTTGCTGCACACCTAGAGAGAGAGACATGCACTCACCGTGATTTTGTCGAGCTTCACTTATATCTTTTGGTAGACAATTCAGCTCACATGTGCTTCACTTATATCTTTTGAGCTAGATACTTTTGCTCTATGTGCTTCACTTATATCTTTTAGAGCACAGCACTGCGTGGCTTGGTAGTTGATCTTTGCTTTGAATGTAGTCTCAAAAGGGGTAGTTATCCTAAGGGATACGAAAACTTCCACCTTCATGTGCATTGAATAGTTAGAGAAGTTTGATTCATCTCAATTAGTTTTGAGTTGTGGTTATGGTAATATTGAAGTCATGCTAGTAAGGTGTTGTGGATCTAGAAATATTTGTGTTGAAGTTAGTGATTCCCGTAGCATGCACGTATGGTGAACCGCTATGTGATGAAATCTGAGCATGATTAGTCTATTGATTGTCATCGTTTGCGTGGCCGTCGGGATCGCGCGATGGTTTATACCTACCAACCCTTCCCCTAGGAGTATGCGTTGAATGCTTTGTTTCGATTACTAATAAAACTTTTGCAACAAGTATATGAGTTCTTCATAAATAATGTTGAGTCCATGGTTTAGATGCACTTTCACCTTCCACCATCACTATCTTCTTAGTGCCGTGCAACTTTCGCTCGTGCACAAAACCCACCATTAGCCTCCCTCAAAACAGCCACCATACCTACCTACTATGGCTTTTTCAAAGTCATTCCGAGATATATTGCCATTCAACTACCACCATGACATGTGCCACCACGTCTACATTGCCTTTGCATGATCGTAAGATAGCTAGCATGATGTTTCCATTAATGTCTATGCCATGCTAGATCATTGCCACGGTACACTACCGAAGGTATTCCATATAGAGTCATTGTTTCTCTAAGTTTTGAGTTGAAAGTGTGATGATCATCATTAATGGAGCATTGTCCCATGTGAGGAAATAAAAGAGGCCAAAGAAGCCCACCAAAATAATAATAATAATAATAATAATAAAAGAGGCCAAAGAGCCCACCAAAAACAATGATGAGAGAAAAAGAGAGAAGGGACAATGCTACCACTTTTTCCACACTTGTGCATATTAAGCACCATGATCTTCATGATTGAGAGTCTCTCGTCTTGTCACCACCATATAGCTAGTGGGAAATTTTCATTATATAACTTGGCTTGTATATTCCAATGATAGGCTTCCTCAAAATTGCCTTAGGTCTTGTGAACAAGCAAGTTGGATGCACACACACTAGTTTTCTTTAAGAGCTTTCACATACTCGTAGCTCTAGTGCATCATTTGTATGGCAATCCCTACTCATTCACACTGATATCTATTGATGAGCATCTCCACAGCTCATTGATATCCCTAGTTAATGTGACTATCTTCTCCTTTTTTGTCATGCAAACCTCCACCACACTCCACACCATCTATAGTGCTATAACCATGGCTCACGCTCATGTATTGCGTGAGAGTTGAAAAGTTTTGAGAAAGTAAAGATGTGAAACAATAATTGGCCAATACAGGGGTTGTGCATGATTTAAATTCGATGTGCAATGATGATAGAGCATAGCCAGACTATATGCTTTTGTAGGGATAACTTTCTTTTGGCCTTGTTATTTTGAAAGTTCATGATTACCTTGCTAGTTTGCTTGAATTATTATTGTTTCCACGTCAATAGCAAACTATTGTTTTGAATCTAATGGATCTGAACATTCACGTCACATAACAGGAGTTACAAAGGACATCTATGCTGGGTAGCATCAAAGCGTCAAAAATTCATTCTTTATCACTTCCCTACTCGAGGACGAGCAGGAGTTAAGCTTGGGGATGCTTGATACGTCTCAAACGTATCTATAATTTTTGATGGTTTCATGTTGTTATCTTGTCATCTTTGGATGTTTTATGTACCTTTTATATCTTTTTTGGGACTAACTTATTAATTCAGTGCCAAGTGCCAGTTCCTGTTTTTTCTGTGTTTTTGGCTCTTTTCATATCTCATTTTGGAACGGAGTCCAAACGGAATAAAATCCCCGAAATGATTTTTTCCCGAACGAAAGAAGATCGGGGGGCCTGTGGGCCAAGCCAGGAGGGCTCTACGGAGCCCACAAGCCCCCACTCCGCCACCAGGGGGAGGCGGCGGTGGCAAGGCTTGTGGCCTCCCTGAGCGCCCCTTGACCTAGATCTTTGGCCTATATATTCCCTAAAATACAGCAAAGAATCATGGGATCCACGAAAATACTTTTCCGCCGCCGCAAGCTTCCGTTTCCGCGAGATCTCATCTGGAGACCCTTCCCGTCGCCCTGCCGGAGGGGACTTTGGAGTTGGAGGGCTTCTTCTTCATAATCATCGCCCCTCCAATGACTCGTGAGTAGTTCACTTCAGACCTACGGGTCCGTAGTTAGTAGCTAGATGGCTTCTTCTCTCTCTTGGATCTTCAATACAAAGTTCTCCATGATCTTCATGGAGATCTATCCGATGTAATCGTCTTTGTCGGTGTGTTTGTCGAGATCCCATGAATTGTGGATTTGTGATCAGATTATCTATGATATATATTTGAGTCTTTGCTGATTTCTTATATGCATGATTTGATATCCTTGTAAGTCTCTCCGAATCTTGGGTTTTGTTTGGCCAACTAGATCTATGATTCTTGCAATGGGGGAAGTGCTTGGTTTTGGGTTCTTACCATGTGGTGACCTTTCCCAGTGACAATAGGGGCAGCAAGGCACACATTAAGTAGTTGCCATCAAGGGTAACAAGATGGGCTCTGTCTTTGATATGAGATTGTCCATCTACATCATGTCATCTTGCTTAAGGCGTTACTCTGTCCTTTTGGACTTAATACACTAGATGCATGCTCGATAGCGGTCGACGTGTGGAGTAATAGTAGTAGATGCAGACAGTATCGGTCTACTTGTTTTGGACGTGATGCCTATAGATATAATCATTGCCATAGATATCGTCACGACTTTGCGTGGTTCTATCAATTTCTCGACAGTAATTTGTTCACCCACCGTCTACTTGCTTTCATGAGAGAAGCCACTAGTAAACACTACGGCCCCCGGGTCTATTCACATCTATCGTTTACACCTCCACTTTTACTTTGCTTTGTTACTTTGTTGCTTTCAGTTCTCACTTGGCGAACAATCTATAAGGGATTGACAACCCCTTCATAGTGTTGGGAGCAAGCTTTTTGTGTTTGTGCAGAATCTTGTGATACTCCTCCACTGGATCGATACCTTCATTCTCAAACTAAGGGAAATACTTACCACCGCTGTGCTACATCACCCTTTCTGCTTCAAGGGAACACCAACGCAAGGCTCCAAGGCCACGGGGGAAATCCTTTGCATTTTTGCCTAGGAAGTCCCTTAAGGCATAGCCATAGCAGAAGGATTCCTGGTGCCGTTGACACAACTATTCCTGGCGCCGTTGCCAGGGAAGCACAGCTGACATCAGCCATCAACGGTAAAAAGATGGGGTTTTCATCATTGGTTTGTGTTTATCCCTCTACATCATGTCATCTTTCTTAAGGCGTTACTCTGTTCGTCATGAACTCAATACACTAGATGCATGCTGGATAGCGGTCGATGTGTGGAGTAGTAGTAGTAGATGCAGAAAGTATCCGTCTACTTGTCTCGGACGTGATGCCTATATGTATGATCATTGCCTTAGATATCGTCATGACTTTGCGCGGTTCTATCAATTGCTCGACGGTAATTTGTTTACCCACCGTGATATTTGCTATTTTGGGAGAAGCCTCTAGTGAACACTATGGCCCCCGGGTCTACTCCACACCATATTTTCAGCCTTACACTTTTTACTTCGTTGCACTTTTCGCCTTCATATCTCACATTGCAAACAATCTTGAAGGGATTGACAACCCCTTTAAAGCGTTGGGTGCAAGCTCTTTTGTGTTTGCGCAGGTGCTCTGGACTTGACGAGATTCTCCTACTGGATTGATACCTTGGTTCTCAAACTGAGGGAAATACTTAATTCTCCTGTGCTGCATCACCCTTTCCTCTTCAAGGGAAAAACCAACACAAGCCCAGTCTCCGTCAACGTGTCAATTTCTGGCGCTGTTGTCTGTTTCCATAGCAACGTGCCCCTTGAAACATGGACCCAAGCCGCGGTTCGAGGCGACCTTTCGTCAAAAAAGCATGCCGATTGAGGGACTAGTCACACACGGGCTTTTAAATTCCTTTACTAAAAAAGTTGCCAGTTTTAAAAGACATGAAGGTTACTGAAGCGATCAAATTAGGGTTAGCCGAGCATGAGTGGCACTCACCTTGCAAGCCGATTACTATCGATATGTGGGGCAGCCGAAGACTGGACACACCGGTGTTGAAGGCTAGTTCGGGGGCTACTGAGGGAGTCCGGGAATTTGGGGTCCTCAGGCGGCCAGTTAGTGAGTGACGAGTGGGCCCATTGGGCCTTGCTGTAGAAGACCGGGCCTTATGACGACGTCTACTCTGGAAGGAATATCCCGAAGATTAGTGTGTACTTCAAGCTTAAAAATACTAGGTCGGCTCATCTATTCTCGATTATAGTCGGTAACTTGTAAACCCTAGGATCCCTGGTGTTTATATAAACCAGAGACCTCTATCCGCGTAGAGGAGGCTGAATCATATAGGGTTTAGCATATACGATCTCGAGGTAGATCTACTATGTAATCATCTTCATCAATACAATCAAGCAGGACACATGGTATTACCTCCATAGGAGGGCCCGAATCTAGGTAAATCGTTGTCTCCCCCTTCTTCCTACAACCCATCTATCCAAGGTCCATAGTTCGGTACCCACTACCCGAGATCTACCGGTTTTGCCATTGACACCCACCGCAGCGCCACCGACGAGGAGGGAGGAAGGAGCTTCCAGCTGGGAATGAGCCAAGGGCGTGACATCCATCCCGTCGGCACACGACGGAGGAACGGTGGAAGGACAAATGGCCGATCGAGGGGCCATCGATCGACCCGGCCAACAAGAAGGCGCGGTCGGCCGTGCTGCCGCCATGCACCCGACCACCGGTGCACAGGGCGCCGAGATGTAACACGCGTCCGCTCCCCCTTGTGTCTAGGAAAGGACTTTTGGTATTTGAGCTCATGCTCTTTTCTTTCTGTTTCTCGTTTGCGGTATTTGAGCCCCTGCTCTTTTTTTCCTCTTTCCTGGAAGTGAGGCCATTGATCTTCTGCCCCGTCGGGCCCTGCGGGTGAGGCGGCCACGAAGTTGGTTGCGGAGCATGCCGCGATGGCGTTTCTCTAGAAGGAGCATGCTACCCAACTTTGGCTGGCCAAGATGGCGAGTGACGCCACGACGTCATCGGCACCCCAGGCTCGTGCCCTGGAGGCCTCGCTGGTCGTAAGAAGCAGCGCTCGGAGCCGGCCCCGGAGCAGGCCCCAAAGAAGGAGGTGCCACCGTCTATGGAGCCAGCGATAATGGAGGAGGAGGGGGTGTTGAGCCCGGTGACAAAGCTGTCGTGCCGGCCCGAGCTTGAGGCCCGGGGCAGCAACGATCGGCCCTGGTTATTTATCAGTGTGGCCAAGTCCGTATGCGTCGAGGGTGTGTGGCGGCGGGACCAGTTGGATGGGTTGGTCGATGTCCGCCGTGCTCGAGGACTGGACGAAGTTGAATCGTGCCCCGGGAGCGGCCGGGGCGAGCGTGCCGACTAGGAGGCAAGTGCCACCCAATGCAGTAGAGGTCATAGCCCTTCGCCCATACCACGTTGAGCAACTTCGAGCTGGTGGAACGGGTCGTCCAGGCAGGAGACACAAATTTCTATTTTTTCATTTCTTTGCTTTCTAGTGGGGGGGGCGCTAGCGCATCCACTGGGTGTGGTCCCCAAGATTCTGACTGACCTCCAAGTAGGAGCCGCAAATCTTCTCTTGTTTTGTTGTAATCTTGTCGTGCCGGTTGCTAACCGTCTTTTTGATGCAGAGGGCGCCATATCCGAGGTCGAGGCAGCGAAGCTGCAACGCACACTCGCGGACATACGGGGCAAGCGTGATGAGGTCGCCGGCGTTCGCGACCGGCTAGGGAAAGAGCTTGAGGTTGAGCGGTCGGCAGCGGAGCAGCTGAAGGCTGCCCATGCGGCAGAGTTGGAGTGGCTCGTCGGGGCGCTCCAAAAGGAGGTGACGGCGAAGGAGGATGCATCGAGGGTGTCTGCTGCGAGCGGGCAGGAGGCAGAGGCCATCCGCGCCGAGGTGGCTTGGCTCGGGGAGGAACTCCGTAGGGCAGGGGCGGCCAAGACGAGGGCGGAGTGAGAGGTGAGCGACGCGCCCAAGCTCTTCCATGAGGTCGACGAGGCTTTCACCGGTAAGTGTCTTGGCTTTTTTCTTTGTTGCGATTGATCGGCAGTCGGGCGCCAGCTGGCAGCCGACGCCAGTCATTGCCTTGCTTGTCTTATGTCTTTGTGTTTTTGCTGGTCCATCTCATTTCCTGGAGACCCATCCATGGGCGGAGCGAGCCGTCACGGAGAGCTAGGAGGAACAGTTGGGGAACGTTGCATGGGAAACAAAAAATTTCCTACGCACACGAAGACCTATCATGGTGATGTCCATCTACGAGAGGAGATTTGGATCTACGTACCCTTGTAAATCGCACAACAGGAAGCGTTAAGAAACGGGTTGATATAGTGGAACGTCTTCACGTCCATCGATCCGCCCCACGAACCGTCCCGCGATCCGTCCCACGATCCGTTCCGATCTAGTGTCGAACGGACGACACCTCCGCGTTCAGCACACGTACAACTTGACGATGATCTCGACCTTCTTGATCCAGCAAGCAAGACGAAGAAGTAGATGAGTTCTCTGGCAGCATGACGGCGCTCCGGTGGTGGTGATGATCTACTCCTGTAGGGCTCCGCCCGAGCTCCGCAGAAATCCGATCTAGAGGTGGAACTATGTGGTTTAGGGTTGAGTTGCACGTGGCAAAAGTTGTCTCAAATCAGCCCTAAAAGACCACTGTATATAGGAGAGAGGGGGGAGGAGGCTTGCCTTGAGGGACAAGCCCTCAAGGGTGCGCCGGCCAAGGGGGAGGTGGACTCCCACCCCAATTCGGTTTGGGGGAAGGAGTCCACTCCTTCCTTCCCACCTCCCCTTTTTCCTTTTCTTTTTCTTTTCTTTTTGGTATTTCTATAAGTGGCACCATCGGCCACTTGGTCTGACTCCACCAGCCCACTAGGGACTTGTGGCGCCACCCTATCCCCTTGGGCTCACTCCTGGGTGGGTGGGCCCCTCCCGATGAACTTCCGGAACCCATTCATCACTCCCGGTACACTACCGGACTTGCTCGAAACTTTCCGGTAACCAAATGAAACCATCCTATATATCAATCTTTGTTTCCGGACCATTCCGGAAACCCTTGTGACATCCATGATCTCATCCGGGACTCCAAACAACATTCGGTAACCACACATATAACTCAACTATACTAAAACATCGTCGAACCTTAAGTGTGCACACCCTGCGGGTTCGAGAACTATGTAGACATGCCCCGAGGCACTCCTCGGTCAATATACAATAGCGGGACCTCGATGCCCATATTGGATCCTACATATTTTGCGAAGATCTTATCAGTTGAACCTCAGTGTCAAGGATTCCTATAATCCCGTATGTCATTCCCTTTGTCCTTTGGTATGTTACTTGCCCGAGATTCGATCGTCGGTATCCGCATACCTATTTCAATCTCATTACCGGCAAGTCTCTTTACTCGTTCCGTAACACAAGATCACGTGACTTACACTTAGTCACATTGATTGCAAGGCTTGTGTGTGATGTTGTATTACCCAGTGGGCCCCGAGATACCTCTCTGTCACACGGAGTGACAAATCCCAGTCTTGATCCATACTAACTCAACGGACACCTTCGGAGATACCTGTAGAGCACCTTTATAGTCACCCAGTTACGTTGTGACGTTTGATGCACACAAGGTATTCCTCCGGTGCCAGTGAGTTATATGATCTCATGGTCATAGGAACAAATACTTGACACGCAGAAAACAATAGCAATAAAACGACACGATCAATATGCTACGTTCATAGTTTGGGTCTAGTCCATCACATGATTCTCCTAATGATGTGATCCAGTTATCAAGTGACAACACTTGCGTATGGTCAGAAAACCTTGACTATCATTGATCAACTGGCTAGCCAACTAGAGTCTTGCTAGGGACATTGTTTTGTCTATGTATCCACACATGTATCTATGTTTTCATTCAATACAATTATAGAATGGACAATAAACAATTATCTTTAAACAAGAAATATAATAATAACTATTTATTATTGCCTCTAGGGCATATTTCCAACAAGAACTACATCGTGATAAGGGCGAGGTGGACGAGAGCGCCGGCTAGGCGATGGAGGAGGTGGCCCTTGCCTGCGAGGTTCGGTTGACCCATACGCATGCGGTCCTTGGGCGGCTCCAGATGGCAGATGAGGGCTTCATAAAGGCTCTTTGGCGAGACCGTTCGGAGGATATTCCTGCCGGCCAGGTGGCGAGGTGGCTCGAGAACACCGTGGGCCGCTTTGACGCATGGAGGGCATCTGCGGCGCGGAGTGGTTCCCGGATTGCTTTATCCTTCGCCCTCTCCTGGTACCCAAGCATCATCCTGGGCCAGCTGAACACCATGCGGGTGGAGGCGCAAAGCGACTTGGTGCGGCGTGACTAGGCCATCGGCCTTCGGGCCAACGAGCTCGCGAGCTACGTGTCACTAGACGCATACTTTCCAGAGCTGGGGGATGATGGCGCGCCCGTCCGAGAGGACGAGTTTGTCGTCCCGCTCGGTTACGACAACGAGGAGGTCGGCTCCAGCTAGGGGGAGCCTATTGGTGACGACATGGTGGGCGAGGTGGACGCCGTAGGGGCGGACATGTCCTGTGTGGTAACGACGGAGCCGCCGATTGGCAATGCTGAAGTGGGCCACAAGACTTCATCGGCTGGCGATTCGACCGGGGGCCGGACGCCCCCACCGACTGGAAACGTGAATGATCTATCGAGTTTGGTATCGTTGTGTTTTTGAAGGTCTGAGGTAGATGAATTTGCGGAACTTCTTGGATGTGTGTTGATAGTTGTGGGAAAGGTGTAGCTAATTACACTTAGTAGGTTCTCGGACCCCCAACCCGATAGCATAACCAAGAAAGGTTTTGTAAATTCTCACATGGGAATTCAAGTAGTCATCTAGATAATTCTTTCATCGGATGTATGTTGGGATATACATTTGTTTTGAGCAATTCTAGCTCAAACTTGACAATAGCAGGTGGTTTTCCAATTGTATGATGTCATCACTAATTTTATGGAAGCGTTCTTACTAATTCTAGTTTGAATGCAAATTGCTAAGACTTTATGTTGCAATATTTCAAACCTTTGATTCAGGTTATCAGCTTCATCTTCATTTGTGGTCTAATATTCATGTCCATATCCAGGATGGCTCCACCAACTCGCCAGAATCCGGGTCGTGATGGAGAGCACGAAGACCCTCCGCCACCCCCTCCTCCTCCTCCTGAGGCGTGTTAAGATTTTATGGCTGTGACCAATGCAAACACTCAGATGCTACTTCAAATGATGACAGAAAGGAACCAAGGACAGCAAGGGAATTTCAACAACTAGTAGCAGTTTGCGTCTCTCAATCATTTTGTGCAAATCGGCCCAAGTCCTTCACCTGTTGTGGCCAGCCGTTTGATGGGGATGATTGGCTACGTGACATGAGTAAGCATTTCAAGTGCAACAATATCAGGCCTGAGGACTATGTCAAATTATCTACTTTTCAGCTGAAAGGTTAGGCAGCATAATGATGGCAGCAGCTCAAGGATTCCAGAGGTGACTGTTTGATCAGTTGGGATGACTTTTGTTGTGATTTCAGAGCTCATCATATTCCGACAAGCTTTGTTGAGGGCATGCGTGAGAAGTTCAGGATTTTGAAGCAAGGAAGCTCATGTGTTTATCAATATAATATCGACTTCCAGAACCTTGCCCGCTATGCCAAGCAGGATGTTCCAGATGAGAAGAGCAAGATCTATCAATTCAAAGGTGGTCTCAAGGAAGACTTGCATCTTTCTCTTGCCCCGCACGACCCTCCCGGGTGCAATCAGTTATACAACTTGGCTCACACGACTGAGTCAGCTCTGCTCACGGTTAAGAATTCAGGAAAGCGCTTCACAGACTCTCATTCGTCTTCGTCCTCATGTGAGATTGTTCCAAAGGAGCAGAAGTTCTGAGTTTCTCCTCCGCCTCATCCTCCTCAGCAGTTCAAGAAAAATAGTGGTCGTGGATCTTCCCACCCACCCAACCCAGGTTTCCAGCAGAAGTCTCAACCGCCTAAGTCAGGAGCTCCTCCAACTCACTTCTGTCCACTGTGAGAGGTGACTTGCCACAAGTGTGGTCAGAGGGGTCACTACTCCAACAAGTGTACCAACCATCAGCGTCTTCTGTCTCCTCCTCCAGCGAGGCCCCCAGGAAATGCAATGGGAAGCATAATCCCAGGTCTACAAGAGTGAACATGGTCAATGCAGTTGAAGCAGAGGACTCCTAGAAGTGATCATGGGTAATATCTTGGTTAATTCTATTCGTGCAGAAGTTTTGTTTGATTCAGGTGCATCAGAAATTTTCATGTCTAGACCATTTGCTCTTAAGCATTATTTCAATTCAGAAATGTTGGGTAGACCATTGGGTGCGGTTTCTCCACGTTTGGCCATGAAGTCAACTTCAATGATTCCAGATGTACCTGTTAAGCTCGGCAATTATTCATTCCTAGCTTCTCCCTATGTTCTTGGCAATTCAGATATTGATCTTATTCTTGGCATGGATTTTCTCACAATGAACGAGGCGTACATGATTGTGCGGCCAAAGAAGTCAAATTGACTCATCGTTCATAAGATGTTATCATTTTGGCGGCTCACGATGACACGATTTGTTTGTTTTCTCTCAATGAGAAGGGTGAGATCTCACCCATATCTCAAGTTCATTTGTTTGTGAATACGAAGATGTCTTTCAAGAAGAATTGCCATGAATGCCTCCTCAACGGCCAGTAGAGTTTGTGATTGAACTCGAGACCGGAACTGAACCGGTTTGCAAGTGTCCTTATAAACTTAGTCCTGAAGAGCTGAAAGAGTTGAAGAAGCAGCTAGATGAACAAGAATGTCTGGGTTTGATGAGACCAAGTTCTTCTCCTTGGGGTTGTGGTGTTTTTTTGTTAAGAAGAAAGATGGCACAGACCGACTTTGTGTCGATTACCGCCCATTGAATAAGAAGACAATCAAAAACAAGTATCCAGTTCCCAACATCAATGAATTGTTTGAGCAATTAAAAGGGGCCTAGGTTTTCTCCAGGATCGATCTTTGGATGGGTTATCATCAAATCCGGATTCGTGAAGAAGATATTCCCAAGACTGCTTTCGGGACAAGCTTTGTGTCTTATGAGTACACAATGATGTCTTTTGGTCTTGCCAATGCTCCTCCGGCTTTCTCTCGCATGATGAATTATGTCTTCTCTCCCTTCAATAATGAATTTGTTGTGGTGTATCCTGATGGCATTCTAGTCTTCTTAGAGACTGAGGAAGAGCATGCAGAACATCTCCGACTTGTGCTCGTAAGCTTAGAGAGTATAAGTTCTATGCTAAGTTCTCAAAATGTGAATTTTGGCTCAATGAAGTGGTGTACCTTGGGCATCTCATCTCTGCTGAGGGCATCAAGGTGCATCCTAAAAAGGTTGAAGCCCTTGTGAAGTGGGAGCCTCCTCACGATGTGAGTATGGGGGAGCAATCAACTAGTCTTCATCGAGCCAACACAATCAATAAAGGTGGTCCATCTTGAGGAAGTCAAGATCGTCATCATCTAGCTCAAGTGGACTATGTGCAAGGTATAGGTTTGCCCTTGATAGGTTTTCTGTTTTACAAGTCTCACGGTGGTAGTTGGGAGACTAGGTTATTGGATGTATTGTCATGCTGTCAAGGGGGATCTCAAGTCAGTAGCTTGATCGTATCATTTGTTAAGGGCTCAAACCAGTTGCATCATTGCATCATCTTTCTTGGTTCTTGTTTGGTGTTTCTCTTTGTGAGTTTTTGAGCTTATGGTTCTCTTCATGTCAAGCTCGAGTTAATCGAAAACGGAGTCCATATGCATCTTCTATGATGTTTTCGATGTTGGAGTTTTTGCCGGTCCTTCACTCATAGAGGTTTCACATATCTATATCATTGGCATTTTTATACTACTTCTTCTTAAGATAATTCTTGTCGTCCTGAATCCAACTAGCTTGAGTTTGCTCAATTCGGAGCTCGTATGCGAATGGTTGCCCCAGCCTTGTCTGGAAAGATCCAAGCAGTAGTACCGCTCCCTGGAGCGGTACTACCTCTTATGATCAGTAGTACCACTCTGGGGCGGATGTGCTCTCGCCAGTTTCGCTCGCTAGTGTCACTCGCGTGGGTCTCGACACTTTTTGTGTCGGACCAAGCAATTTCTGGAGCGGTGGTGCACGACAGTAGTAGCGCTTGTTACTACCGCCCCACAACCACTTGGTATTTCTGGTATAGGTCTCCAACATGTCGTGAGCAGATATAGGAGGCAATACTACCTCTTATGATTGGTAGTACCGCTCGTGGCAGCGGTAGAACCGCTCATGTTGTACTATTGTCCGGTGCCTCCCTCGTTGATTGTTGCCCTCTGCCCTAGCGGTAGTATTGCTACCCATTGGAGCAGTACTACCTCTAATGGGCGGTAGTACCGCTACGTGGAGCGATAGAACCTCTCATGTGCGGGCTGAGGGGGTAATAGTTGTTTTTTTCCTTCAAATAAAAGGGGTTTTTCTTCCCCATTAAACCCCATCCTTTGAGCTTGTTTTGCCCCTGATTGTTGACCTTATTTGTTGTGGTTTTATCATGACATATGTACTCGTGATACAACTTAGGTGTGAGGCCATCGCAGCTGTGTGGCGGCTTGAGAGGGGTTGGTCGGAATCGACGGACGCGAGTTTACCCAGGTTTGGCCCTTCCGATGGAGGTAAAAGCCTACGTCCTGCTTGTGTTTCATTGATGGAGATGATGATCTGGATTACAAGGGTGCGAAATCGCTACCTCTAATCTCGAGGGTGTCTAATTTGTCTATCTCTAATGACTTGGGCATGTACCTCTTGGGGCGTCTTACCCTCCTTATATAAGTGGAAGGGGTAGGTTTTACATGTAGATTCCTACTAGGAATAGGACTAGGACTAGGACTAGTCTCTCTTGAATCGTAATCCGGGTCTTGTTTCCTTTGTGAGGGAGTCTTTGCTTTTCTTGGGCCTTCTCTTGTGAGCCGAACCTCATGACCTCTCTATGAGTCACCTTATGTCGGGGTGCATGCCGGTCCTTGGGCCTTCAGTCTTGTCATTCGTCTGACCCGCCTAACCGGGTCACGAGTGAGTCGCTAAGCTCGGTCGAGTCACCAGTGAGTCGCCTAGTCCCAGCCGGGTCATACTTCAAGCTGGGTTACACCGCGGGGGATATCCCCGACGTTAGCTCCTAGGTTAGCTTGATTTTATTCATGGTAAGCTCTTGAAATAAATATGTTAAGAGACCGACTTTCTTCCTTGGCCGGCGTACTTCAATGAAGTGGCTCCTTTGAAAATCCGGGTTTCTTCTTCATATTAACGAGCCGCCTTCACAATCATTTTGTAGGTACGTGTCCTTTTGCAATAAAATACACATGCCATTGAGTGTGCCTCCATTGCTTTTGGCTTTGACAAAAATTAGACTTAAAATAACCTTCTGGTGCTGAGCCATCTTTGAATACTCCCGGCTTGAAGATGTTTAGAGCTTGTCAAAGTTGCGATCGTCGAAGTTGCCGGGTTAGGATTGATAATGTCGGGTCATGATTGTTGCTAATTCCCGGTCATACAACTGAACTCCAATTGACTTGATCAAATTATTGGGAATAAAGAAATCTATGTGATGCTGAGCCGGTCTTTCAATGCTTCAACTAGATAAAAATATGATGAGCCGGTCTCGAAATGCTTTAGCTCCATGACGAAATGAGACCAGTCTCGCCCACAATTGACATCTTAAAAGTGTTGTTCAATTTTTTGACATATCCATATTACATGTAGCCCCCAAGCTCCAAGTTTATCAGTTCGTGATGACTTGGTGGTTTGCAATTAGATCTTTGACCATGTAGCCCCCAAGTGTCGGGTTGTCTTGGCTGCAGAAACCTGGGACTTGTCCCGACACTTGTAATCATCTTATATTTATAAAGCTTCAGCTGGTGTAGCCCCCAAGGGCCAGTGTGACAGCCCGAGACCGACGCCCCAGAATATTCCCCTTTATTTCCGTTTCCATCATGTGATTATTATTTCGTTTGTTGCATCATCATTTAGTTTGCATCGTCGCATCATGCATGGCATCTTGCATCGTTTGTCGCGTGTGGTGTTTTGAGTGTGTGTGCTTCGAGTGATCACCGAGTCTTAGTGCGATAGTAACTCCCCTCCTCCCCCCTCTTATTTCATTTTTGTGGTTGTGTAAAAGATTTCGGTTTCAACCCCCTTTAAAAGTTTGTCTTCTTTTAAAATTATTTTATTAAATGTGGGGGCAACCCCTTGGGTTTTCGTTATTTCTTCGTTTTGTTTATTTTAAAACAAGAGACCCATTTTATTTATAAAAAAGGGGTTTTATTTTTATTTTCTTGTTAAAAGGGTTTTATTTAATTCTTAAGAAAAAGGTTTCATTTTTATTTCTTTAAAAATGCCCAAAACTATTTTTTATAGTGGGGTTTGTTTTAAAGGAGTTAAAAAGTATTTTTTTATCTTTGTTATAAAAAAATACTTTCCTTTTGGTGTTGCTATTTTTTTTAAAAGGAGAAAGGCAAAGGAAGAGAGGAGGACCCCAGGCCAAGGCCCAGCCGGCCAAGGCCCGGCCGACCAAGGCCCAGCCGACCAAGGCCCAAGGCCTCCCCTCCCCTGCCCTAGCGATCCCTCGTCGTCCCGAGCCCCCGCTCCCCTCATCCCTCGTCCCTCGCGTCGTCTCCCCCTCTCGCGCAGCGCCATTCCCCTCTTCCCCGCCGCGCTCAGCCCCTCCTGCCGCCGCCTCCTCCTCCCCGCGTGCTGCTCCGCCGCCACGCCGTCCCCTGCACCCGCGCAGTCGCCGGCCTCCCCGCGTGCCGCGCCCGCCTCGCCGCCTCCACGCGTCTTCTACGCGCCGCCCTCGGCCCAGGTGCCCGAGCCTTCCCCCGCCGGTGCCCTGCCGCACCGCCCGTCGGCCGCCGTCTCCCGCGCCCCGCCATGGCCTCCCTTCTTCCCTTGCCCCGACCTCCCTCGGCCTCGCCTGCAGCTGCCCCCGCCGGCCGCCGTCCTGCCGTCGTCGCCTGGCCGAGGCCCACCGCCGGCGTCCCCCCCCCCCCCCCCCGCCGGTGCGCGTTCCCTGCCGAGCCGTCCCTCCAGGCCCGACCTCCTCTTGCTGATGCCTGCGCCTCTGCTCTGTCGGATGATGTTCTGCTCTTTGCCTGCGTTGTTGGCCGAGGCGTGTTGCTGCTGCTAATGCTTGCCGTTGCTAGCTGCCGTGCATGCTTGCTGTAGCTAGATGTGTTAGTTGGTGTTGCTAGCATTGCTAGTTGTAGCTGCTGCTTGCCTTGCTAGGTTGCTAGTTGTTGTAGACTGCTTGCTTGCTTGTGTTTGCTGTTGCTCTTGCTGCCGTGCTGTTACCTACAGGTGCATGTAGTTGCTAGGCTGCCGCTGTTGTTGTGCTTGCCTTGCGGGTGAATGGCTGCTCTTGCTTTTTCCTGACTGCAGGTTGCTGTTCCTGCTGCCAGTTGTTTGTGCTTGATTGCTGCCCATGCCGTCGCTTGCTTGTGCTGCCGTTTGTCGTCACCTCGCGCACCATCCCCTCCTTCATGGAACCGACAAGACCGCGTGTACCACGACGTCCTCGACGACCCCGACCATCTTCGAAAAACGAGTTCGACTACCGTCACCGAAGACCGTGAACCACGACGCCAAGCGAACGACTACCATCGACGAGACCGAGTACCATGACTTCCACGACGTCCGCTACGAACCGAACCCCTCCGATATGCACGCTTCGAAGGTATATCGATGGGACGTTGTCGTGACCGTGTGCTTGTGATGTATGAGATGTATCGTATGTTTGCGCCGAATGTTGCCTGTTGCACGTTGTCCCTCTTATGTTGTGCCCGACACATGGGAACCCGGTAACCGGGATCACCCCATCTTTAGTTAGCGTTCCCGCACACGCGCTTCCAGTTCATTGGCACGATATCTCGACGAGTTATCGAGATAGGAACGTTGCCGTGGCATCGTTTCCGTCTTGCCGCCATGGTTCCCTCTCGCTCGCCGTGGCGACACTTGTTTCTTTCTCTCCTTGCCCGTGTTGTTGTGACTTGCATGCATGACGCATTCATGGCATATAATCTTGTGTTGCATGCCTCTTGTGTTGTAGCTCTGTTCTATGTTCCGCGTGTTAACCGTCTAGGATGCTATGTAGGACCACCGCTTCACCCCTTGCCATGTTAACAACAATTCAATTTTGCCGTGTAAATAATCGGGAGTGAATTAAATAATTAAACGTGGAGTTTCCTCGATATGCAACTCGTTGCATATCGAGCTTCACTTAATGTGTAGTGTTTGCGTGAGGTGAATTGCCATACCATCCCTTGCATTTTAACCTGATCATGCATCATAGTAGGTTATGCATCATGTTGTGCATCGTGCGGTGAATATCTGTGTTGATGCTTGTTTCCGGTTTTCTCCGTCTCGATAGAGTTCCGCAAGCGTGTCGGAATGTGAGGACCCGTTCGACTACATCGGTTCGACTGCTTCTCGGAGTTGTTCTTCTTCCAAGCGGGATCTCAGGCAAGATGACCATTTCCCCAGATACCATTACTATCATTGCCATGCTAGTTTTATCGCTTCTATCATTTATGTCTCGTTGCCTACCACATGTTAAATATCAGCCTCTCTACAATGCCATGAAACCTTCAACCTGTTCAACCTAGCAAACCACTAATTGGCTATGTTGCGCTTGCTTAACCCTGTTGTTAGCGTTGCTAGTTGCAGGTGTAGTTGCTTCCATGTGATAACATGGGTTCCTTGTCATATCACCATATTTAAATGCTATTTAATTTAATGCACCTATATACTTGGTAAAAGGTGGAAGGCTCAGCCTTTCTAGCCTGGTGTTTTGTTCCACCTTTGCCCCCTTAGTTTCGGCTATCGGTGTTATGTTCCATAAATGAGCGCTCCTAACACGATCGGGGTTGTTATGGGGACCCCCTTGATAATTCGTTTTAGATTAAAGCTGGTCTGGCAAGGCCCAACTTTGGTACTACATTTGCCTAATAACTAATGAACTACATAGGGAGTAATTAACCCAAAGATAATTTAATCAACCCCCGGGCCAGTGCTCCTCATGAGTGTTGGTCCAAATTGGTAGACTACGGGGCCACCGCGGGGCAACCCGAGGTTTGGATCTCCTAGTGTGACCCATCCGTCGTGTCCTGAGAACGAGGTACACGACTCCTATCGGGATCGTCGAGACGTCGGGCGGCCTTGCTGGATTAGTTTTACCTTTGACGGAATATCTTGTGCATCGGGATTCCGGTGATGCTTTGGGTAATCTGAGAGGTGAGGTTTTCCACTAGGGAATCCGAAGAGATCGCGAGCTTCGTGATTGAGGGTTTCTATGCGGCTTGTGGTAATTTGTGATGGACTAGTTGGAGCACTCCTGCAGGGTTAAATCTTTTCGGAAAGCCGTGCCCGCGGTTATGTGGCAACGTGGAAACTTTGTTTAACACTGGTTCTAGATAACTTGAAGTTAACTTAATTAAAATATGCCAACTATGTGCATAACCGTGACCGTCTCTTTCGTGAGTTCCTTCTCCGATCGAGGACACGGTGGGGTTATGTCTGACGTAGTTAGGTGTTCAGGATCATTCATTTGATCTTCAGTAGTTGACGTTCATTATGCGTAGATCTTCCCCCTCTTATTTCTTGTACTCGTAAGTTAGCCACCATAAATATATGCTTAGCCGCTGCTGCAACCTCACCACTTAACCATACCTCACCCATTAAGCTTTGCTAGTCTTGATACCTTTGGAAATGAGATTGCTGAGTCCTCTGTGGCTCACAGATTACCACAACACCAGTTGCAGGTACAGGTAAAGGTTATTTGACGCGAGCGTGTTGATTGTTCGTTTGGAGTTGCTTCTTCTTCTTCATCATCGATCTAGGATGGGTTCCAGGCCGGCAGCCTGTGATAGCAAGGATGGACGTCATTCTTCCTTTCTCGTTTGTTTTCGTCCGTAGTCGGACCCTGCTCTTCATCATGATGTTTACGTATTGTACAGCTGTGACTCTAATGTAGCTTGTGGCGAGTGTAAGCCAATTCTATATATATATCTCTTCTTTTCAGTACATGTACTTGTAACGATGTCCATTCTTGCAACACGACGAGATGCGCTTCTATCCCTGATGAGGCCCTCGTGCCAAATTGAGGATAGGGTCGCATCTTGGGCGTGACAAGTTGGTATCAGAGCAGTACCGACCTAGGAGCCCCCTTGATTGATCGAACTTGGCCGAGTCGAGTCTAGTGAAAATTATTTGAGTCTTAGTTATATATTGGAGAGTATGATTCTTTTTTCTCCTCTTCTATGCTCTAGTGAGGAATCCTGCGTTAATAATTTATTCTACTTCTTTTCTTAATCAATATTTTTTTTAGGATCACGCGGATATTCTTGGGATCTATATGATACCGATGTGACGGAGTTCTGTCTTGGTGCCTCCTGTCTGACTTGATTTTCTTCCGGGGAGTTGAGCTCTAGGGGATTCTCGAGCATATCGTTATCATTCAGATTTCTTAGTATCTCAGAATGAATGATGTTCGTAATTGCTTCAGTACTAGTAGTGGCTCCGATGTCCCCAGTACTGGTGCAGATTGTTCGGGAGTATTGCCATACGTTGTATCGTTGTGATCACGAGGGTCTGTAGTAGATGAAGGTCCGAGATTCTGGTCGTGTGTTGACGGATGTGATACATGTGACGGGTTAGTATAGGAGTTGTGTGATTATTACTCCTTGTATCCATGTACCAGATTGCATGCCCAGATATTTCGGGAATTCTTAGGTGGGAATTCAAGTAGTTGCTTATAGGACAATCTTCCAACAAATGCATGATGTTAGGTTGGGGTTCGACATCTAGTGGATTCATTTGTTGATGGTCGACTTACAACGGTTCTCGTTGTGTCTTAAAGAGTCCTTGTAGCTTGCTACGACTCGGGGATGCTTCGTATGTCGGGTGCACTGCCTTGCACTTGATGTCTACTGTAAGGATCGAGCCCGTGCGATCCTGTCCACGAAAATATCGAACGGAAATCTCTCTCATGAGTTTGTTCTTGCTAATTGCAAGCCGCATCCTTTGTTTTGTTGGAATATGGTAATTCAAGTTGCTTCGATGTCAAGTGGTGATTTCAAATCTTTTCTAAGTGGTGTTCTCATATTCATATGAGGGTGCTAATCCTTGTGATTAATCAATTGTCATATCAATTCTTGTCTACCGGAGTTGTCATATCTATTCTTTTCCAACCATTGTGCTTCTCTTCAGTGAATTCAATCCTCTCCAATATTTGTAAGATCAATCTTTCTATTCTTATTCCGGAGTTTGTCTCATCTCTCTTAAGTTATCTTTTGTTTTCCCCGCCCTCCCACCCTTTTCTTTGGTGATTGGTTTTCATCCAAGTGCATTCATCTCATTGTTGCTTCCGCTATCTTTTCTTCCGTGTCCTATCCGGTGATTCATTGTGAAGATTCTGAGGAGCTTCGTGTTCATCTCTAGTCAATCTTGTCATCTTTCCCGGTGATTCAATTTAATTATCCGTGTTCATCATATCCTTTTCATCCTTGTAAATTCTTTCCCACGTTGAAGATTCTTGTCAGCCCCTCTTGTTATTCTTTCATCTATGTTCTATCCGGTGTGTTGAAGATATCTCAGAGTTTCTTGTTTTCAGATATTTCATTATTTCGAGGTTTTCAACCTCATCTAGTCTTCATTTGTACCGGTGCAATATCAATCATTCTAGCAATCCTTTCAACGGTGGTTTCTTTGAGTGGCCCCATAACCCACAGGTTTTCCCAGGATCTTTCCTGGCTCTTTTAATCTTTTCTCGGAGATCCTTAATTCTTTTCAACTATGACGTAAGTATGAATTTCATCAGTCATATACCTTCGTCAAGATCAATTTGAATTAATTCTCATATTGGCTCAACCTTTCATTCTTCTTTATTCTGGAGTTCTCAGTTATTCTTGGTGTTGTTCTCGTCATCATTCCCAGCTTGCAATCCGAAGGAGTGTTCTCTCGAATCTTGGTTCAGTCTCTTGCAGAATCATCATTTCAGCTTGGTGTCGTCATCTTATTTGTTCCAATCATGAGTAATCCCTTTCTTGCTATCCGGTGCTTTTCTGAGTTGTTTTCATTCTCGATCCTCCGAAGGCCATCATTTTAGAAGATTCTTCGTTCTCAGCTTTCAGCTTTCATCCTCAATTCTTCTCAATTGTTGGCTCTTCATTCGTCTCTCAATTATTTCGATGCCTTGTTATAGTTTTCTCTCAGGTGGCTCATGATCCCTTCTTTCTCATGTTTTTCCATTCATTGATGGTTTCCTCGTTTATTTCAATTCTTACCGGTGTTTCTTGCAACAATTCTTCTAGTTTGTGCTCATATCTCTCCTCAATCTTTTCAGAGGAATAAGTTGTATGCTAAATCCGTTGCTTGTCATCAATTAAACTTGATGAAGGATAAGCATAACATAATTCTTATTCTTGTTCATAGTAATCTAAATTCTTCTTCCGGAGTGGCTCATGATATCAATTCCTTTTTCTCAAGTGTTCTTATCTTTTCTTTTCCGGAGTTCCAAGTTTTCTCAAGTATCTCTTGTGAGGCTCCATCTAAGTCTTCGCAAGGTCATAATCTTATTCTTTCGTCCTTCATATCTTTGCATCATTCATTTGTATACGGAGGTCCTTCTTGGTGGTTCTTCAAGTATGTGATTCATTCTCAAGTGTTCTTCAAGATTCTTGTTGGAGTACCTCAAGTTTTCTTCTCTTGCATTTCCAAGTTCATTTGTTCTTCCTTTATCCTTTGAGGTGGTATTATAGCATTCTTGTTAGTGTAGGAGCCTCGAAGCCTTTCCAGAA